>NW_024080655.1:5063116-5800410 GCF_003009895.1 Hyaena hyaena | reverse complement strand
TCTAGAGTTCTCTGATTTGCTCATTTTAGCCACTCTGACTGGTGTGAGGTGGTATCTCAGTGTGGTTTTGATTTGTATTTCCCTGATGAGGAGGGATGCTGAGCATCGTTTCATGTGTCTGTTGGTCATCTGGATGTCCTCTTTGGAGAAGTGTCTGTTCATATCTTCTGCCCATTTCTTCACTGGGTTGTTTGTTTTTCGGGTGTGGAGTTTGGTGGGTTCCTTATAGATTCTGGATATTAACCCTTTATTTGATATGTCATTTGCAACTATCTTTTTCCATTCCGTTGGTTGCCTATTAGTTTTGTGGGTTGTTTCCTTTGCTGTGCAGAAGCTTTTAATCTTGATGAGGTCCCAATAGTTTCTTTTTGCTCAAAGACAACTTTTAAAGTTCATTTTTTTGTGTCCAGTTACATCTTGATTAGGAAAGTGATTAAACCATTGTTAGAGGAAAGAACAATCTGACCATCAATTTTTATGTAAAATACAGGAGTATTTTGTTTCCTTTCCATTTAACATTTATATATAGAGTAAAACCTTGGATTGAGAGTAACTTGTTCCGTAAGTGTTCCATAAGATGAGCAAACATTTCTAATAAATTTTAACTTCATAAACAAGCGGTGCCTCGTTCACATACGAGTAGCATGTGAAACCGAAAGTCACATGATCACAACTGATCCAATGGTTCTTAAAATTCGTTTTGATATACGAGTGCTTTGGATTACAAGCATGTTTCCAGAACAAATTATGCTCACAAACTAAGATTTTACTGTATATATAATACATAACACATATTATACACACACACACACACACACACACACAAAGCCAAGCATTAGGCATAATAAATGAAAAGTCTGTCTAACCTACTGGGTGGCCCATACAAAAATTGACAGTGTCCCTTAACTGTTCTATAAATGTTTAAAGCTAAGGCAGGGATGTCCCACTGTGTAGCTGAATGGACTTAAGGATTTGAGACCTTTTCTCTGACCTCAGTGCTATGTGTTTCTGTGTGTACATGTGAACTTGTGAGCATGTGAGTGGAAACCTGTTTTCTCTGAAAAAAACTAAAGCTGATAATAGGTGCTGAGTTGAGAAACTTAAAAGTTAACACTTACATTATTGTTGCTCATTTATCCATGAAAAGTGCTGAAGTGAATGCTCTGGGTTGCTCTGCTGTCTCTGTCCAGAGATAAAGTGATTTAAAAGTAAATCCTCACCGTTCTCCCCTCCAAAATGTGCTCCCTCAAACTCCAGGCAGTGAAGAATGTTTATGTGAAGGAGTGTCATTCATTTGCAAAAGTGAGATGCAGAGAGCTTGCAAATTGATTGCATTCAAACATACGCTATTTTATAAGAAGAAATAGGATGAGTCTAATGGTAAGATTAAAATATAGTAGGTCTACTTTGTTGAGCAGTTACTATATGCCAGAAATCAGACTAAGCATTTTATGTGCCTTATCATTTTGAATACTAAGAACAACTCTACGTAGGAGGTTGCATTACTATCCTAATTTCATCCAATAAGGGAACCGGGAGTTATAAAATTGTAGTAATTTTCCCAAGTTCACAGGGCAAGTAAGTGGAGGAAAGAAGATAAATACAAAACTAAGCATAACAGGTATGCCTGTTTCCAAAGGGGCAGTTTTGAAACTCTCTTACATGTAATCCCATGCAGTTACAGGGAAGTTCATGGGCTGAATAGAAAGAGACCTAACCTGGGAGGAAGAACATGTAGGTTCTAGATCAACAATTCTTCTAATTAAATGTATGCATCACTTCAGTCACCTTCAGCTCAGGAGAGGATCTTCAAAGCAGGCCAACTCACTCTTTCCAGGAAATTTTAATTTTTCTTTAAGTTTACGGTATTGTTACACCTGGAGTATCTGTACTTCACACTCTTGCTAGATATCAGCTGCCCACTTTTGGTTTTTAATCAAACGCTAAATTGCAAGAAATAATATTGGTGCATCAATGTGTGTTAAAGATATTCCAAACATCTTCTATTTATTCCAGATGCTTTTCCTAGATTAAGCAAGGCTACCAGAAGCATGTGAACTTACACACTTTTTTTCACCTCATAGAATTATGATATGCCTTAGCTTTCATTTATAAAGAGTCATAGGGCTTTTTAGGATGCAATAATATGTTGGTTATGGGAATTTCAATGAAGATGCCCAGTTCATCACTAAAGTTCCATTATGCATAGCCAATGGAAAAATTTGTCTTTGACATTAACCTAGAAAAAGCTTTGATATTTTTAAGCAACCAATGCATGCTGGTCCTATAAGTGGGGAGCCCACAAACTATAGCCCTCAGGCCAAATGGAAACACCATCATTTCCACTCATTTATCTCATCTATGGCTGCCACAATAACAGAGGCGAGTAGTTATGACAGAGAATGGCCCATAAAGCTAATAAAAACTACTCTCTGGGCTTTTACAGAAAAAGTTTGCCAACCCCCAAAGACAATATAAATTTTTAAGTGATTATGTATTTTTTGTACTTTAGCTGCAAGGAAACCCAGTCAAATATTCTTGTCAATACTAATACCTGTAGAGAACCTTGTTACACGTATTCTTCTCTTCTGTCTTAAGTTTTCCTTTATATTTCTTTCTTTCCTTCTTTATATTTCCACTCTAGTGGGTGTACATCACTGCCATTCTAGTTTGGATATCCAGAAACATTATGGCCCCATACCTCCCATAGTTAGGTATGGCCATGTTGTTAATGCTGGCTAACCAAACATGAACAGAGATTATGGCTTCATGTAGCATCCAATTAAGTGATTCTCTGTTCTGTCTTCCTGGCCTGTGATATTTCAGAGGGCAGAGACTCAGCCACTCTGGCTTATTGAATGCAGACCACCTGGAAGCTATCACCTTCCTCACATGGTCATGGAGACTGAGTTTGAAAAGAACCTTTGTTATTTTAAGTTACTGGGCTATGCGAGGCATCATACAGCCTAGCCTAACTGATACATGTAGTAATTTTTTCCCAAATTATTTTTGCAATCAGGTAGTTGTTAATAATGACAACTATAATAATAAGAACAAGTGTTCAAGGGTCTTGAATATTAAGTGTGTCATTAACCCCATTGAAAATCTGATCAAAGCTAAAAGCTCTTCTCTCCAGAGGGAATAATTACTAACACACACACACACACACACACACACACACACACACACACGGGTTCTGGAGATCAAATAAATAGATAAAATAAATATGGACAGCTTCAAACTCTGGCTCTGCTACCAACAAAGAAAGTTCGATTATTCAGCTTACATGAACTTTGAATCTCAGTTCCCTCCTCTGTAAATGGTAATATTAATATCTCCTTTGCTTTTGAATTGTGAGGTACAAAATGTGATGTAATGGAATTGTGTGTCACAGTATTTAACATAGTATGTGGTCAATAAATGCTGATTCCTTTCATCTTCTAATAATAGTGACAGCAATATAGTAAGATAATCTCAAGTTAAGCCGAAACCAAGCTGGCACAGGATAAAAGGAGATATGAATTCTCCCATTTGTGAAATAATGGTTTAAATCTGATGAAGTCTGTTACTCTTCTCAGCTATTCTATTCTATTGTTAGACAAAGGCCCCTTTAAAAGCAAATAGGTATTATTGGAATAACTCAATAAGAGCAGCTTTGCCTCATTGATTTTTAGTCTTAGAAGTTCAGCTGCCACAGAAATATACTTTCTATAATAGATGTGTATGTAGTCTTAAACTTAAAATAGCAGGTTAACTCAAAGTTCTTCCCCTTGGGAAATTTCAGTATCAATGTCATCATGTAAATCAAGGCTTTCATGTCAAAAATACATTAGGAAGACAAGGTGTGCAAACCTTTAGACACTTGCCTAGCTTAAATTTTTTCTAAATTATGTGTCTCTGGTACATATACGACAAGTTTAGATGTTATTGAAATACAGTCATACAATCATAGATGTTTGGAGAGAGGAAGGACCTAACTGTTCATTTCAGCTTAAATCCAATTATTTTATAGATGAGAAAAATTAAACTCAGCAGTACTAAGTGACTTAACCAAAAACAGTGGCCTATGTATAAAAAGTAAGAATAGAAACAGTATAGCATTTATTTTGCATGAGACTGCGGAGGCATCTGCTGTAAGCCCACCGGTTTCCATTAAACACCACTGGCAAGGAAACGTCAGAGATATGATAGACAACTGCTCCTATGATGATCCCCTTCCTTACAGGTTCTGAAGCTTAAAATGAAAAGGCAGGCTTGAAGTTTTTACATAAATGCCTTCTTCCACGAAGACCATCACCTTATTTGGTATAGAAGCTCTGCGTGAAGTATCAGAAAGATAAACTCCAGGATGCCTGTGTGGCTCAGTCGGTTAAGCCTCTGACTTCAGCTCACGTGACCAACTCATGGTTTGTGACTTCGAGCCCCACATCCGGCTCTGTGCTGACAGCTCAGAGCCTGGAGCCTGTTTCAGATTCTGGGCCGCCCGCTCTCTCTGCCCCTCTGCACTCATGCTCTGTCTCTGTCTCCAAGATAAACATTTAAAAAAATTAAAAATTAAAAAGAAAGAAAGACAAACCCAGAGAGCTAAGACTATGTAGTTCATCATGAATTCACCAGCAGTTAAAAAACTGGTAGGTGCTATTATGTTTACCTAAATCAAACTCAGAGTGAGAGACAGAAAGGGAGAGAGAGATACAAATAAAAAATTTCAAGCTTCATGAGAACTTGGAACTTTATAAGAATTTCACTCTGACAATTAGAACTGCCATACTGCCCTGACTACCACCATCATTGGTTGAGCATTCCTATGTAAAAAAATAATTTAGCACTAAATACATTACACATACTATATGTTTTTAAGTATTTCATAAGCTTTGAAGTTTTTAATTATACATTTATTTAATTATTGTGATTATTTGGTTTTATGAATATCATCTACTTCACCAGAAAATATACTCCATGAGACGAAAAATTTCTTTTTCTTATTTTTCCCATTGTACCTTCCACACATACCATAGCAACTTGTGAATCAATAAATATTAATGGTTAATAAATATTTGTAAAATGAATGAATATGGAAATTTACTTCCATAAAGTAGACATTATTTACATTTTTTGGATGAAGAAATTGAAGCCTAAAAAGTATCTTAAACATTTTCCGCCCAAATGTTTGCACTAATACTTCTCTCCAAATTCTTCCCATTCTGAAGTTTCACCCACTGTATGAAATAAATGCTCACAATCATTGCTCAGTGAATTTTCTTTCTTTCTCTGGGACTTACTTAGGAAGATATAGATTTCCATATAGTTTCAAGCACCTAAATGAAGATTTTCTCTTCTACCTTCCAGTTCATGAGGTACATTGCACTCTAAAAATTAGCTATACCAGAATATTGGAGAACATCACTCTCATGATTCACTTCACCAAACTTTGATTCCAGAGAGACAAACTAAAAATGAAGAGATGATCATCTGGACAATCTTTCATATTGATCATTGCCATCAGTTTTTGCTGTGTAAAAAAGAACTACAAAATCTCAATGATATACAATAATACATATTCACTTCTTGCTCCTATATCTATAGACCATGTTGGGTGGTGTTCTTTTTAGGGTAAAGGTTTATCCAGACTTGGTTTAGGGTAGAGATTGATTCATTCTGTTTTTGTTCATTCTGGACACAGCTCAAAGGGTAGTGGCCACCCTAAGATGTGGTAAGAGGTACTTTTTTTCTCATGGATAATCACTGAAGTCCAAGATAGTAAAACCATCTCCACAAGCTTGCAGCATGCCTGCTTATATCCCTTTGGCTAAAGAAAGACACATGACCAAGCTCAATATCAGTGGATCAATAAACAGAGAAGTGTACCCCTCTCATAAAGATGAGAGGGAGAAAGAAAGAGAGAAATTACTTGCTGAAGATGATCTGATATATCCTAATCATAACATCACATTTATGTAATCTTGGTTCCTTTCTTTCAACAATTAGGCTGGAAATTAAGTGTGAAGTTAAAATCTTTCACTCACTTTCATCAAATCATAGATGGACTGCTCTAGAGGTTAATCATGCTTCTGTCCTTTCTAGCATTCCACTTAGATTTGTTTCCAAGACGTTTACTTCTATCTCACTATTTACTCTTCAGGTTCACATGATAAATAGCATCACATGTGTCTTGCAGATACAATTAGGAAAACTGTGATGGTACAGTAAAGATGGCATTGCCTGTATTGAAAGAATTATCCCAGAAAGAAAATTTCTAGGCCATGCCAAGGGGCCAATGTTGCCACCATGAGTGCATGTTGCCTCAATATAACATTAGGTAACTTACTAAGCCTTAGACTCCTCCTTCATAAAATGGGGTTAATGAAAGCATCTATTCTATAGACTTGTGGAAGGTAAGTGAGAGGATATTTTTAAAGTACTTAATACAGAATTCAGAGGGTAGTCATACACCTATAAGTGATCAATAACAATAATGTAATTATGGCTATTTTTAAAGCAAGTATGAGTCTATATACTCAGATGTGCAAAGCATGCAAATACCATTTTCCTTTTTTTATCACCAAAAATATAACACAATGGAATTTAATTTTTTAGATTTCACCTTCAGAGTTGAGGCTGACTTTGTGTTCACAATCCTCTTCCAAGGTTGGGCCGTGGCTCTAAACTATGATTGCTAACAAGTAGCTGGAGTGATTCAGGGAGGTGTCCCATCTGGTCTCAGGTCATTGGTTATTCATTTGTCACCAGGACATGTACTGAGTCTCTATTCTACTCTCTGCAATGTCCATGTCACTTTTGAGTGTATGGAACTCTTTTCAAGACTGCTTTTCCCATCACCTATGTACCCCAAGTGGCCATTGCCTCTCCGGGGTCTCACTGGCACCCCCACACCCCCACTACCACCATCACATTTTCCTGAAGCAGTGACTCTGCTTTCTCTCTTCTCTCCCTTTCTTAATATAGTGGGGTAATTTTGGGTTTACCATTTCTATATAAAACATTTTATATGTATCTTAAATCCTCTCCCCTCTCTAGTTCTTGGTTTTTAAAATGAAAGGTGTAAAGATTTCTGTTTTCAGCATGTTTGAAAAAAGCACAGGAGGTAGTTGCTGCTGGAATAGGGGTAAAGAGAAATTCAAGAAGAGTAAAGCAAACATGAGTTACTATCTCAAAATATTGTGCTACCATCATTGTGGTTATTATTATACTCATCTTCTTATCCTCATCCTTACAGTTACTTATATTGACACAATCAATGGAATCTTTGAGTCCTTGTTAACAATGTTTTTCAGAATCCTCAACCCAGAGCAAATACTTTATAAATGTTGTCAGTTTATTTTAGAACAAACTACACATCTTTGGAACTCAAAGAGACAGGGGTTCAAGTCTTCATCCCACTGTTCACTATCCTTGGGTAAATAGCCTTGGCATCTATGCTATGTCTGAGTTTCTTCATCTTTAAATTGAGGATGTGAATGATCAGATTCCAGCTTCATGATGGAGATCACTTATGCAAAGCAACCTAACATAATTCCAGCAATTATTTAATAAATGCTAGGTGTCTACTGTTAGTGAGGAAAGGGTTACTCCCAGATTTTCCTGTGGGCCTCTAATTTCCAAAAGCTTCCTCTGCAGAAAGGCTCTGGTTCAGGTCACTGGAATGTCTTGCTGATCTGGGTTATTCTTTGTGCATAGTCCCTTAAAGCAGCCACAGTCAATGCCCCTGGCCTTATAGCTTTATTTAACATAATATACCTCTTGCAGAGAACCTTGCATAGTAAATTCCAGAGGCTCCAGGGTCAAGAATTAATTATAGGAACAGCAAAACTCAGGAAACTAGTTGGCAGGAGGTGCCCCTGTAAAATGGCAATTTGTAGGCCACTGTTGGGGAAATGAAGACAGTAAGCCCAACAGCCACTTACTTTCCCCTTAGCTTGAGCACTTGGTTTTCATTTATGAGGCCATCGGGTTCAATTAAGCTTCTGCATAACAAGTTGTCAGTCACCATCAAGGCACCTCCTGGATGCATGTCAGAGCAGCCTCCTCCTTGTCACTTCAATCTCGTTCTGGAAACCTGTGAGCAGGATTTCAAGGAGTTGAGTTGGTGCATACTGGATAACACTGTGTTTCTCCGCCTTTTCCCCCTGCTCTTGCTGTTTTTCCAGAGGCTTCTGCCAGTGCAGGTCAGGCTTACAGGGAGCCGAGGGGTGCCAGGCTTACAAGTCTTCAGGGAGTGCCCATCTTGCTGAGCTTTGACAAGGACATCGTTCTGGTAGACTGCAGCAGCAGCTTGATCAGAGAAAGCAGCCTCAGGCCATAGCTTTTTTGAGGATTCACATAACCCAGCAGAGATGAAAGTGGGGGCACTAATCCCAAAGAGCGAAGAAAAGGGGGGAAAAATACTTATTGGGTGGTGGGCTGAGAACTGAGGTTGACATCACTTACCACCATTTACTGCAACAGTGCTTCATTCTTTTTCTCCATCAGACACACCTGATGGATGATATCTGTATGTGTGGCACTCCTTTGCAATTTCCCAAATTAGCTCAAACATCACCCCTTTGCAACTACTCAAGAAAATATATATGAATGCAAATGAGAGAGAGGAAGGTTAGTCTGTAGACAACCTTGAATCTTCTTCCTTTAAAATACCGCATGACATTCACAAATTTTACCACTCTGGCTGTTATCAGTAACAAATTATTTAAACATACTTCTCAGTAGATCAAGACCTATTGTTGTATGATGACATTGTGACAGAGTACTTTGGGGTTTTCAATGTTTCAGAACAAGAAAAGAGGTTCTTCTTCTTCCCATCCAATTCAGTAAAGCACTACACAGTGAGGAGCAGGTAACAAGAACCACGCTGGGGCTGCTCCTGCAAGCCTGATCTTATCAGACATCATAGCTGTGATAGGCACAGCTGTTCTTCTAAGGACGAGGATGCACTTGGATGCAGAAGACCTGATTTTGCATCCCTCTTTTCCTGTACTCCAGACTTTGAATGAGTTGCTGAACTTGTACAACCCATGACCTTCAATTTCCTCATCTGTAGAGGAGACAGATGTGCTTTGCTCAGAGCTGGGCAGGGGACTGAATAATAATTGTTACCTATATGCTAGCTCCACAGCCTGACTCTGGAGAGAGATGCTGAATCATTCTGTTGTATCTTCTCCATTTAAGTGAATAATTGTTGGCCATTCCCTAAAACTCACAGGAATTTGTATGTGTACTAATGGTAAGAGGATTTCAAGAAATAACCCAGCAAAAAGAATAGAGATATTTCCTATAAAATGATATGCAAATGCCCATAAATGATTGTCATGTTTTATGCACTAATTTAGGAATTGTAGAATTTTAATGTTTCAAGAAACGATAGAGACCAGTTATACCTGCTCCAATGAGCACATCAGTAAGGTCCACTTTTAGTTTTTTAGTTGTTCAAGGACACCAGCTTTCTAGAGTTTTGCCTACCCCTTGGATTCATCATGTTGAAGTCACTTCTCTAATTGAAAAATGTGTGTATAATATACACCCACCTGATTTTCATACATAATGCCTAATATGTGACTAAGTACAAATATCATCCAAGCTAATTAATAGGAGACCAAGGTTTTGTTCAACTCTTCTTTTTAATAAGGCCTTAATTTAAATGAATTATTTCAGAAAGGTTTTGCCCAACTCATAGGCCAGGTTTGGTTCTCTTGTTATGCTGTATTTTCCTTCTCTTAACACCCATAACCAATTCTTCTTATTTCTTTTTTGCCTATGTGTACGCAATGTTAGACTAGAAGCTCCTTCAAAGTAGGGCTTGTGGAAATTGGTTCCCAAGGTGTCCATATAATCCAGTGTCAGCTATCTAATCCAGCCAGGCTTCCTTCAGGAACATCTGTCTGTATCCCTCCTTCATATTTTATTTAAAAATATAATAACTAGTTCTCCAAGATCAAGATGGAATAAAGGAAGGCATCATCGTGCCCTCCATTCTTAGACTATGTTGTTCTCACTACTAAATATTATATCCTCCCTCTCTTCTTAACTTGGATTTATTCAAGGCTAGTTGAAACATCATCATTTTTCTCCCAAATGGACTTAGCTGCAATTTCTTCTGGGTCTCCACAGCTCTTTGGTGCCTCTTTTGGAACTAGTCTGGAGGACTGCAAAAGTCATCACATTTTCTAAACTAAGCAAACATGGAGGGATAGATCACCTCTGTCTTGCTTTGCTCTTCAAATTGCTGTTCCAATCCATCAGCAACTCTTTTTTTTTTTTTTTTTTTTTTTTGCAGGAAAATGGGAGTTGCAGTATATACTGTGACTTATAGCTACTGAGAGGAGGAACTGGAAGTCTTTATTCAATTCTTCCCCCTCTCCAACATCAACCTAAAATGTAGACATAAATATTATAATATATAGCCTTATGGCTTTCAGGCATTTTAAGATGAGTCCAGATAACTGTATCAATTGGCCTTCTCTGGGAAGTTTATATGGAAACACTCTTTCAAGAAAGGTGAAGAGAACTAGAAAAGATGTACAGCTATACATGTATTTCTGGACATAAAATGATTCATAGTTTCTCTGAATATTGACTTCTTTGACTGAGGGCACAAAGCTGGGAGAAAGGTACATGCATGGGGACGGACGATTGTATACATTTGTCAGTAACTATAGTTCATGTCATGGATTAAGCTCTTGCTCTATGATACTCAGATCAATATTTCATATATGTCATAATTCAGGGAGGTGGAAATTGTTCCTTCTTTGACAGATGAGGAAATAATGACAATAACAGCAAGGATGACAACAATAGTTGCTAATATTTATTGAACACTTTTATTTAGACTCTTTTTAACTGGATATCATGTATTAACTTTCTACACATTAACTAATTTACTCCTCACAGTAATGGGTGAGATAGGTATTAGCATCATCTACATTTTAAAAATGAGGAAGCCACAAGGTTGAGTAATTTATCTGAGTTGGTAAGATGTAGAGCTGGAATTTGTAACTTGTGTTCTAGCATCAGAACCCATGATTGGGAAACTGACACTCAGAGACAGAGTGTAAAATGCACAAAATCACCTTTTTTGATCTAGAATTCTGTGTTTAAAATTCAGATATTTTTAACTATAGTCTTATAAACTTTGTTATTGATGGCATTTGTTTTGTTTTTCTTCTCACCATGATAGATACTATTATTTTCTGTTTGACGTGCTAGGTATTATTTAAAAAGAGAGGTGAGAGAGAAAGAGAATTGAACAGCATTAATTTTATATTACTCAAGAGGAAAATTGTCCTGAATTGCCTCAATAATAACCTTAGGTTCATATTTTCCTTAGAACCCTCTGTGACCTTAACAATGCATTTCCTCTTGTCCTTTTGATCAAAGTCAACAGTCAGGAACTAACTAAATGATGGCTGCCCCATCGTTCTCAGAGTTGTTTCAGCAAACCAAAAGCCTCCATTTTTTCTGTCTTCAATGCAACTGCCTTGGGCTAAAGTTTATTTTCCATTCTGCCTATTCTCACTGCCTACCATTCCCAAGTAAGTCCCTTATAATGGAAATAAGTACACTGGATTAACAAGAGAGCAGCTTCAGGGCCCCTGACATTTCATCAAGCAACAACAGTTCTTCGGTTTTGCTTTCTGCAGTTCTATTTCCCTACAGACAAAAATAAACAGGAGAAAGAGGTGCTTACCTAAAAGATGCTTGATTAGCACTTTCATTTTAAGCCCCGTGTTTAGACAGACAAATCCAATTCAGCTTAGTCTTGTTGAGTGATATTAAGCTGCCTTTCAGAAACTTTTGCGGACTTAATTATATGCCATAAAATGATGCCACCTTCCCAGAAATCCTGGCCAAAGGACACACAAACTGGTGGTCAACATTTATATTGGGACCAATCAGATTTTTATGTAGAAGTTGCTTGCCACCGTTCTATATGAGGAAAATGCTTCAGCATGCTAAATGTAAAAGATAGTCTTGATTTTGCCATATTTCTTATAATGTTGATTACGTTTTACTCTGTGGTGTTTACTCAAGGCTTAAAAAGAGCTAATTAATTGAAATCAGCTGAGATACCTGCCATCCAAATGACCTAGAGTCCTATGAGTCAAGTCCAATATGATTTATCAATTAAATATCAATAAATATTCTTTGGGGTTCATGGGTTTTTGCATTTTGCTCTAGCTTTCAAGGACATGAAGTGACCTACATCAGGTTCTAATTGAAATGTTAGCTGGTTGATCATACAAGTAACACATGTTAATTATCAGGTGGTAGCTGAATAATTACCTAGCAATTGGTATCTTAGATTAGTGCTATAATTATTTTGGCCCTCTTCACCAAAACACGGATTGTCCTTGGTAATTACTTATGGATTCTCTGAACATTATTAAGAAGAGGTCTTCAAAAGCTGAAGCTGAATGGTGATCATACCCCTAAAATCAAAAGAAATAAAATAAAGTCTACCTAAATGCCCCAAAATTTAGTGAGGGCTCTCACTGGGATATATTGTATATTGTTTTATTTTACACAACATGTGGGAAAGTACTGAGATCAAATAAGGACTTAAGCTGAGTATTTAAATTTCACTGGTTCCCTTAGGAAAGAAGGGAGAAAAAACATGAAGAGAGAAGGGAAAGAAACAGGAAAAGAGAGACAAAGAGGAGGGGAAAGGAGTTAGAGAAGAGCAGAGATGATAAGTACTGATAGACAGCAGAAAGTCTGAAGGTAAGGGTTGAAAGGATAGAAGGAAGGGTTGCCAAAAAATTTATAAAACAATAGTCACATGGTAAAATGAAAAATCTCTTCCGTTAAAAGATATCTGTATCTTTACTCCTTGGAATCCGTGAATGTTGCTTTATATGGCTAAAAAGGTCTTTACAGAAATATATTATGGTAAGTTTTTTGAGATAGGGATATTATTGTGGAGTATCCAGGTGGGCCCAAAATGCAATCACATGTGTCTTTATTAGAGGGAGATATAGGGGAATTTGGCACAAAGGGGTAGAAGAAAGCAATGTGATCGTGGAGGCAGAGATTGGAATGGTGTGGCTGCATGCAAAGAAGGCCAGCAACCATAAGAGGATGAAAATAACAAAGAGTAACTTTTTCCCCCTAAAAGACCAGATTAAGACTGGCCCTGCCTATATCTTGATTTGGGGTTAATGATATGGATTCTGGTCATGTGGCCTACAGAACTCTAATAGAATTCATTCGTGTTGTTATAAACCATCAATCTGTGGTAATTTGTTACAGCAGCTATTAGAAACTAATACAATTATTTAGCCATTCACAATTTTTCTTTATTGCTGATCATTATCAGGCATTACTCTGATGCCAGGAAAAACCAAGATGCTAAGTGGAAAGAACAATAAGTAAGCTAAAACAAACACATAACTAAAACAAGAGTATTTCAGATAGTGATCATTTCCATGAACTACATAAACAGAAAAATCATAAATAATAAGATAAAGGAAAAGGGGCAACATGAGGTGGGGTCAGGGAAGGCTGTAATGAGTGAGATTATTTGAGCCTATCATGTGAGGGTATAGTATTTTCTTACTTCTTTGAAATAATTATCATCATCATTTTTTTACTCTCAAAGCAACCCTTCAAAATAATATGAGCTATTCATATTTTACTGAGGCTTCTGGGGCTAAAATATCTGACCCAAGGTTATCATGTTATAAGAGATAGGAAGAGAATTCAACCTCAGGTAGTTTATGCTAAATCTTAAACTTTTTCCATGTGATGTGCAGGTAAAAGGGGGTAATTGCATAGCATACATAGAGATGTCACAAAAAGTTTTCCAACTATCCCTAGTGAAGGTACTAGATTTTCTCTTTAGACCTACATAATTTGACATTTTGTGTTACCTATGTCACAATGCATCAAGTTCTAGATGGCATCAATGATGACCGGTGTAGACAGGATACTCCATGACTTTAATAACAAAACCTGCTACCTCTCTGAGTAAATGACAATCCATCTTGACTATTCCCATCCCAAACACTCATCCTCTTTCCCTTAAGTTTGACTCAGCTCTTCTCAAAGAATCTTTCTTGACACTTAAGTGAAAATGTCATATGCAGATGAATGTGACAAGCAGGTTAATGCCCCAGAGTGAGCAGAGAAAAATAAGTTCTACTGCTGAAGGCCTGAAGAATCCTAATTTGAGAGTTAGGTCCTTTGGCTTAATTAGGCTGTGGCAAGACAGAGGTATTCTGTTCTGTTGTGTCAATTTGCAGACTGCAGGGAACACTGGCTGCGAGGCAAGGGCCTGTCTGACTTGTAACCAGCAGGCGAGAGCCAACACACACGGTGATTGTTAATGGTGGGGCCAGGCTGGCTACAGAGAGACTCCTGGGGGAAGCCTACAAGCCTGTCAGTGCTTGTCAGTGTCACTGTGACAACTGGACACTCAGGAAGGAGCTGTGCAAAAGAGCTGCAGATAACAAGACCACCTTGAGAACTTCTCTGTTTTGAGCACCTGGGAATACCAGGAAGGAAAGTTGGAGAATGTGGGTCATATTTCTAGCATTTGTCCACAGGAATGTGATGAGTTTTGATCCCAAAGATTAAACATGTATACTAAAAGCAGTCCTTACCAGAGTCAAGGAGACTTTTAGAAAATGAGCCTTTTAGCATAGTCTATATTTCTTTAGATGCAAAGAACAACAACAGTAGCCTGACAAAATCAAGAGCTAGCATTCATTCTATAATTCTATCTGCTAGCCTCTGTTCTAGGTGTTGCAGGCATATTAATTCATTTAATCCTCACAACATCCCTGTGTAGTAGATAAGATTATTATCTGCTCTTATACTTCAGGAGAATAAGAATGTAGTGTACCACCATCATCAATGTGTCATTAATTTCAAGAAGATTCAGTCATGGGTGAAGTCAAGGAGTACATCATTACCTACAATGTGGCACAGGGTATTTTTAGAGAAAGGCCACAGGCAGTGAGTCCAGCTAACCTGAACCGGAGTCCTGGTTCTACCGCCTATTAGTTGGATAACAATTGCACAAAATATTTCACCTTGCCTCATCTATAAAATGGAGGTATCTCTTTGGCACAACTGCTTGAAAGGTCAATAGAATAAGATAGGTGAGGTCCTTAGAAAAGTTTTGGGAAATAAGTTTCTCAACAAATAGTCATTAAAGCTGTTGCATCAGAGATGCCTAGGCCCAGTCTTGCTATCCAAGGCCAAATTTCCCTCAGTCTGTTAGTTTATTTACAAAATGAGGCCATTTAAGCCTGCATTATAGACTATACAAAAGAATTGTAGATGATCATTTGTATTAAAATAATTTGTAAAAACACCAGGCCCTATTGAAATGCTAGAAAACCTCTCTGATGTAATTCCATCATCTTTAAAATGGGAATAAAAAGTGCTTGGTGGTGAGGTTAGGGTTATGGAGATTGGATGTATTGCAACATGTAGCATATCTAGCAACCAGCATGGTGATAGGCACATAGTCTTCACTGAATTAATATCAGTTTTCATTTTGAATTAATTGTGATTACTGAAGAATTAGTGCTTTGGAATGTGTCCCATACATTAATCTCCATCAGAGATTTCTTTTTTAATTTTAATTTTTGGCTCAAAGAAATATATAATGGTACTGGCCATCAAACAAATGCCTTGTTAAAGATCTTCTTGCAGCTACAAGCTAGTAAGGCAATATTTGCTCAAGATTTAGCTGTCTGGTCAATTTCCTCATAGCAAAAAAATAATAAAATAAAAAATAAGGCCATCCCTAGAGGATCTTATTACACAAAATTGTTGAAACTGCTCATCCTCTGCTTCTTCTAGGAAGAAGCATGGCAAGTCACAGCTGAAGAAAAAAATGAGTGGGGTGAATGTACTTTTTTGGTAAATAATGTATGGACCATTCCCTTGTGCTGCAGCTAATTTGAGATGGTTGGGAGGAGGTTGCTTTGAGTTTTTTAAAAAAAAATACAAAAACACCCTCTTTTCAGCTGACTGAGTCTGCCACAAGCTAGGTCATCTTGATGTTCAACTAAAGAAAGACATCCAGTGTTTCTGCTTCCTACTGGCTTGGTTGATAACCCCCAGATGCAGCTTTTAGAAAAGTCAATAATCACATGTAATGGTCTTTGGTATCCCAACCTGCTCTTCAAAACCAGCTAATGGGCTGAGTGCCTGTGATGTGGGTAAAGTTAGAAACAGCTCATTATTGGAAGAGGTCATGTTGAGAAGTCTTGGTTGCCGAATCACTATGACAGCAGCTCAAGGGAATCTCTTCCTAAGTCTGTTGAAATACTACATAATATACAACTCCATCAGTTCCAATAAAGGACTAATTAAACCAAGGAAGAGCAGAATACCTGTGAAATAAATGACACCATGTCATAAAACC
The DNA here is from genome assembly GCF_003009895.1 of Hyaena hyaena. Taxonomy (NCBI): domain Eukaryota; kingdom Metazoa; phylum Chordata; class Mammalia; order Carnivora; family Hyaenidae; genus Hyaena; species Hyaena hyaena. The sequence goes on along the minus strand of NW_024080655.1, from coordinate 5,784,017 downwards.
AGGACGTCAGTTATTCTATACAAGGTGGTGGCTCTGACTTTGAAAATACCATAGCTGAGTAAGGGATGTGGATTGCATAATGGGAAGATATTTTCTGTTTGTCTGCTGGTTGAGATATATTCTTAAGAGTCATAAAACTCCAGTAACTTTCTTCTCTTCAGTTTCTCCTAGTCACATATTCATTTTAAAGAGGAGGAAACTGAGGCCAGATACACGAGCTCCTGGCCCAAATCCACACAGCTAGGGAATAATAGAGCTCAGACATGAATGGTTCGACCCTCAGAATCCAACCTTCTTGCTCTTTCCACTCCAGCAAGTTTGCTGACTCTTTAGTGATCACTTAAGTCATAGGGCTTATTTTACACATGTTCAAGCACAGACTCAAAGGGTTTAAATGACTTCGCTGAAGTCTGTAAGTTGTTAGGAAAGGATTTCTGGCATGTCTCAGGCAGCTGGTATTTTACAGGTCTGCTTCCACTATCCTCCTTCTGAGACTATTCTCCAAACACCATGTTTACCAAACCACCTCCAACATATCAAGATTTCTTTCAAGACTTTATGAGTCACTTCAGACTCAGATGTTTTACTACTCATGAGCACGAATAAGACAAATAGTAAGCTGGTGAAAGTTCAACAGAAATAGCATGCATAGTTCTAGCTACTACCCTATAAATTAAACTGGAGTGTGCCTGAAGTCTGCCAGGAACGGTGAGGATGACTCCGAGGGTGCCAATATTTGAGGGCCAAGTTGTAGGAATCCGGGAAACCTTTACCCTGGAGAACACTTGTTAGAAACTCTGAGCAAAGTAAATAGCAGTCTTCTCAAAGAGGGACTAACCTCATTCTTTATGTCTCTACATGTTTAGGAATCAATGGACCAAGAAGGTTTCAAAGAGATAAATTTCACCTCATTATAAGGAAAAATGTTCTAATAGTCAGGGTCAGCTATAGATGCCTCAAGAGGAAGGACAGAGGTACAGAGAAGAAACCACTGAACCCAGAGACAGAGATCAACCACTAATGAATATGCGGCCATTGGCTGCTCATTTATCCTCCCTTGGCCTTGCTTTTCTTCTCCTGAAAAAGTGTGGTGTTGGCATAGTTTTTAGGCTTACTTTATGATCTAAATTTTTAATTATAATAAGTGAGGTGTTTGCACAGAAGGTGGACCGCTGAGTGTTGGAGGTATTACAGGAGACTTAACCACCAAATGTGAGGTGGAATTAAATTTACTTTGAGATTTTTTCTAACTCTAGAATTCAATGCATTTAAGCCAAACTAGATTCTTAAGCCCTTCTTTAATGAGTCACTAACTAAGACGTACTTGACCATTTCTTATTTATCATCTAATCCTTAAAAAAAAATAGAGCTAAAATGTTTAATGAAAGAGAGAGTAGAGGTTAGAGGAATAAAGAAAAGAGGAGGAATTTCACTCTCTTTGTATAGATTTTCTGAAGCAGTCATTTTAATGTTCTATATTACTTTGGCATTCTTTTACCTGAAATCCATTAAGAAAACTTGTGTGACATGTGGTGCATACCTTGGGAGAAAGACCATGAAGAACAAGTACAATTATACCACATATACAGTGATGACATAATGAAAATCCTTCACAGGCCTCTCAGCTTGCACCAACAAAATCTCAGCATAGGACACTGGATTCCACCACTAGAAAATCTACAATTACTGCATCTGGAGCTTTCACAGAAAGGCAACTCCTACTATCCTTGATCATCTACACTCACTCTGTGTATTCTTTGCTGGTTTGCATCACTGATTCTGATTCAAAGTCTAGGGCTGATATACGTGAGAATTTAGGAATTGGACATGCTTTTGCTTCCTAGCTGCCGTGGGAGCTGATAAAATGAATACGTGGCATTTTCAGGAAGAAGGGCACAACCCCCAAAAAAGGGAGACTTCTCCAAACAGGAGAAGAGAATTCAGATCCTAGGCAGCCAAAATGAATGGTGAATATCACTGGGGCCTTGGAAGCCAAACACAGCAAATGTTTTAAGGAAAATGAAATGGTCACTTGTGTCAACCACTGCCGAGAGGTCAAAGCAAATGAAAACTGAAATGGTGTTTTGGAATTTTGCAAATAGGGAGTTATGGAAACCCATTATGAGAGCTGATTCAACAATGTTGGGAGGGTGCAGGTTTAGAAGTGAATGCAACCAGAGGAAGTGTCATAAATAGTGAATATATATTCTCCCTGACTACTGATTAAATTCTAGAGCGGGTGGATACTATATTTCATTTTCATCAACCCACAGGCAGCTGGCCGTATTGCCCAGAAGTGATTGCTTTGCACATACTCTCTTTGGAAAGAATCATTGATGGGAATGGACATCTAGTGCTTTAACTATGAGTAATGCCTACCATGTTGTTGTGAACTAATAAACTATGCTTTGTGTTCCTTTATTTGATTCTAATCATATTTTAAACTTTACAGCTTCAACCATCTTGGTAATGGCTCACCCTCTCTGTAATAACATACACACACACACGAAAAAAAAAGAGATTGGAATTTGCTGCTTTTGTCTAAATTAGTTTCAACATTAGCAGTTATTATTTTTGTACCAGCTCAGCTACTAACACCCTCTCTGAACACCTTGCCATGATGAGATAATTTCAGAAATTTTCCTTTTCCTTTTTTTTTTTTTCTGTTCTATTTTGGAGATATTTTAAGTAACTCATGGTTTTATTCTCTTTCCGCTTATTCAATCTTAGATATTGAAATTCACTCTGAACAGGGGTTCAGCTATAATTCCCTTTGCTCCTTAGCCCAGAACCAGAGCTAGGTGGTACCCATTCCCTATCAGTGCCAGTAACCAATGTCCCTAAACTGATGGATTTCTAGATTTCTCCCATGAGAAGGTCAAGCAAACTCTTGACAAGGTGTGCAATTATTCAATATCTATGTCTTTATCATGTTTGTTCATGAATTTATTCACGCAACAAATGTTTCTAGAGCACCCTACTATGTCATTCTTATCGATAATTACATTTGTGTAATTGTCATGCTGTATCACAATAGTGCTCAATAAGCATTTGCAGAAACAAAAAAAATAGATGTAAATAAAGGTGACATATGCAACACAAATATTGTATATAAATGGACACCTTTGAAAAATAATCTAATATTGCCAGAAAAATAATCTAATATTGTAACCTAAGTAATTATGTGAAATTAATTTAGCTCATCAAACATTGCCAACAAAGATGTATTTAACAGACACATTAGTGCATTAATGATACAGAGAGAGAGATTCTTGCATGTTTAGCATTGATGCTACCAGTGGGGATGAAATGCCGGCTTGCAGCAGCCACTGAAATTCTCAGAAAATTGTAGATGTCAGGAAGTGAAATGTCTGATGTCAAGCAAAAAAGGAAGTGTCTATCACAGCATTCTGATGAGGGCTGGGTATCTGTTACTGGCAATAATAATGAGCTCAGCAGTGTCTCAAAGTTCAGAGTTCCAGAAGGAGAAACATCACTTGGGAAATAAAATGTATTTAATGGTAAAGACTTACGATCGATGAGTTATCAGAATGCCAGGTATTTATTCTGTGAGGAAAAGGCAGAGAAGCAGAGTTACAGAATAAAAGCAATGAAATAGGAGATAGAAAACAAGTAAAGTCTAGTTGTGCATATTAACATTTTGTAGCTGAAGCATGCAGTGAACTCTTAGTAACTGCTAAATCTGAATTTGCATCTTGAGCCATAATGAGAGAATTTTGCAGCAAAGAGAAAAATCAGAATTAAAACAATTTAAATAAATTTAATACTAAGTATCTGTAGTATGGTGATAACTGTCAGAGTTACAGATAGTGGATGAAAAGCTGATGTCTAAAAAGAAATAGAACAAATTTGTGGCTTTTTGATTGCTTTCAACATATCTCTTCCCTCTGTAATTTAGAAATATGGAGCAAGGAGTATTTATGTTGAAATTCTCAAATAAAACCTGTGAATGCTTTGTAATAGAAAAGCAGAAATTATAATTTCAAATCTAGAATCACTTTTAGCATATTTCCAAAGCAGTATGGATTAAAAACTTAGAGTCTATGTTTTAAAGAGTAATAGACCGCTGTTTGAGACCTGGTTCCACCCTTAGAAATATTTTGCTTTTCATCTCTTTAAGACAGTTTCTTTTGGTGTAAATGGAGATATTGTAGGACTAGGTTTACAGGTTTCTCAGGTGATTACATGAGAATGTGAGGGCATCTGGATGGCTCAGTCTGTTAAATATCTGACTTTTGATTTCAGCTCAGGTCATGATCTTACAGTTTGTGAAATGGAGCCCCATGGTGGACTCTTTGCTGATAGTATGGGGCCTGCTTTGGATGCGTTCTCTCTCTCTCTCTCTCTCCCTCTCCTCCTGCTCACATTCTCTCTCTTTCTCAATAAATAAGCATTTAAAATAAGGATGCCTGGGTGGCTCAGTGGGTTAAGCATCTGAGTTCAGCTCAGGTCATGGTCTCACAGTTTGTGAGTTCAAGCCCTGCATTGGGCTCTGTGCTGACAGCTCAGAACCTGTGGCCTACTTCAGATTCTATGTCTCCCTCTCTCTCTGACCCTCCCCTCCTCATGCTCTGTCTGTCTCCCTCAAAATTAAATAAACATAAAATAATTTAAAAAATAAACATTTAAAATAAATAAATGTAAATATGCATTTAAGGCACTTACCTCATGTCTCAAAACACTACTATTCAATAAATGCTGTTAGTCCTTAGCTTCAAATGAAAGCAGAAGTTGCTATTATGTTATGCTGCTCTTTTGAAAGGTGCTTAACTGCTCTTTGCCTCAGTTTTTTCACCCATAAAATCAGGACTGTTATAAATCCTACTGCATGGGATTGATGTGAAGTTTAAACACTTTTTAAGAAATGCTGCTAGGCTAATTTGGTATCCATATAGAAAAGAATGAAACTTGACCAACTAGTATTAGCTACTTGGACTGTGAAACACAAAAATTTAATTTACTACTGCCAGCTCTTACCCACTCTAAATGCCTTTTGAGATCTCTTAAATTTTCTTACTTGTTTTCTCAAGAGAATTGGGCAGTAGCTTCTTAACTGCCTTTCCTACTTTTAACTTGCTATTTAGTATGAAATTAAAATATCAATTATAAAATATCACATGCACACAGAAAACCATGAGAATCTACATCACACCATGTTATTATACATGGAATGCACTTAGAGCCAATACTCAGGCCAAGAAACCAACACAAACATTCCATCAGCAGCTTCTCCCTCAGACCAATCCAGTCAGAGCTCCTTGCCACCCATCCAGCTATAACAACTATCTTGACATCTAATGTAATTGATCTCTTGCTCTTTATACTATTATACCATCTGTATATGTATCCTTAAAGACTATAGGTTAGTTCTTCCTCATTGGACTTTATATTAAAAACTGGCCAGTGGGAATTGTTGCACGACTGAATTTTTGATGAGCATTGCTTGGGAAATTCATCCACATTGCCGTGTGAGCTATGTTTTATTCATTTTGGGTATTGCTCGGGATTCAATTATATAAACATGTATTTTTCCATACAATTTCTGATGGACATTTGGATTGTTTCCATTTGGGGGCTACTGTAAAAGATGACAATTAAGTACTTTTGAACTTAACCCTTGTTGCCAACAGGCAAGCATTTTTGTAAGTTATATGCATTGGTGTAGAAGTTCAGGCTATACATAATTTAAAACTTACTAGATAATGCCAACTTATAAACTCCTAGAAATATACAACTTACCAAGACTAAACTAGTAAGAAATAGATAGTCTGAACAGACCTGTAAGTAGGATGGAGATTGAATCAGTAATTAAACCCTCTCAACTTAGAGAAGCCCAGACCCAAATGGCTTCGCTGATTAATTCTACCAAATATTTAAAGAAAAAATAACATTAATCCCTCTCAATCTTTGAGAAAATTTAAGCAGAGGAAACACTTAAAAATGCATTGTATAAGGCTAGCATTACTCTGATACTAAAGTCAGATAAAGAAAATTACAAGTCAATATCCCTGATGCACATAGATGCAAAATCCTCAGGAAAATACTAACAAACTGAATCCAACAGCAATTAAAAGGATCATACATCAAGATCAAGCCAGATTTGCCCCCTGGGATACAAGGATGGTTCAACATAGAGAAATCAATTATTGTGCTACAGTGCATTAACAGAATGAATGATAAAAATTATTCAATAATCTCAATAGATGCAAAGAAAAATCATTCGGGAAAATTCAATATATTTAATGATTAAAAACTCTCAACAAGCAATAATCTAGGTATAGAAGGAGGTTATCTCAGCATAATAAAAGCCACATATGACAAGCCCACAGCAAACATCATACTCAATGGTGGAAAACTACTATGTTTTCATCTAAACATGAGGGAAGAACATAAACAAGACAAAGACACCCACTTTTGATATCTATTCAAGAGAGTACTTGAAATTCTAGTTAGACTAGAAAAATTCAATTAGACTAGAAAAAGCACTAAAAGTCATCCATATTGGAAAGAAAGAAGTAAAACCTCCCTGTTTGCAGATGATATGATGCTATATAAAGAAAACTTTAAAGACTCCATGAAAAATTATTGGAACTAATAAATCTATTAAAGTTGCAGCATATAACATCTATGTTCAAAAAATCAGTTGCATTTCTATGAACTACCAACAAACTACTTGAAAAAGAAATTAGGAAAACCTTCCTATTTACAATAGCATCAAAAAAGAATAAAATATTTAGGAATAAACTTAACTAAGGAGGTGAAAAAGACTTCTATATTGAAAACTATACAACACTGATGAAAAATTAAAACAAGGCACAAACAAATGGAATGACATTCTGTGTCCATGGATTGGAAGACAATATTGTTCAAATGCCCGTATCACCCGAAACAATCTACAGACTCAGTGCAGGCTCTTTCAAAATCCCAATGGCATGTTTTTTTTTTCTTTTACAGAAATAGAAAAATTCTAAAATTCATACAGAACCACACACCCACACACCTACCCACACACCCACAGCCACATACTCCATTAATGAATAGTCAAATGATTCCTGAGAAAGAGTAAAGCTGCAGGTAACACATTTTCTAATTTCAAAATATATGAAAAAGCTGCAGTAATCAAACAGTATTGTCCTGGCATGAGGACAGACCTATAGACAAATGGAACAAATAGCCTAGAAATAAATCCTAGAAATGCATATAGTGTCAACTGATGGTCAATAACGTACCACAAATACACAACAGAGAAAGGAAAGTCTCTTCAACAAATGGTGTTGGGACAAATACCTGAAAACCGAATAACATAGTCTTTCACAGCTACTGTGTCAAATAGAATATTAAAAGGGAATTAAAAAATATATCCAGACAGGGAAGCCTGGGTGGCTCAGTTAGTTAAGTGTCCAACTTTGGCTCAGTCATGACCTCATGGTTCATGAATCTGTCCCTGCACCCAGCTCTCTGCTCTCAGCACAGACCCCACTTTGGGTCCTGTGTCCCTCTCTCTCTGTTCCTGCCCCACTGGATCTCTCTCTTTCAAAATAAATAAACTTAAAAATTTTTAAATAAATAAAAATATATCAAGACAAATGAAAACAAAACTTACCCAAATTTTATGAGATGCTGCAAAATCAGTATTAAATAGAACATTTATAGCAATAAACACCTATGTTAAAAAAGAAAAAAGATCTTGAGTTAACAACCTCAAGAAACTAGAAAAAAATGAATAAACTAGACCCAAAATTAGCAGAATAAATAAATTATAAAAGATCAGAATAGGAATAATCAAAAAGAAAATGGAAAAATGGAGAAAACTTGTTTTTAAAAACTAAGAGTTGGTTTTTTGAAAAAAACATAAAATCAAGAAACCTTTAGCTGAAAAAAGAAAAATGGAAGGACAATTTCAAATAAATAAAATCAGAAATGAACATGAGGCATTCTGGATGCCTCAGACATTAAAAGGAAAAAAAAAGACATGAAAAAGAACTATTATAAGTGATTATATGGAAATAAATCAGATAACACATAAAAGCCACTTATGAAAAGCTCAGGGCTAACATTATAATCAATGGGGTAAAAACTGAAAATTTCTCTTCTAAGATCTGCTACAAGGCAAGGATGCCCACTTTCATGACTTCTATTCAATATTCAGCATAGTACTGAAGTGCAAGAGAGAGCAAGTAGACAAGAAAAGAAATAAAAGGCAACTAAATTGAAAAGGAAGAAGTAAAATTATCTGTGTTTGCAGATGATGCAATCTTGTATTAGAAAGCCCTCAAGATTTTACACACACACACACACAAACTGCTGAAAGCAATACACAAATTCAGTAAAGTCTCAAGATACTAAATAAATGTTTGAACATTGGTTGCATTTCTTTACATAAACAATGATTTATCCAAAAAGGAAATAAAAAAAACCAATCTCATTTATAAAAGCATGAAAATAATACATTATTTAAGAATAAATTTAACTAAAGAGGTAAAAGATCTGTACGCTGAAAACTATAAAACATTGATAAAAGGAAGGTGATGAAGCCAAGGTGACAAAATGTATTGACAAAGATCATAAGGAAAATTTTGAAGTGATGGAAATCATCTGTATATTAACTGAGTATAGTAGTGGCTACACTGTCACAGCATTCAAAATAGGTGAGTTTTAGTTTGTATAAGTTATACTCCAAAACTGTTGAGGTTTTCAGTTATTTTCCTCAGTATGATTGTTATATTTTTGTCTCTTTGACGTTCCCATAGGTGCACCTGCCATGCACTCATTATCAACCTTAACTAAAGGGATAATTTTGAAATGCAAATTAGGCCTGTCCCATCCATACATAGAAGATTTTGAAGGGTTGTCCTTGTATATAGGATTAAGCATGAAATTCTTTACCTGATCCACAGGCCGTGGGTGTTCAGGCTCCAACTACTTTTCAGTTTTACAATGGCAGCTCTGTATGTAAGCTGTTTGGTACTTTCTATGTTTTGGATATTTCTCACTCTTACCATGGGATCTTCTATTCATCTGCCTGGAATTCTCCTCCCAATCTCTATCCTCCCTTTGGCTGGTTGCCTCTCAATATTCTTACAGATGTCAGTTCAATTACACTTCCTTTAGAAAGTCTTCCATGACCTCTTAGATTAGGTCAGTTCTCCCTATTTCACACTTTCACAGGACTGTACAGGAAAAGTGCAATTTCTATTAAGTTGGTGGGCTGGCTGTAACAAAGAATCATCATACTCTACTAAGTTTTGAACCACTAGAGAGTCTCCTCAATGTTTTTTTAATTGTAAAATGCTATAATTTCACAAGATGAGTTACTTACTTGAATTTGGGGGGCAGGGCTTGTGAAGAAAAATATTAAATTCCAAAAAAATTATTCTAATCCCTTAATTTATCTACTCCAAGTTTCATTTGCAATATTTATTTGCTTCTTGTCATGATAATTACACTTCTGAGCAATAATGTCATCTGTCACCTGTGAAGTGTTCATACAACCAACCCTGTATCATTAACGAGATAGACAGAGTTAAAAGCATTCTCTTGAGGTAGCCAGGTAGCTTTGGGTTATAGGGCTTCTCTTACATATACTCCACAATTTGCTGTGTGGAAGGACTGAGTTAATTCATTGATTATCTCTTCTATTTCCCCTATTTGTCAAGTGGGAAAAATATTACCTATATTACCAGTAATCTAATACCTACAATATTACTATATTATATATAATATATAATAATATTGCCCATTATAATTAAAATATACACAAAATATTTGACACACAGCAGTCATTCTTTCAATAAATCAATAAACAGTCATCATGAAACAATCCAGAAGTGGAGAAAAAAAGTGTGCTTATTTTGTTGTTATTGTTATTCTATTTTTTTTTTTGCTTTTGTTTTTTGTTTTTTCCATTTGCTGAAGCCTTAAGTGTCAAGCAGAAGAATCAATACAAGCCACTTCCTTAGGTGTTGAGGCATAATTGAGTTAAAACACTTCTGTCCCCATCTGCAATTCTATTAATAGATGCCAAGCACTTTAATCAATGTGTCTCAGGCTTGCCTGCCTGCACGGGCATGCACCTCTTTAAAGCAGAAGCACCTACATTTGTACGAGTCAGAGGGTATCACAGCTGGGGGAATGAAGAATAAGTGTTGACAGAACTAAACTATTACTACTCTGGGGCTAGAATCTGGCCAAGTTAATACTACATTAATTCTCTTTTAGAGCCATTAAAGGAAGTCTATTTCTATTTCCTTTCTCCCAAATAGATGTATCACCAGCCCAAGACATGTGGCATAACCCTACTTCAATAATTACCATTCTAAAATAAAAAATTCAGGATTACTTACATTCTCCTTCTGGACCATTCAAATCTTGAAAGTCCATTTTAAAAGGTCTAATTTTGAAAAAATCGTTACATTCAACTATCTGATCTTTATAATTAACACATATTCTTTTTGTTTGCAAAACTTATACTGACCCAATTTTAAATGATTTTATAATCAGTTCTCAATCTGCAAAGCCCAACTAATAAATTGAGAAGGTCAGGTTTCCTCTTCCAAACAAAACAGAACAACAACAACAAAAATCCCATTTCTTCATTTTCTCTGGAAAAGGCATCAAGAGTTGAGATAAGAATGCCAACCTGATGCCAGTTTGGGGAGGGAAGGAGGTAGAGAAGACAGAAGGATTGATCATACAATCAATATGTCAAAACAATTGGTAAGCATTAACAACAAAAACTAGTCTGGAAGAGTTAGATAAAATAACTTCAAAACGTCTGTGAACTGACCCATGGGAATGTTACACACAAGAAGGAAGTAGATCCAAACTTCTGGCTATATTGGACTTTTTTTTTTTTTTTTACAGTTTACTGAGTGCCTCTTGTTAACAACATGGTGTGCCAAACTAATCTTCTGACATCATGCTTAAATATCGGCAATTTATGTTTCTTCTCAAACTGTTTTGTTTCAAGCATTTCTAACACATATGCATCCCTCCCATTTGGCTGTTCCTGAGTTACATCCTATTTTCCTGAGTTCTGTGAGCTGCTCTAGCAAATTAATTGAGAAGTTGAAAGCTGAGGGCCGCCTGGGTGGCTCAGTTGGTTAGGTGTCCAACTTCAGCTCAGGTCATGATCTCGCAGTTTGTGGGTTTGAGCCCTGCGTCGGACTCTGTGCTGACAGCTCAGCGCCTGGAGCCTGCTTCGGATGCTGTGTCTCCCTCTCTCTCTGTCCCTCCCCTAATCATGTTCTGTTTCTCTCTGTCTCAATAATAAATAAACATAAAAAAAATTTTTAAAGAAAAGTTGAAAGCATAGCAAAATATGAACTCATTTATATTCGACAATGGCTAGCATTCTGTGTGTGTATCTCTTTCTACACGCATGCACACATACACACTTTGATGAACCTTAAAAAAAAGTTCAATCATCATGACATTTCAAGCTTACTAACTTCCAGTTTCTAATGTTTATTTATTTTTAAGACAGAGAGACAGAGCATGAGCAGGGCAGAGAGAGAGGGAGACACAGAATATGAAGCAGCTCCAGGCTCTGGGCTGTTAGCACAGAGCCCGATATGGACTCAAACGCATGGACAGTGAGACCATGACCTGAGCCGAAGTCAGACACTTAACTGACTGAGCCATCCAGGCGCCCCCTAACTTCCAATTTCTAACAACAAGGTATAATATTATGATATATAATAAGAAATATCTATTTAGTCCTTGTCCCTGTTCCAGGCCCACAGCTCCTAAAATCTTGTAGTTCTCTAAGTGATAGGAACAATGTGAGAATCTTTTGTTATAATATTTGGTCTTTTGCATTCAAATAGTTCCAGTTCCTAAAATCAGTCCGGAATAATAAAGGTGAAAGGAGAGTTGTGATTGTCATAATGATCTTTCAAAAACACTTGAGTTTATGTTAATGAGGTGACTTCTAGGAAGCCCCTAAGGATGTGGACTGGTTGCCGGTGAAGCCGCCCATGTGATTAGAGAGTTGGAATTTTCAGTGGCTCCTCCAGTCTCCAGCATGAAGACAGGGCTTGGAGCTAGGCTCATCCACCAGTGGCCAGTGATTTAATCAGCCATGGCTATATAATGGATCCTCCGTAAAAGCCCTAAACAAAGGGTTCTAAGAGTTTCTGGGGTTGGTGAACATGACAAAATGCTGAAAGAGCACAGAAGCTCCATGCCCCTTCCCTTCTACCTTGCCATATGCATCCCTTCCATATGTATGTTCCTAAGTTACATCATATTTTCCTGAGTTCTGTGAGCTGTTTCAGCAAATCAAATGAAACTGAGGGGGATTGTAGGAAACTGTAATTTATAGCCAATCAGAAGAACAGATAACCTGAATCTGTGATTGGCATCTGATGTGGAGGGCAGGGGAGCAGTTTCATAGGACTCAGCCCTTAACCTGTGGGAGCTGACTCTGCTTCCCAGGAGACAGTATAAGAATCAAGTTAAATTGTGGGACACCCAGCTTGTGTAGCAGAATTGCTTGCTGTGGGAGGAAACCCCACATATTTAGTGACCAAAGTGAAGTAGTGATGATAGAGAAGACCCACAGGAAGTCTTTGTTCCTTCATATAAGAACATTTTATCAAATAATTATAATAATGTTATCATAACTAAGACAATTTCCAAGCATTTCCTCGTATTATCTGATCTCCAGTTAATGTCTACATTTCTCCAATTGTCAACAGTGTTTTCTACCATTTATTTTTTATTTTTGTTGTATTGATCCAGTAACAAAACAATACACATTTTTATTTTGACCTTCTAACAGCTCTATCATCCAGACTACCTTTCTGCCACCACCCCACCTCCATTTCCAGGCCTGCTGACATAAAGAATGTACAATATTCTGGACTTTTCTGTTTCCTTACAGTTTCACTTACCTTGTCATTCTGTCATCTGTATTTTCTACAGTCTAGAAATTAGACATAAGGGCTTACTGAGTTTTTTTAGGTTTATTTATTTTTTGAGAGAGAGAGCGTGCACAAGCGAGGGAAGGGGCAGAGAAAGAGAGGGAGACACAGAATCTGAAGCAGGTTGCAGGCTCTGAGCTGTCAGCACAGAGCCCGATGTGGCTCAAACCCATGAGTGAGATCATACACTAAGCTCAAGTTGGATGCTCAACTGACAGAGCCACCCAGGCACCCCAGGACTTGATGTGTTTTGGGTTAAATATTTGGCGAGAGTACTCACTTCATAGGTGATATTGGAAATGTCACATGAAATCACCACAGGGTATAAATATTGTTAAAATGTGCTAATATTAATTATGTTAATTTTTATCACTTTATTGATTATGTAGTACCGCTTAACAATATTACCAGAAATCTAGATTAAAAAATGCATATTTATTATCCTGTATTTTCTCTGGAGCAGGAGTCTGGGCTTGGGTTAGCTTGGTCTTCTTCAGAATCTCAAATGGGGAAATCAAGACTAAGTCCACAGATATGGTCACACCTGATGCTCAATGGGGGCAGTATCTACTTCCAAGCTCATATGGTTGTCAGAAGCATTAAGCTTCTTGCAGGCTGCCAGTCTGAAGGCCTTTAGTGTCTTGGATGCTTTTGGCTGGAGGCAGCCTTCAGTTGCCATGTGGCTTTCTCCAAAGGCCAGCTCAAAACGGAAAATTTACTACTTCAAAGCCATGAAGGAAAAGAAGTTCTCAGTAGAACAGATATTATAGTATTATGTAATGTAATCACATACACCTAATCACGTGCATTCTTTTGCCTTTGCCATATTCTGCTTATTAGGGAGCAAGTCACAAATCCTGCTCACACTCAAGGGGAGGGAATTACACAAGGTCATGAACACCCAGAAGCAAAGATCATGGGGGTCTTCACCCCCATGTCTTAGAATCTTCACCAACAAAGTAACAGCTGCATCTTTCCATTGTAATGGTATACTTTCCAATTAGTAATGAATAAACACTCTGTGGGGTGATGCCTTGATACCATTTGAATAATTTAACATATTAATTTTAAAATATTATTAAATTAATGTTAATTTAAAATTGGGAAAACCTGAATTCTACAGACATTGCTTAATATGTATTTCTTATTTACATATTTATATTAATTTTATATCTTTCAACTATATTATTTAGAGCATATATGATTTAAATATAATATATAGACTTAAAATATATCTCATGTATATATTTGTTTGATATTTAAATATAATATATTCAAATTCTGACCTCACAGATATCTCTAATTCAAAGTTAACATTACAGAGCTTTTCAAAATATATTTTTAGATTTTCTTTCCCATTGTTACTAATGATATCAAAACAGTTAACTATTTGCTCTATTTTAAAACACACACATAAATCACTCTGCCCTTCCATGATTTCCTTCTTCATTCTTCACCCAGGCTGGAACATGGGGTGAAAATTAGTAGCTTCCTCTTGTGAATTCTGAGTCCTCTTAATATCTGTTTGATAGCATTTGTCACAGAGGATTGCTGTTATTTTTCTTATCTAACTGTGACCCCTTGAGTCCAAAGATCTTCTCACATAGCACATTGTATTATACTTGACTTTTGACAGCATTCATACATCTACTCATGAAATACAGAAGGAAGGAAGGATGGAAGGAAGAAAGGGGAAAGGCTATCAAGAGTCCTATCCTATCAAGTCTGAGTCATGCATGCGACTGTATGTATTGTATCTGTTAACATGCTGCTTGCTTAGACCACTATTTGTCAGATTTGACTAATGTATGTATGTCTAAAGGAAAAACTTTCTCACTGGTTCTTAAAGTAAATATATGATGCTAATAAAATAATGTATTAACATACAAAAAAACCCACTCACATAACAGTTTCTCTTCTTTTCTTTTTGAGAGAGAGAGACAGAGACAGCATGAGAAGGGGAGGGGCAGAGAGAGGGTAAGAGAGAATCCCAAGCAGGCTTCACACTGTCAGCACAGAGCCCAATGTGGCGCTCAAACTCATGAACCCTGAGATTATCACCTCAACTGAAATCAACAGTCAGATGCTTAAGCAATTGAGCCACTCAGGTGCCCCACACATAACAGTTTCAATATCAAAATTACAATTAATAAGTAAGTAAAATCTAAATTGTTTTCTTTGATTTTTCCCTGAGAATACATCTTATTAGGCATACAGTACTGTGTTCCACAGTTCACTGAAATGATTACTGCCCTACAAGTTTATGTTGTCAATTTGAAATGCTTTATATTTATATATTGGTATTTGAATTCAATTTTAAGATTTATTATATTTTCTTTCCAAACTTATCTTTGTTGTTTGATTGTGAAATGTTTACATGTACCTAAGGTTGATATTTTAAAATTGAGAAAATTCTAGTCTCGTTATCTCTTTCCTTTCTTTTCATTCTTACCAATCCCCTATATGTAGCCATTTTCATTTACTACTTTATTACCTATTATATCAAAATTGGTAAATGATTTTCATATTTTTATTTCCTTTCCTTCCATATGAAAAGGTTGTATATTGCATACATTGTTCTTCAGCTTTATTTTCTTTCTCTCTTTAAAATATGAAGTATCTCAGGGGCACCTGGGTGGCTTAGTCAGTTAAGCGTCCAACTTTCGCTTAGGTCATGGTCTCACGGTTTGTGTGTTCGAGCCCCGTGTCGGGCTCTGTGCTGACTGCCAGCTCAGAGCCTGGAGTCTGTGACTCCCTCTCTCTCTGACCCTCCCCGGCTCACGCTCTCTCTCTCTCTCCTAGAAATAAATAAACATTTTAAAAAATAAAATAAAGTATGAAGTATCTCAGGTGCACCTGGATGGCTCAGTCAATTGAGCATCCAGCTTCAGCTCAGGTCATGAGCTCATGGTTCGTGTGGGTTCTAGGCCTGTGTTGGACTCTATGCTGACAGCTCGGAACATGGAGTATGCTTCAGACCGTGTGTGTGTGTGTGTGTGTCTCTCTCTCTGCCCCACCCCAACTTGTACTCTCTCAAAAATAAATAAACATGAAAAAATATAAAGTATTTCCATATACTTCACAGAGATCTTTATTCTTTCACATGGTACTGCACTGTAAGGTCCATAGTTTATTCAATGAGCAGACCAGCTTTGTCATGAAATTTTATTCTTAGGATTACTACTGAAATGAATGACTTGTGTCTATCTTGTTTTGTACTTACATAGGTGTATACACACCTATACAGGCAGTATTATTGGTACAAGTTCCCAGGAACTGTGAGATAAAGATTAGCATGCAGGAAGTTTACTGGGACTACACTTAGTCTAAACACCTGGAAGGGGAAGGGAAAAAAAAAAAAAAAAAGCAGGACTGAACAGGAGAAATCAGGCTGCACTGCAGTATGAACTGAGACCTCAGCCAATTCTACCAGAAGCTCTGGAGCTAGGACAGTCCTTTAGAGCTGTCACAAGTTAGGTTGAGAGGGCCAGGCTTTATACCACAGCACCAATCAGTAATTGGTTATGAGATACCCTGCAAAGGGGTATGATTTTGAGTTAGTCAACCTTCTTCACCCGAGAACTGAAAGTTTTCAGCCAGCAACCTAATCACAGT
Organism: Hyaena hyaena; assembly: GCF_003009895.1. NCBI lineage: Eukaryota > Metazoa > Chordata > Mammalia > Carnivora > Hyaenidae > Hyaena > Hyaena hyaena. The sequence goes on along the minus strand of NW_024080655.1, from coordinate 5,767,455 downwards.
TGGGGAACTCTATCAGTCCTAAAGGAGACATCAATGCAACATGACACGAAATTTATGACAGTTTTGCTTTTATGTCACTAAACCCACTTGGACATATCAATGCAAGGCTTTGGTGGACCTCTTCTGCTGGAAAAAAAATCACAGCAAACTGCAGTTCCCATTGTTATAACTGGTCCTGAGGCTGCAACTGATAATTATCTTCATCCATTACTACCCATTCTGGATTCCCTCTTTCATAGCTGGTCTTGATGGCTCGCTATGTGGGGTTGAATAAAGACTACCCTCAGTCTTGAGTAGTCTGAATCTCTGCCTCCCATGCTGGCCACTAAACTTAACCATGGAACATCAATATTGGGTTAGGGAGAAATTAGAGATCTCCAAGTGTATGTCTAACATATTTCCGCCTGCTTCCATTGTGTGACAGTGTTTCTCTTCATGATCCAGGTCAAGTGTCCTTACCAGAATTGTGAAATTACTCTTCCTTGTTGGTCCCTTGGAAAGAAGAGCACATGATACTTGAGTGGCAGTCTTAGCTCAAAGTTCAATGAATCTTTTGCTGGTTTCCTGGTGGAACATTTCCCTCTTTGGGAAGCATAACTTCTAGTCCTGAAGAACACAGAGTCAACAGACGGTCAATCACAAATTCCTCAAGTGGATCACTGGAATTAATGGAAAGTACAGTCCATCTAGCCCCCACCTATCATTTCTTGGATCCATATATTCTACCTACTTGAAACACAGCATAGTATAATGGATGTTGATATAAGTTGCATGTGATGTTTTAGGGGACCACATTCCATCTTCACAGGGTATTTAGCTCCAACTTGGTTCCTTATCTGTCTCTTCAATAACTCAGTCTGTTGCTCTATTAGGCCAGTAGTTTCTGGGTGGTGTGGTATATGAAAGCACAAGTGAATTCCATACACATCTATACACTTTCACACCACCTTTGCTATAAAGTGGGTCCCTTAGTTCTATGTGACATCACAATGGATATCATGTTGATATATAAAACATTCTGTTAAACCCTTAGATAGCAGTTCTGACAAACAAATGGTCTTATTCCAGTCATTCCAAAATACAGTATGACTGACAATCAAACCCATGCTCTTAGCCTCTATACCATTTTACCTGAATTCCTTTACAACTCAGGGGGCGCTTGGCCAGCTCAGTTGGTTAAGCGTCTGACTTCAGCTCAGGTCATGATCTACTAGTTCATGAATTTGAGCCCCACATTGGGCTCTGTGCTGACAGCTCAGAGCCTGGAATCTGCTTTGGATTCTGTTTCTCCCTCTTTCTCTCTGCCCCTCCCCTGCTCATACTCTGTCTCATTCTCTCTCTCTCTAAAATAAATAAACATTAAAATTTTAAAAATTCTTTACAACTCATACATTAGCAAAGGAGCTAAGATTATACTGGAACAAAGGAGATGGAGTTGAAAATCTGAGAAATATACAGTAAAATGAGAATCCACTCCCACTCTAAATATGAAGGGAGACATAGGAAACCCAAAGTTCCCATTCTGTTTCCATACATTCCTATGATAAGCACAGGCAAATATTTAGTGAACGCTTAACATGTGTCAGCCACTGTTCTATGTACATAACTTTGACTAACTCTTTTTTTAAAGTTTATTTATTTTGAAAGAGAAATAGAAGGAAAGAGAGAGAGAGAGAGAAACCCAAGTAGACTCTGCACTGTCAGCACAGAGCCCAGCGTGGGGCTTGAACCCACAAACCATGAGATCATGATCTGAGCCAAGATCAAGAGTCAGATGCTCAACCAACTGACCCACTCAATCACCCCTGACTATTTTAAATTTCTCAATGACCATATGAGCTAGGTGCTATGACTCATTTTATTTATTTATTTATTTTTAAGATACTGGGACACAGAGATATTAAGCAACATGCTCAGTTCCTCTAGTTAGTAAGAGATGAATCCTGGATTCTAACCTGTATAGTCTAGCTTCAGAGCCTCTACACTTAAAAGCCATACTACATTGCTTCTGAAAATAGAAGGAGAGGGGAATAAGATCCAGGATGGCTTTTTTAAGAACTGCCCCAGCCACTGAACATTCTGATTGTTCACCAACCAGTCATTTTAATCTCCAGGACTTCTTCTCCATTAAGAAGAAGTTTCTAATAAAATGAGAAGGGCATCAGTCTCAGATCTGAACCTTGATTCCGCTGATTCTGGATGAGAGACCACAGAAACTTAGCTTTTTGGGCTTCAGTTTCTACTGAAGTAAGATTAGATGGTTTCTCAGGTTCCTTGGCTATTTCAAAAACTTAACATTGTGGATTATGTTGAACTACCTGGAATTTAGTTGAATGGGTTCATTTTCTCATGTAAATGGAACCTCAACTGCTTACTTGAGAGTGTCTTTACCATCATAGTTTATCTGAAGAAAACATCAAGAAGAATCTTTTAACCCTTAGCTCTAGTAACACACACTGGCCTGAAAGGTACAAACTTATCCTAGAAGCTAAAATCTGGTGACAGAGGGGTAGACAGCTTGGGTCCCAGTGACAGGACATTCCTCATTTCAAAGCTAGCCACCAAAGTGCTATGCTGTGTGACAAGAAGGTGAGCTCTGAGAGGCCCTGAAAAACTGGTGAATCCATTAGCACTGGTCATCGTGGCTGCAAATCAACGATTCATTTTGACACTCTCCTGACAGCTGCTGAGCTGTTTCCTTAAGACAACTCTTCAATCAGAGACAGATACTGCAGAGATGAGCTGTATGGTTTCACATAAAAATAGCAGTCAGAATGAAACCTAGGTTACCCTTTTCTATCAATAGCTGATGCAAATGAGCTCCCCTTGCAAAAGTAACCACCTCTTTCTTCCTTCTTTCACAACACAGTTACTTATTGGCTAGGGTTACCTAAAGTTAAGTACAATGGGACACCTGGGTGGCTCAGTTGGTTAAGGCTCCTACTCTTGGTTTTGGCTCATGTCATGATCTCACAGGTTGTGAGTTCCAACCCTGCATCAGGCTCTGTGCTGATTGTGTGGAGCCTGCTTGGGATTCCCTCCCTCCCTCTCTCCCTCCCTCCCTCCCTCTCTCTCTCTCCCTCCCTCTGGCCCTCCCCCATCCTCATTGTCTCTGCCTCTCTCAAAATAAAGTACCATCTTTACAACAAGCATTCTATTCCTAAACTGATGCACTATATACATTTATTAAAATATCAAACACACATATTACCCAAGAAAAGGAAAAAATGATTACATATGTGTTCACTCATTCATTCTACTGAAAAAAAATGAAGTGGAGTGTTGGTACTTCTGTAGACATCATTTTATGCATTTAGAAACAAGAGTGAAGAAGACAGGTTTCCTGCCAAGGAGGCCACTTATAATGTAACAACAACAACAAAAAAAACCCAACAACAGGTAAACACATCCACAATTACAACAGTGATTGGAAAATATACTGAACAATAGAAACACAGACTTCTTTCTGGGCACTAGAGGAGCATCCTGATTCCTTCGATCAATCGAAAGATACTTGGAGGTAGTGCCAGAAGCTGAGTTTTAGAGGGTAAAGACATTTAGATAAAGGAGCCAAAGGTTGTCAGGCAGAGAAAGAAGCTGATGAGAAGATATGAAGGTCCACAGGGAAGGATTCTTCATGACGTGAGGAGGTCAGGCTGGATAACATTTCAGAGTTTCCCAAATGTAAAATTTTACTATTCAATTTTTTGAAATACGTTTTATTGATGCAAAAACAAATATATAAAAGATAGTTAAAAAACAAGCAAGCAAACAAACAAGCTTGCTCTCAGATTAACATACATTTAGCACCACTGATGACTTTCCCTTTTGTACATTCTGTCCTTCATCTCAGGACACAAATATACAGTGCATGAATATGAAAGAACACTTCCTAAGAAAGCGATGAAAAGAGGGGAGCAACATATATTTAAAAACTATTTACACAACAGTTGTGTATTGTACACAGTGAGAGAAACACACACATATAAAATAATGCAGGCCAGCTAAAGTAATCATAATACAACCATACTATTTAATAAGATACAGCTTTTAATAAGAAGGGTAAGTTACATTCTTGAAGAAGATCCAGTTTAGTGATTGAGACAATTTATGAAAATGTATATATAGTAGGATACCATTTTTGTTAAACACAAAACAACTGTGTAACACTGTGTATTTACATATGTGAGTGGATTTAGAATATGTGTATAAAAATATAACAACCAATGATCATTGTTATTGCTGGAGATATGGGGGCACGGGGGGCACTTAGCTACCTAAATTTTTTTTTACAAAATCCTTTTAAAAACGTTTAAGTATACAAAAATGTTATTTCCTTTTATGTAATGTTATACCATAATATATATTTATATGTATTTTTATTTTAAGTACACTTATAGATATATGTTATTTATCTATCTCCCTGTCCATCTATCTATCATCTAATTTTTCTTGTACGTCTTTTACTTTCTAATCTCCTTCTCACATTTGCTATAGGCCTGCCCTGGCTTTAGTTTTTCTACTGGCCCTGGGATGATTTTCATGACTACCATATCTCATCAATTCTCTGGCCTATTTTATGTGATAGGCACAAAGGTCAACACTTTATAAAACTGACCACAGTAAATCATGCTCCTGAATCCACCAATATCAGCCCGCTTTGGCAGACTGACCCAGGAAAATCAATACAGTAATCAATTCACAAATATAATTCATTCAGTTTACCTCTTTTCCATAGGAATTTTCAATAGTGTATAATATAGAGGGGAAAAAAAGATCATCTCTGAATCAGACTCGAGTCCCTATCTAACCATGGCCATGACTGAGCAAGGTACTTTTCTTCTCTAAAGCATGTTATATGTCTAGGTAATAAGTAAAGGAAAAAGTATATATTAAGGTGCTTTGAGAAAATGAGAAGTTACATGCAAGAAGTTTTTATTATTACATCCACACTATTTTGTCATTTGATACTATACAGGGAACACTCATAGGGCAAGATTATAATTAATGTTTTTAGAAATCACCCTCATTAATTTGTTCCACAAATATTTATTAAGCATTAACTGTGTTTCAGGCACTGATTTACATGCTGGGGGAAATGATAGTATAAAGTCATAAAGACAGGCCTCCTGGGTAGCACAATCAGTTGAGTATCCGACCCTTGGTTTTGGCTCAGGTCATGATATCACAGTTTGTGAGTTCAAGCCCTATGTTGGTCTCTGTGCTGACACTGTGGAGTCTGCTTAGGATTCTCTCTCTCCCTCTTTCTTTGCCCTTCCCCTGCTCTCTTTCTCTTTTTAAATACATACATACATACATACATACATACATACATAAATCAGCCAGCCAGCCAGCCAGCCAGTCATAAAGAGATCCTTCCCTAATGAAACTTATCTCATAGTGAAAGGAGAGACAATGCAAGCAAAATAAATAAAATATGTACAGTTTTTGTATTTTGTTAATCTTAAAATGCACATTGTTTTGTATACTTCAAATATCTCTGAAATTAGGATATATCTTACGTTCAAGTACATGTTAATTTAATTGTTATTTTTTAATTTTCTTGTAGTATATATACAAATGTCGTATCTCATAATCATTGGTGTCCAGGACTTGATCATATATGGTGCACCATGGGGGTCAAATACAGGAAGGAGTTATAGTTTTGGAAAGGATAAGTTTAAATAGGGTGAAGGCTTTCAGGAAATGGGATGTTTATGCAATAACCAGAAGGAAGCAAAGGATCCAACCATGCAAATATACAGAGAAAATCATTATAGGTAGATGGACTAGTGAATGCAAAGGCCCTGAGGCAGCTATGGCCTATAGATTTGAGAAGAAGCAAGGAGATAAGTGTGGCTGGGGCACAGTGAGAAAGTGGAAAGAATATAAGCTGAGGTCCCAGAGCAGTGACTTGGGACCACATCCTATGTAGACTTGTAAATGACCACAGAGACTTCAGTTTGTCTTATGAATGAAACTGACTCTATCAAGGATATAAGAGTCCTGGGATGGCTCAGTCGGTTATTAGTCTGACTCTTGATATCAACTCAGGTCATGATCTTGAGATTCGTGAGATCTAGCCTTGCACTGGGTTCTGTGCTGACAACACAGAGCCTCCTTGGGATTCTCTCTACTGTTCTCTCTCTGCCCCTCCCCTACTTGTGCTCTCTTTCTCTCAACATCAATCAATAAACATTAAGAAACAAACAAACAAAAAAAATGTGTGGATCCAAGGAGTGGTATGGTGGTAGAAGGGGTTGAATTCTGGTGTATTTTGAAGGTAGAATTTTTAAGATTTGCCCATAGAGTCAGGGAACAGAAGAGATGGGGTTGACATTGGCAGATGGTCAAAGATAATCCCAAAATGTTTGGTATGAGTGAGTATACCACCCCTACAGATATGCTTTAATACCTAAAAGACTCCTTTCTGGTGTAAGGAATGATGGAGATGAGTTGATTTGGTAAAAGTTTTGGTTGGTACAATATGGTGTTTCCATGCTTAAAGAGAGCAATCAAAGGAGCTATTAGACTTTAGTAGGGGATGACTTTCTTACAGGGTATCATAATTCTTAGGGTTTTAACTTCAAACAGAAGTTTTGAGCCATAGGTCTCCTGGAATACTGGTCTCTGCCATTCCCACAAACCCTTGAAGAAGACTGTCTCTGCCATGGTTTTCCTGGATCTTTCCTCTGAATCTTCTGGATAGATAATTATTCATAAAGAATTTAATCCAAGGGCACCTGGGAGGCTCAGCTCGTTAAGCATCTGACTTGGGTTCAGGTCATGACCTCATGGTTTGTGAATTTAAGTCCTGCATCAGGTGAGCTCAAGCCCTGCTTTGGCGGTATATAGACTGAATTAGCAAGGGGTGGTGAGCAAGGGGTGGTGAGCTCAAGCCTCACTTCGGGTAAGCATGAGCCCTGCTTCAAGTGAGCTATGCTTCTCTCCCCCCACCTCCACTCACTCACTTGTACCTTCTCTCTCCCTCTCTAGAAACAAAAAAAACAAAAACAAAAAAACAAATCCTCACTTGATAAGTTCCATCTTTTCTAATATTTGTGTTTTTATTATTACACTATTAGGCAGTATATGTAATCACAAGAAGCCAACACACCAGAGATATTTTTTTGAAAGTCCACTAATCACTCCCATATATTAGGAGTCAAACCTTCACCAGGCAGTTTCCTTTAAATCTACCATTTATAATTCTTACAAATTCTCAAGGTAGATGTTATCATGCCCATTTTATAGATGAGGAAACACAAAACATGAAAGATATACAAGTACAAGTATGGCCTAATGTACTCAAGCCCTCAGAGGTATTTCTACATTACTGGACAATGATCATTAAGACCCTGACATTGGTCCCAACATGGTATAGTTTCCTCCATCATCAGGGAAAAGTTCAATTTTATCTATCACTTTATAAAGTTTTTTTATTGACAAAATTGTTTATTTTTAAGAGAGTACAAGTGTGGGATGAGCAGAGAGAGAGTGGGATATAGGATCTGAAGCAGACTCTGTGCTATAGCAGTGAGCCCTATGTAGGGCTCAAACTCATGAACTGTGAGATCATGACCTGAGCCAAAGTCATATGCTCAACCAACTGAGCCACGCAGGCATTGCTTTTGTTTTTGTTTTTTTGTTTTGTTTTGTTTTTTTTGAGATTGAGAGACAGAGTGAGAGAGAGAGAGTGAGCACAAGAAGGATAGAGGTGCAGAGGGGGAGGGAGGCAGAGAGAGAGAATCCCAATCCCAAGCAGGCTCCATGCTCAGCCTACAGCTCAACACAAGGGCATGACTGTGGGATCATGACCTGAGCTGAAGTCAAGAGTTGGAAACTCAACCTTCTAATCCACCCACTTATCTATCACTTTTAATATACTAGACATTGCACTAGAAATATTTTATAGCAATTTCAGCCAACTATTCTTACCAAAACAGGGAATAGGATCTTGAGTTTTAGAAAGACCAGCAACAATTTAAAAGGGTCATAATAACTTTATTATCTAAAAATCCTAATAGAAGAACAGGCAAGTTAGCTGAAATTGCATAGTATAGCAAAGAACAAGAGCTTTATAGTGGATAAATATAGATAAACCCTACCTCACATCTCATATTTATTACATATAAGGGACTCAATTCTCTGAAACCATATTTTTACCTGTTAATAGGAGAAAAATCTGCGTGCTTTCAGTGAGGACCAAGTGTAAATGTATGTAATAAAACGTAATCTGGTCTATAAAAGGTAGCTAATATTATTAAGGCAATCTTTCAGAAGGTAATGTAGTGTAATGGCAAAGTTCTATGTCTTAGTCCATTTTCACTGCTATAATAGAATGCTATAGACTGGTGGCCTATGGACAAGCAGTATTTATTTGTCACAGTTCTGGAGGCTGGGGAGTTCAAAGTCTGGTGTGGCTCAATTTTCCTGGTTTATAGACGGCTATCTTTCCATTGTGTCCTCATACAGCAGAAGGAATAAGGGAGCACTCTGGGGTCTCTTTTCTATAGGCACCAATCTAGAGCCCTTACCACCTCTAAAAGTTCCCAACTCCAAAATACCTTCACATTGGGGATTAAGTTTCAAACTCTTAAGCTTTGAGGAGACACAAACCCAAAAACCTTCAGTCCATAGCACTATGGTAGGTAGAATAACTACAAACAGGTCCACATCCTAATCTTTTGGACCTGTGAATACATTATGTTACATGACAAAGGATAATTACAATTGAAGATGGAATGAAGGCTCTAATGAGCTGACTTTAAAATAGGCAGGTTATCCAAGGTTGTTTGTGTGGACCGAATATAAGCACATGGATCCTATAAAGTGGAAGAAAGGAATATGCAGAGAAAACCAGAGAGCTGGTAACATAAGAACTCAACTTGACATTGCTGTTGCTGGCTGAGAAGATAGAAGAAAAGACTATGAGCCAAGGAAAGCGATGGCCCCTGGAAGCTGAAAGGGAATGAATTGTCCATTAAAGCCTTGAGAAGGATCACAGCTTTGATACTACCATGTAAGACCCATTCAGATATTAAAAAAATTTTTTTTGAAGTTTATTATTTTGAGAGAGCATGTGAGTGAGAATGGGGGAGGAGCAGAGAGCAAGAGAAAGAGAGAATCCCAAGCAGATTTTGTGCTGCCAGTGCAGAGCCCAATGTAGGGTTCAATCCCATGAATCTCATGACCTGAGCCAAAATCAAGAGTCACATACTCAACCCACTGAGCCACACATGCTCCCTGGCCCATGGAATTCTGACTTCCAGAACTGTAATATAATTGTATTGTTTAATTCACTAAATTGTACTAATTTGTTATAGTAACAACAGGAAACTAGCATAAAATCTAAGAGCCAGTAAACCTGATTCCTATTCTCTCACTGGCTAGGTCTGTTATTTTAGAGAGCTTTCTTAAACACTCCATGTCTCATTTTCCTCATCTGTGAAATGGGAATAATGATACTAACAACCTCAAAGTATTAGGGTGCTAAAAGAGTTAATGCATAGCTTAATCACTTAGAGTAGTGTTTAGCTCATGACAATTACTGAATATGCATTAGCTATATGCACTTTCTTAGATGCCAGCTATAATTGTCTCAGTGATTTCGTCTCTATCCTTTTAACACTGAAAATATGCAATAATTTGTAATTAAATGCAGTATATACATATATAAACACTATTTACATGTTGCATCTTATTTACAAAAGACACAATATATAAATATGTAAACATAAAATGCTGGGCACGTTTACATTTCTTAATTATTTGTTGCATAAACTCAGAGGATGGTTGATAGACTGTAGAATTCACACCCAGCAATGAAAATTGAGGTCATGCTGTTAGGGAGGGCAGAGGCAAGAAAAAAGAGGGCTCTTAGCTGTGATAATGAAAAAGAAAGAAAGGCAACTATGTAAAGAACTCACAACAATGGCAGACCGGTTGCCATTTTTAACCTAGCATTTTATCACTTTTTTCTTTAAAGGACAACGCTGTTGCTTTCAATCATGGGTATAGAGAATGCACGTAATTATTTGGCATTTCAAAGAAATAAAATTTAAAAGAGTCGCTAAAGTTATCTATCCCTCTTTTCTAAACTTGAAACATCAAAAATAGATGTCCCTGGCATGATAACACACTGAAGTCATTTTGAAAGAAAATTAGAATTTCCATTCCTCATTTTCCTTTCTTCCCAGTAAGGTTTTAAGCAGATGGGAATATCAATTTAGTTACTTGACATTTAGAAGGATAAATGACTTAAGAGCTTTATGATCCCCTCTCATTGAAGCATATTTGATAACATCTGCCCAACATCTTACACTCACATCAGAGCCAAGTACGATTTCACAAGAAGAGAAAGAATGGCTAGACTCCAGGACCCCAGGATTCCATCCCTAGTCCTGCTACTAGCAAAAGCATCAGTGGATTTCCGGTCCTAAATAATTTTTTTTTTATCTATGGGTAGCTTATTTATTACCACCCTAGCTAATACGCAACTATTAAGGCTAAGAAGTTTTCAATGGGATATGTAATAAGTTTTTCAAGGAGAAATTATACTGCACACAGGGACAAGTTTTTGTTTTAAACTCTAGGAGAAGGTAAGCTACCTTACTTTTGATTGTTATTAGAGAAACCACATAATAATTGGATACTATGGCTAAACGTCTCATTCATGTAGAAGAAAAGTCACTCTTTTATTTTAATTTTTTCTGAAGATATGTTGCCATCTTTACTAGAAATTCCCATTCTTCTAGGTAATAACTGATAGCACTTACTTTATGTTTTTCCCTCAACTGGTTATCAGTCTTAAGTCAGGAACATTTTTAAAAATACAATCTAATCTTTCCATTTTATAGTGTCCTTTTAAAAAAAGGGAGGGGACTTTCATCCCTAAGGCATTTATGAAGACCTCCTAAACAGCCTCTATCAGCTAAGAGCCATAAAACAATTAGCAACATTAACTAAAATCACTTTAACATATAGAAAGCAAGCACTTTCAGACTTTGTACGCACACCTCAGTGAATATAAATCTCTCCTGATACCTTGTATTTGGAAATTGGCTACCAAATTGCCTCACTCCTTTAGAATTGTCCTCTCTTGGAATTATGTGTGAATCCACTCACGCTATATGTCCTGGAAACTGCAAACAGTCAGGACTCAATAAACAGAATCTGAATGGATAGATGGATTAATTTATTTCCTTACAGTGCTCTTCCATTCTATTGTCTTGACTTGTGAGATTAAGGAATTTGCTGGTAGAGGTGGTATCACTGGAACTTAGTTTGCTAAGTCACTCTATTACATAAATAATGATAATGAAACATGAAATTCTGAAGCTTGAAGGGATCTCAAAGGTCAACTGATTCAGTATCCTGATTTTCCAATTTGTAGTATTATTTTAGCATTTCATGGGCCCTCAGCAGGTCATCCAGTCAAAAGTCTGACAAAACGCTTCATGAGAGATGGTAACACATTTTATGCACTGGACCTGAATTAAATGCCAATGGTTTAGTTCAAGAAATAGTTTGACGGTACATACAGCTTGCTTAAAAAATATGTGTATTTATAAAGTTTGACTCTGAAAGTACCTATAGCTTGCTAATTGTCTTTACCATCTTCAGGTCTACCTGGAGGAGGGATACATATACATATACACATATACAAATACATAATATGCTCCAGAGGTTAAAAGTAAGGTCAATAGGTTATTAAAGAAATGGAAAGGGGCACCTGGATGGCTCAGTTGGTTAAGCAGCCGACTTCGGCTCAGGTCATGATCTTGTGGTTTGTGGTTTCAAGCTCTGCATCAGGTCAGGCTCTGCTTTGGAGCCTGCTTTGGATTCTGTGTCTCCTTCTCTCTCTGCCCCTCCCCCACTTGTACACTGTCTCTCTCTCAAAAAATAAATGTTAAAAAATTAAAAAAAAAGAAATGGAAATGTATGATTCAAGAAAAGAAAAGATAATTTAATATTCAAACTACTTATGGATAGAATGATATATTCTGATATTAATTTAGCTATCACGTGAGGTGCCTGGGTGGAATAGTCGGTTAAATATCTGACTCTTGATTTCAGCTCAGGTCATGATTTTATGGTTTGTCGGATTGAGCCCTGCTTTGTGCTCTGCACTAACAGTGCATCGCCTGCTAGGGATTCAATTCAATTTCTCTCCCTTTCTCTTTGCTCCTCACTCATTCTCTCAAAATAAAAAAAAAAAAACTTTTTTAAAAAAAATTAATATTCAAACTATTTAAGGATAGAATGATATACTCTGTGATACTAATTTAGCTATCAATCACTATAATAATTAAATTGAAAATTGTATGTTTTGTTGGGGTTTTCTTATCCAATATTGTTAGAATACAAACTCCATAAGCTAGAGATCAAATGCATTCAAAACCAAGTACATTGCTTAGCACCTATGAGATCATCATTAGCAGATAAAAAATGAATTCCAGGAGGGAGTAAAGGACAGACTGGATATTTTATTAAGGTAGTCATTCATGGTGTGAGGTCCAGGCACAAATAAGAAGGCAGAACCAGAGCATTAGGTAAAGAGGAAGAATGCCTCCTGCTGTGTTGATAAGTTCACAGGATGTAAATAAAGTCTTAGGATGAAAATGTGCCTCATCTTTGTTTCTTCAAATTTAAATCTATATCCTCCTATTATGAAAAATTGTAATTCTGTTGTCATAAAAGAGATCCCTTCCAACATAACCTTTTTTAAAAAATTTATGTTTATTTTATTTTTGAGACAAAGAGAGGGAGAGAGACAGAGTGCAAGTGTGTGTGTGGGGTGGGGAGGAGAGCAGAGAGCTAGCAAGGGAGACACAGGATCCGAAGCAGGTTCCAGGCTCTGAGCTATCAGCACAGAGCCTGACACAGGGCTCATACTCATGGACCATGAGATCATGACCTGAGCCAAAATTGGACTCTTAATCGACTGAGCCACTCAGGAGCCCCATCAACAAAATCTTTTTGAATGGTCATTTGATCTTACTCTCTTCTCACACATTCTCTCTTCTTATTGTAACAACATACTGTTTGCTTTAGGTATCACTTGCATCCCATCATTAAATTCAATTTGGGCGGACTAGTCATGGGACACTGTTCATCAATAGCTAAAATGTGGGAAGGTGGCCCAGGGTTGGAAAACTGCATGCTCTTTCTCTGAACTATTAAGTATGATACACTGCCCGTCAATAGTTAAAATGTAGGAAGATGGCCCAAAGGTAAACAACTGTGTTCTCTTTCTCTGAAATTTGTCAACGGTGACCAAACGACGTAAAATGTTTAGAGTGGATTCATAATAATGATAGAAACCAAAGATGCTGTCCAATAATTTCTGAAACTTGGATGCCCAGAGCTCACTGGTTCTCAACTCTTCCTTTATATTAAGTCCCACATCTTTCCAGGAATTAATTTTATACTTATATTAGCCATAGCCAGTTTCTATTGCCTATAACCAAGAAATTTTAACTAATGCAGAGCTCAGGTGAGGACTTACTTTAGAATCTCCATATCAAGATTTATATATTTTTCTGTCATTTACTGATCACATGTTATTTAGTACATTCTTTGCTCTATTTAAGCCCCAATTTCTGCACCTGCAAAATGGAGATAGAATTTACCAAAGAGAGTTGGTATAGGGGCTAAGTTAAATGGTGTTTGCGTGTTATCAGGCAATTAGTAAATATTCAATAAATGCTGCAGGCTAATATGTATATCAAAAGTAAAATGACTCCTCATAGAGGTATTATAATTCATGAATAATTAAAGACAATTGTCAGTTCTCTAAGAATTTTTACTAAGGATCTTTGTAAGAAGTTTTAAGTAGGCACTGATACAGCATTTCCTTGATTTTAGGGTGCAATGATTTTTAAAAAATCTTTTCCCAAACTGAACTTGATGGTCAATATTTTTATTTAATGTGTTAGTATTCTTCTGCCTCTTTATTTTCTCTTCTCTCATGCAATTGATGATATAGTCTCCAATCAATAGGGTCCTAAACTAAGAAGTATGGCAACTAACATTGAGTGGGTGGTAAATCATTTCTGCACAACACAAAGTGTGAGGGACCTCATCTATTGCACATTCTCAAAGCCTTTATAGTCTAACATAGACTCACTGGAGAAAGCAGTTCTAGTAATCTTACTAATCACTTGTGCTGACCTCCACTTGTCTTAAATAGAAATAACAATTCTGGTTTGCGTTCATCAAGGGAGTTCCGTGTTCAGCCTTCTGTTGTGTGACTGTTGTAGCTGAAGTTTGTTTTCTGTTGGGATAGCAGATAACTGTTAATTAAAGTACACACTTACGGGCCTATAATCTTTCTTCATGTTTATTGACTCTACAATGATTGTAGAGGGGAGAAAAGCACTTTCCTTCTGGGGCAGATCTGCTTAGTGCTATATGAGCAATGTCAGCATTTAATGAGAGGTACTCATTTTCCTTTGCGGGGGACATTAGTGCATGGGTATATCTTGTCATTTGCCAAGTTGCCTCAGTTTACCAGCTTACTAAATACATTAAATACTGTAGAAGGGCTGGGTATAATGGTTAATTTTATAAAAGCTCTTGCAATTTAAGGACAATAAAAAGACAGTACATTATCCTGTTGGTGGTTTTTTATTAATGTTGACTGAGAGGTACTGAGCCAGCCAAGCACATAGATTTTCAAATTGAGCACTTAACTGGGGTGCCTGGATGATTCAGTTGGTTAAGCAATCCGACTCTTGTTTTTTTGCTTAGGTCATGATTTCACAGTTGGTGAGTTTGAGCCCTGCGTCAGGCTCTCAGCTGAGCTGTGGAGTCTGCTTGGGATTCTCTCTCCCTCTCTTTGTCCCTCCCCTCCATCTCAAAAAATAAACAAATAACAACAAAACACCAAAAAGTAAGCTTTTAACTGATTCATCAGCATTAAATCTAAACGAAATCCTATCATGGGAAGTACAGCATGATCTCCCTCTTTTGGCAGGGTTCTTTGATGTAAGGTTATTTGAAGCATGAAGAATAGCAGTTCTGAAGTCATACCAAGGTAGATTCCAAACCTTGATTCCCCCCATCACCATATACCTCATACAAGTTACTGGACATTCCTGATACTCAGATTCTTCATCTGTAAAATCCTCATCTTACCAATAGCCTGGGACTGCTGTAAAGTTTAAATGCATATGTTAAATTAAGCATCTGGTCTTTAGGCAAAGGGCTATTGGCTATAAGAAGAAAAACTTTCTATGGACCACAAAGGGGAAGATAACACTGCAATAAAGTCTGCTTTGGCTCCTTGACACAAAAGTTTATATTTAGTCCTTAAACAGTCCAAAAAATGACAGAGGCCATTCAAATCTATTTTCCTTTTCCTCCCCAATACAAAATCATAGCCAACTATAATGAGGTTAGATTATTTTTCCAGATGTAACTTTCCAGTGGTACTTGTGCAGAGGTGATGGGTAATTAACTTACTTCCATGAGCCTTAGAGGTCAGATTCAGCGTAAGTGGCAATAACAAATTATAGGGAGAAGAAACTGCATGGAAGAAGGAAAATGCAAAAATAATAATGAAGAATTGATAAGAACATAACTATAATTTTTAAAATGTTTATTTAGTTTTGAGAAACAGAGAGAGAGACCGAGTATAATCAGGGGAAGGGCAGAGAGAGAGGGAGACACAGCACGGAGCCTGACACAAGGCTCGAACTTACAAACCATGAGATCACGACCTGAGGTCAGGCGATAAACCAACTCAGCCATCCATGAGCCCCAGTGAATGTAACTATAAAAGGTGAGGAAGTATTTTGACAGGGAAGGCCTCTGTGGGGATGGGGTCTCTGAAGAGACCGAGGAAAGGGAGAAGAGAGTCTCGTGCAGGTGTATATCTTGGGGCTTTCCTCGCTGACAGAGGAGGAGAGGTGCACCCAGGGTAGGCTTGTGTCAGAAATGGAGAGGGGCAGCGTGACTGAGATATGGTCAGTGACATGAGGTATATGGCCATGGGCTGAAGATGAGCCCTCATGCATTGTCACAGCAAATACAGTGGTTTTGTTCTAAATACAATGGGCAGCCAGTGGAGGCTCTGAGCAGCGGAGAGATGTGGCCTGAAACTCTAAGAGTTCTTCGTGTTTGTTGTTTCACAAAAAGAGGGAGAACAGTGTCTTTTGGCCTCGGCCCACTTTACAGCAATGGCGGGAATGCTGTCTATACTGGTGGGATCTGCACATAGAAATGAAATAGATGTGGGAATTAATACCTTAGGAAGTAGTAACCACCCTTTTTGAGCACTTATTGTATCAACAATATGAATACAGGCATACCTCACTTTATTGTGTTTGCTTTATGGTCCTTGGCAGATACTATGTTTTGCAGATTGAAGATTTGTGGCAACCTCGCATTAAGCAAGTCTATTGGCACCATTTTTCCAACAGCATTTGCTCACTTTCTGTCTCTGGGGCACATTTTGGTAATTATCACAATATTCCAAACTTTTTCATTATTGTTAATTTGTTATGGTGATCTGTGATCAGGGATTATAACTCATGGACAGCTCAGATGATGGTTAGCATTTTATAGCAATCAAGTGTTTTTAATTAAGATATCTACATTGTTTTTTAGACTTAATGCAATTGTACAGTTAATAAACCACAGTATAGTATAAACATAACTTTTATATGCACTGGAAAACCAAAGGATTCATTTGACTCACTTTATTGAAATATTCACTTTATTGCAGTAGTCTGGAAGCAAACGTGCAAGATCTCTGAAATATGCCTGTATCTCAGAGTATTAAAAATGCTGTCATCCTCCTCACTGTTTATGATACCAGGAAGTGAAGTTTCTAAGACTAGCTTTGAATTTGGAGTATTGTACTAACAATGTGTATTTATCCTTGAGGTTAGACATTGAGTCTTAGTGAGCTTTGTATTTCAAACTCTGATTAAACAACTTGATGCTTTACATGGATGATTAAATTAATGCATCATGAAGACTACTGTTTGTATATCCATGACTTCACAGTTGGCAATTCATTTATCATCATCTTTTTAATGCTGAGGATATTCCTGAGGGAGAGCTATGACATCTTACTGTACCCATGTTAAAGACAAGATGATTGAGTCTCAGAGAGGGTAAGCACTAGGCTAAAGCCACATAATTAAATGGGACAAAAGATGTAAATACTAAATCACATTATCTCTTGCTAAGATCATATGCCACATTTGCTGCTAATGTCCTTGCAATACTCACTTCCTGAGCTAATCTGTAACTCTGTCAGGCTACATCCCAGACTAATCCCAGTTAAAGCTATTCATCATATCTCATACATATGTAATGGCTGAAGGTCAAAGCATGTTAGAAACATTTTCTAGGTATCCAAAAACAACGTGTGCAATAAGGGCCTGGGTGCATTTTCAGACATTAGCAATGAACATTTTTCACCTTTACTGTGTTAGAACAAGGATACTTCAGCATTAAGTGTGCATGGGATGCACTGAATGGAGACTCTAAAATGACAGATTAACAACCATCCAGAGTATTTATTCATTTATGCAGTGGTCCCGAATTTTGAGAAGGCCTGGTGTATTTAGTGGCTGGTAAGAGACCGAATTACATGTCAGTATCTTGACTGTTCATTCTACTCTGGTAAAACTGTACTTGACTTTATGATTTTTGTCATCATACTAGGTATTCATTGTTGGCCAGTTTCTACTTGTAGAGATCAAGTTTGTTTCTCCCACTGTAAGCTTGTACCCTGCCTTTTAATAAACCTTATCAAGTACCAAGTTTGCTCTTGGTTCACAGCTTAAACCCAGGGAAATCAGACTCATTATGGAATGAACATTTAAGGAGCTTCTTAGTGATTGAGAATCTCTGAAGACAAAGTCATCGCTCCATCTGATCTACTCTCCTCTCCATCAGTGACTCTTGGGGTCTCATTATCTCATTTGGTTTTTCAAAACTGAAGCAATTGTGCTAACACCAAAGGCTTCACTCATTGCCACCAAATAAGAAAAGGCAGAGAAAAATGTGCCAGTGTCAGCATGCAAGGAGTGTCAAAGGGAAACAGATGCACAAATGATTCATCATCACCAGTAGGACCAGTCAAGATGAAGTGAAAATGGAAAAAAAGAATTGGAAACTCCTTCCAATGTGCTAATAATACTGTTGTCTGAGAGTGAAGGGAAGAATGTTCCCAATATCAATTAGATTTTGCGATTTGATTTAATGTCATTAACCACTCAGCTCAGAGGTACAAAGGAGGAGAGGTTTTATGTTTATTCAGCATACACTTATAGACCACTTTCTATGTGCCATACTCTGTACTATGAGATTTATAAATGCTTCTTTAAATATACAGAAATGAGGCTGACCAAGAATTTCTGGTAATTTCATCACTTTCTCTTTCTCCTTTCTTTATCATTAGTATATAATATTTCTATGAAGTTCCCAAGTTCAGCCTTTAGTATAAATAGTTGACCCCCTACTCCTTATTCTAGGAGACATTAAGAAAAAAAATAGCCAAATATATTTATTTTTATTATAGATTTTTGAAATTTAATTTTAAACATATCACAGTGAGATCTTATGCACAGAAGCCTAATGATTATAGCAGAGAAGAAATTTGTCAACTTTGGGGAAATCATGTAGTTCTTTCTCTATAAATGCCAGATCCTTACTGATATGTTTTCTACACTACTAATGAGGGGGAAATACTGACCCAAATAATTATTATAGGAATAGTTAAAAAGTCTGTTTATTAGAAAAAATCCTATTTGTGAGAAGAAGGAGGGTGAGGAGAATGAGGAGGCAGCAATAAATATACCTCTGTCGTAGTGAGTGATTTTTCTAGGTACCTACTGGAAGAAAAAGAAAATAATTTGTGTTTTTCATCTATTGGAATCACCATTTGTTCTGAGTGGCAAATATAAACATGTTAAAAAGAGTGAATTTTTAAAAGGCTAGTAAGAAAAACATTAAAAAAATAAAAAAAATAATTTAAAAGGCTAGTCCAACTTTTCTCCCCAATCTGCAGAAAAAAGAGCTTGATACTGAAATAAGACCATAAATCAACTAACGACAGCACTGGATTTTGGGGGAGATTGAGCTTCTCAGCAAATATGTCCTCTTGTTGTGGTGAAATTTTAATGTGGCAAAGTACTATTTTTCCTGTTATTTCTCTGGAAGGTGGGGTGGGGGAAGGGGAAGAGCGTGTCAAGCTGTACCACTGTAGCAGACACTACAGTCTTCTAATACGTGGATGTATTGAATCGTAGTGCCACAAGTGACAAAAAGAGTTATGTCTCTTCATGAGCTTGTGTTCTTTATTGCTTATATTAACTCTTAGAGAAGGGAAAAAAAGGTGAATTCAACAGACTATAAATCTTACTTGACATACAGTATGATACGGTCTCTGATAGAAGAGAAGGCTAAGGGAACAGAAAGCACTTCTCTACCATGAATGGAACATGTGTTGGGGAGAGAAAGGGAAAGTTATAATACCCAGGCTCTGATCTGTCCACCCCCCCAAAATTAGTCTTTCCGTTATAAGTTCTGAAACACTCCAACGATTAAGATAGATGATCATGGCCACAAAGAGATCTAACGAAGCTACTATGTCCTTACTTCCAAGAGGTTAATACTATTTCTGAGTAAATAAACCACATTAGGGAAAATATGCAATGTCCTATTTATATTTTAAAAAAAGAGAGAAAACACCAGCTCAAAACTATTAGAATAAACCTAGCTTAATATTGAAGAACACTAATAATTCTTTTTTTTTTTAATATTTTTATTTATTTCTAGGAGAGAGAGAGAGAGAGAGCGAGAGAAGGGGAGGGTCAGAGAGAGGGAGTCACAGACTCTGAAACAGGCTCCAGGCTCTGAGCTGGCAGTCAGCACAGAGCCCGACGCAGGGCTCGAACCCACAAACCGCGAGATCATGACCTAAGCGAAAGTCTGACGCTTAACCGACTAAGCCACCCAGGCGCCCCATGAACACTAATAATTCTTAATATGTTCTTCAATAAATGCCTTACAAATACTTACAAAGATATAAAAAGGCAAAAGCTAACAATCAGATTACAAATGAAAAATAAGACCATAAAGCAAGGTGTGAGGGGAAATCTCTAATAACAGCACAACCACTAAAGATGGACTGAGAAGAATATTTTTATACTACACATGTAATTTTTTTTTCTGAGCCAGAATAGCCCAGATGGCCATAGAAAGTTAACAAGTGCTGATTCATTGACCTCTTCCCACAATTCTGCTCTTAAATCTGAGGTAAGGGAGCTTCCCTAAAACAATTCTTTCTTTTTCTCTCCCTCACTCCCTCCCACCATTCCATCCCTCCTTCCTTTCTCCCTCCCTTCCATCTCTCTCTATATACACATATACACACATATGCATATATGTACACAGACACACATAAACCCATATATATTTACTGTTCTACTGCATGGAAACTAACTCAACAGCCAAATGTATGCCCTTCTGCCATATGCCCCAGACTACCTTTCCCATTTCCCAGAGGCTCCATTCTTACATGTATATTTATTAAGAGACTGGGTATTTATAAGCTTTGCTATAGTAACAAATAACCACATAAACTCAGTGGTTTATAACAAAGATTTATTTCTCCCATATGTTACATACCAGTTGCAAGTTGGTGATGGCTCAGATAAAGCTCTTTTTAATTCAGCTGTGTTCCAAAGATTTTCTTTATACTAGGATTATGCTGAAGAGCCAGCTACATTATGGAGAATGATATTTTGGCAAAGGAAAAGAGCAAGAATGGAGTAGGAATGAATTCAGTACTGACCCTCAAATGACATTTTATAATGTGAAGATTACACAGTCTTCTTTCTATACCCCTGAGATTTGCCTTATTTGTCAATAAGGCAAAAGTGACTAATAGAAGTTTGTACCGAGATATGGGTAAATAGATACAAAAAATAATAACAACACCCAAAATATGTGACAGTGGCTCCAGGATTAGGTATTGAGTAGTTAGAGAATTGATAACAGAAATTAGAAAAATGACTTCTGTTGGCCTGTATTCATTCCTTTCTTCTTCCAACTAAGTGTTATACAATGTGTAAAAGTGGCCTCTCAGAGATATCTCAAAAGTAATAATGTGGGGTGTCTAGGTGCCTCAGTCAGTTAAGCATTCAACTCCTGATTTCATGGTTGGTGATATTGAGGCCTGCATCAGGCTCCATGCTGACAGCAGCAACGAGTCTGCTTGGGAGTCTCTCTCTCCCTCTATCCTCTCCCTCTATCCCTTCTGTGTCTACACCCACGCGTGCCCAGTCTCTCCCCCCAACTCCTTCCTCCTCTCTCTCTCAAAATAAATACATAAATATTTAAAAATAAAAAAGTAATAAAGTATAATTTTGGTAACAGACTAAATATTCTAATTATCCAGGAGTTAAGAATAAAATCAGGGATCTACAAAACTATGACCTATAAGCCAAATATGGCCCACTGCCTGTTTTTGTAAATAAAACTTTATTGGAACACAGCCACACTCATTAAGTAATGGATTGTCTATGAATGCTTTTGCACTATGATAAAGTAGTTTCAACAGAGACTACATAGCCAGGAATATTTAATCTGGCCCTTTTCAGGAACAGTTTGCTGATTCTTGAATAAAACAAAATCAAATAACCTATGTATTAACCCCTGTCTTATTTAATCACAAAATATTTTATGTTAATACATGTTATTCCAAGAAGCACATTATTTAAAAGTACTTTTCTACAGAGTTTTGAGGGGGAAATGTTGTGATATAAGAAATTTATACCCAGATAAGTTTTCACTTATTTGTAAAGTGACAAAAAATTATAACTTGGTATTTTCTGTCTCTGAGTATTTAAAGAGCCCTTGAGGACAACAATTTGAAGTCTTGTCATAGCTAAGAAAAAGTGTGGTATCTTGATTACATGTACAGGTTCTAGAGACAGACATTCTGATTTTGAGGTGAAGATTACACCATCAGTTCTATGGTACCTTGATGTCCTCATGTTCAAAATGTGGCTGAGAGTAAAAATGCCTTGAGTATTAAACTACGTAATTAATATAAGGTTCTTAGTGCATGGCACAAAGTACATTTTCAGCATATTAACTATCATCAAGAGGGCAAAGAATAATAAAAACACCTCAAATTTTATGGTTATCAATTACATGAAAATCTTTTAAGAGCATGAAACACAGTAATCAATGTGCAGTTTAGTATAAATAACTTAACTATGGTTAGAAGATTGAATGCAAAAACAAACACAAAGCAAAGGTGTTTGATAGATAACATACAAATAAAATTCTCTCAAAAGTCTATTACTCCAGTTTAAATTTATTAAATTGTGATATGTTGTGATAACAGAAGACAGGGAAAGAAAAAAAATACCAAAAAATGTCCATATAAGAAACCAACAAAACAAAATACACACATACACACACACACACACATCTTTATCAAGTAAACACTTTTCTTAAAATAATACTGCGGCAAAGGCATGCTGGTAAAGGTATAATTATACACTGATATGAGTGCTTAATTTGATAAAAATCTTTCAAGAAAACAATCAAGCAACATAAATTAAAAGCTTATACTTTCATTTTGCAATCCCTAATCAAATAATTGATTTAAGCAAAGTTCATCTATGGCTGCTAATGCCTCCAGAGGAAAAGTAAACAGAGAACTCATTACGGAGAATAAAATATGATTGGCTCCATGGGTGACTTACTGAGGGCACAGAGAAACTCACAACTTCACAGTAGAGTCAGGATGACCCTAGGAAATCGATCATCTTACCATCACCAAAAGCAGGACCTTGTATTGTTCCTGATGTGGTGTAATATGAAGGACAAAGCAGCATTTAGAGAGTAACCTTGCCAAGATTTGGGGGTCCAATCTCTGGTTTACAAGAAGAAAAAAAGATACAAAGGTAAGCTGAATAAGCAATCAAATGAATCTTAAATGTGTGAAGCTCTACTGAGAAACCGATTTGTTTTCTTAAAACAATTACTGGCACAGAAAGTAAAACGAAAAAGTGGACACTCATAAATTAAGGGATGAAAGAAGCAACAGAGGATGGCCAAATGAAGTGGGTGAGGCTTCATGGATCATCATTCCAACTGACTAACGGGATAATGGGACTTTTTCTTTTTTAACTTGAATATGAATTGAGTACTTGATAACATAAAGCAATCATTGTTAGCTTTCAAAATTTAGCTATGAATTTTTAGGTACAATAATGATTCAGTCATTATGCAAAGTGTTCTTATTCCTTTTTATGTCTTAGAAATGCATACTGAAAATTTTGATGGTTAAATATAATGATAGTTTGGGATTTAAAATGTTTCTGCAAAACTGATTAAAAGATAAACCAAAAAAAAGAGAAAGAGAGAAAAGGAATAGGTCAAACCTAAGGGAACAAAATATTGATAACTGTGGTGTATGGATGAGTTGCTAGATGATGGTTTATTATGTTATTTTCTTTACCCTTAAAATTTCTTTTTAAATTTCACATCCTGGGGCACATGGGTGACCCAATCAGTTAACAACTGACTCTTGATTTTGACTCAGGTCATGATCTTGCCCCTGGTCAGGCTCTGTGCTGATAGAAGGGTTAGGGGGGCTTGCTTGGGATTCTGTCTCTTTCTCTCTGCCTTTCCTCTTTCTCTCTCTCTCTTTCTGAAAATAAGTAAATAAACATGAAAAAATTAAACCGCTAAGTTTAACTTAAAATAAAATAAAATAAAATAAATTTTGCATCCTTTAGTTTAACTAGTTCCCTACTGGGAAGCAATGTTATGGCAATCATTAAAAGTGTAGACAAATAATTTTGTCAAAAGAGATTGATCAAAGTATTGTTTACGTTGGGAAAACAAACAAACAAAACCCATCTGACTTGCGGGTGATAATTCACAGCTCGAGAATTTAAACAGTGATGAAACTTGAACTATTATGCTTATAAACAATTTATAGTGATGTGGGAAAAATTCTTACATTTAATGAAAATGTTAGATAAAAATTTTATATATATATAGTATGAAGTTTATAAAAGTAAAACTAGAAAGAATTGGAAATAAGCATACCAAAATATTGAGAATTATTTTATGATTTTTTTGTTCTGTCTCATGTCTAATATGTATACATGCATAAATGCATTTATTTGACAACTAGTAAAAGGAGTAAACAATTATCTAAGCAAATGATGTCTAACCAGTTTAGGAAATTATCTTCTATCTGTGAAACATTTTTTAAATGTTTTTTTTGAAATTTTTTGAAATTATTCTTTTTGAATTTTTAAAACAAATTTTATCATAAAGGTTAAAGAGTAAGCTAAAGAAAAAAGCAGCTATCTCAAAGAATTTCATAAAGGTTTTCAGATCCCTGGAGATTTCTTAGAATGTTTAAGAATCATCATTATTAAATGCTTTCTATTTATTAAGAGTGAAATTTATAGAACCAGTCATATCATGATTATACTGGAAAAAAAAATACAACAAAGCCAATCTCAGTGTAATCAGTAGAAAATGCTCAGTCTTTGTTGAAATGAGAATTCAAAAGCTAAAAAACAAAACAAAATTAAACAATAAACAAAACAGAGTATCTTAACTTTATTGACTCATTTTTACCCCTAATTCTGCCTGCTTCCAGTAATGGAACTGATAGTATGGTCAAGAAAGGTATGGTATATCCTAGTAAGAGATCTCTTAGGAAAAAAAAAAAAAATCCTACAAACTCATTATTTTATTTTTATATCTTTCTATCTGAACTCTGAAATACACTGTTTTGCCTCTTAATTATATACTGTCCCAATTTATTTTTAGAGAAGCAACATTATGTATGGATGAAAACATGACTCTTTGAATCAGATCTGGATTTGAATTCAAGGCCTGAAATATTCTCCCTATAGAAACCTCAGTTGCTCATTTAAAAAGTGATTACATTATTACTTACTTCAAATTCCTCTTGATGATTAAAAACTATAACTCAGGCAAAACACTATCATAGTATCCGGTTCACATTGGGTCAACACGCATATTTCAATTATCCCTCCCACACATGTTTGTATTTATCTGGTGTTTGGAAGAAATTCTTTTTGAAATGTGATGCCAGTGACTAACTAACCATAACTATTTTCTTTGAGATTAGCTGGGCTAATATTTACCCAGGTAAGTAATTAGAATATAGTTTAGAGGCATCCATACTACCTTACTACAAAGTCTCTTTAGTCTTTACCAAATGTCTTATATTTTTCAAATTATTATTGTTTTAATCAAGTCACTATGAAAAATGTCTAGCATCTCTATTCTCCCATCGAATCCAGAGACACTAAAAGGTTACAATTTAATGGCATTGTAACAAAAGATAGCTTTGCCATTTTCATTAGATCAGCCTTCCTGATGACCTCAGTCTTTCTGGAAGGTGTGAAAACATATTCACACACATCAGCCAGATACTTTTCTCCCCTTTGCATATTTGATTTTCACATCAGAGAAGGGCAGTTTTGGACCTGACATAACTTGGGTTGGTTTTCTAATTCAGTAAGCTTTTTCCATTCTTTTATTACTATTTTTTTTTCCCACAAGGAACTGCACTATTTTAATTGTTACTATTTTCTCTTTGAATCTAATTGTAGCATGGGGCCAACATTCAGCATGAGGGAATTCCTGCCTGCAAAGAGAAGCAGAGTAAGGCTGATGTCTGAGTTAAGAATTGGGTGTATAGGAAAACCTACTTCAGACATACTTTTACAGACTCTTCAGCCTCCAACTATGCAGCTACCACATTCATATTTTATGCATATAGATATATATTGTTTAATAATTTATGAAGCTGGATACAGTTGTTACAAGGCGATGTGATGTTCTCATTTGATCTACTTTGGTAGAATCACTTTCTGTCAGGGAATTTACTGCCATGATGTGCACAGTAAATATTTAATAGCATTAGAGGCATCAGAGTATTTTTCTTTGAAGAGTGCTTAATTATGTCAGTTTCCCATGATGAGATGCTAAAGCCAATATTATTTGAATTTGGAGTACTGGGTGGAGGTGGAGAATTTCTTGCGTGAGATGCTCTCCCATAAGAAGTCAATGTATATGAGTTTAAAAAGGCAGAACATCGACCTCATTAATTTACGCCATGCTAATTAAATATTTGTGACACTATAGCTGTGCTTGAACTATCAGTGAACAAAGGGTTGCCTAACCTACACAGGAAGATAAACAACACAGGGGAAATGACTTGACTCTATTTTTACCATGTCCTCTCTATTCATGTACATATTGGAATCATGATGATATTTTGCATTAGATTTTTTTTAATGTTTATATTTGAGAGAGAACGAGCGAGAGCAAGCTGGGTAGGGTCAGAGAGACAGGGAGACACAAAATCTAAAGCAGGCTCCAGGCTCTGCACTGTCAGCACAGAGCCTGACATGGGTGCAAACTCATGAACCGCGAGATCATGATCGACTGAGCTGAAGTTGGATGCTTAACCGACTGAGCCAACCAGGCGCCCTGATATTTGGTAGTTTTTAGCTTAATAAAGGGAAATTTCACCTGGGTCAATTTATAAGCTTTAATCCTTTCACGTACAAAAGCCCTGATGATAGACAAACCATTATTTCCATTCATTCCAGTTGGTGACAAACCATGCTACATTTTTGATACATTTTTCTTGCATTATCACTAAAACATCCTAAGCCAAGACCTTAACTGATGGAAAAGTTGATAGGATAAGCAACCAAGTTCCATTTGGCTTTCCAAATAACTGCATGCATTTGGCCTCAAGAGTGAGTTATAATTTGTAACTCTTAGTAAAGTCAGAACATATGGCTTCACCATGAAGAATAAGCTATAACATGGCTCTCTGTCAATGATCACAGCTTTGACTCAAATATCTCATTGCAGTGTTATTTTTACATCCTCCGAAAAATAAACTTTTTAAAGTTTGTATTTTCTTCTGGATACAGTAAACAATATTAGGTTTTAGGGATATATTTCCTTTGGAGAAATTTACAGAAATGTAGTAGTGATTAATCTAGAAAACAGAGTTGCCTGGGTGGCTCCCTTGGTTAAGCTCATGGTTCATGAGTTCAACCCCTGTGTCAGGTTCTGCACTGACAACTGAGAGCCTGGAGCCTGATTCTGTATCTCCTTCTCTCTCTGCCCCTCCCCTGCTCTTACTGTGTCTCTCTCAAAAAATAAACATTTTTTTTAAATCTAGAAAACAAAATGCATAATCTTATTATAAAAAACTCTTTACTATTGAATACCTGACATTTTATTGTTTACAATAATAATTTGAAAAGAATGAAATCTGGTCATTTGTAGCAACATGGATGGAACTTGAGGGTGTTATGCTGAGTGAAATAAGTCAGGCAGAGAAGGACAGATACCGTATGTTTGCACGTATAGGAGGATTAGGAGGAACTTAACGGAGGACTATGAGGGAGAAGAAGGGGAAAAATAGTTGGGGAGAAGAAGGGAGGCAAACCATGAGAGACTCTTGAATGCTAAGAGCAAACTGAGGGCTGATGGGAGTGAGGGAGAGGGGAAAGGGGGTGATGGGCATGGAGGAGGGCATTTGTTGGGATGAGCACTGGGTGTTATATGGAAACCAACTTGACAATAAACTAAGAAAAAAAAGAATTTGATAAAGTTATTTTGACAGAAAGTTATATGGTTTCATCTGTAGATT
This sequence comes from Hyaena hyaena, assembly GCF_003009895.1. NCBI lineage: Eukaryota > Metazoa > Chordata > Mammalia > Carnivora > Hyaenidae > Hyaena > Hyaena hyaena. Next base: position 5,739,743 of record NW_024080655.1, on the reverse strand, counting down.
ATATGATGTGTACTAGTTAGAAGGTTCTGAAAATAGAGGGATAGATAATATCAAATTTACCAGTCCATGTCTGAGTTGTTACTTTCTTTACTAGGTGGTGAATTCTTCTAAGATAGAAAAGACATAATACACATCTCAAAATCTTTCAGGATACCAGCCATAAATCTGTGCTTTACAATACAGATTTGTTTGGTCAATTTGTACCCTTCCCTGTATATCTCAGAGACTGATACCTGGCCCATCTGTGTGTTTTATTCTTGATCACAAAGTTGGTGCAAGGATAGACCAGTGACCCACACTCAATCTATGGGGCTCAATTACGGAATTTTTGCTAGAATGTTGTAAAAAGAATTGTCTTCTTTATTTCTTAGTATAATACAGTTCACCTTCACTTTTTCAAAGAATACTTGCAAAGCACCTACTATGTGCCAAGCTCTGTATCCCTCACAAGAAAAGTCCCTGAGATGAAAACTGAAAGAAAATAAAAACCTGAAAACATTACTTAAGTATCAGAATCTGGCTCTTGCTGAAAGTCATTTATAAAGTCTATAGCTTATATTTATAGTTTAAGATAGTTTGTTTAGTTGTTAATGGCAGCAAGGAAAACATCTGAAAAGTATAAAGTGTTTCCCAAAGTTAAGTTTCTTGAGCTTATTGTTCAGACAATGTGATTGTATCTTAACCCAACTCATAGTTCTCAGGAGATAAGGCTTAGTAGTCATATCAGACATGCATCCATGTATTTGACTTCTACAGATCCAATTATTGGCACATAGACATGCATATACCCATAGACACATGCTAACACACATATACATTTTGTAATTAAAATATAAGTGTTCATATGATTCTGCCTGCCCCAGAATGAAGATGAGATGACAGTTATAATATTCTATTCCCGCAGATAATTTTAGTATGTGTAGTCCTCTCATACTAGGAGTGTTTTATATTGATGATTATGTATTTAAATAAGTAGTTTTCATATAATAGACTTTATTTCTTGGGAAGTTGTCATTTTAACATTACCTGTTGGGTCAGCAAAACATTGTTTATCATAGTGAACAAACTGGAGACATACATAAAGGGCCTCTGTCTTGCAAATTACAATACCCCTAGCATGGGATACTATATACCTTTTAAAAATGAGAAATGTATTGAATAAATTGGCAAATGATAAATTAAGACTAAGTGTTAGTTTAAATTCTATATGTTAGCTTAAATTTGTATAATTCCATTAAAATATACATATATGTATATGTATACATATACACACACACATTTCTATTCACCCTCAAAATGTTCACCACTGCACACACTTATACACAGGCCCAGGAGGTGCTGCACAAATATGCTGATAGTCATCAGCCCTGGGAGCTTAGTTATTTGAAAAAGTTTTTAAAAGCTATTGGAATCTACTCAGGTACTTCCTCAATATAACATTTAGTTACAAGAGGGAAAAGATCCAACAGACATGACCCTGTGATTCAAAATCTAATGACCATCAATTAATAATGTTTAGAACAAACTGGCTTCTCATTCAGTATTATGCTATTTTCTCCTGCGTATAATTCTTTCAGCTTTCATTACATCAACAGTAATCAAAACCCATGCCAGAGAAAAATGTGGGCAGTACAGAGGACAGGACACTTAAGTTCAAAGGCTTTTGTCTCATTGTTTAGATATACCTCTTACATTTCTCCTGGTCTTAAATCTTTATCATGATCCCCATTCAATGCAGATCCTTGATAATGCTAGTCTACCCTTGGACCATGCTGTAATCTTACAATTATATTTGGCTCTGTTTTCATCCTTGCAGCCATCCTAATGGCTAAGCTACTCTTGTTCATTCTTTTAAATGTGCATACCCCAAGATTCCTACCTTTAAGACTTTAAAACTGTAGGGGCGCCTGGGTGGCTCCGTCGGTTAAGCGTCCGGCTTCAGCTCAGGTCATGATCTCACAGTTTGTGGGTTCGAGCCCCACATCGGGCTCTGTGCTGACAACTAGCTCACAGCATGGAGCCTGCTTCAGATTCTGTGTCTCCCTCTCTCTCTCTGACCCTCCCCTGCTCACGCTGTCTCTCTCTCAGAAATAAACATTAAAAAAAAAAAAAAAACTGTATATAGGCCTATACAACAAATAATTCATTTCAGAAAAAAAATCCTAGCACTAAGAAGTGATACTATGGAAGCAACTATTTATTCTATCCATGAAAAAGGTTTTAAGTACTTCCAAGAAATATAAAATTGGCCTCCTCCTATAAAAGATAAATAACTCTACTACCATCTATGTTTAAAAGCACTCATAAATCTGGTCACCATCTGGTCTCTCTACAGTAAAATACATAATTATTCAGCTGCTACCTGAACATCTCTACTTAGAAAGATGTCCCCCACATATCTCCAACTCAAATGCTAAACTGAACTCATGCTTCCTCTCATTTTAAATCAGCTCCAATCCTGTATGGTACTAAATATCTCCATTAATGATGTACCATTTATTCCATCACCAAACTTTGAAACTGGGAAGTAGAGTCTCTCTAGACATCCTCTTCCCTCATGCCTCATATTGTATTAATTCCTACTCATTCTCCCTGATAGTCTTCATGTCAATCTTCTACTTCAGCTCAGAAATGTATCATCTATTGTCCATTTTCACTTCCTTCCGTTTACTTTCCTCATGACCAAGTAGCCTTCTTAAAATATAAACCAGTTTATACTCTTGCCATCTTAAAATCATCCTGTGGCTTGACAATTCCAAGTAGTCTGGAATTTTTATGTTGTGCATACCAAAAGTCAAAAACAAAAAGAGCCAACACTCTCAGACTATGTCTATTTATTTTTAAATTCTATATTTCTGTATCACATATAATGTGCACATCAGAAATCACACACATAAAATGAGATAAAAATAAGTGTAAATAGATATTCCTTATTTTGCTTTATTTATTATCTCAGTGAATTGTCTTGAGCACCTCTGTGGCTGGCTCACTCCACTGTGAAGTCCTCCATTGTATTAGTAGGTCATCTACAAACTCTTTCCCATGAGGCCTTCATTCCTTTGTGTCATTTTGTATCTCATTTTTCATTCTACCCTGAACATTGTGATGACATGTGATTTGCAGTTTGTGTGTGATAGGATATGTGCAGAGTAAGGGTTAGATTTAAGATTAGAGGTAGAATGAATCCTTTGAGGTCAAGATATAGTACTTCTTTTTTTTCTTTCTTTTGGCAATCTGAGTACCCGGCACATTGCTTACAGTATATTTGTTAAATAAGTTAACAAATTAACATAATTAAGTACATGTTAATATACAAACTAATTTAGATTGAGCTCCTTAAATGTAAAATGTAGCTAATTGCATCTCATCTGAAATGTACTTTTGTACTTTAATTACAATGTACTCAGAAAATTGATACAGTTTTAGAAGTTAGGAAAGGGAAAATTCTTCTTTAAGAGATACATAATTATCTAGCATTCTAGAGACATTTACTATAAAAATATCCTAATTATAAATGAAATATATTTGTAGGGCCCTATTTAATCTCAAATCAAAGAATTTTGGGGGCACCTGGGTGGCTCAGTCAGTTGAGTGTCCAACTCTTGGTTTTGGCTCAGGCGGGGATTCCAGGGTTGTGGGATTGAGCTCCACGTTGCTCTCGGTGCTGCACACAGAGCCTACTTAAAATTCTCCCCCACAAACAAAATTAAAAATACTTACAAAAATGTTTTCCACGTAGACACTCATACAACTGTGCATATGAATTTCTTTATAACTTTTTCTACTGTTTGGAGTCCCATCATCCCCAAAGTATTATGTTTTTACTTGTGCATGCTCTTAAGTTTCTGCAAAATAGATGCTGACAGGAATTATCATATTTTGAGAAAGATTATTGCTTTGTTTTCAACTGTTGAAATCTCCTGAGTTAGATTGAAGGAACTGAAAGCACGTTTTCATGGTTTGTTCCAGCCACATTTTCTTCATCTTGATGCCTACTGTTTAACTGTCTTTGTGGAAGATAAAATAAGGGCCTTCAACACTTTTTTAGCATTGACTCCCTTGGAAGTACACAGGAGACTATGCAGTTTGCAAATCAACACTCACTGCACAATTTCAGAAAATGGCCTCCTGAGGCCAGTTACAAATAGGTCTCAAGGTAGAGGTAAGATTTTCGAATCATGAATTTATCATCAAGCATTTTTGAAAATTGGCTTTAGAAAACAGAAAGTGTCTATTAAGCACCCAAAGGTGGTAAACCTGGAAAAAGAAAACCTACTAACATAAAAGTTAAGTGCTTTAATTTTTGTGAAAGCAAGCAAAAATTGAGCCCAGATAGGAACTAGTAATAACAAGTTTCCCTCTTCCTCATAGCAGATGCCACTGCCATTGACCATATTTCTACAATGGAAATTCATTATCCTTAGGGTTAAGCTCAGAACTCAAGGAGACTCTGCCATTTAAAATTTCATCACCAGTATCCACAAGCTAAGTTTTGAGTGTACCATGCAGACTCCCTTGTGAATGTTAGTTAAGACTCTAAGACTTCCTGTAACTGTGGAAATCACTAATAATAGTAATAATAATAGCAATTAACAGAAGCATAGAGATTTTCCCTTCCCAAGTGCTTTACAGATATTCTCTAACCCTCCTAGCTAAAACCAAACTTTATTCCCTTGAAGGGTTTTGCATTTGTTTGAAAATCACTTTTCTCACTGGACCTCAAGTGGACTTAATAGTCACTATATGAAAGAGACCAAAAAAAAATAATAATAATAAAGACAAAAGAGCGCTTAAGGTCACAGAAAGAGAGAAGCCAATTATATCCAATGAAATGAGATGTGTATTATTGAGAAGACAGTACATGAAACACCTTGATCTAGACATAGCTGATTGATCCAAAGATGAATATGATCAGGACGAAGAAGGCTTTGTCAAATTGCAATTTGTGTACTTATGATCAGATAATGGAAGTAAAGGATATTATGAGAATTTCTAGGTTGGAGATATTCAGGTATGGAAAGGCAAAATGGAGAAGTTGGTACTTGCAATAGATTCAGAAGGACAGGTAAACAGAGTTGGGATAACAGAAGGCAGACTTGAGCCCAGCATGGTTGAGGATTCAGGAAAGCAGGTCCTAGAAAGTAGTACATGGAGCTGTACGGCTGGAGGTGTAAAAGTGCTTGGGGTGTGAAGGGGAGGTAAGACTGTCAAAGTAGTGTCTGACTAAATTACAGTAGATTTTCTATTCCAGAAAGAAGAGATAGGACACAATTCAGTAGGTGGTGAGAGTCCTTGAAAGTGTTTTAGCAGAGGCGTGACATGATCAGATTTCTGCATTGCTAACACCATTCTGCTAAAAGCAGAATTTTACAGCTGTGTTGAGAAATGTTGAGGCTTCATGTTAATGTAAAATGTATCCTTCCCAAGGGTTATAAAAAAAAAAATCCTGACTGAAGTATAATACAAATGTATCCTATTCTGCCCCAGAGCCATGAAGAAGTCCCATTAAGGGGTTTCATTCAAGACCCTCTGTCTATAATGAGGGAGATGGTGTGGCTTCCTCTATCTGGAAGCTTTTTCAATGACTGATGTTGCTGAGGCATCTAATTTAAACTTAGTTGGATTTATCTGGCCTAAGGGAGTTACTGAAATATTTTAACTGACAAGGTGGGGATTAACTATTAAAGAGTGATAGAAAAATCAGTCAGGTGTCTTGCCTGAGAGGCAGCCAGGGCTTCAAGCTTGTGAGGGGAGAAGCATCAGTGATGGCTTTCAGAATACATTCCCTAGAACTTCTATTCCTTCCTTTGGCCTAAACAAGAAGGTCATAGATCTGATAGAGTCACTACAGCAGGCAATGGACTGTACTTTGTGCTTTAACAAACCTAATCTCAAGACATCTTCCCCAAATCCTCTTCCTAGGATGCAGGCCCTAGATTACTGAACTAAAACTGCCAAGCCTCAGCAAGGCCTGCTCCACCTTGGGCTCAGTGAATATCTCAGATTCAGCTGCTGGGAGATTTCTGAACGACCCCATTTATTCATTAGCCTCCTGTGGTTAACACGCTTGGCTGATTCAAATCTCTTCTTTAAATAACTCAATTCTACTATTTATTCTAATCTTCTTAGCTTTTCTGCCCAAGAGCTCCATAACCATTCTAATTATGATATTTTTCTAATTAGTCTTCTTTCATCAATAAGGAAACCCTACTTCCCAGATCCTGTCTTGCTCATAGGAGAGAGATTTTTATTCAGTATGTCAGGGGTAGGTCCAGGAGTCCATATCTTTGACCAAGGCTTTACTTGACCCTGTTGCGACCAATGGCTGTTCATGCAGCCATTCAGTGGTTCATTCCAGAACCACTACCCTGGACCATAAATCACAGAGAGATCTATTTGTGTTACCAATATGTTCCAGTGCCTAACAAAGAATTTACAAAGAAAGATCTCAATATATATTTACTGAATGAATGAATGACTGAACGAATATTGATATGAACACATAGGCTGCAGAGCTCTCTCTCTTCCCCACCCCAATCTTATAAATGAATGATCCTGGCCTGAGACTAACTGCAATTTCAGACATTTGGTTAAATGAATAGATTGACATCTAGAATTTGGTTTTCTTAGGACAATTTTGTCAGCGTAAGAAAAAGACTACAAATTCTTGCCTAGAAAGGAGAAACAATGAAGGACAGAGCATGATGGTGCCCGAGCCTGCAGTCAGAAAGGCCTCAGAGAGCCACTGAGGTACTGTTTGCCTTATGGACACAAGCAAAAAGTTAAGCAAAGGAAAAAAACAAACTTGTCTTCCTACAAAAATTAGTAGGACTTCATCAGAGAAAGACTAGTGGAAAAGGAAGGCTGTTTCGACTCCATAAGGGTTTGAAATATCAGAAGTTACTAACCTTGAAATTTACATTAACAAGGCAAAAAATGACAGAAATGGCAGTGACATCAATCAGATATTAAATGGCCAAGAAAATCTATGAAATGATAGTAGAGAAGGATAAAATCATGTCAAATAATCCCTGAGAATCCTTAAACCATCAATTCACTGGGGAATAGTAAGAGGTAGGGCTAGAATTCAAAGCTCTTTGTGATGGACCTGAGTTAACAGTGTAACATGACTTACATGTGTGAGGATAGGACATCATTAGCATTCATAGCTGATGTGGCTTGGGAATATTTGGGTTTTGTGTAAGCCACTGGGGGCACAGCCATTACCCCCCATCTCTATGTATCTCCAGTGATTATCATTTCAATCTCCACTCGTGTTAGTCTGGGTAGTGGATGTGCAAAAATCCCTAAGTAGGTCATATATACTTACTAAAATCCTCATACATATTCCCCAAGTCTTCAAAATTAAGGGAGAAGCTGCAGTTCTGTGTTAGGCTCCCCAAAACAGTCTTTGGGAATGACTAACATATCCCATCGTGAATCTGTTAAAATGTGTTCCTATGTTATAAACAGTTCCATGTAAACCATGTTTTGCTGATCTCTTGGGTAGGGAAATCTAAATCATGAAAGTGTAAAGCTTTGAAGCACAAGTCCACAGGGAGTTATATTGAACAGTATCCTATTGCAGTCTGTTTGGTTACTTAACTATAACCAGTTTGATTTGACTGCCTCTTCTTGACCACACACCCAGCACCTGAAGCTGGAAATACATGATTAACAGCAGTTGCTTAGTCATACATACCCTCTTGGTTTCAGATATCAAGGCCACATGTAATACTAAATCTTTATTTCTGGCCTTACCCCACATCGTCAACATGAGTTGAATACCAACCATGTACCAAAGGCTAGTATTTCATCTCTGCATTTTATCTCTACAACAACCCTATACATGTAGGAAAATACCAGAGATTTCCTCTTAAAAAGAAAAATTGATGTGAAAAATGGGGCTTAAGTCCCCATTGTAAGAGGTAGGGCTAGAACTCAAAGCTCTTCTAATACTATGTGTGTTGCCTTCTATTAATGTCAATAGGTGGCACCAGCTTGGTTTGGGCTTTTAAACAAAAATTCAATTGTAGCATCTTTGAATTTTAGAGCTGTAATGGGTCTCAGAGATCTCAGTGCACCACAGGAAAATTAATGACATGGTTCTTTTGAAGTAGAAAAATAGGACAAAATATAGGATAAAGCAATTGCGGGTCACAATTGAACTAATGCTAATTACACACAGCATTCTTTTAAGGATCAGGGAGCTTATTGTTATTTAAATTGAATAGTGGTGTTATTGGTAACATGAAAATGATATCTGCTATCAGAATAAATGTCCTACAATTAAGATGCTCCTAACGTAGGATGTTTCAGAAGTCAAGCGTTGCTGACCTCACCAATCTGTGGATATCAATGCCACCACATTAATGTAAAGAAAGAGCCTGTATTGAACTACTCTTATACCTACTTACTTACTCGTCTGTAAAAACAGACCTCCCAAATATTCACACTTTTACATAGGGGATGTCTGAAACATTTCTCACGGACAAATCAGAATTTTCCAGAGAGTTCTCTGAGCACTCTTTCCCGGCGTTTATTCTTGCATTTCACCATATCTATCTGCCACCTCTCTCAGATGCCTTGGTCCCATCTCACTAGCACCTCCTCACTTCTGTCCCACCACATAGTACAACAGCACACAGGTGACTCTGTAGTCCGTGAGGTCCCCTGGCCACTATATGATGGTGTGCAGTGGTGTGTGGTGATGGAGGAAAAGTAACATTTATACATTTGTTTTTTCTTGAGAAAGGATCTTTCTAAATTAAGGTTTCTGCCATTCTTGTTATAGGATCTCTTAATTCTGTTTTTTTAAATATTTATTTATGAGACAGGGCAAGCAGGGGTGGGTCAGAGAGAGGGGACAGAGGATCCCAAGCAGGTTCTATGCTGACAGGCTACAGCAGTCAGTCCAACGTGGGGCTCGAACTCATGAACTATGAGATCATGACCTGAGCTGAGCTGAAGTCAGATGCTCATCTGACTGACCCATCCAGGTGCCCCACTCTATCTTTTTTTAATAGAGGCATAATTATACAGAGAGTAAAGTCTACTTTTTGGTGCATAGTTCTGCAAGTTCTGACAAGTACATACAGTTAAATCAAGATAGGGAACAATTTTATCACCTCCATATATTCCCCATACCCATTCACTCCACCTTCAGTCTCTGCCAGATTCAGACACAGAATCATCTGTGTCTCTCCCTTTATTTGGTCTTCTTGAGAATGTCCTGTAAATAAGCATCCCAGTCTATTTGTTTTTATTTATGACCAGGATGAACCTAAATTCCATTTTCCCAGGATTATTTCTCTTTATACATAATTATCAACAGCACCCCATTTCATGCTCAAAAGTATCTCAAGTCTACATAATAAACTGAAAGACTCTGACACTTACAGGAACGAACACACACACACGTGCGCGCATGCATGCACACACACACACACACACACACACACACACACACACACACACACACACCCCTCTTTCCAGAGAGGACTGATTTAAGGCCACATGTGGGAAAAAAAAATTTCCATATTCCACTGTCCCATCAATCTCTCTACCCACCCAGGGAAAACAAAAGAAACACAAACACAACTCAAAAAGCTTAGATCTTTAAATTTTGAATACCATTATTTTTCGTAAATGGACATTCATGTACATGACCCACTGACCTCAGAATATTACAATTTTACAAGGAATACAAATAAGATGAAACGTGATTTACATAGAAGTCCCAATGGCTTGACTGCAAGGTCACTTTTTTTTCTTACTGTAAACACATAAATCCAAACTTGTAAGTTAAAAACTGCTTTAGGGGCACTTGGGTGGCTCAGTCGGTTAAGCAGCCAACTTTGGCTCAGGTCATGACCTCTCGGTTTGTGAGTTCAATCCCCTCGTCTGGCTCTGTGCTGACAGCTCAGAGCCTGGAACTTGCTTCAGATTCCGTGTCTCCCTTTCTCTTTGCCCCACCCCTGCTCGTGTGCGCGCTACCTCTGTTGCGTGCACGCTTTCTCTCTCTCAAAGGTAAATAAACTTTTAAAAATTTTAAAAATAAAAATTGCTTTACTATGCTAATGGTCCTAGTGTTTAATTAATTATTCTTATACAAAGAAACATTTCATCAGAACTGTCTCTATCCAGACAGGTGAAATATTTGAACTGTGACAGACGATCCAAGAATCAAAATGGGCATGGAGGGGACTGCCTTTCTAACATCTGTGATGCATTCCAATCTGAAACATTGGTGTGCCATTCCTGGAAAGAAGGTAAGCTTTTTTTTTTTTTTTTTTTTTTTTTTTTTTTTTTTTTTTTTTTTTTTTTTTTTTTTTTTTTTTTTTTTTTTTTTTTTTTTTTTAACATTTTTCTTTAATGTTTATTTTTAAAATATTTTTAATGTTTATTTTTGAGGGAAAGAGGGAGAGAGAGCATGAGCAGGGAAGGGGCAGAGAGAGAGGGGGAGAGAGAATCGGAAACAAGCTCCAGGCTGTAAGCTGTCAGCACAGAACCCAATGCGGGGCTCCAACCCACAAACTGTGAGATCATGACCTGAGCCGAAGTCAGATGCTTAAGTGACAAAGCCACCCAGGTGCCCCCTTTTTTTTTTTTGAGAGAGTGTGAGACAAATAGGAGCAGGGGAGTGGCAGACAGAGGGGGAGACATAGAATCTCAAATAGGCTCCATACTGTCAGAGTAGAGTCCAATATGGGGCTTGAACCCATGGACCATGAAATCATGACCTGAGTTGAAGCCAGGTGTTCAACCGTCTGAGCCACCCAGGTGCCCCAATAAGGCAAACTTTACATCAAAGCCAAGCTGCATTTGATTTTAAATCTGTGAGGTCCTTTCTCAACTTATGTTTCCTGTTCTGTCAAATACGGATAAGAATTAAAAGAATTGTTAGTATTAAATGAGATAACACATTAATAGCACAGTGTCCAGCACATACTAGGGTTGGGGGGTGGGGGAGAGTGACAGGGTAGCTATTATTAAATGAAACCAGAGTGTTAGTAATTTTCTAGAGTTTATTAGTACTTAGGGTAATAGAGGCAGAAATGGTCCATTGAATAAGCCTCAGTGAAACACAGCAATTAAATTTTTATTTTTGTCTAATAGAAGTGAACTATTTTAAGTTTCTCCTTCCTTTAAGAAGTATACAAAGTAGAGCATAAAATCACACTGGTAGTACACGCTGCCAGAGGCTGCCACAGCCTACCACAAGGAGCATCCTTAATACTGCCCAAGCTTGGGGCAAGAACGTAGGTTGAGGCCAACTTACAACACATCTCAGTATTTAAAAGTTATAAACCAAGCTGACGACTGGCTAAATAAAATATATTCTAGCTTCCTGCATTATCAAATACATTCATAATAGCATGGAAAGGTAGGTATGAATTCAGACTTCTGGAATTCCTCAAAGTTCCAAGCTAGGAACAGCCTGGGAAGACCTGGGCCTGGGGGCCCTCATCCCTCTACAATGACCTTCCCCTTTCCAGCCTGCCTGAGCTTCATCCTGCACTAAGAGAGGCAGCATGCACACCCAGTCTGCCTATGCAAGTTTTGTCCAAATCCCTCACAAATGGCCAGTACTTGGCTGTGCTTGAGACCTAAGGATGTGTATCTGGGACCTTTGGGAAGTGAACCCAGTGAAGAGCAACCAAGCTGCACCTGGAAATAATTATAAGGACTTTGTTTCCAGAGAATTCCAACATCCCAGGCACCCTTGGACCTTGGTCCTGTAGTCTCACTTCCTAGAGGGGGTGGTGCAACTAGAGGAAATCCTGAGACTATTTGTGTAAAAGTCCTGGCCCAGGGGTGCATGGGCGGCTCAGTTGGTTAAACATCTTACTCTCACAGGTCATGATCTCACAGTTCTTAAGTCCAAGATGCACACTGGGATTGTCTCTCTCTCCCTGCCCTTCCCCTGTTCATTCTATCTCAAAAATAAATACATAAACTTTAAAAAAAAAAAAAAAAAAAGTAAAAAGAAAAGGCCTGGCCCAGAGCAGGAGCCTCCCTTGCTCAGGATCTAAATGCAGTACTTATCTTTTTCTTCCTGTGTGATTCTGTATCAAAGACCCCCTAGGACTTAGGTCTAGCTATTTAAGGAATGCAGCAAGAGGTAAATCATCCCATTTCTAGGTCTGGTCTTTAAGATTCTCATGAAATCCTCCCATTGTCTCTCTTCCTTCATCAGCTGATGCAGAGAACCATTAGAACATTCTGGCAGTCTAGAGAATGGCCAACTCATGAGAAGGAGCCTGAGTCTCTAAGTATCAGTATGAAGAAAATGCCTCCCCATCTCGAATAAAGAGTTTCTGTGTTGAGTCATTGGGATTGTGTGTGCGTATGTGTCTGTTAGTAGCTAGCATACTCTGCCCAACATAACCACTATCCTTGAGATTTTTTCTGCATGCATTTCTTTCCTGAATGCTCCTATATGCTTCTAATTCTGTATCCTTTCAATAAATTTTTAAAAAAAGGACGTTCAAGGCGAGCAAATAGATAAATAAATGAATAAACAGGGAAACACAAAATGAATTAATTAACAATTGAGTAAGTATCCAGATGCTTCCCCTGATAGGCTAATGGACCCAAGCACCCTTGGACTTTGGTCCTGTACTCTAATTTCCTAGAGGGGGTACTGCAAATTCAAACATACATTGCCCAATCTAAAAATTGAGCCGTTTAGTCTTCTGTTTCAAACATTTTTAGTCTTTCCTATTTTCAGATTAATAGATGACCATTATGATACAAGTAGTAATACAAATACAACCTCTACTTTTCAGGTAACTGTCCTGATTATTGGTTTGGACAAATCCCCTTCTCTTTATCCACATGACTGAGAAGGGAGAAGCCATGATTTTCCAGCATGATGGACTCTGATATAATTTCTGGACAACAGGGAGACAATGGACACTCTAGATTGGATCAAGCAAAAGTCTTCCCTGAAAACTTAAAACTGAAGGAATATGAGAGTCTCAGTCTGACTGAGTGGTGAAATCATAAACCTAGCCATGTTTGATGGCAGTTATATCCCACCAGGTACACTGGGAAACCAGGGCAGAAAGAGAAATGAAAACAACAACAAAAGATGTACAAAAAGAAGCAGAGATCAAAGATCCAGAAGAGGATTTCCTCAGGTCCCTATGATGTTATAGTCCTTTGCTTCTCTCTCTTTCTGATGTCCATTTTTATCCCTGTCCTGTTAGTCCGTGAAAACAATTTACTACTTTTATAGAAAAGAGTTCTTTTGAATAGCTTAAATACATATAGTTTGTGTTACCAGCAATCAGTATAGACCTAAAAACAGCCAGAAATATGAGGCATCTTGAGGGACAATACCGCAAATTCCTTATTCCTTTATTTTCTATAGCCATCTTGACCACCAACTTTTATGTCACCTTGAAATTATTCAAAGCACTCAGCTCCTTTTGTCAAACACAAGAAAGGCAAGCACTCCATCTTTGAAGTGATACTGCCTTTACCGTTGGAAAAAAAAATGCATCTACTAAAGATTTTTTTTTTTTTTCCAACAGAGCAACACAATAAAAGAGTAAGTGTCTTTGTAGTGAAAAATAATATAGAAAGATAATTAAATCTCAGGGGCATTTTCTTTTTGGGTCTAATGCAGTTTTGCTCTGAAGGAAAAATAAGCATCAAGGCAGCCCCCCAAAGACACTCCAACGCGCCATTGTCACGGACGTGAAGTTGAGAAATGAAAATTCTGTGCTTGATTTATTCTTTCTTTTCAAGAAAGAGAGGCTTAATATTCATTGGGGAGGGAGAGTAGAAAGAAAAAAAAACCCACCTCACTGTTATTTTCAAGAGGTTGAAATGCTTGTTCTCACCACCAAAGGTGTTCATTTTTGCAGAGATGGTAGTTAAGAAGCTGGCCAATTTGACTGAATATTTTTGAATGTTTATGAAATTGAAGAGTGGCACCATTGGCAAAGGCTCTTATTGGCAAGGTGGAGCCAATTAGTCGGGGCTGTGAGAATGACTGCACATAGCTGATTTCACTGAGGGGGCAAATGCATGATGATGTAGGCTACTGGAGCCTTCTAAACAGCTGATATTTGGGTTTCAGATAAAGGAATGACATACTCTTCCTATTTTAGGGCATTCTGAGTGTTCAGGTTTGGGGTTGTGAAAATACATAAACGGAACATTCTCAGGCGATTCTGACATGTTCCCGACTTTTTCTTGGATAAAATAAAAGACCGAATAAGCTCTCCTTGAGGCTGTAGATTGAGGGGCCTGGCACGGTTTCCCCATTTCATTCACCACAACTGTGCAATTCAACCTAAACTGTCATTTTAATTTTCTCCCTCTCATATATTCCTATGCATCATTTTTTAAAGACAATGTTCATCGTCTCCATTTATAGGGATAATAATTTTTATTATTTTTAAATGTTTTAGTTCTGAGAGAGAGAGAGAGAGAGACAGAATGAACCGGGGAGGGTCAGAGACAGAGGAAGGCACAGAATCTGAAACCGGCTCCAGGCTCTCAGCTAGCTGTCAGCACAGAGGGGCTCAAACCCACAAACTGTGAGATCATGACCTGAGCCAAAGTTGGACGCTCAACCGACTGAGCCACCCAGGAGCCCCTAGGGATAATAATTTTTAAAAAACAGAGCAAAATTGCCTAAGGCAAATGATCCAATAGGAAAAACAAAACAAAAACTTTCCAAAATATGCAAAAAGAAGTTCACTGATTCCCCCTCATTGTCCTTTTTGATTGTCTCTCTTACTACTTTTCACCCATATTCCCTGTTATCCTCATGATTAGAAAAGAATGTGTGATTATGGAAAGTATGGTTAATGAGTATTACTGGTTGGGTTCTCTGCAAAGTAGACTCTGAAGAGTTTAATATTTATGTATTTGAAAGAGAGAAAGAGAATAAAAATGGGAAGGACAGAGAAAAAAAGGGAGACAAAGGATCTGAAGTGGGCTCTGCACTGACAGCAGCAAGCCCCATGTGGGGCTTTAATTCACCAACTGTGAGATCAGGACCTGAGCCAAAGTTGGATGCTCAACGACTGAACTCCCCAGGTGTGCCCGCACTCCCCCCGACTATGAGATATTTAAAATGTAGGAAGTTATTTCAGGAGTGGGCTTGGGATAAGCTACTGAAGGGGAGGGAGCAGAATTTGACAGAAGAACTCAGGATGCCATGTAGCCTCAGTGGTGACTGCAGGTCTCTCCATGGAGAGCTCTGAAGCATGAATGACCCTTCGGAGCTGCTCTGAGTAGAGCAATGGTGTCAGGCTTTTATACTTCCCTGTGAAGTAGTCATGGATACTGGCATCCCAGGAAGGGACACAGAGGCTCAGGCAGGGTGTTGTCTCTTCAGTAGAGGCAATCTCTAAAATGGGCCACTAGTCAAACTTCTCTGTCCATTGCACTCTTGGCAGCTGGGAGAAAAAGATCTGGGCAAGAGAGCGTAGCATCCTTCACACTAGCAGGAATAATCATTTTTCGTTACCTAGCAGCAGACCGCATGAGCAGTGTAGGTAGCTATCAGTCTATTATTTACTCGTAACATAGTCTATGCCCAACACTGCAAGAGCAACAGTGGAGAGAAAACCTAACTAGTACAGGATATTTTGTTGGAGACTTGAATTTACTCCTGTGGCACTACCCAAGTACAAGGCATCAGGCTACAAAGTGATAGCTGAAGGGGGGAAAAAAAAACTTGGAACCATGGGCTCAAGAAGATGGTGATGAATATTAATGAAATCAACATGAACAAGAGTCTGGCTATAGTTGCATCTTTGAAAGCAGAATTAGGTTCAAACATACAGGTGGGAATAGGGCTGTTGGTGCCAAAAAAAAGAGGAGACTGCACACCATGGACAAAGACAGGAGGACATACTAATCTACAGGGAGACGACAAGACTGTTTTGCACTAGAGGGAGGCAGATTTGAAAATATAAAAGGGTATCGTATGACAGACTGGCTTGAATGTCAGGTTAAATAGACTGGACATCATTCAAAAAAAAGAAAAGAAAAGCCACAACTATTACCTCATTAGGGATGTCGGACTTTTAAAAATTAATCCTGTGTTGGGATAGAGAATAAATAAACTGTAGGAGAGGAGACTGCAAATTACTTATGTTCTACTTGGCAGAGACAAATAACCAAATAGGAAAAACCCAAACCACCATAATTACATAAATAATTTCAGAAAATTATGTGTTTCAGAAAGAAAACGTACAGGGTACATTATGGGTACTTCCTGGGTCAGAGGAGGTGGATAGGGTTATTTGGGGCCTGAACAAATAGTGGTATGGGTAAATGATAGGAAATATGTCTAGTGTCTTATTTTTAATTTTTTTTAATCTTTATTTTTGAGACAGAGAGACCGCGTTAGCAGGAGAGAAGCAGAGAGAGAAGGAGACACAGAATCTGAAGCAGGCTCCAGGCTCTGAGCTGTCAGCACAGAGCCCAACGCAGGCTCAAATTCATGATAGCTAATTTATGACCTGAACCGAAGAGGGACATTTAACCAACTGAGCCACCCAGGACCCCTATGTAAGTTTGTTTTAAATAGATTATGACTCTTTTTTCTTGTGGAGTGTATTTATTTATTTTGAGAGAGAGTGTCAAAGAGCAGGGGAAGGGCAGAGAGAGAGGGAGAGAGCATCCCAAGCAGGCTCCACCTTGTCAGGGCAGAGTCCCATGGGTGGTTTGAATTCAGGAATCAGGAGATCAAGACCAAAGCTGAAGCCAAGAGTTGGATACGTAATGAACTGAGCCATTCAGGTGCCCCTAGTGTTTTATGTTTTTAATGTGCTACTACTAACAAGCTGTGTGCCCTTGGCTACTCTGATCTGTGACTCAGTTTCCTCATCAACCTTATAGGTCTATCGCTGCGATAAATTATTGTGTGTACAAAAGTTCCCTCAATTGGTGAGCAGAGTTAGAATGCAATAAATGTTAATTCATTATTAATTATTATTTCTACTGCTAAGAATGAGGGTTTCACATTTTCTCATCTTCTCTTTTCTGTGCAGAAACAGCATAAAGTCAAATGTACCCAGCATGTTTCTTATAGGTAAAATTTTCCTCTTGAAATGATTCTCCATAACCTGGATGCAAGTGGGCCACCACTCACTCAATGACTGCTTATTAAATGGCCACTATCTGCTAGGCATTGACTTCCTTAAGGTGAATTTAATTCAGAAATTACTAAATGAAATTTCTTGAGTTTGTTTTGTTTCTCTGTAAACCCACACACTGGTTTATCAGCCTGCAGGAGGAGCAGAAAGATAGCCTCGGGGGCTCTGTCATTTGGGCCCAGCCCAGACATCAAAGAATATTATGAATGTGTAAAATTGCCTTCGGCAAATACTATTTACAGACCCTCTGGCACAGTTATGCTGAAATGATAAGAAATGTCACCTCAGCCTACTGCACTGAATAATAAACATTTCCTGCCTTCAATATCAACTACCCACTTATCCAGAACTTGGAATGGCTTGCAATCACAATAAAGGAAGAAGGCAATGGTTTCTATTCTCTTCTCATTAATATGCTGCAATTCTCCCAATTAATTAAATCAGTAGTACAGCCAGGAGTAGAACCTAGTGAGATTATCTATATTATGCACTTGAAATATAGTTTATCCATTTTAATTAAGTAAGTTCTAAATATAACCGCTTTTAATTCTTCTACACCCTAAAGCTAATTAAAAATGAAATTAGTTAACATTTCTCAGTGACATCATTAAAAAATTGTTCATATAAAAATGCAAATATCCCTACAGTATGCTGCATGTTTACTTGTATCCCTCTGTGATGCTGATGACCAGGGGATTACAAGTAGGCATGAATACAGACCTCTGGGCAAGATTTTTTTTCCCCCTCTCTCCATGTCTTATCATCTATATTCTCTTGGTCTCATCTTTGTGTGTTCTAGTCACTGGCTATGGCTTTGAAAGACATTAAGTATCCTCTTCCTGGCTGCATTGTTTCAGACTTTACATAGGACTGATATAAATACATTTATCCCTATTCTTTCCTTCCTTACATAGCATGTATTTAAGACCCTCTCCACGTACCAAAAGGTCTTCCATGGTTAAGAAATACTAAAGAAGATCTAAAGCAACATCTAAGTCAATACATGTCCTTCAGTGGAGGAATCAGGGGACAAAAGGGAGAAGTAAAAATAAAAATAATAGTTGCTGACACTTAAGTACTCCACAGAGATTATCTTACTGTTTCCTCAAGATAACCCTAGTTTTATCATTCGTACCTAAGAGGAAAAGAAATGGAGATTCAGATCATATGATCAGTACCACCAAGTTCAAAGACTTACCAAGGACCAGCTGGATGATTCCTTCAATGTCGAACTGATCAGAACCCGATCACATCTAGAGATGGAGCCTTGGGAATCCCATAGGAGTCCTCTGCCATTCTTCGAATCTCTATTTTTAGCCCAGTAAAATTCTACACAGGGATTAAAAAAATAATTATGTTGAATTATAAATTTTCTAATCAAGAAGAACCTCATAAAAATATGGAGATGATAGCCAATCAAATACACTCTGAGGGCTTCCTGTCTGTCAGGTTAACCTATGTGCTAGATTCTAAGGCAACATAGAAGATCTGGGCAAGGGCTATCATTCCAAGGAATTCATGGTTTAGAAGGTGAAACAAAACATGAATATGTGAAAAGTGGGATCATTTTAAGATTCAATTGGAAATATATTTTTTTTGTCCCAATGCCTTTTTTTGACTTTTTCTCAGTAGCTGTAAATCGCCACTTCCACTTTGTAATATTTATCAAAAGCAACTCACTAGCTCCAAGAGAAAATATGCTCTACTTCTTCAAGTGGAGATATCAAAGCATTTGCGTATATATTTTAAAATCACCACAGCTATAAATGTTAAACTAAAGGTAAATAGATTGGAAGGTGATTTTTTGGCAATTTAAAGCCATTTCGTTTCATCACTCTTTGTTTTATGACACCACTTTAATATTTATTTTTGTGTGTGAGAGAGACAGGGATAGAGAAAGCAAGGGGGGGGGGAGGGAGGGAGGGGAGAGAGAGAGAGAGAGAGAGAGAGAGAGAGAGAGAGAGAGAGAGAGAGAGAATCCCAAGCAGGCTGCATGCTTTTAGCACAAAGCCCGACTTATAGCTCAAACTCACTAACTGTGAGATCACGACCTGAGCTGAAGTCAAGGACGCTCAACTGACTGAGCCAACCAGGTGCCCCTTATAACACCACTTTTAATGACTCTCCTAAAACTGAGAAGTTCCCTACCTTTTCATATCACTTCCTCTCTACTTTGTGGTATTGTTAATTTCCTTAAGTACTGGCAACATTTCTTTGTTTTTTCTGGACTATTTCCCATTGTAGTGTCTGATATATTTATTCAATAATTACACATATATATAGTTAAATATATTTTTGTCAAGAAATTTATTAACCTTTACAAATACTATTTTCACTCATTCATAAAAAATGATATATGATTAAATATGTTAAAAACCATAAAACACTCATCAATGCATTCAGTAAAACCACTTTCCTCCATAGAACATAACCACCTCAAAACAGCAGTTTTCATTCACATTCTGCAAGGCTGTCAAATGAAAAGTAGTCATTATTGTAATCTAAGAAATCTATTTCATTTCAGGTTATGTGGCAAGACTCATGGAGGAATCCTCTGGGAAGATTTTACCCCTTTTCAGTCCCTCTCAAACATGTTTACAACAGGAAAATACTTGTGAGCGGAGAAATAAAATATATATAATAATATATATACACATATATACATACACATTGTGCATATATACATACACGTGTATATATATAGATATACATACACATATTTTTCCTGCAGCTTCTAGTCTACCAGGGAGTAAGAACAATAAAATCTGTAAAAAGCTGTAGTTCACCAGCTGAGCACCTACTGTGGGGCAAGTACTTGTTCTAAACCCTTTACACGTTTATCATTTTAATCCTCATGAGGACTCTATGAGGTAGGTACTGCTATTATCCCAGTTTACAAAAGAGGAACCTATCAAGTTTACTAACTTTTCCAAGCTTCAGGACTTAAAGTGGAGGTGCCAAGATTTGGATTCAGTCTAACTGAGTTTTATTTGAATTCTGAGCTCAAGTTCTTAGATCTATACCATATGTTTGTATGTGACACAAACAGAAATGGGGAAAAAAATAAGGCATAAGTCGTTACACTTTTTTAAGTGTAGTCACAGAAAATGTTATGGGATTTCAACTAATAGATACATCACTGGATGTCCAAATCCTTTTCTTTTGAAATTCATTTCAATTTATCTATCATGGGTATAAGTTTTGTTGTTAAATCACTGCTTTTCCACTCCCATCCAAAAAGCTAAGCTATCCTGGGGCGCCTGGGTGGCTTAGTCGGTTAAGCATCCGACTTTCGCTTAGGTCATGATCTCATGATTTGTGGGTTCGAGCACCGCGTTGGGCTCTGTGCTGACTGCCAGCTCAGAGGCTGGAGCCTGTTTCAGTCTGTGACTCCCTCTCTCTCTGACCCTCCCCTGCTCACGCTGTCTCTCTCTCTCTCTCTCCTAGAAATAAATAAAACATTAAAAAATTAAAAAAAAATAAAAGCTAAGTTATCCTAATAGGATACCTCTACTCATAGTACACCTCTTCTCACACCTCTTCTTACAGGGGAGAATCATATTGATAAGGAAAACGCATGACAGACATCATGTGTGGCATCCTCTACATGTTACCACATTTGGTCTTATACATCCACCCACCAGTTATGTCAGAAGGTGGAGGAGGCGGCTAAAGGATCCCCCAAACTGAGAAAGCACTTTGAGACAGACAAATCAAGCCCCTCCATACTGTTTACAGAGATGCATTCAGGGTAACTTACTGATGGGGGGAACCGGGGAGATGGACAAGCAAGTTGCCAGGAAGCTGTTCTCCACTCAACGGGGGGACTTAACTCATCGCTTTTATAGAGTGAGAGGCAGTGCGAGGTTAAAGGGTAATTACCTAAAGTGGTGCCACCTGTGTGGCAGTCCGCTCCTAGTTCTCTAAAGTGATGTCACCTGTGTGGCAGTCATCTACTACTTCTCTAAAATGATGCCACCTGTGCATCAGGCAGCACCGTTTGTCATCTATAGTCGTCTATACACCACTTTAGAGAAGATCGAAACAAGCCTTCCTGCTTTCTGGTCAGGACACATGTTAACCTCCAAGGAGCCTGGAAATCAAAGCTCCAGGGAGGTCATGGCCATGGCAGGAATAAGATGGAGGGCCAAAGATGGGGTCAGTGTTGTTAACACTCCTACAAGTTATCTATATAATAATTATTACTACTTTCACCTGCCGAGGTAGGCCCTGACAGTTTAAGTTGCTGAGTGTCATTGAGAGTATACAGCAATACAGCATGCAAAATCAGTACTCTGTGGTTCCAATGTACCTTCTTTTGAACACGACATTTCATCCAAGTTTGAATAAAAATGACTTGATTTCTCCTCAGCTTTGAACTCTGCAACTACCTCTTCTTAAATGATTAACCCATCACAAGACAATTTTTTAGTGTTTATTTTTTTTAATTTTTAGTTTTAAAAATTTTTTCATGTTTATTTTTGAGAGAGAGAGAGAGAGACAGAGACTGAGGGGAGGAAGGGGCAGAGACAGGAAGACACAAAATCTGAAGCAGATACCAGTCTCTGAGCTGTCAGCACAGAGCCCAATGCGGGGCTCGAACTCACAGAGTGTGAGATCATGACCTGAGCTGAAGTCGGACACTCAACAGACTGAGCCACCCAGGCACCCCTAATGTTTATTTGAGAGAGAGAGAGAGAGAGAGAGAGAGAGAGAGGGAAACAATTTGAAGCAGGCTTCAGACTCCGAACTGTTAGCACAGAGCCTGATGCCGGTTGGAACCCAGAAACCGTGAGATCATGATCTGAGCTGAAGTCGGCTGCTTAACCAACTGAGCCACCCAGGTGCCCTAGGAAGACACTTTTTTTTTTTTTTTTTTTTAATCCCTGGTGCTTGTAAGCAAGGAAAAGTTTGGATTAAAAGGTATCCTTTTCCCTTCCAACTTTTACGATGGGTTAAGGTTTACTTTTCCTTGAACAGAAGGGCATTGCTTCTTGAACAGAAGGGCATGGTTGAAATCATGGGCTGTGGAGACAGACAAGGCTTCCTTTCTTACCATTGTTTGTCTTTACGTGTCTTTGGCCAAAGTGCTGAGATTCTCTAGGCTTCAGGGTCCATGTGAGGCAAATGGGCATATGAATAACATGCCTTACAGGATTGTGGTAAGGATTAAAGGAAAGAATGAACATAGAGCACCTAACCCAGGCTATGCAGGTAGTATGTGTGCAATACGTGTTAGCTACCATAATTTGTATTTGCTAACCTTACATAGTTGCCCATCAACCCTTATGGTCAAGTAATGTAACTTTTTAGTATTGATGGGGCCCTACCCGTCTATCCCTGCCAAAGTGTGAAGGGTAGGGATTTTGCTCTAATGGGATTTTAAAAGTTATTTTCACCTGTAATGTACTGCAGCGTAAAACTCCAACCCACTCCCAGAAGCACTGCTTAGAATGCGGCATAATTAAAATAAAAGAACAATCAACAGCAGGAATGTTAGCATAAAACCAAGGAAATTATTAAGAAACTAAACTGAACAACATCATTAAGAATCACCAGAGGCTTCTATAAATATGTAAGTAGTGTAGGAGTTGAAATAATACAGAAGGGAAGCACACTATAAAAATATGTTTGTGTCTAGAGCGCTGCCTGCATAAGTCTCTGCATGTTGTATAACTCAAAACACCTTCTTCGATGAGGACTACTAATGATGGTGAATCAAATATTAGGTAACATCATGGCCTGGATTTCAGCAGGTGCTAAGGCACAATTTATATTTATTCCCTATGCTTAAATGTAGGAACTGAGCCATTAAACAACACTCTGCCCCAATTTTGAAAAAATAAGGATGCTATAAAAATAACCCATGCTTTGTATCCAAAGTTTATACTTTTTCTTGAGCATCCAGATTTGATTTATGGTGTATTAAGAGTCTTAAATTATTACTAACTGCAAGAGGAGTCATATTGGAACTATACTGGTAGGGTGAATGAGTCCAAGAACTTGTCAGGGCCAAACCTCTGGCGTTGCAGTAGAGGAAGCTGGGTGAGCTTACGCGGGCACTCAAGAGAGTCTTCAAGTGTGAGTTTCAGCTCCTGATTTTGCTCCTGCAGATCTATGAAGAATCTCCTCTGTAGCCATATGCCAAGTTAGCTCTCCACAATCTGCAACTTAGAGAAGTATTCACTTACGCGCTCAGGCTGGGCTGTGTCTAGAAAGCAACGTTTTGGCTGTGATTTAAAGAACGGGCAGATGTTTAGCCAGGAAAAACTAAGTGGTGTAAACTTACGCGGAGAAGAGGCTTAATGCTGGAAAAACGTTGTATTTGATGGTGACTGGAGTGTGGCACGTAAGAGAGGAAAGTAGCAGCAGGGAAATTTTTAAAGACAAAGAGCAAGTCATGATAGGCCGTGTATTCAAGAGCTGAGTTTTAATCATGGAATGATTTTAAACATGTAATGAGGACATGTTGATAGGTTGTGGCCAAGGGAGTGCTTGAATCTGTTCTAGGAAATATCAGAAGCATTTTGGCTGCTGTATGAGGAATGACTGGAAGGGCGGAAGACTGAATGTCCGCCTATATGGCTAGAAAGGTTACAGCAGTGGCACAAACCAAGAAATGAAAGTGGAGACAGAGGGAAGTGGACAGCCACTAGAACAGAAGCAAAGAAGGTGGAATCTCAGAGGTAGAATCTAGGAGACAGAATCAAAAAGACTTGCAGGTGAGATGTGGTGTGAACAAAAGGAAAGTTGTCGAGAATTTCAAAGTTTCTTGCTTCACGGATAATAAAGAACTTTCACTGGGATGGGCGAAATACCAGATCAAGAGATCCAGAGTTCAGTAAGGAGTTGCTTACCAAAGGGCATAAAGTTTTAGTTATGCAAGATGAGTAAATTCGCGAGATCTGCTGTACAACATTGTGCTTGTAGTTAACAATACTGTAAAGGGCTCTTAAAAATTTGTTGAGAAGATAGATCTTATGTTAAGTGTTCTTACCACAATAACATGAAAGAGAGAAAAAAACCAAGAAAAACAGGGTTCGATGTTCAGTATGTTAGTTTGACTTGTGCATGAGGCATTCAAAAGGAGATTTCTAGTAGGCCACCTTGTAAGAGCTTGTAGAATAAAAGAGACCTCCGCACTGCTGTCCTGGTCACATATATGGGTTGGTTCATTATAAGCAGTTCTTTGTAGGCTTTTTGCCTATTTTTTCCCCTAGATCCAAAGAATGTTAAGACAATCACTATTAGAATCAACATTTGTCAAAGTTCAAATGACCAGGTGACCTTTGCAATGACAGGATTCTGAGGACTTTCTGACAGACTTTGCAAAAGCAAAACAAATCAAGGTTTCCAAAACTAAATCATCAGATCTGGTCTGTTCCTGGGTCCTGAGCATTAGAAAGTTGTGGTTTTTTTTGTTTGTTTGTTTGTTTGTTTTGACTCTTAGAGATATTATCTTGGCTGAATTCCGCCCATTGAGTTTTTCTGAGCCAAAAATAAATTCCCATTTGTAACTCATATAACACAGGACTAATAAACTAGCATAATGCTGACAGTAGAGAAAAACACGCCTTCCTTTCCTATAGGCCCAATGAGAAATGAGCTGAGCTCAGTTTCTTGAAAGCCATGCTAATTAGACAGCAGGATCTCAAGAGACTGCTAAATCATGACCCCACCTAAACTGCTTATCTTCAAGCACAGGGTAATAACATAATGATTCGTGAAATGAAGTCATTTTTGATCAAATTGGTCTTTTTTCCTTAGCCTCTCTGCTCAGTGCAAGAGACTCTTTCACATGCTCCAACTCCAGAAGTTAAGACTCTGTTGACATTATGGTATTAAAGTCTATGGTAATTGACTCCAACTGTTGCAGCCGCAAAAATTGCTTTGCTAAGCAAAGGGATTTATAGATTTGGCCACATTTTGTTGTTTGCTGTCTTCATTTATTACAGATGCATTTTCTTCCCTGTTTTCCAAGATTGAGTGGATGGAACTGATATGGAAATGGTTTTAGCAATGCATTAGATAAAAGAAAAAGAAAAATTTCTCTATAGGACCCACTTAAAAGTAGCATTTATTTTTTACCCCTGATTTAACAGTAAAATCTTTTCATTGCAAAAACAAATTTTGGAAGCATAGAAATTAAAAAGAAAGTTAAAATTATTCATAATCATAGAAGTAATGATAAAAATCACCATTTTGGAATTTTTATAGAAGTTCTCTTTCTAAAAAAATAAGTTTATTTTTAATAAAATAAGAATGAGATAATTTACATATACTGTTTTTCCTGTATTCTTTAAAATACTTAAAGTGTTATTTTTAGTGTCTGGAAAATAATCAGTTAAATATATTTGTAATGGCTTATTAAACATTTTGTTATAATCTACTAATCTGTAGTTTGTTTGTGAAAAGCTCGTTAAGGGGGGCCTGGTTGGCTCAGTTGGTTGAGCCTCTAACTTCAGCTTAGGTCATGATCTCACAGTTTGTGGGTTTCAGCCCTGCATCGGGCTCTGTGCTGACAGCTAGCTCAGAGCCTGGAGCCTGTTTCAGATTCTGTGTCTCCCTCTCTCTCTGACCCTCCCCTGCTCATGCTGTCTCTTTCTCTCTCTCAGAAATAAATAAAAACATTTTAAAAAATGAAAGCTCATTAAAGTTTCTATACTTAGGCATTCACATTCAAATAACCAATATTTATTCTAAAATTCTTGATTACAAAATTTCCATTAAGAATAATACGAATTGGGGCACCTGGGTGGCTCAGTTGGTTAAGTGTCAGACTTTTGGTTTCTTCTCAGGTCATGATCTTCATCAGATTTGTGAGTTCAATTCCCATATTGGGTTCTGCACTGGCAGCCAGCCAGAGCCTGCTTGGGATTCTCTCTCTCCTTGTCTCTCTGCTCCTTCTCTGCTCGCTCTCTCTGCCTCTCTCAAAACAAATAAATAAACATTCTTGAAAAAGAAGAAGAGAAGAAGAAAGCCCTGACATCTAGAATTGTATAGCTAGAACATGAATATACATTTTGGAATCTTCTACATATCAAAAAGTTAGTAGGTTTAAAAACAATGAGTTCATTTTGATTCTTCTCCTTGGTCTGTCATTTTTCTGGATAAACCAAAATTTCTCTAGCATATTTTTCATAAAATAGTAAAATGGTCACATAAAATGCTTGCCTATTGGTAGGCCCATATGGTTCATAACCATTTAAGATCTTTGTTTCATAGAGTTTTGTATTGCAACTGATAACAGCAAAGGATACATACCTGTCTTCTGGAAATAAAGTTTTATTTCTCCTTCCAATTATCCATTTGCATCAATTCACAAAATTCCCTTTATATATTCTCATGTTATATGGGAGAATATGGGATCAAGGAGTTTATTATTCCTGCAGATGATAACTTTTGATCCTAATCCAAATGGGGCTGGCACTGGAGCTAGCTCAGTGAAGGTCATCTTATGAACCATTGGAATTTCTCACAGTGTACAGTCTTGGACAGCTTGTTCTTACATTCAGTAAGTCTGAATGTCCCCTGTAAATCCCTGCCTCCCTCATTTGCTTTCTTTTCACATTCTAGTTTCTGCCACATACACAGAGAAACCTCCTTTTTTCTATGCTGGGAAATTCTGGAGTTACTCTGCAATTACAATCCCTTGGTCAGGAGTTGAAATATAAAGTATAGAGATTTCTCATAGTCTGGTCATTTAAGATGTGTATGATGATGTGTATAACCTCCCTTTGGCCTACTGACAATAATCCTATCTTTGTCTTTCCAAGAGGATTTCTACTTTCTGGTTAAGGAGAGGTTATATTGAGAAAGGAAGGAAATAGCAGATATGGTACATGAAGACAAAGATACAAATCAAAATGCATAGAAAGCTTAAAAAAGAGAGAGAGAAAGAGAAAAGAGAAAAGAGTTCTTTTCAGCATTAAGAGAACCGGTGACAGAAATTGAAAGTGAAGGGAAGAAAAGTTGGGGTAGCCCAACAGCTAATATAGATGGAAATAAGTTTTCAAAGACATACTAAGGACAGGTTTTTCTCAAAATTTGGCATTATTTACATTTTGGACTAGATAATTCTTTGCTGTGGAGGAGTGTCATATGCATTGTAAGGATGCTTGGAAGCATCCTATATTTCTTATACTAGAAGACAGTATACATCTTATACTAGAAGCCCTCAGTTGTAACAAACAAAAATGTCTACAGTCATTGCTACATATTCTCTGAGGAGCCAAATGGAAAACCATTGCTTAAATTAAAATGCCTTCTCCCCTTTTTTCTGCTCATTACTGTCCATACCCCCAACCCCCACAGACATCTATCTACCCTTTGTCTCTCTTTTCTCCAGAGACCAAGTAAACATTAAAATTGTTTCAGTGATAGTTTTCTACTGGATCCTTTTTCCTTTGGATCGATTCTGCACAAACACTGGACTTAACTGGGTGCCGGTTGTATTTAGTTTGGGTTTGCAAATTGTTAAACCGACATATAACACATATCATTATACTGATGGTTAGCCACAGCTGGATGAGGAGAAGACAAAAGAGAGTGGCAGGACTGAAGATCAGAAGATGCTGGTTGTAGTCCTGAAATTATCAATGATTGGGAGAAAGTAGTTATATTTATCGGTTTTGACATCCTAAAAATGGGGTAATCACCGAAGTTCCTTTCAGGTTTGATGTTCAGTGATTTGCTTATGATCTAGTTCTATTACAAATACCCCAATGCAAAGAAACTATTTTCCCAGTGTTGCGTGTGTGAAGTGAGAAAGTTTCTAGATAGCAAAGAAATGTCTATGGTAGGAAAGTCAAGAGTTGGAAGGATTTTGAGGGACAGGAAATCACATGTAGAAAGAGTGCTTGCAAACCTGTCAGGTTTGAAACCCGTCATATATTGATCCTCATCTCTACTATTACCTCTGTCCTATCAGACGTTGTCAGCTCAGTCTATAGTGCATCCCTTTTCTCAACATACCTTGAATTTAACTGTGAAGCTCAAAGTAGAATAGGATTCATTCTGCTGGTTTTCTGGGGGGAGCACTTATATTCCTGTAAAACAAAAGATGTGTATACTGGATACTGGTATTGGGGAATTGCACCATTGTTAGAGAAAAAGCACAGGGGGTGTTTCTGCCCCTTCATAAATATCATTAGGACCTCAGCTTGAAGAGCTATGAGTGCCCTTATTCTCTTCACTTGTCACCATATGATGGCAGCAGATTTAACCATTAGACAAAAAACTCCAAGAGCATTTTAAAAGCTATTTTGTTATTCATGGATTTGGGGCAAGAATTCCTGTGAATGTGTGATATCAGAAGGAGAAAAATGGACTGAAGTCCTAAGGGATTGGTATTGTGGTATGTCACTGTGAAATTCAAGACCCATCTTCATTTTGACATCCTGTTTGAAAGCTTTCTTATATCATGAAAAAAACATGTTTCCTATCCATTAGTTGTCTGTCAGTGGAAGGTGTTGAATTTGGATGTGATTCTAACCCTTCTTTTGTCTTCCTAGAATTACTACAATTGAAAGAAAGAGGCCAGGAACAATTCAGAACTTCTGCTTATAATTTCAAAAACACAAAAGACAGAAAATCCTTCAACATTATCTCATCAAGTAAATTATTCAATTAAAGCCATGTCTTATTTTTTTAAACAATTTTAGTTTTATAGTTTTTCCTCCATTTTTCAAACACAGAGGAATATTTTGCAGTTTTTTAAAAGTCCTTTTGGTCAAGGAAATAATAATGATTACTTTTTATATTGGAGCATTAGTGAGTCAGAGCTTTGTAATCATTCACAGAACAGTACAGGATTAGCAAGATATGAATTCAGCAGGGGATTAAGCAGAAAACCTAATCATTTCCCAGAGTCGAATGAATCCTGAATCTTTCTGGAGGTTGAAAATATTTGATGAACTCATTTTTTAAAAATTATTTTTAGCCGTTGCTGATGTTTCCCAAGTAGAAGCATAAAGATTCAGTTATAAGCTGGAATTTTCTGCCCTAGGAATTCAATTTTGTTATCCTGTTAATCAGGTGCCTAGTATCCTACATACCAAAACGTTGCTGTTGGGAAGGTTTGGATACAAATAACAAATGATCTAAATCACACTGACTAGAGAATCTGACAAGGTGAATTACCAAGTTAGATGAAATGAGATGAGAAATGATGGTTTTGTCTTTTCCAAAATGGAAGTAATTAATTTACTCTTATAATTAGGAAAGCATCTCATGTTTATTATAAATAATTAATTCATTATAGAAAAATAGAATCAGGAATGTAACAATGGCCTGTATTCATTAGCCAAAGATAATCATGCTTAACAAGTTAGTGTATATAAATACATAATGTAAACAAGAGTTAAATAACTATTGGGACCCAATATATATTCTCAGTTGTAACCTGCTTTTTTTAACCTAATAATTTTCATAAATACTTTCTCGTGTGTATATAGATTAATATACTATTTTTTAAATCATAGGATATTTTTCCATTGAATGGATAAATACGAATATTGTATAACGATTAAGAGCAAGAGTTTTAGAGTCAGATAAGCCTGAACTTGAGCCCCGGCTCTCTGCTAACTAAAAAATAAGTATTCCTGACATTTAGCTTACTCTCCCCAAATAATAGTTTGTTCCATTATTTTAACTGAAAAGGAAGAAAATGGAGATAATATCTAATTTGTATACCACTGATTGCCAGAAATGAAATGAGATAAATAAATGTTTTGAGTATTATATACAATATTTAGCACATTGCTTGGGTTCAATAAACATTGGGAATTATTGCATAATTCATTTAGCCAGTCTTCTATATGTTTGGGTTGTTTCCATGTTCTCTATTATCTCTAACACTTTGGAGTTTCCTTGTGAAATCAAACTTACGTACTTGTCTGATTATTTCTGTAGGATAAATCATTTAATGTGAATTCCAAAGTGCATGGTTCCTTTTTTTTTTAATTAAAAATATCTTTGTTTAGGATTTTGATTTCTCTGGCCAAATTTCCCCATGCCTAAAATGTGGACCAATTTGAAGTCCTATTAGCATTGTATAGGAATGAAAGATTCATCTTACCCCATTTGAACAGTTAAGATAATAATTTTTTGATGATGAGCTGTATAGGTGAGCAAAGTCTTCAAATCATGTAAAAAACCATTTTAAGCCACTAAAAGACTCCTCTAATGAGGGCTTAAGAGATAGTGGTATCCCATTTAAAACATTTGAGAACACACTGAAAGCCAAGATCCTTGCTAAACAATTTCCAGAGAAACATTTATATTTCCCCCCAAATAGTCATTTTTATAACGCAGTAGCACAATTTTTAGTTCTATTATTAAACTGAATATAGTAATTTTAATGTTTCAAAAAACTATCCCTTTCAAGGGTCTATGAACACTGCAGTGGCACAGAGCATACAGCAGACATAGTGCAGACTTCAGAGTCCAATAAAAAGGTTCCCGTTCTCATCTATCATGTATGAATTAGTCTTATAAATGTTATTATTTATTTACTTTTTATAGGTTTTTTTTTTTTTGAGACAAAGAGATAGAGCATGAGCAGGGGAGGGCAGAGAGAGAGGGAGACACAGAATCTGAAGCAGGCTCCAGGTTCTGAGCTACCATCACAGAACCCAACGAAGGGCTCGAACCCACGAACTGAGATATCATGAGATGAGCCACCCAGGTGCCCTGAGTCCTATAAACATTAAAAGAACAATGAAACTTTTCCGATACTTTGCTTACTCATTTCTAATCAGGAAAATTACACTCCAATCAACACTTCTTCACATTTGCTAATTCAGTTGCCCTTTTTGTCTGTTAGCATAAGTCTTTTTTGGGGGGAAACTGAAGCTCCCCCATTCAACATGGCCTCTGGGTCTGTCCATTCCAGTCATTTCTATCCCCTCCTTTGTTACAGTGTTGCTCATATAACGCAGATTTGAGCAGTCTTAATATCCATCTCCTTAGCTATGAAGACAGGCTCTAGGATGGTCACATGACCCATGCAAGACTAACAAGAATCCTCTGAGTTACTCAGGTGAATTAAGCCCAGAAGCCCCAGTTGCCTAGTCCAGCCTGCTGTGCACTGAATAATGCTCTAATAGGAAGAGAGAGAAGAAAGAGAGGTAGAGGGAGAGAGAAAGAAAAGAATCTGAGGCTCACATACCTTAAGGCCCAAAACTCCTAGAATTCTCAGCTACATGAGATCCTCAACTCCCATATATGCTTAACATGGTTTGTGTTTAGACTCTGTCACTTGCAATAGAAAGAATTCTAACACAAAAATCTATCCCTTAGGGTGTTGTGTGTTGACTGAGATATGATACATAACGTATCTCACCCGAGACCTTCCAAATGTTCCTCTCTTTCTTTTCCTTATTTGAAGCACTCATTCCGTCTCACTACTGAACAAGTTCACTGAGAGAGCAGGTGACCTACGTTGTTGGATGGAGATTAAAGACTCCAGAACACTTCACTCGAGAAGAAGGCTGTTGGCAAATCTGGAAAAGTTTCAAGAAGAGGCTACACAGTGAGTAGTTCTTTCCTCAACTTTGGCTCCAGTCACCTCAAGAAGCAGCAATCTCCAGTTTAATTGTCAGCCACAATTGTACCCAAGTTCAGCATTTTGATCGGACACGTGGTACAAACAACATCTTCTCTCCTGGAATCCTGAATAGAATAGCTTTTATTTACTCAGGAAGTAAACTAAACTCGGTGCTGTTTCTATTCAGAGAAATGGCTGGACTAAGTCAAAGTAGCCTTTGGATTAGACTAGTTCTTTCTGAAATCAGCATATGTCTAAGGACTCTAGCAGATTGACTTGACTTGATAAGTAAATTTAGTCCTTATTTCCCTTTTTCAGTTCTTAATTCATCACCAATTAAAGCTTTACTACTTAACTATTTTATCCTGGCAATATTTATTATAGTTATTTTCAAAAGTAAAGGCTGGTCTTGAATAATTTTACAGATGTTCATTTAAGAAAATAAAAGAACTGACACCAAAAAGAAGTGTGGTATCATGAAATTCCCTGGGAATTTCAGTATTGATGTTGCCATCCCTTAGTTGAATGACCTCAGAAAATCTCACTTAACCTCCTTGGGTCCTAACTAAAAGGAGAGAACTGGAAAATGATTTCTTCTGGCTCTAATATTTAATAATGGTATGATTTCATACAATAAAAAACACTGTAGAAGTTCTGACCTTCCAGATAATTAGGTAGGTGATATGTGTCTTACTTATCAGGCAAGGTGTTCTCAAAAAAGAACCCCATTTACATGTATTTCTAAGACAATTCTAAGCGCCTGTAGAAAGGAAATAGGGTCTGGTCAGGAGACTCAGGTTGTAACTTATGTGACTTTGGACTAATAATTTCTCTCTCTGGGATTTTGTTTCCTCACTTGTGACAAAATAGGTTTGGATGAAAACAGTGACCTCTCTCATATTCCAACCAAAGAATGTTTTTGCACATGAAAATGTGAAATAAAGACCATAGACTGCTCTAGTCCAGACAGGAGGGGAGGGGGAAAGCCTCATTTGGTCTTCCTCCTGCTTCTGACTATAGTCTCTGAGGCATCCCACAGCCACTAGGGTCTCTCAGAAACACATTTTGAAAAACTTAAAGTCCCTTCAAATATACAGTTCCATGACTCCAATTAAAAAAAAAAAAAAACTTTAAAGCCAATTTGGCTCATTTCCTTCTGTGTCTTCTATTAGATTTAGGCAGCCCAAAAGATCTTAAATGTGGCATTATTTCTCAAGGTTGAGTTTACATAGTTTCTGTGTTTATAGGGAAATCTAAGAGTATCCCTTTATATATTTTGAAGTCATGAACCAAAGTTTTAAAATTGCAATAGTCAAAGATTGCTTTCGCTTATTTCTGTTTTCTTTTTATTGTTTTTTATGCTAAACTTTTTCACCTAAATATCTTTGAGGAGTGAATGGAATATAGTGCCATATTTAAGGTGAACAATTCTAGTCACCCTGGAACTGTCCTCATTTTAGCACTGAAAGTCTCTCATCCCAGGGAATCCCTTAGTCCTGGGTAGACCAGGAGAATTGGTCCCCATTATTTCCAGTCATCTTGTTGAGAAAGGAAATAGGGAGAATATTTTAAAAATTGATTGACCATTTTATCATATTTAAAAAAAATTTTTAATGTTTATTTTTAAGAGAGAGACAAAAAGCGAGCAGGAGAGGGACAGAGAAAGACACAGAATCCAAAGCAGGCTCCAGGCTCGGAGCTGTCAGTACAGAGCCCGACATAGGGCTCAAACTCACCAACCATGAGATCATGACCTGAGCCAAAGTCGGACGCTTAACCAATTAAGCCACCTAGGTGCCCCAACCATTTTATCATTGTAAAGCAATGAAGGAATAGGCAAAGAAAAAAGGAATCTCACCAGTGACCAGTGAACTGGCATACTATCTGCTGCTCCATCATCCACTGTGCCCCAGCCTCACCCTCAGCACATCGGGAGCTGTTCATAAGCCCACTACTCAACACAGGCTGGTGCCTCTTCCCAGGACTACCGCACTTCTTCACCCTTCTACTCCAGTCCAGGGAGAACTGTAAAATGTACTAATTTTCTATTGCTGTTGTAACAAATTCTGACAAATTTAGTGGTTTAAAACAGCACAAGTGTATTATCCTGCAGGTCTAGAAGTCTATCCTGGGTACCACTGAGCTAAAATTAAGGTGATGGCAAGGGCTGCATTTCCTGCAGAGGCTCTATGGGGGTATCTGCTCCCTTGCCTTCTCTAGTTTCCAGAGGTGGCCTGTATTCCTTGGTTTATGGTGCCCTTCCTCCACCTTCAAAGTCAGAAATGTTTCATCTCTCTGTCTTTCTTCCATAGTCACATATCCCTTTTATTCTTTCCTACCTCTGTCTTTCCCATTTAAGCATCCTTGTGATTGGATTGAGCACATCCAGACAATCCAGGATAATCCCTTATTCTAAGGTCAACTGAATAGCAACTTTAATCGCATCTGCAACCTTAATTCCTCTGTGCTCTATAGTGTAACATATTCACAGGCTCACAGGACTAAGAAGGACGCATTTGGGGAGGGACCATTATTCTACTGGCTATGCTGTCTCAAGTTGCCAAGGGCTCATTTGTTGAGATTAGGAGTTTACTGTTATTACCAAAACCAACTCATAACACTTGCTATATATTTAGAGTAATTATATAATCTATCATTCAACTCAGGATATACTTTTGTGAGTGAAAGAGGTCCTCTTACTAATTCCTACAGGAAGACCAACATAAATTGTTCTAGTCTAGGCAAAGTAGGACACCTGGTAACAATGCATAGTATACATTTAACACATAAATATTTGTTGAATTTGAATATAATTTATAGCCATTTTGTTAAATGTTCAGTTACATTCTAAGTGATTTGGGAGTCCAAAACATACAATCAAGCTGGGTAGAAATGATTCTAGCATACAATACTATAAATAAGCTGCATTTTCAGGTGTACTTTATAAGACATAATTTAGGAAAGACAGAATGTCCTTGAAGGCTGGTATCCAGTGGAAATAACATGGAGGAGATGACACTCTGAAAATAAGATAACAATGCTACAGAAAGGTAAATAAAAATGATTTTCCATAAATTAAACTCAAATTCCTATATTTTCTTCTGGATTTATTTGAATACATAAATGTTACAAGGCTGACACTATCATGTATTGTGCCTCTTTAACATAAAATATAAACAAGTGTTCATCTTCCAGCATCATTTGCATCATTATTTCAAGAACCAACAGTCTTTTTTTTTTAATGTTTTATTTATTTCTAGGAGACAGAGAGAGAGACAGCGTGAGCAGGGGAGGGTCAGAGAGAGAGGGAGTCACAGACTGAAACAGGCTCCAGCCTCAGTCAGCACAGAGCCCGACGCGGGGCTTGACCCACGAACCGCGAGATCATGACCTAAGCAAAAGTCGGACGCTTAACCAACTAAGCCACCCAGGCACCCCCGGTCTTTAATAAATGATAGTGATATGGCTTCCAAGATTTGCCAAGCATAAATAATACTGTCATGGACACATCTGAACTGTGGTTCTCATTCTTTTTTAGATGATGGATATATTATGACTCCAAACCCAGGAGCAGGAAAATTAGTGTGCTTTGGGTAAAGTGAAGGGCAAGACATTCGAGACAAGTCCACATACAGGTCTATGGCAGATGAGTAACAACTCCCCAAAGATGTCTGTGTCCTAATCCTTAGATCCTAAAAATGTTACCCTACATGGCAAAAGAGACTATGAGGATGTGATTTAATTAAAGGTATTGAGACAGGAAGATTATTTTAGATTATCCTGGATTACCTGGGTGGCGTCAACATAATCACAAGTCCCCTTATAAAAGGGAGGCAAGGGAGTCAGAGTCAGAGAAGATGATGTGAAGACAGAAGCGAGTCGATAAAGAAGACAAGATATGAGAACACTATGCTGCTGGCTTTGAGATGGAGTAAAGGGACATAATCCAGGGAAAGCACACAGCCTCTAGAAGGCAAAGGCAAGGAAACAGACTCTCCCCCAAGAGCCTCAGAGGGTGCCCACCATGTTGACAGCTTTACTTTATTTAGCTTAGTGAGACTGATTTTGGACTTACAACCACTAGAATGGTAAAAAAAAATAAATGTGTGGTGTTTTAAGCCGCTGAGTTTGTGGTAATTTGTCCCAGTAGCAACAGGAAACTGGTACAAGTCCATACACTGGCCACAGAATTAGGAATGAGGGTGGCATCATGCAGAGCTGGAAGATCAGCCCCTCTGAGCACACCTCCTTAGGGAAGCGAATACACAGAAAGTAAAAATGAGGTGGAGACAGTGAATAGATGTCAGTGTTGCAGCAACAGACTGCTGGATTCAGGTCCCAACTGTGCTATAAACTCTGCTAACCATTGTTTCATAAGATGAGGACAAAGTAATAGGCCTTCTAGATTTTTCTGAAAATTGGGCAGAATATCATAATAGTTAAAAGCATGAGCTTTGGAGCTGCAGTGAGCTTAGCTCAAGCCCTTTGTTCAACTGCCAACTATGCATCATATGGATTTAAGCATGTTATTTACCTTTTTAATGTTAAGTTTTCACAGTTCTAAGTAAAAGTAATAGCACCTCCTTCACAGGGTTGTTAGGAGTGTTAAATGTATGTAATGCAATATAATGCATTATGTAGTATATGTGTGTTCAATAATATTACATATAAAATATATGTAATGCAATATATAAATGTGTATATTGCATTAATTCTCAATACATGGAAAGTCTTGACCCATGGGAGTATGTACAAATGTTCATTTTTTCATTCATTAGTTATATTTTGGATTTCTTCCTGGTATGGGTACTTTAAAAGTACTCAGGCTGTGGCAGAGCAAAAATGATATGTACTCTGCCCTTATGCCACTTATATTCTGATTCCTTTTCCTTATTCATTAAAAACGAGTATGATTTTTAGTATTTTCAAGGAACTCAGATTTTTTTATTAAAAATTTTTTTAAATGTTTGTTTATTTTTGAGAGAGAGACAGAGTGCAAGCAGGGGTGGGGGGAGAGAGAGAGAGAGAGAGAGAGAGACTGAGAATCAAAAGTAGGCTCCAGGCTCTGAGCTATCAGCACATCGCCTGACTGATGCAGGATTGAATTCACAGACCATGAGATCCTGACCTGAGCAGAAGTCAGACACGTAATCGATCGAGCCACCCACGTGCCCTGAGCTCACCTTTCTGAAGTCCCTGCATGAGCCTGAAGAGTAAGGTTCTTCAAAGAGAAATTCTATTATGGGGGCCTCTCCTGGTACCAAGCCGTTAGTTTAGACTACTCCCTGTTAAAATGGCTGTGGACCTCCACCTGGCACCCAGTTAATAACATATTAGAAAAAATGACTTTGAAGATTTTCTTATTTATGATATAATCCCAGAAATATTTCCTCTGTTTGTGACCTTAGGTTCATAGTACTTGCCTAAAGAACTGAATAATGAACCATTTTTTATGTGACAGTTAGGAAAGCACAGAGATATTTATTTCTACTCCCCATAGGAATGAAAAAGGTAGTAGTGATTGGACTGGGCTGAAGAGATCATACTGTTATAATGAAGGAGGCTCAACTAGTAGGGGGTGTAATGAATGTAAGCCTGAAGTGAATGAATCATTATAAAATGTACACTCCATCTCCACAATGAGTCTATTTTATTAAAATAATCTCTGGCATAATGTTGTCCTCTCTTGGCTTTTCCCTACTGCGAATCTATCCATGATTCTACCATCACAAATCTTGTCCCCTGAGGACAGATCTATAATGAGAGTGAAGGGTTTGATTATTTGCTTTTAATAACTCTGCTTCCAAAATCCTACTTAATGCAGCAGAGACTCTATATTGAAGAACATGCCAGAATTATTGGAGGATCAATCAAAATTGGCAATTAATCATAATCACAGCCAGTAATCATAGCTGCAATTACCAATTGATTAATTAGGACAGCTCTTGAAATGCCAGTAGAAATTTAACATCATATTAGATTCAGCCCAATAACCATAAACTTCTACAATTACTTTCCAGCTTACTGTAATTTATGTCATATTTCTTTCTATTATTAGCTGCTGTATTTGTTTATTCATCATTTTATTTGAGCAAGCCAAACTCTTTCACTGTCTTTTTTATGTTGAGAATCTATTAAAATATGTTTAAGTCATGGCATTAAATAAATCTAGTTTCAGTGCCGGGCAAATATTTGCAAATTTAGGACATCTATTTGCATTGCTTTGCAGGCCAAGAATTCTTTTTAAAAAAAAAAAATGGGGTGTGAGTATATTCTGCATATTGAAAATTGGATAATGCTGGTATATTGGATTTATGTGTGCAAAGTGTCATCTGACTTATTAACCAACTTTGCAGGCTTGGCACAGGAAATTTTATGCAACCTTCTTTGAATGATATATATAAGGCAAAGAGTCACCAGAGTTACCTAAAGTGGGCAGGCATCGTAACATTGGTGAAAATGCACAACGAAGAAATTAGGAGAGGTCTAACGTAAATAGAGTAGGGGATCTGTTGAGAAAAAAAAATCAGCATATATATACTTATTTGTTTAAAGACTATGGATTATATTGAACCAAGGCAAACCATCACCACTTACCTCATACTTCCATTCAACAAATAGCTTTTATTTATTTTTTTTAACTTTTTTTTAATGTTTATTTATTTTTGGTAGACAGAACACAAGCAAGAGAGAAGAGACAGAGGGAGACACAGAATCTGAAGCAGCTCCAGGCTCTGAGCTGTCAGCACAGAGCCTGATGTGGGGCTCGAACCCACAGACCATGAGATCATGACCTGAGCTGAAGTGGGACGCTTAAACACCTGAGCCACCCAGGTGCCCCAACAAATATCTTTTAAACACTTATTCTGCAAAATATGCTAAGCACTGAAAGGGGTATAGAGTTGAATGGAGCTTACTTTCTTATCTTGAGCTCAGAGTCCAATAAGAGAGTTGAAATATGGACCCTTGTATAGGAAGAACAAAAATCAGCTATGCAGGATGGATATGAAGAATGGGATTTGAACAAGTAAGAAATGGGGAGGAAAAAGCCATTTGCCAAGATTGGCTGCTTTTTTTCATGGACCTCCTGCTTCTGCAAGGCTATTTGTAAAATCAAAGATAAACTTTTAATTTTCTACATTTTGAAATTGTGTTTATTCAAAGATTAATTCTTCTCATCCAAATCCCCATGTTAAAATCCCTCAAATTGGTTAACATTAATTTAACTTTATCTTATGTCTCAAGTACAGAAAATTTCTTAACTCCTGATTGTAACAGCTGATGGGAGAAAATAAAGCTACTCTCATTACAAGCAAAAAAAGCAGAAACATCTAACCAGATATATTCAACATATTATATTGATAGCATTAACTTAAAGTAAATAACGAGCAAGTTTTCAGGGGTGTAAGTTTTATTCTGCTATTGAATTTCTCATAATTAGGAGAATATTTTGTGCGATGCATACCATCTGGGCATGAATCATATGCCCACAGGAGGAAGGTGCAGTCTATGTGAGTAACTAATGCTCCCTGCACTCGGGCTCCACTCCATTTGCAACTAACTATATACATTGCTGCACTGTGCAGAATGACTTTCACTCTTCTTCAAGGGGGTGAATTCAAACAGTGGAATCAGGAGCTGTTGAAACGGTAATAGACATGTATGAAGACTGCATTACAGTGAAAATTTTGATAGCATTGTGTATTACATCCATATTAATAGCAAATTACCTTAGCATGGATAATAGCATTTCACAATGAACACCCAAGGAATTAGGGACTATTAGCCTTGTCCTCAAAAGCACTCTCTGCCTCTTAAGAGGTAAATTCTGAAAAATGGAAACTATGAGCCAAGTACAATCTTAACCATTCCAGGGCTGTCAACCCATTCTGAGTTCTATCAGTGCAGACTGCAGCCTGCTAAGCCATGCAAATTCCAAAGCACCTGGAAGGAGAGTAGCAGAGGAGTTATATACATTGTACTAGTGCTGCTGATTCAACTCCCAGTTCTCTCCTTACAACTCAAGGCAATGGCCGTTCAGTGAAACAATCTTTCAAAAAGAAAAGAAGAGGCTGCTTTTAAACATCATCCTAAACATCAGCCTTTTCAAGGATGAGATGTCACCGTCTCCTGGCAAGTGAATACTTCAGTGACATAGTATTTTGATTTGCAACAGTTATAAAACAGCTATTCCTAGAGCAGAGATAATTATGGGAGGTAAGCAGTTTGGATGGGCTAATTTATATTGCGATGTTTTGGTTGGCATAAAAGAGTAGAAGATTGTCATAAGTAACCCTCCTCCTCCCTCCCCAAATAACTTGTTGCAAATTCCACAGCGTGGGTTCCATTAGGATATTAATTTAAGATAAAGCCAAGCAATGATCTGGGTAGACCTTGGCTGCCCTGAACAGACCCACCCTAGGACTGTGACACAGTCATCTGTAAGAGAGTTAAAAAGGCAGCTGCAGTATGTTGAGAAGGTTTGGGGATCATGCCAATGTTTTGTATATCCAAGGCATCATGGATAACCATTGTGAGTATCACCTACATGTTGAGGCTTCAGATTTATAAATTTGTATGTTGCAATAAACTGAAACAACTCACAACATCCCTTTACAGCCCACCACATATTGACAATGGCATTGATAATGATAGTGGCGGTGGATGTAGAAAAAAAATCTTACTCAAAGCAACTGAGAATAGAGATTTTATCATTTGATTCCTCATAAAATACTTGCTTAGGTGTTTTTTTCTTTCTCAACAGAGAATGCATAATCTCTGAAGAGCAGAGGCAGAAGAATCCTTCTTATCTATTTATCCCAATGATTCCCCCCTACCATCTGGCTCAAGGAGGGGGGTGGATTATAACTCCTCTCTTACAAGTAGTCCTTTTGATGTATAGAAAAGTGCTCTTTCCTCTTCTCACTTCTTGTGATGCTTGTGGAATTAAAAAAAAAAAAAAAAAACCTCCCTCAATAAAGATCAAACTTCTTTCCGTGGTCACGTGACCCCCCCTCTTCTCTCTTTGGCCGAACACAACTGTAAATCTGAGACCATGGAGTCCAGCTAAAACAATCTATATGAATCAGCCTATGTCACTGTAGGCAAAGCACAAATTGGCACAGAAAAGGAAACGATGGATGTAGTAGAAGAGTAAAATGAGAATAACCAACAATTCTATCATGTAGGATTCATCTGGGAAAAAATAATTAGATTATAGGAGACTGTTTTTAAATGAGATAATATGACAATCTTAATTTTGTTATTGTTGTTAATAGTATTATTGTCATTTGGTAGCAATACAATGAAATAAAAAGTCTTGGTAGCATAATGTTCTGCATGCCAACCAAAAACTAAAAAAAAAAAAAGGAAGATCATATCAACTGCCAGATTAAGGTAGAGGCTGATATAGCCTACAGTGAAGAAGATGCCAGATTCCTTTTATTTGTATTCTTTTGCAAAAACCATCTAATCCCTACTATTTCCCACCACTCTGCATCCTCTGTCTAGCTTTATTCATTTATAAATAATTTGTGAATTTACCAGCATGCTGCTACTTACTTGGTCTGTCATTCCTAGTTTCTAATAGATTTCTGGAGAATAAAGGGAAAAGGATTCATAATTGACAGATAGACATCATCACAGATACTGAGGAGAGAGCCTTCTTTTTAATAAAAGTTGAATCAAAGGTCTTGCTTTGTCTTCCCACCTTTTCTTTATAAAAGATGATTCTGGGCTTGAAGAACTTTCCCCTGATGCTGTGAGATTTAGTGGACTCCACTGGGAGGAATATACATCCCCCATCCTACTGATGTTGGACTTGATCTATGTGCCTTAGTTTGGTGTGGGGATGTGATTGGATACAGCATAGGCATGACTGAGCACAAGCTTTAAGAAGCAGTGAAGATTTAAGAGCCAGCCCATTTTGCTCTCACTTTCTGCTACAAAAAATTCATGTCTCAAATAGGGGCTGCTTCTTCAGCCTGAATCTTGGTCTAAAGACAACTCATGCAGGAGAGAAGAGCTACAGCTGATATGGAGCCACCACCATGTAATTAGAACAAGAACTGGACTTGGTTTTTGTA
Organism: Hyaena hyaena; assembly: GCF_003009895.1. Taxonomy (NCBI): domain Eukaryota; kingdom Metazoa; phylum Chordata; class Mammalia; order Carnivora; family Hyaenidae; genus Hyaena; species Hyaena hyaena. The sequence continues at coordinate 5,697,981 of NW_024080655.1, read as the reverse complement.
AACCAATGAGGTTTTAAAAGTGTTACTGTTGCATAGCTTACCAAAACCTGGCTGACAAAATCATAAATCACACTTAAAATATGGAATAGTTTTAAAATAGTTTTTCAGAGAGACATTTTAAAGCTGTCTCATTGGAAGTATTAGCAAAACCTTAAATCTTTGCTCTCCCTCCTATTTCTCTACAACTTTTAATCTACTCTTTGCAATATGTCCTTCACCCATGACTTCTATCTCTAGAACCAAGAACATCTTACCTTAAGAATATTTTAGAAATCTTATCTATGTCTCTAGATTATCTCACCTATCTGCTTTTTCTGCTCTGGTCGCGAGGCTGTAGAGTTGTACTAGAGAAAGGCACAAAGTCTTATACCTAACTAATTATGCATTCTTGCTGTTCAAGTAAATTATAATGTTGGATGTTTTTGCATTTGTTTATTATCATTCCATTCTTAAAACCCTCGTTCTTCCCCGTTTACAAAACTTTACTCTCATAAGTAACTTTAAGGCAAAACTTCAAACTATTTCCCAGGTATCTGCTTTTTCACCTTTCTATTTCAGTTCATTATTCATTTAGCTACTCTTCAATATTTTTATTTGTCAGAAAGCAAATTTAATTCTTCTAAATTAATTATAAGCCTACAACTTCATTTATTTTTAAAATTCTTAGACCTAGAGTTGAGAGAGCTGAAATAATTATATTGATCAGTTTATGACAAACTGTCACTATTTTTCCTTGCAAAGTTCCCTTCCTTGTTTTAGTCTGTTCTTATACATATCTTTTTTCCCTTTATATGTCATTCTCCCTCCTGTCCACCAGCACTTATTATAACATGCTTAATGTGTGTCTTTTAAGAAATAAGTTATTTCATGTATGCATGTTTTTGATTTACATAAAAATGTTATGATATGTATATAGATCTCATGTTTTAAAGATATATCTTTATCAGTTAATGCACACTTCATTTATTGCTCATGACTACTATATAAATACTCATGATATGTATCCATCCTGTTTTACTTATCTATTTCCGTTGCAAAATATATGTGAGGTGCCTACAATGTCTACCATCAAAATCAACACCAAGATCTTTTGTACTCTGTATGATGGGAGTGGATATATTTTCACAAGGGGCAATTTCCCTGCCTTTGGGTACATAAAGTTTCACCCAATTGATTTACGAAATTTTTGTACCAATTATTATTTTTCTACTTACTTATATTCTTGCATATAGAATTATATATCTTTCTAATTTTGACCCGTTATATAAGCATAAAGTTATGTCTTATGTTGAGAAGGTTTGGGGATCAGGCCAGCGTTTTATATATCCCAAGCATCATGGATAACCATTGTGAATATCACCTGTATGTTGAAGCTTCAGATTTATAAATTTCTATGTTTCTGGTATCTCTCTGTTTACTAATTAGGTTGAACATTGTTGATTACTATTTTAAATTCCTCTCAGTTCTAAAAGCTGTATATTTTAGTTATCATTTCTTCCTTAATCCAAAAGTTACTTAGTTTTAGATTTTTAGCATTTCCAAATATGATATATATTTCATTTTGTCAGAGATTATAGGGTTTTTGATTGTATTCCCTGTTTGAAAACAGTGTTTTTGGACTATTTGGTAAAGACAGAAGGAAATCTTATTAACTACATTATTCAAACAGTTTGGATTTTATTTTCTTAGTGCTTTATTGGTTTCTGAGAGAACTTGCTAAAACAGCTAAGAAGTTGATTTCTCAATTTCCTACCTACATCCCAGGTTTGTTAGTCATTGTCATACACATGAGGAGACTAAATTGTTACTGACACATATGGTAATAATTACTTATCATGTTGATCTTTTTAATCACAAATGTATAATGGCAGGGCATTTTCACATCTTATTTCATATTTTCTCTTTACCACATTTTCTTTTTTCCCTTTCTATCACTCTTTATAAAGATTTACTTTTTAATTTAATGATTCAAATTTATGTATTTAATATTAAATTGTTCTCGTGATTTGGGATGGCCTACTAATACCCATCCATTTATCCTTGCATGTCATTCAAAGATATTTAAATTATTTTTAACATGTGCCATAATGCAAGGAAGTTTCAATCATTTCCTTACTGGTTCTAAGTTTTTATCATTATTTTTTATTAAGTTATTTGGTATTTCTTATTTTCATATTTCCTAGGTTGTTTTTCTCTTTTCATTTGACTTCTTTAGGAGTCTTCAAACTATGCTACCTATTCCGTGGGCTGCAAAATTCAGTTTGCAGCTTATTTTGGTATACACTCAGGTTAAGAATATAGTTTTTAGGGGCGCCTTGGTGGCTTAGTCAGTTAAGTGTACAAATTCAGCTCAGGTCATGATCTTGCCATTACTGAGTTCGAGCCCTGTGACAGGTGCTTTGCTGACAGCTCAGAGCCTGGCGCCTGCTTTGGATTCTGTGCCTCCCTCTCTCTGCCTCCCCTGCAGTCATGCTCTGTCTCTTCCAGTCTCTGTCTCTCAAAAATAAACATTAAAAAAAGAATATATTTTTATATAATTTAAGTGTTGTAAGAAACAAAGAAGAATATGCACAGAGACCTTATGTGGCCTACAAAGCTGAAAAATATTAGTATCTTGTACTTAATAGAAAACATTTACAGATGATTGGATTATTTCATCTGAGAATAATTTCAAAGAACATTTCTATGTGTCAAAATTATGAAGGCCTGTATATTTGATAATATTTAATATTTCATTTGCACATCAAAATGATAATTTAGGTGGATATATAATTCTGTGTTCAAATTTCTTTGTTCCTTTCTTCAATAATTAAAAAATTTCTACTTCATTTTCTTCTTGCAATTCTGTAGCTGATGATAAAGCATGTTAACCTTATGCTTGTTTTTGAATATCTAATCTGTGTCTTTTTTGTGGTATTTTTTCAAATCTTCACTTTTTTTTAAAGATTTTACTTTATCTAGTTCGGTTCTCATTTGATGATGTGTTTTTGACCTATTCTGTATGATATTCTTTGAGAATGTACAAATTTGGAGATTTAATGTTTATTTATTTATTTATTTATTTATTCATTTATTTATTTCAGCAATGGATAGATCAATTAGACAGAAAATCACTAAAGAAACAATAGACTTGAATGACACATTGGACCAAATGGATTTGACAGATATATTTAGAACTCTACATCCTGAGGCCATGGAATTCACTTTCTTCTCAAGTGTACATGGCACATTCTCCAAGATAGATCATATACTGTGACATAAAGCAGCCCTCAATAAATATAAAAGAATTGAGATCATACCATGCACACTTTCAGATCACAATGCTATGAAACTTGAAATCAATCACAGGAAGAAGTCTAAAAAACCTCCAAAAACATGGAGGTTAAAGAACACTATACTAAAGAATGAACGGGCCAATCAGGCAATTAGAGAAGAAATTTAAAAATATATGGAAACAAATGAAAATGAAAATACAACAATCCAAACTCTATGGGATGTGGCAAAGGCAGTCCTAAGAGGAAAAGTACATTGCACTCCAGGCCTATTTCAAGAAATTAGAAAAAGCATGCTCTGTGCTGACTGCCAACTCAGAGCCTGGAGCCTGCTTCAGATTCTGTGTCTCCCTCTCTCTCTGACCCTCCCCTGCTCACACTGTCTCTCTCTCTCTCCCAGAATTAAATTAAAAACATTTAAAAATTAAAAAAAAAAAGAAATTAGAAAAAGTGCAAGTACAAAATCTAACAGTGCACCTAAACGAATTAGAAGGAGAGCAACTAGAGCACCCCAAACCCAGTAGGAGAAGAGAAATAATAAAAATCAGGGCAGAAATAAACACTATAGAAACAAACAAACAAACAAACAACCAGTTGAACAGATCAATGAAACCAAGAGTTGTTTTTTTAAAAAAATAAACAAAATGGACAAACCTCTAGCCCGGCTTCTCAAAAAGAAAAGAGAGAGCACCCAAACAGACAAAATCATGAATGAAAATGGACTTATTACAACCAACCCCTCAGAAATAAAAGCAATTATCAGGGATTACAATGAAAAGTTACATGCCAACAAACTGGACAACTTAGAAGAAATGGACAAATTCCTAAACACACACACACACACACTACCAAAATTCACATGGGAAGAGATAGAAAATCTGAACAGACCCATAACTAGTGAAGAAATTGAATCGGTTATCAAAAATCTTCCAACAAATAAGAGCCCCGGGCCAGATGCTTCCGTGGGGAATTCTACCAGACATGTTAACAGAGTTAATACCCATTCCTCCCAAGCTATTTTAAAAAGTAGAAATCGAAGGAAAACTTCTGGACTCATTTTACGAAGCCAGCATCACTTTGATTCCCAAGCCAGACAGAGACCCAGCAAAAAAGGAGAACTACAGACCAATATCCTTGATGAATACAGATGCAAAAATTCTCAACAAGATACTTGCAAATCGAATTCAACAGCACATAAAAAGAATTATCCATCATGATCAAGTGGGGTTCATTCCTGAGTTACAGGACTGGTTCAAAATTCACAAATCAATCAATGTGATATACCACATTAACAAAAGAAAAGATAAAAACCATATGATCCTGTCAATAGATGCAGAAAAAGCATATGACAAAGTACAGCATCCCTTCTTAATAAAGACTCTCGAGAAAGTCGGGATAGAAGGAACTTACTTAAACATCATAAAAGCCATCTATGAGAAGCCCTCAGCTAACATCATCCTCAATGGGGAAAAACTGAGAGCTTTCCCCCTATAATCAGGAACACAACAGGGATGTCCATTCTCACCACTGTTGTTTAACATAGTGCTGGAAGTCCTAGCATCAGCCATCAGACAACAAAAGGAAATAAAAGGCATCAGAATTGGCAAAGAAGAAGTCAAACTTTCACTTTTTGCAGACGACACGATACTCTGCAAAGAAAACCCAACAGACTCCACCAGAAGCCTAGTAGAACTGATCCAAGAATTCAGCCAAGTTGCAGGGTAAAAATCAAACAGAAATCGGTTGCATTTTTATACACCAACAATGAAGCAACAGAAAGAGAAATCAAGAAACTGATCCCATTTACAATTGCATAAAATACAACCATAAAATACCTAGGAATAAACCTAACCAAAGATATCAGAGATCTGTATGATGAAAACTATAGAAAACTTGTGAAGGAAATTGGAGAAGACACAAAAAAATGGAAAAACATTCCATGCTCATGGATCAGAAGAATAAATATTGTTAAAATATCATTACTACCCAAAGCAATCTACACATGCAATGCAATCCCAATCAAAATTGCACCAGCATTCTTCTTAAAACTAGAACAAACCATCCTAAAATTTGTATGGAACCACAAAAGACCCCAAATACCCAAAGTCATGCATGTCCATGACTCCCTTGCTGGTCGCGGACACCAGCAAGCTGGCCAGGGAGCAGGCCTCCTCCTGAAGACAGCATCCACCATGTGCTGGTAGCCAATCTTGCACAGGGTGACAATTCAGGGGACACTGTCTCAGACTTTAGCCTCGACTACAAAGCTGTCATCATCAGGACAGAATGGTATTGGCACAAAAACAGACACACAGACCAATGGAATAGAATAGAGAACTCAAAACTGGACCCACAAATGTACGGCCAACTAATCTTTGACAAAGTAGTAAAGAGTATCCAGTGGAAAAAAAGACAGCCTCTTTAAGAGATGGTACTGGGAGAACTGGACAGCAACATGTGGAAGAATGAAACGACATCATTTTCTCACACCACACACAAAAATAAACTCAAAATAGATAAAGGACCTGAATGTGAGTCAGGAAACCATCAAAATCCTAGAGGAGAAAGCAGGAAACAACCTCTTTGACTTCAACCGCAGCAATTTCTTACCTGACACATCCCCAAAGGCAAGGGAATCAAGAGCAAAAATGAACTATTGGGACCTCGTCAAGATAAAAAGCTTCTGCACATCAAAGGAAACAATACATAAAACTAATAAGCAACCCACGGAATGGGAAAAGATAGTTGCAAATGACATATCAGATAAAGGGCTACTATCCAAAATCTATAAGGAACTCACCGAACTCCACACCTGAAAAACAAATAATCCAGTGAAGAAATGGACAGAAGATATGAACAGACACTTCTCCAAAGAGGACATCCAGATGGCCAACAGACACATGAAATTATGCTCAGCATTCCTCCTCATCAGGGAAATACAAATCAAAGCCATACTGAGATACCACCTCACGTTGCTCAGAGTGGCTGAAATAAACAAATCAGGAGCCTCTAGATGCTGGCGAGGATGTGGAGAAACTGGCACCCTCTTACACTGTTGGTGGGAATGTAAACTGGTTCAGCCCCTCTGGAAAACAGTGTGGAGGTTCCTCAAAAAATTAACAATAGAACTCCCCTATGACCCAGCAATAGTACTGCTAGGAGTTTACCCAAGGGATATAGGAGTGCTGATGCATAGGGGCACATAGACTCCAATGTTGATAGCAGCACTCTCAACAATAGCCAAAACATGGAAAGAGCCTAAGTGTCCATCTGATGAATGGATCAAGAAGATGTGGTTTATCTATACAATGGAATCCTACATAGCAATGAGAAACAATGAAATCTGGCCATGTGTAGCAACATGGATGGAACTTGAGGGTGTGATGCTGAACGAAATAAGTCAGGCAGGGAAGGACAGACACCATATGTTTTCATGTATAGGTGGATTAGGAGGAACTTAATGGAGGATCATGTGGGAGAAGAAGGGGAAAAATAGTGGGGGAGAGGGAGGGTGGCAAATCATGAGAGACTCTTGAATGCTGAAAACAAACTGAGGGCTGATGGGGGTGGGGGAGAGGGGAAGGGGGCTGATGGGTATGGAGGAGGGCACTTGTTGGGATGAGCACTAGGTGTTGTTGTGCCCAAATCGTGAGTCCCCTGAGACCTCCAAGGAGCCGACGCCGATGCAAGTACATAAGGGTCTTTATTACAAGCTCGAGCAGTGGCTCACCTGCCTACCAGCACAGCGGCAGCAAGGAGAAGCCCCGAACAATAGCAAGCAGGGTTTTTATGGGGTAAGGGACGGGGGTGTTACAGTGCACACGTTGTACGTATTGCATCATCACATAAGCACCAATCATAATTGTACAACACCCATGGTAACAGTTTTGACCATTCAGTATCTGTGAGACGTCCGTTACTTTTGGCGGGACCCAATCATGACCTTTGAGAATTTTGAAAATGACCAATTATAAGGTGAGCTCAAAGGGCCTACGTGGGGTTTAGGCAAGCAGTGAGTGATAGGCTAGTTTATACAGAGTAACTACCTGCAGTTCCCAGCCCTGACTCAGACCACAGGAATGTTACACATTTCTTTTGATTGGCTGATCCGAGGGCAGTCCTGAGGGTGGCTTCAGCTGAAGCTTTTCCTGGAACCAGGCTATGTGCAGCCCGAGGTTGCTCTTAATGGAGGACTAATTTCAGGCTCCTCAGTGTTATATGGAAACTAACTTGACAATAAACAATAAAAAAATTATTTATTTATTTAAATAAGTGTATTTATTTATTTTGAGAAAGAGAGAGTGCTAGCAGGGGAGGGGCAGAGAGAGAGGGAGAATCATGACCTGAGCCAAAATCAAGAGTCTGATGTTTAAACCAATGAGTCACCCAGGTGCCCTGGCGTTTTACCTTTAAAAAAAAATTCAGGGATATTCTAGCATTTTGCTTCTCTACTTTTGGAGAAAAAGAAACTTTCACACATCTACTATTCTCTAGATTTTTGAATGTTTCTATACATTTTTAAAAATCTCTTTCTCTCCCTATCTCTTATGTCTTCATTTACTTAAAAGCAGCTCTATAGACCGAATGTTCTTACCCCTTGCAAAACTCCTATGTGGACGACTACACATAGTGTGACTGTATTTAGAGATGGAACCCCTAAGGAAGTAATTAAGGTCAAGTGAGGTCTTAAGGGTGGGGTCTTGATCTGATAAGATTGGTGTCCAACCTAATTTTTTCAATGTGTGCATAAAGAAGTGGACACACACCAAGTCCTGAGATTTTAACAAAATCAGCTCTGCTGGTCCCTTGATCTTGGAATGTGAGCAAACAAATTTCTTTTACATGTATGCCACTCAGTCTGCAGATATGGTGGTTTTTGAATGATTTATACATTTAATTTGGCTCCATATCTGTTTCAGTGAGATATTATGATAACCCAAACCAGAAAATGCTTCCTTCTCTTTACTTATACAAATGTCATCTCTACAAAAATATTCTACCTTATGACTTCCCTTTTCAAAAAGATTGTCCTAATTCTCTATAACTTGATATATATAATTATTCTCTAATTAATTTATGGCCTTGATGTTGTAAGGCCACCAGCCTAATGTCTAAACCAGACTGACTTCATGACGGGCTTGAAGTTTCCCCTCTAAACTAGAAGGCCTGAGTTTCAGCTTCCCCAAAACTATCAGGTAGTTACACATTGCCCAAGGCAGGAGAAACCACCCTTGCAACACACAAATCAGGAAAGGCCAGCGACCACCCTCCACGTTGTTAAGAGAGAGGCCTGGAGATAGAAACTATAGATAGGACCCTGTTACCTAATGTTAAAGTTAACCCGTTAGTCGCCGAGTAAGACCCTAGGCTCGCTCTGTGATTGGTTAAATTTAAAGGCACTCTAAATGTTGTAATTGGATCCCGCCAAAAGTAACGAATACTCTAGACAATGTGTATGGTCAAACCCGCTGTCAACGATGTTGAATAATTATGATTGGATCACTGTTCCCATGTCACAACTTCTGTAACTCCCTCGTCTCAAACCCCATAAAAACCCTACTCTGCCCTTGTTCGGGGCTCTCAGCACGGATTCATAGCGTTGGTGAGGTCTGGGAGCCCGAGCTTAAGCCCGTAATAAAGCCCTTTGCCTTTGCATACGTGACTCGGACTCCTTGGTGGTCTTGGGATTTTGGGGAGATCGCGATCTGGGCATAACAATGTAATACCCATAAATCCTTAGATCATGTCAAATACAGATTTACTTTTATCAGTAACTGAATCAGCCCTTGATATAAAATAGGCATTTGATGTATGGTGATAATTATCTAATTACCATTACTGCCATACAATAAGGTGTATCAATCTATGAATCACAACTATAAGGATCTAAGTGGAAAGTTATATACATTTATTCTAAGTGCATGCTGACAGTATTCAATTTTTCATGTGCTTATTTTTACAATACATATCCTTGATGATACTAGACCTGATGATGATCTGAGTCTAGGGCTTTTATATCAATGATTTCAAGCAAAAATACTTTGTAGTATGCTTAAAACACAGATTAGTTTGTCCAGGATTATGGGTAGATGTTATTACTTTTTAACAAAAACTAAACAGAGATATCAAGCCATTGGAATTTCACAAACCACGCCTAAAACGTGATTCCAGGAAATTCTGAGAGTCAAATTAATTTATTATGAAACATTTTTTTAAACTCAAAATCATTGAAAGGCTATCAAAGAATCATTACCCTGAATTTGTGTGCAAAAGCATGCATGCAAATACCTACATGCATTTCCCCAAAGAGTGTCACAACATTTTAGGGTTCTCCAAATGGTTTCTCAACTAAAACTGAAGAAATACTATTTCAAAGTTTCTACAGAATTGCATTGCATCACAATTTGAGAAGTTAATGGAGGACACAATCTTTTTTTTTTTTTAATAGTTTATTGTCAAGTTGGTTTCCACATAACACCCTGTGCTCATCCCCACGAGGACACAATCTTGAAACAAGCATGGAAGAATACTTGACCCAAAGTGGCTGAAAGATTATAGTTCAAGCTGTACTCAAACTTGGTAATGTTAGGACACCTTTGATGAAGTAAAAGGCTTAAAAAAAGTCTTCCTCAGATTTCATCGAAATCTGTTAATAAAACTCTGATAGTACTCTAATAGTACTCTATAAAAGCTGCTACTATTACTTATTTAGAGGGATTCAAATGGCATCTAAAGATGGGTAACAACTATATAAAAGACCATCAGAAATAAACTATGTACAATGTATATGTACCGTTCCTCTCCCTTGTAGATTCTATTAGCCAGTCTATTAATTACACTGACATAAAACAGATTAACAAGAGAAACACAAATTTAATTTCAAACATACAGGAGCCCCACAAAAACATGAAAGGCTCAATGACAGTCAGGTAATTGAGGCTTATATGCCACCCTGAGCTAAGCAGGGAGTAGGGTCCTAAGGCTTCAAAGGAAGATAGGAAGAACAAATAAATGTTGGTAAGCAATGCTTATCATGTAAGGACAGAGAGAGAAATTTGAATAAACACACCCTGGCCAGCTTCCCCCTACTTCCAGCCAACCATACATAGGCATACATTCTTTTTATTGATCTCTGACAGCTCTCTTCCTGGACCAAGTCCTCTATATATAGCTTTAGAGGCAATTAAGGGGGGAGGTAAAAAGTTTTTCCTGAGTCTTTTGTGCCTTGTCTTCAGCTCAAAATAATCCATATGCCAAAGTGGTACATTTTGTGGAGGCTCATTCTGAACCCCTTCTAATGGTATGTCTCTGTCTCTTTCAGTCTCTCAGTCTCTCTTTCTCTCTCCCCTATGACTGCTGAAAGCTCTTCCAGTTATTCTGGGAAATTCAGGAAGAGAATTTTAAGTATTGCTGTGTCATAAAGACTCCATTTACTGGGATGTGAAATACGTTTGAACATTTCAGAAGTCAGCAAGCATGTTATTTAATTTGCTAAAATCCCAAAGCACCCATAGTTGAGCTTCTGTCACTGAGATGGTCATAAGGGAGAGGAAAAAAAATCCTTTTCCTCTACCCCATTTTAAGTTCCCCAGATGGAGATTAGACTATTAATTAGACTAACAAAAGACAGGTTAAGAACAGAAACAAACATAAGTTTATTAACATGTGCATTGTGCATGTATACACTGGAATGCCCAGAAATGAGTTACCCAAAAGCGTGGTTAGAATTTAGGCTTATATATCATTTTAAGCTAAACAAAGGAAACAGGGTTTTGGAGCTTCTGGATGAGGAGTGGGAGGGTAGATTGTGGGAAGACGACCAAGAAAAGTATGGTAAAGAAGGGTTTTTTAATAAGTTTGTTATGCAGATTTCGCTTGGAGTCTTCTATACTGATTAAGTTATTAAGAGCCTTCTTCTTCCAGGTGTGAGGGGATACAATTTTACAAATGGTAATTTCCTTTATAAATGTAAATTTCATTTACAAAAGGAAAACATGTGACCTATTTTTAAGGCTTTTCCTGCATTTGCTGGTTCTCAAAGGCCTAGCTCAAAAAAAATCCATAAGCCTAAAAGATATATTCTGGAATACCATATTCTGGTACCCTTCAAAATGTTAGTCAATACTTCCACTCACTAAACATCCATAAAAAAAGTAAGTATCTGTACTAACACCACATCCCTCTAAAAATAAATTTTTATAGTTCTGTCATTAATTCTGATTAGTTCTTAACATATACTTTAAACAAATTTCTTTGTAAGTAGAGCTCTAAATGCAAAGATAAAGCAGTTCCTAATATAAAAAAGTTCAGCTTATAATCAAATTTAGCTTCCAAACCCATAAAACTCAAGCTCACTGTATGTATTGCATCAAAGGAAGCTGAGCACAGATAAGTGGTTATTCTCTCAAATTTCTGGCCTTCATTGATTAATCATGGTGATTCTCTGTGGTGATTCAGGGGGTTGTGTGAAATGCAATTCCAAAGAAGAGCCATAAAGGTCTGTCAGCTGGAAAGACAGTGCACCCTCAAGGCAAAAAACTAAAGGATTGAAGGTACCTTAACTGTAACTATCACTTGAGATTTGCTCCTTCGAGAGAAACTGAATTTCCTGACATAAATTTTCAAGTGTAAAATGGATACAATCCTAAAGTTTTTAAGCATTCCCCATTGAATACTGATTTTGTTGTACCTTCAGTGCAAATCCCCTTCCCAAGGCTGCATGCAGTCTGTCAGAAGTCTGAAGGAATATACTAACGACTTGATAAAAATATAATAGTCTTGTATATCTTCCTCATTTTTCAAGTTTGAATGTCATTTGTCCTTAGGTGTTTGTTTTAAACATGCTCACTCTCACAGGTGCACACACAAGCACACAACACAGAAGGATATGGCTGGTAAGTTATTCATTCAGATCGCTGCAGTTAATTAAGAAACTTAACCAGAGCAGAGGGGGGAAAGGCAATAATATAAGCTGAATTGTACCTTCCCACTCAAATTCACATGTTGAAGTCCTAACTGTTAGTACTTTGAAGATAAGGTCATCAAAGGGGCAATTAAATTAAAATGAGTTGCTAGGGTGGGCTCTAATTCAGTGTGACTGGTGTCCTTATACGAAGAAGAAGTTTGGACATACAGTGATACACCACGGGTGTACAAACAGAAGAGAAACCATGGGAACACCACAAGGTGGCTATCTCCAAACCAAGGAGAAAGGCTTCAGGAAAAATCAAACCTGCCAACACCTTGATGGTGGACTTCCAGCCTCCAGAACTGTGGGAAAATAAATTTCTGTGGCTTACGCTCCCCTGTCTGGGGTATTTTGTTATGGCAGCCCTAGCAAACTAACATGACAGGAGAAAAGTAAAGAAAAAACCTGAGGTTTTTGTGTATGAAGGATTCCAATTATTCTCTAAGTCACTGTGCTGTGCTTAGGTGATAGGCAATTTACCTCGAGAGTGACACTTTTGTGCAGCTCAGCAAAAGTTAGTATATTGTTATAAATTTAGGGTGTTAACTAATTGTCTGTTTATTCAATCATAATAATTGTACATAATCTATTAGCATATATATGTCTAAGCCATTTACCTGGTTTGAAACAGTTTATAATATAATTCTATAGATAAATATAACTAAATAAGTATACATAAGCTGAGGATATATGAGCAGTATAAGACAGGCAAAGTAAAAGGGCTACCTAATTCCAGAAGAATATACATACAGCTAATTTATTTAATAATCAATAACATTTGATTTTAATAACCATAACAGGCACTAGCTAATCCCTTATGTTCACATGCTCATTTCATAGTCATAAAAATTCTTTCACCTGGACATCAATATCTCCATTTTTCAAATAATTTAAAACGAATCTCAGAGATTAAAGAAATTGCTTAAGACCACATAGATAGTAAATGGCAAAGAGAGTGTGAACTTAGATTGATCTGGTAAAAGAACCTGTGTTTTAAATACTGTGTTATCTAAAGATTCAGTTTTCTACTGCTTCAAATATCCATAAAAATATTAAATATTTTTTCAGATACTTCTCAGTGCCTTAAAGTGAAAGATAAAAGATATATTTACTAATTTGCTTAATTCATCTTGTCACTGTTACATATGTTCATTCCAACTCTGTCATCATTAAATGATGCTAAGAGCAGGAAAAGATGTTCAAGTTATTCTTGTTCAAATCTCTTATTATCAGTTGGGAAAAGTTACATGAGTCATACAATGCTATGAAGCCAGAGGGTATAAGACTGTGCTGTTCCATTCGCCAGCACATAAACAGTGTGTTGCTATTTTATGATTATATGAGCTTGCAACAGAATGGTAAAAAATTGTAATAATTCATAGCTTCCTTCCTTGAGAAAGTTTTGCTATGGAAATAATCAGTAGAACTGTAACACTCTGCTTAGTGGCTTAATTTGTTCATGTTAGAAGGTAATGTCTAATTTCATAATGGAGGATTAACAGCCTCAAACAGAAGCACTTACAGACCATATTTTGAGTAGCATTTGAAGACACACGAGTGGAACCTTTAGTTCCTAACTTAGGCTCTTGCACTAGATAACGATGCAGAAGGACCTGAGTTCAAATTATAGCCTTTAACCTTACTAACTACGTAAGCTATATACATTAATTAAATGTTTAAAATAAAAATTTTCCATATCTACAGTGAAAAGATGACACTACTTTATATACACATTATCAGGTAAATTAAAGATCATTTATATAAAATGTGGCACAGAGTAGGCACCTAACAAAGTAACTAGTATCAATGTGAGTCTATGAAGGAAAGCTTATTTGGAGCCCATATATCTCTGATTTGACTTATGACAAAGATGATTTACTGATAAACACAAAGTTTTGTTCAGAAAAGATAATGGAATCACCAAAATACTTAGTATTCCAAGAGCAGTAACAGCAGCAGGACAGTATCAGAAACAATATCGGTGGGGTTAACTGTTAAAACAACCAGAACAAACTGTATTTCCATTCTTGTCATTTATTAGAGCAGCAATAAAAAAATGATGGGAATTCCAGTCCCAGCATTGATATAATAAGCTGATTGACTGTAAAAAATTCTAAAACCAGAAAATATTACATATTAATTATTCTTTTCAGACAGTGGATGACAGCACAAATTGTAATCCCTGAGAATGGAAAAGAAAACAAGAGCCTTAAATTTGCAACAGATTTTTGTGGGGAAGCAATTTCTGGACCATGATTCCATGAGAGAGCTTGTATGTGGAAAATGGAATTCTTAGTGAGTTGAAGAGACAGAGATAAGAGTTCAGAGAATAGGACCTAGCTGGAATTTATAGAAAGGATCTTTAAAAAAGGAGGACTTATGTAGAAGATAACCTATACAGGAGTTCCCTGGAGCTTTGACTGTAAACCTCCATGAGACTGGGCAAAAAAATAATCAAAGAATAGTAAATCAAATAATTCTGAGAGCTCATATAGAACTTGAAAATATCTGACTTCCAACCTGTCAAAATGACCAATACTTGTTGAATATGGAGAGCGTTTGGGAGAGAACCTAGCAATACCATGTTTTAGTGCAATGGCTAAGCTATCTCTAAAGTAAAGACTGTACTACAATGCCTTTAAAAACTTAAAAACAGGTTCAGAAAGGAATGAACCAATACGTAAGTATCTTAACTACCTGATAGAACAAAAATCAACATTCTTTAGAAAAATGCTATAAAATCAGACAAACAACAATGTAATACATTGGAATAGGATGATGATTCCTGCAATGAATAAAAAAATTACTAAGCTATTCAAGCAGCGGAAAACATGACCCAATCCAGAAGAATAATTAGTAAATAGAAATAGATCCAGAAATGTTGTGGTGATGGATTTGACTAAGTAGGATATCAAAAGGCCTGTAACAATATGTTCAATAATTTAGAAGACATCATAAATATAAAGGTTATAGAATTGAAGGAAATTTTAGAAGTAAAAATGCAATATCTGAAATGGAAAAGTCATTGGATGAGATTAACCTCAAATGAGAGATGGCAGAAAAAAAGATTAGTGAACCTGAAAATAGAAAAATAGAAACTATCAAAACTGAAGTACAAAGAGACACAAGAAAAAGAAGGGAAAATATAAAGAAACCTCAATATCTATCAGAAAATATCAAGTGGTTCAGCATACCTGTAATGAAAGCCCAAGAAGAAAAATAATGTAGAATAAGTAGATAGTATATTTGAAGTTATAATGGCCAACATTTCCCCAAATTTAATGAAAATTTTAAACTCACAGAATGGAAAACTCCATAAACTCAAGACAGATAATCCCAAGCATACACACATGTGTGTACATATACACACACAAACAAGTCATATCTCAAAAAAAATTTACTTAAAAGCATTGATAATGACAAAATTTTAATAGCTTCTAGAGAATAAAACAAAGGATATTGGAGCTTTCCAAAGATCTGCAGAAAATACACTAATAATACACATACTGAAATTTTAAATAAAATTTAAAGTATCCCTGATACTTATCTAAGTACTTGAAGTGTATCAACTTATATAATACTCAGTGTAATTTTGTGATGCAAATACTAATCTCATCGCTCCTACTTTTTCTATAGATGAGGAAATTGATGAAAAGTGAAGTTCAGCAATATTCCAAAGAATGCATACCAAATGATTACTATTTTTGTCTTTCAAATAATTAATCGATTTTTTTAAAAAAGCAACAAAATCAGTATTTTCACCTGCCTCTCTGTATGTTTTCAGAAATTCAACTTTTTCTCTAGAGCTTTCTCAGTATTTTCACTTAGGTGCTTTGAAATGCTAGAAACCCATTTGTGTGAGCTGGAAAAACAAGAAGAAAATATTGCAAGGCACAATTTATGTTTTATTTTTTCTAGTGTCAATTGATACGACTTTATCTCAGAAGGAACCAGTATGGTTCCTTAAAATTTTAGACAGTAAGGTCATCTGAAACTTGGCTCATCCTGAAACATCTGCTCCCATCTACACTGTCTTACTTTCCATTTTTTCCCCATTCACAAAGTATAAAATGCTTGTGCTTATCTCCTGAGTGTGTTTATTACATTTTTAGTATATTCAGAAGCTATCTCTTAACACTAATCACTATTTCCAAGGAAAGATAATCATATTGGTCCAATTTGGGTCATGTAGGACCCATCCATGACTGAAGTGTGGAGGGGATGTTTGGGCTCACACAGTGAAATGTATGGAGAGGAAAGATTCCAGAGTATTGCCCGTATTATAAAAGATATCCCCTGTGGAGTGCCTGGGTGGCTCAGTCTGTTAAGTGTCCGACTTCAACTCAGGTCTTGATCTCATAGTTCATGACCTCAAGCCCCATATCAGGCTCTGTGATGACAGGTTGGAGCCTGTAGCCTGCTTCAGATTCTGTGTGTGTGTGCCTCTCTCTGCCCCTCCCCTTCTTACATTCTATCTCTCCCTCTCAAAAATAAACATTAAAAAATAAAATAAAAATAAAAGATATCCCCTAAATATAGTAATAAATCAGGGTAGCTAGCACAAATCCTTGAAAATACCATTTTTCATGTGGATGTAAGAGCAGAGTGGGTGAGGTACACTTCTGGAGCTTCAGAGAACTAGGGGCTCAGGCTTCTGGTCACTAATCTCATATGTTCCTTTTAGAATTTCATTATCTTTCATGATTTCTTCAAATAATGAAAATGAATATTGGTAAATTATGTCCTCATAAAGTCACTTAGAGTGGTCAGAACACAAATCTCTGATGGGTATTTTGAATTCATGTGTCAGCGCTTATTTGGGTTGCATGCAGCTGCAGTTTTGCCCTCCATGACAGAAGACACACAAAAGCCATAAGCTACATAGAGAACAGAGTATCCCAAAACGCGTTTTACAAAGCATTAATCAGAGATGGATTCTGTAACAAAAATAAGTCAGGGAATATCTACATATGATATAACCCCTCCTGAAGAAACAAAAGACATATTAGTACATAAATATACCTTGTCAAGCCCTATGGCTAAGGAACCTGCCTCAGATTTTCTGACCCACTATGTCTAATACATTCTCCTTTATTAGTGATGGATAAATAATGCAAATATAAGCAAAAACTTTAAAAATGGTTGGTTGAGGGTTGGATAATTTATTGGTTCATGTAACCAAATTTGGGAAGAGCAATTAGCTTGAAACAATTACATTTGTTAATAATCTGACACTAACGATATTAAATTTGTCTCTCTGTCTCCATCATTACTTCTTTATGCACAATTCTCTAAGGGCACCTTCCTGCCACCCCCAAAATTGGATTAAATATTTGTTGACTAGAAACAAACTTTTCAAATAAGAAAAATACTGGGAGGAATAGTTAGTTAACCTGGTTTGACCTATAAGCCTCTTCCTAGACAATCCACAGTATCTAGGAAGATTGGATAATTAATTAGCATATCCTGGGTTTCCTGATCTATTAGTCTGGCTACCCTAGGCTTTCTAGGGTAACAAACAACTCCAAAATTTCAGTGGCTTAAAAATAATGATAACTTATTTCTCATGCATACTATAGTCCATCACTAGATTAACTAGAGCTCTACTATATGTCATCTTTAATACAGGACCCACAGTGACCAAAAAGCCTCTCAATGGAATATTTATAATGTCATGAATATAGAAAAGTGGCATGGAACAGCATACATTGGCTCTGTAGACAAGATACATATTATTTTTGCTCATATGCCATTGGCCAAATGAATCCCATGGCCAAACTTGGTATTGGACAAAGTATAATCCTTCTATGGGGAAAAAGTAGAAGATATTTTTAAGCAATAATATAGTCTACCACAGTCTATCCTGGCCATAAATATTTACCCTTCTTCCTTTCCTATAGTCAGAACATGTCCATCATTAATTTGGCTGATGAAGCAGCTTCTGTGTGGAACATTTCTGATCTCATGGAAGAGAGAAGCATACAACACATTGGTTCTTAGAAGTTTCCCCAGGAAAATCCATTCACATTTCATTGGGCAAAGTGAGTCATATTAATAAGCTTGATATGAATAGAGTAGGAAAGAGAAATCATCATGTAGGGAAGAATATGAACATTATCAAAAATACAATTTATCACACCTGACCTCCTATTTGTTGACGGAGTAGATACCATGTGTGGCAGCCTCAACAACACTGCAGTTTGTGGTAAATATTTGTCTTACTGATAATGTACTTAAATAAATAGGTAAATTGAGTTTAGGGGTTGCTGAAGATGTGATCTTCTTCTTGGCGTTTTGCTACGTACATGAGCATATTAAATAAAATGAGTGGTACTGTTATAATGATATCTATATAATCTAAGTCGAAATCACCCAAATTATTGACCTTGATACCTCTTTACATGCTGGGCAATACCATTATGGAGATAGTAGTTCAACACTAGGAATTTAAGTGGAACAAGAGATCCAAACATTCACCATAAATATCTTCTGAGAAATCTACAAACTTTAAACCTTTGTTGCAAAACAATTCTCACCAAGTTTTCTCCAAATTTCCATGGATAATTATATATTTCCTTTGCCACAGTCCAACACCCCTTCATATCTCACATTCATCTGGAGTACCAGTTTTTGAAAATTTTTTCTTATAAAAATACTTTATATTATGAGAGTTACTACATTTGGCATGAGAAGAGTGAGAAGGCACATTCCTATTTTTTTCTATTTTTTACTGTGGTAAAAGTACATAAAACGTAAAATTTACCATTTTAACCACTTTTAAATGTACAATTCAGTGAAATCAATTACATTCACAATACTGTGCAACATCATCATTATCTATTTCCAAAGCATTTTTATCACCTCAAGCACTCAGTAACATTATACTGAATAATGCTTCAAGGAACATTGGCATACAAGTATCTGTTTCAGTCCTGTTTTTTAATTATTTTGGTTATATGTACCTAGGTCTGGAATTGTTGGGTCATATGCTAATTCTGTGTTTAGCTTTTTATGGCATTTTGAAATGGTTTCCATAGTAGCTTCACCATTTTACATTCCTACCAGCAATGTACAGGGTTCCCATTTCTCCATATTTTCATGTTGCTCATTTTTTAATAGCTAAAACTCTTACCATGAATACCAATCTCCTGTCATGCAAGATTTAAATTCACACTTTGGAAATATTACAAATTATATATCATTACTCATTTATGCTTCTCTAAAAGTGCTAATGTTATTTTCATTAATAGTAATGATAATAATAATAATAATAGTATCAATATACATCAAGGGTCTACTCTAATCAGAAATGCTGAAAAAGTAGCTTAGACTGTTGAAGGAGAGTGACTCTGACAAAGCAATTCCTTTATGGGCTTTCCTGGATCGGGTCCCATAAATGCATCAAGTAACTGATCTTAATTTGTTTCTTTTCAAATAGATTTTCTGCCAAGGAGAAAGATATTCATCCATTCTAAATCATTAAATGAGCTCTCTGCTATGAATGAGTCCCTTGAGAGTTGGGCAAGGCAATGTATCTCTATTTTCTAACACGTGATTGCCCAGTATATCTAAGAGTCACAGATCTAAGATGAAGAAAACGGAGTGAATTCATATTCACTGAGCTCCTACTATAGGAAATTTCTCATTTAATTTTCACAGTGGCACTATGAGCTGGGAAGACAGTATAGAGTAGTGAAGCACCTGGACTGTGGGTTCAGATTAGTTGGGTTCTACTCCTAATTCAAATCTGAATAGTTACATCATCTTTATTTAGTTCCTTCCTTCCTTCCTTCCTTCCTTCCCTCTCTTGTTCCTTTTTTCTTTTTCTTTCTTTCTTTCTTTCAACATACTTTTATCAAGCATCATATTATGTTTCTGAGTGATCAAAAATGACACAATTTCTGTCCTTGGAAATTATGCACTACTTAAAATATAAATACATAAATGAAAACTCTATAAAGAAACAAACAAAAATAAAGTATGGAAAGAGGTTAGAAGGTAGCCAGTTTTATTACCTGCAAATGGATTATTAATAATACCTACCTCAAAGAGCTGCTATGAGAAATTAGAATTAGATGAATTATATAAAGTGCTTATCAGAATGCTTGACTCTCAGGATGTGTTATGAGGTGAAGAAAAAATTAAGGTCCAGATAGGTTAAGTATTTAATACAGAATCACTTGGCTACTAAGTGCAGAACTAGAATTTAAATACAATTTGCCTATCTAAAACCACCTTTCCATCATACTGTGCTCCCTTCCAGAGATTCTAAATGTTAAGGGGCAAAGATATACCAATACTGTTGGATTTCCTAAGAAGTATTTTTCCTCTATCATTAGCAAAGACATGTTTCTCATGAATCATGTAAGTACCATGAAACAGGAGTGGAGATGAGTCACTTCCATATTTGAAGTCAAAATCAACATATTTCTTAAATGAAGTGTTCAAGATAGGGAATTTTATAAAATTCCTTCTTTCTTGTGGTCTTTCATTATCTGGAACAAAAATATCATATTATTCTTGAATTTGAGTTCCAAGGGAAAGTTATCTATCTATGAAATTAAAATATCTCTCCAGGCCACTGTGAGTTATGACCAGAATAAGCTTGTCATCAACAAGCCCTACCCAGGATATTTTTTCAGAGTCTAAGGGATTGGAAGAAGTTAGAAGCCACACCCACTGCTAAAGTTGACAATGGGTGAGGTATATACACTTGATCCCCTAGCTTTGAATCTCCACATATTACAGGTGATAGTATATTCCAGTATGTTCGGTTCATGTGTACATTGGTTGTCCTGCCATCATTATTTATCCCCTTCTTTTCCTGTTAAAACCATCCCTCTTTGGCTAACAAATTACTCTGCATATAAGTATTCAGGCATAGAGTGGGTGTGTAGTGTTAGAACTTCTCAATGAAGAAATTTTATTTTGGATTATTTAAGTTCTGGAAGGCAGTAAAAAATCCACCCTTATAGGTACTTTCTAGTTTGATAAGATGAGACTCAGTTTGAGATTTTAGGTATACTGGCTTACATTGTAACTGTTAATAGTACTTGTTCATTATTTTCTATCTTCAATTCCACGTACCTGTATTGCAAGTAAAAACTGATTGTCTAAATAAGTGTAAAAAAACAAAAAACCTTGTCTCTGTAGTGGTATTTCAGATCATTAATGAAAATTTTATGAATAAGGTTTTTATCCCCTTCTTGAATGAGACAAAACCAAAACCAAAAACAACACAAATAAGCTTGTTCAATACAAAAAGTACTGATCTAAAAGGAAGGTAAGGATTACTGTGCTTCCAGACTTAACATGGCTTTAGTTGCTTTGTCTTCTAACTGCAAACTGGTAAACAGATTGAAAAGACATAAAAAATAAATACAATCTCACAGCAGGTGTTTGTTGGTCATAAGAAAATATTTTAGAGAAGCTCACACTCACATTATCTTCTTTGATAGTGAAATAACAAAATAAACTCTTAAAATATCCCTTTGGTTTTGCATCAAGGGATGGATAATTTCTTGAGTAAAAACACACATGTAAGCTTGTCCAAAATTGAATAGTTTTCTCAGTCAACTTAGTTTCAGAAACTGAAACTTTGAACTCTGAGGAAAAATTAAAGCCTAAGTTTCTTAACTTGGCATTTGGAGTACAGATTGGTCCTGACTTACATGCTACCCTCCCTAACATCTTTACTACAACCAAATTAAACTACCTGATACCAGAAAACCTGCTCCTTTTTGTCTTAATGAATTCCTTCATACTGTTCCTTCTGCCTGTGGTGGTTTGTCTCTCCCCTTATTCCATGCAATAAGTTTGAATCCCACTTGGTTCCAACTGTCAACACTTTCAAATGAATTCATTTTCCTCCTTCTTTAAGTATCTATGGAATAGTTTCTCTGAGCCATCCTTTCAAGCTTTTGTTGCAAGTATGTATGTGTTCATCTGATTGTTTTTTTCTAGAGGGCAAGTTTCATATTTAATTGATGTTTTGTAACTCACTAATACTACAATGATTTTTGTATAAATTTCATGTTCAATGCAAGTTTGTTAAAGAATAAATCAAGAAAGGAAGGAATGAAGAGAAATTAAGGAAAGGAAAATGGAAGGGAAATTATAAAGAGAAATTATAAACACAATGTTTCTGATGTATAAAAACATCTCTTATTGTGGTGTATTGAAAGGCCATAGTGACAAACTTCATCTTCCAGAATGATAAAGACATGTGCTCTTTCAAACTATGCATTAATCTACCTAAAGACTGACTGGAACATATTAATACTTTCTTTGATTATTATGTGAGACAATTTGTCAATATCCTACATCAAACTTACTCAAAGTGGCAATGGCTTGATGTACGGGAATGGGCACACAACTTCACTCAGAGAATTCAAGTCTCACCCACTTAAAAGGCACACTTTGCCAAAACTTGGAAGTAAATATGACACTTTTATCAGGTTAATGGATGAACTGTGGTATATCTAAACAACTTCCTCATGTGTAAAATGAGGATTATAGTAGAACTAATGTCATAAGGTTGTGCTAATTATCAAAGAGTCATTTAATGAATGGCAGTTGTAGTAGAATTAAATTTAAGACATATTTTATTAATCAGTTTATTATTTTTTTAATTTTTACAAAGAGTACTCTAGAGTTATTAAGTTGTTAATTGTAATCTTCTCAATGGTTCATAATTGTAATAGACATTGCTTGTACATCACCCATGATTCATTTGAATCCTTTGACAAATTTCCAGGGAATTATCAGATTCCCATCTGTTTTTTTTAATAGACTTTATTTTTATAACAGTTTTAGGTTCACAGCAAAATTGAGAAAAAGGTACAGAAATTTTCCATGTACCTCTGCCCCCACATAGGCATTGCCTCCCTCTCTTATTATTAACATCCATTATTGACCCACCAGAGTGGTACATTTGTTACACTGACACACCATTATCATTTAAAGTCCGTAGTTTACATGAGGGTTCATTCTTGTACATTCTATAGGTTTGGATGAATGCAGAAGATATATCCACCATTGTAATATCATACAAAATAGTTCACCACCCTAAAAATCTTCTTTGCTCAGCCTATTTACCCTTCCCTCTCCCCAGTGTCTAACAACCAATGATCTCTTTACTGTCTCTATAGTTTTGAATGTCATATAATTGGAGTTTTACAGTTTATAGTTTTTTCAGATTGGCTTATTTTACTTAGTAATATGCATTTAATCTTTCTCTAATTTTTCATGGTTTTATAACTTATTTATTTTTAGCACTGAATAATACTTGTTTAGAGATACCACAGTTCATCCATTCACCTGATAAAAGACGTCATATTTACTTCCAAGTTTTGGCAATTATGAATAAAGCTGTTATAAACATCCATGTTCTAATGTTTATATGTATATAAGTTTTCAACATCTTTGGGTAAATACCAAAGGATCATATAGTAAGAGCATGTTTAGTTTTGTAAGGAAGAGTCAGACTGTCTCCTAAAGTGGCTGCACCATTTTTCATTCCCACCAGCAATGAATGATAGTTCATGTTCTTCCACACTAATATTTGGTGTTCTCAGAGCCCCAGATTTTGACCATTCTAGTAGGTGTGTAGTGGTAGTGTTTAAGTTTATTTATTTGAGGAGGTCACAGAAAGGGAAAGAGAGAGAGAATCCCAAGAATCTGCACTGTCAGCATGGAGCTTGATGCGGGGCTCAAACTCACAGAACTGTGAGATTGTGACCCGAGCCAAAACCAGGAGTTGGACACTTAACCAACTGAGCCACCCAGGAGCCCCAGTGACAGTATTTTAATTTGCATTTGTCTGATGACATATGATCTGGAGCATCTTTTCTTTCCGTGATTATTTATCTACATATTTTCTTTGGTAAGGTTAAGGTCTTTGGTCCTTTTTTTTTTAATTGGCTTGATTATTTTCTTATCGTTGAGTTTTAAGACTTCTCTGTATATTTGGGTAGCAGTTCTTTATCACATATGCTCTTTATAAAATTTTCTCCCAATTTGTGGCTTATCTATTCATTCTGACATTGTCTTGCACAGAGCAGAAGTTTTTAATTTTAGTGAATTCCAGTTGATCAGTTATGTCTTTCATGAATCATGTCTTTCATATTGTATCTAAAAAGTCATTGACAAACCCAAGATCATCTAGATTTTCTACTATGTTATCTTCTAACAGTTTTATTGCTTTGTGTTGTACATTTTGTTGCGGGCGAAATGACACAAAGGACAAGGCACACACAAAAGACAGACACAGACACAACTCCGGCCGGAGGAACAATTCTAGCAAGCCCCTCTTGCGATTTATTTTATACCCCGGTAACTGGATACAAACTGAAACCTACAAGATGCATTCCTTTACCAATTAAGGGCAAGTAGCCAAACACATTTCAAGGACAGCGGGGAGCAAAGGGAGGAAGTGACCACAACATGTTTACTAAGAGGCCTGCTCACAATTCCAGCCTCCTCCTTATTTCTAAGGAGGGCATGTTCCCTTGTGTGCGAGCGGACCATTAAACTTGGATTTTGTGTGCAGGCCTCCTGGCAGAGCATCCTGTTTGCAGGCATGCTTTGCCCAGGCAGGGAGCCCCGTGTGCAGGCACATCCCAGCGTCCCTAACCACGCTTTCTTGTGGTCACTGTCAGGCTCCCACACATTTAAATCTTTAATCCATTTAATTTTGGGAAAGACTGTAAGACCTGTTTCTAGACTATATTTTTTTCACGTGGATGACCAGTTATTTCAGCACCAATTTTTCTCTATTGTGTTGCTTCTGTTCCCTTGTCAAAGATAAATGGACTATGTGAGTCTATTTGTGGACTTTCTATTCTGTTTTATTGATCTATTTGTCCATGTTTTTGTCAGTCCCAAACTGTATTGATTACTATAGCACCACAGTAAATCTTGAATTGGGTAGAACTTTGTTCTTCAATATTGTGTTAGCTATTCAGGATCACTGCTTTCCATACAAACTCTGAAATTGATTTTGATGATATCCACAAAATAACTTACTGGGATTTTGATTGGGATTGTACTGAATCTATAGATGGAATTAGGAAGAACCAGAATCTTAACAATATTAAGTCTTCCTATCCATGAACATGGAATATCTCTCTATTTGTTTAGTTCTCCTTTGATTTCTTTCATCAGAGTTTTGTGGATTTCATCCTATAGATTTTGTACATACTTTGTAGATTTGTACTTAAGTATTGCTCTTTTGGGAAAGTGCTAATGTAAACGGTATTGTGTTTTTAATTTCAAATTCCACTTGATCTTTGCTAGTATATAAGAAAGTAATTGACTCTTATATATTTACCTAGTATCCTACAACCTTGCTTTGTTCCTAATCTTAATGGAAAACTTTGAATGTCTCATCACTAAGTATGATATCAGTTGTTGGAGATTTTATAAACATTCTTTATCAAGTTGAAGAAGTTCCCTTATGTTCTTAGTTTTCTGTGAACTTTTATAATAAGTGGTGTTTGAGTTTTTTAAATCATAAATGCAAGTTGGATTTTGTCAAATGCATCTATTTCAGTATGTATTGATATGATCATGTGATTTTTCTTTTTTAGCCTCCTTATGTGATATATTACATTAATTGATTTCTAATGTTGAAGTAGCCTTGCATAACTGGGATAAATCTCACTTGGTTGTGGTATACAATTCTTTCCATTCATCACTAGATTTGATTTGCTAGTATTTTGCAGAGAACTTTTGCATATATGTTCATGAGAGAGGTTGGTCTGTAGTGTTATTTTCCTGTAATGTCTCTGTTTGATTTTGGTATTATGATAATGCTGTCCTCATAAAATGTGTAAGGAAGTATTCCCTTTGTTTCTTTTTTTTAGACAACTAGTAAATAATCTTTTTATTTTTTTTAAATGTTTACTTATTTATGAGAGAGAGAGAGAGAGCACGCGAGCAGGGGAGGGATAGAGAGAGAGGGAGTCACAGAATTCGAAGCAGGTTCCAGGCTCTGAGCTGTCAGCACAGAGCCTGACATAGGGCTTGAGTTTTTGAACTGTGAGATCATGACCTGAGCTGAAGTCAGACACTTAACCAACTGAGCCACCCATGGGCCCCATATGTAATCTTTTTAAAAGCTTTCTTGAGTTAGAATCAGTATACAAAAAGGCACATATTTAATATATATTTTGAGTGTCTGGACATATTATAGAAAATTGTTATCATTTCTTCCTTATAATATTTGAGAGAATTCACCAGAGAATCCATCTGGGCCCAGGGCTTTCTATTTTGGAAGATTATTTATTACTGATTCAATTTCTTTAACAGAATTAGGCAGGCATTGATGAGTTATAGTTCACGGTTTTCTTACTTTGACATTAGTAGTCCCCACAGAAGTTTTTGCTCTGGTGAATTTTGATTCTCTGTATTTCCATTCTCTGAAATTTTGAAGGAAGGCATTAGTTTGCTTTATGACCTCATGTCTCTTACAGATCCAAGAATAGTTGTTGATTTTTCCATTTGTTCACATTTTACATCCTGTTGAGACAGAATGGTGAATTCCAAGCTTCTTACATGCTGAAATGGAAACCAGAAGTCCATTTCCTTCTGCTGTTCTTTTAACTATTCTCTTTATGTCTCTCTTTCAAGAAATGCCATTGGATTACTAGAATTGCTTTTGATTTTTCTCATACTTGTAGTGATCTGGAATAATCAGCGTCACGGTGTAGTTAGCCAATAACTGGCCACTGCCAAATATGAAAGCTTAAACTTCTTGTCCCAGGTAAGAGAAAACTTCAAGGTGCAACTATACTCCAACTTGCCTGTGTGAAATTCAGATACAGATGGGATTTTGCCAGAAACTGCCACCTATTTGTCTTCTCTTTGTCTATTAGGCTTTTCCTGGGAATCTTGTGCACATGTTTTTTTGTTTGTTTGTTTGTTTGTTTGTTTGTTTTTGTCTTAGAGTCTACTTCTGGGGAAGCCAAACTTAGAAAATGATATATTACAAAGGAAAGTAGAATGGAAAAGTTTGGTATACAGCATCAATTCCCACTGAGTTGAAGATTTCTCTGTAGTAATATTATTGTCTCTTCTGGAACCAGAAATTGATTTATTTGTATTTTATTGAATTTACCATCTGTAGTGCCTACCATCTATCACTCATTTGGCTTTTAATTTAATATATTAGTTTTCTATTACTGTGTAACAGGTTACCAAAAAACTTATCAGTTTAAAGATCTATATTTCTATCTATCTATCTATCATCTATAATTTACTGATATAGATAGAGATAAATAGGTATGTCTTAAAATTTCTGTAAGTAAAAAGTCTAGGAATAGGTTAGCTACATCCTCTGCTCAGCATTTCATCAGCCTAAAATCAAAGTGTCAGCCAGGGCTCTAATCTCACCTATGGCTCAGGGTCCTCTTCCAAAGTGAGTGTCTGTTGGCAGAATTTAGTGTTTTTTGCATTTATTGGAATAGTCCCCATTTCTTGTTGCCTATTGGCCAGGGGGGAATTCCCTCAGCTTCTAGAGGCTGACCTTGTGTCCTTGCCATATGGTTCTCTCCATGTTCAGTTCACAACATGGTTGTTTCCTTCTTCAGTGCAAGTAGGAGCAGTCACTAGCACTTTGGATTTACCTGGTTTCTTCTAAAGACTCATCTAAATAAGTCAGGGAGACCCAGGATAACCTCTTTTTATGAACACAATGTCAATTGATTAGGGACCTAAATTACATCTGAAATATGCCTTCTGATATATAATGTTACATGGTCCTAGGTGTGATGACTCATCACAAATCCTCCCCCCTACACACAAGGAGAGGGTTCCTACAGGAGATATAGAGCAGGAAGGTGGGAATCTTGGAACACCTGACTTATCTGCCACACTTCTTTTATCTCATATACTTGCATACAGAACCTTTTGCTTGAGAGTGATGTTCTATGATATAAAATTATTGTAGATTTTAAGGAGTGGTTGTGATGGTGATTGTGCTCATAGCTTTTACTGTCATTTTATAAAAGGAAATGATATGTCTGCATTATGTGATTTCCACAATCCAAATATCAAATCAGGGGTGCCTGAGTGGCTCAGCTGGTTAAGAGTGGGACTCTTTTTCTTTTTTAATGTTTTATTTATTTCTGAGAGAGAGAGAAAAAGAGAGAGAGTGTGAGCAGGGGAGGGTCAGAGAGAAAGGGAGGCACAGAATCTGAAACAGGCTCCAGGCTCTGAGCAGGCTGTCAGCACAGAGCCCAACGTGGGGCTCGAACCCACGAACCACGAGATCATGACCTGAGCTAAAGTCCGACGCTTAGCCAACTGAGCCACCTAGGCTCCCCAAGAGTGGGACTCTTGATATCGGCTGAGGTCATGATCTCATAGTTTGTGAGCTCAAGCCCCATGTAGGGCTCTGCACTGACAGTGCAGATCTTGCTTGGGATTCTCTCTTTCTCTCTTTCTCTCTCTGCCTCTCCTCCGCTCAAGCTCATGCATATGCATCTGCTATCTCTCCCACAAAATAGATAAATAAATATTGAAAAGACACAAAATGGGCACCAGGGTGGCTCAGTCAGCTGAGCGTCCAAATTCAGCTCAAGTCATGATCTCACAGTTCATGAGTTCAAGCCCTACATCAGGCTCACTGCTGTCAATGCAGAGCCCACTCCAGATCCTCTGTCCTGCTCTCTCTCTACCCATTCACTGCTCATGCTCTCATAAATAAATAAAACATGAAAAAGTAATATAAAATAATTTAAAAATTTTTAAATTTAAAAATAAAAAACAAACAACCAAACCAAAACCAAACAAAAAAGCAAAATATCAAATCAGAAAACATTACCCCAAGAACTTTCAAGAAATATAGACGTAGGTTCAAGTTCAACTTATATGGCAAATTATTTTATTTCTACAATTCTTTCTTTTGCTTATACAATGGGTATAATACTACCTGTTTCACAGGGTGCTGAGAGGATTAGAAAAAATTATTAGACAAGTGGCTGACAGACAGGTAATACACTCCTAACAAATGGGAGGGACTTTATCTTCTTATTCCTTATATTACAGAATGTGTTAAATAAATTTTCCAGAAAGAAAAGCCATTTTTACAAAAATGTGGAACATGTTTGCCTGACAAGCAGCAGATGCTTTGGAAAGTAATTAACCAGTGCATACAGACATGAACATTTATCAGTCACAGGAAGCATTTTACACTAAAAGGTAGTCGAAAAGAGGTAAGGAGAATTGCAAAAAGGCAATTGCAAAATGGCTTTTTTCCCCCCTGAGTAGAGCAGAGGGAGGGGCTTATGGCATGGAGAACTGTCAAGGAAGTCCCATATTTTGCAAGTGGTAAGATATAAGAGCCTCCAGGTGTGGAAACTTAATTGGTTTTATGGCATGGGGAAAGTTTGATGTTTTCTAGGAAAGTATATCTTATCTTCATCAGTATTTCAGGACTTCAGCTATAGAAGGACAGAACTAGGTAAGATTTTTAAGAAATATTGATTAATGAACTATTTAGAATGCTGGTAAACATATTGCCTTCCTATTCAAATAGTTCAAAAAGTAGTTATGTTTGATAGGGTTTTTTTGATCTTGAATTTTTTTAATTTTTTTTTTTTTTTTGAGAGAGACAGCGTCATCAGGGGAGGGTGAGAGAGAGAGGGAGACACAGAATCAGAGCAGGCTCCAGGCTCTGAGCTGGCTGTTAGCACAGACAGCACAGAGCCTGACCCGGGGCTCCAGCCCACGAACCGTGAGATCATGACCTGAGCCGAAGCCGGACGCTTAACCGACTGAACCACCCAGGGGCCCCTGATCTTGAGTTTCAAAGAACATTTATTAAGTGCTTGCTATGGACCAGTGTGCTACATATTTGTATTTATGGCTTAAATCAATTCACGGTGAGATATATACTTCCCTTATTATCATTTAGTCACAAATGAGAAAACCAAGATTCGAAGAAATTAAGAAACTTGTCCAGTCAGGCTAACACAAAGGATAGAAAGGGAACGAAGGAGGGCTGTAATCTAGCTGTGCATAAATCTCAAACTGCATGCCAAACCTGCCTGCCACACATATTTAATGTAACAAGCCCTTAGCATTCTCTTGCATGAATCTTGGTTGTCAGTTAGGAATCACCCTGCTACCATCTCTTCAAGGGAAACTTCCTCTTCAGGGAAACTTCCATCGGGTTTCCTGATTTGCATTCAGTGATGAATTTCTATTCTTTCTACTCTGTGCCCCTTGTGGGCTGGCTGGGGAATGGAAGTCAGGGCAGGTATGAGAAATTCTAGCAGGAAGAAACCTCTGATGAATGCTTGATTTACAGAAATGGAGGAATGCTCACTGGTTTCACCCATGCTCTCTAATGCTTTCACACATGCTACTGTGTTAACAGCGAGGCCCATCACAAATGACTATTTCCACTTTCAAATCATCTCTTATTATCTCTGTTCAGTGACTGTGAGCAGGTTTAATCTATTCCTCGCCATTCAAACCATTTTATTGTAACTACTGAATAACATTTCCCATTTCCCATATTCAGGGAAAGTCTGAATCATTTAAATAGAGTTTTGCATGACTTACTTAAAGCTGACAGTTTGCACGTGTGGAATTCAAACTCTCTAGAAACCTGATGAATTCCCCCAAATTTTATTAGTTTGCAATTTTTTGAAAGATGCAATAACACCCTAGCTTGAAGGGATGATGGTAATACAAAAAAGCTTTCTTAATATCAAGACAAATCTCCCAAGTCTGGGTCAGCACTGAATCTAAATGTTAATTCTCCAAAATCCAGATGTAGAATTATGAATTTTATACTCCTTTCTTATTCTAAATCACTTTTCCATGAATTTGAATTGATTTTCCCTAGGTGCTTCAGGCATCTTCCATAATATCTGGGCCATATTTGTATGACAGTAAACAGATGTGATTGGAAAGAAATTACCAGAATATACAGATGTGAGCATTGTCAGGAAAAAAAAAAAGAACAAACAAACGAAAACAGGGAAAAGTTTAGTGTGCTATTAAAATCATAAACTAAGCTATATATATGTATATTTTAAATGTTTCTTGACTACATCTTCACTATCTCTTATTTGGGTAGATGAAACATGACATGCACAGAGAATGCTCTCATTAAGTGAAAATAAATAGAAAATTAATCAGAAATAGTTGCCCATATAGAATGGACACACTTTCATACATACAGAAGTTATATAGTGTACAATGAAGTCATATGAGCACCAAAGTCATACAAATTATGAACAAATTAAAACAATCCTAATTTTCATCCATTCTAATTGGATAACCAACTTAATGCTTTAAGTTTTCTTATCTATAAATGGTAATAATGACAGGTATTTCACAGAGCTAATAAAAATGAAGTGATATACAGGTATGAACATAATAACCTCTTAAAAATAGCTACTATTTCTTTCCATTTCTTTCCAAAATGTTTTACAATTTAACTAGCAACTTGCTTACAACCAAGCCAGGAGTCTAAAATTTGGAAAAGATCACAAATATATTTAAATGTCTAAAAATATTAACAGTTAATTGAACCATGAAACAAACTAGTTAGAATCATAACTTATCTCTGTGTTCTTGTTTCATTGAACTAAGCCAGAATCAGAGCATCATAATATTATCCTAATGGGACCTTAATCAAATCATATTTGATTCAGTTTAGTCCCATCACTGACTCGCTGTTCCACCTTTCGGAGAGTGCACGTTCTTTGACATCTAAGAAAGATCTCATTTCATTCTTTGTCACCTTACCTGGCTCACAGGGCATATGGTTAATTTGTGTTAAAAACAAATAAAGCCATTTAATTTCTGCCATAATGTCTCCATCTCTACTATGGTGATAACAATATATATTTTACCTCACTAGCCAGATGTTTGAAAATCTAAGTCAAATAATAGACATAAAACTCATTTGAAATTATATTATATGCTATAAAAAATCATTATTATTTAGCATATGGCCAATATGTTACCCTGTATTTTTAAAATTAGTAAAATTTAAACACTGTTGCCAGTATAATTCACTAGTTTATGAACACTATCCCAAATATAATTATGCCTGACACAATTATATGTTGAAAGGTGGTTTTAAAATATGGATAGGGTTCCTATGTACTCTGGGAATAAGGAAAATACCAGCCAATAACCAAGACTCAAAAGGGTCTCATCAGTCTTCATGATGCAAATTATAAAACAAGATGGAACAAAAACTAGCCCAAATTGACCACAAAGCTTTCAATTCCCTTCACTCTCAAAATTACCCTTATATTCTACATTTTGCTCAAGTATGATCTGTTCATACATTTGGAGCCAGACCCAACTTTAGCACATTCTTTTTTAAAAATGAGACAGAATTTGTAGGAGTCTAAGAGACAGTAGCCACTTGGTAGTTCCTGTCATATGCATTTTTTTTTCTGTTTATTTTTGAGAGAAAGAGAGACAAAGCACAAGCAGGAGAGGGGCAGAGAGAGAAGGAGACAGAATCTGAAGCAGGCTGCAGGCTCTGAGCTGTCAGCACAAAGCCCAACATGGGGATCAAACTCATAAACCATGAGATCATGACCTAAGCCAAAGCCGGATGTTTAACCAACTGAGCCAGCCAGGTGTCCCTACATTTCTTAGTAATACATTGATATTACAAGGGTCAGTGCATGCAGGTGGTAAAGAGTTTGGACTAAGAGGTAAACTGCTAGCATTCCTCATTGGCTTTAAGTTCATGGACAAGTTACTTGACCTCTCCCTAACTACTTTTCCTCAGTTTCAAAATGAAAATAATAATAAAACTTTATTTATGGAGTTTTGTGAGAATAATGAGATAATGTATATGAAATATACTTAAAGCAGCCTCTGACATATTTACCTAAATATTTCTGAGGCTGAAAGCTGGCATGATTTGTTAGATTACTTCATAGAAATATGTAAGAGGAGTTTTACACAATATCTGAAGCTCATTCCCTTCAGGGACAACCAGCTGACCATTCTAGCTATAGAGAAGGTGATTTGGGGTTATGTTTGCTTATTTTCCCTGTGCAGATGTGGGAACCAATAATGACCCAATCATGGATTTCTTTTGCTAATGGGATACAAAGCTAATTTTTTTCTAATTTTGTAGAGAAAATTAGATAGCACTTTCTTTCTCATAATATGAAAGATTATACTTGTCAGTTATCTGTTAATTTGGCTGGTGTCATATGACTAATTCTAGCCAATGGATTTTGACTGGAATTGGCATGTGTCACTTTCACGTTGAAGCAGTGAAAAGTCTCTGTGCAATATTCCAACACTCTCTTCCCCCTCCAAAGCAAGTGTGAAAGCAGAAATAGAGAGCCTAGACCTAGCAATCTAGAGGGCTAAATTCACATAAGGGAATCTGCCTATGGGGGTTATATGGAAAATTTGTGTGAGTGAGAAACAAGTGTTATGTGTTATTGCCACTAATATCTTGAGGGTTATTTGTGGCCTCAGCATAAGCCTACTCTATCCTTATAAGTACACATGTTTTATTAAAAAAAAAAAAAAAAGCAGTTTTAGTAGAATATTTACAGATCTTACATGTTTTCCTATGAATCTGTCTCTAGTAAGTAGCATACAATCTTGACTATATTTAAGACTAGTAGAAAATTGTCACAATTTTTTAATGCAATTATTTTCCTAATGAGAAAGAAAAGCTGCACTTGGTGATCTCAGGGTAAATCAGCCTTCATGTTGGAGATTGAATCTTTTGAGTATCTGTTAATTATCATTAAAAACATATTGGCTATACAAAATTAAATAAAATGCAAAAATCTAAAAAATAAGAATATTAGTCATCATAATTCTACCACCCTGTCTACCTACTGTCAAGAACACTGGAGAGCCTAAGACTTTACCTTACTTGCAAACTAAAAAGTTAGCCTGCCACAATTTCATGGAAGTTGGCAAGACACAAGACTGCTGGGTCATACAGGAAGAACTTTAACAACAATAACAGCATCTAGGGTATCAATATTTGTGCTATCTTCAGAGCCTCAAATGTCATAGAATGATCCCCCCCAAAAGCTATGTGACATCTATATATGCAGTGTGTGTTTACACCACAGGAATCCCAGCTTAAAGAACCCAAATCTTTGATAATAGGCAATGAAGCTACTTGATTTTTGCCCATTATAGCGATATAATCTTTATTATATGGTACAGCAAACAAACATGCACTTTACTCTAGAGGGAGACAATATCTCTATCTTCCAAAGCTGTTTGGTCTACAAACATTCTTGAAAAGATAGTATAGAACATTCGGAGTCAGTGGCTCTGCTTCTAAGACATGTGGGAATATGAAGAGCACATGGAAAATTACTTCCCCAAAATATGTATACCTTATTCCTCTATTGTCTTGGCTTCTAGAAAGTATTCTCATGAATATGATAGTCCATCAGCCACTCTAATTAATCCAAAAAACTGTGTCTAGAAATGAATCAATTCAATATAGTATTGAATACAGGCTTATATAAACAGAATCCCAAGTAGGAGGATGAGGTCAACCTTCAATGATGACTTCAACCATGATCCTCAGGTCCTGGACCCAACAAGTTGAAAAAATCCCCAAATTATCACTGTCTAACTTAGAGAGTCAGGTGATTTTGTCTTTAAAAGTCTGTATTGACTTTTCCATTTGGTGCATGGCATTAATCCAGGTAGAGAGAGAGGTCTTAGTAGTTGCATTAAACTGGTTTGCAAGGAGTAAGTCTAGGGTAATTTGAGCATGTATAACAACCCTGGCCAGTGAGTTGAGTCCAACTTTCATGCATTTCAGGGATACATTTTGACCAGTTTTCTGGATGGTTCTACCATCCAGGTAACTTTCTGCAGTTTACACAAAAATAACAATACCTTAGTTTTCCCTCCAAGAAGTTGCCTTAGTATACCAGGGTAGTCTTACTTTAAAGAGATGTATGTAGTCATCTGAGAACTACATGACCCACCTGTGCTGTTTCCTTAAATACTTGAGGGTTTCTATGACCCCTAACAGGAAGTCACCATGTTTTCAGAAGGAAGGCAAGTTAATAACCTAACTTGCACACAAAAATTGCATTTTCAAGGGCACATATGGTGCCCCTGGAAAGATGTTTTGTTTTTTTACCATTGATGCTCTCTCCCCAAGTGGGACCTATATGAGTTGGAGGGTATAGCTTGACAGTGTTTCCAAGGTGCTAGTGGCCATGGGGTACCTAGTTCAGTTTGAATAATTGAGTCTCATCTTTCATTTTGAGGGAATTGTTTGAGGACAGCCAGTTTAACCTGTTCTGTTTGTTCACACTAATACCTGGGTGGCATTCTTCTGTACTAGAGAAAGACTAGGTGTTAGTTACAGGAATGGGGATGGACAGCTATCCGGATGTTTTGACAGATATTCTGTATGGAGGATGCATACCCATTGATGGGATCATACGCACTGGATTATCCAGTTGAAGACACTGCACTTTTAATTTATTTTCTTATAGATATAAAGTTCATAGTGCATCACTTGAGAACAGAGACTACATTCAAAGTTCTTAACAAAGGGACTGTTGGATAAAATTACCATATAGCCTTTAAGATGTTTTTGCAGAGGCTGCTGCTGCTAATAATAACAATAATAATGATGATAATAGAGATAACAATAAAATAATACTAATTAAACTTTATTTAACATTTTTATATGCCTGGCATTTTGCCAGATATTTTTGTAAAATGTCACTGATCTTTATTACATGTACTCAACTCTACTAGTATTCCCTCTTCATTTGTCTCCAGTGGGTGGATTAAGATTAAGGACAAGGTAATGCACTGAGGCCAGAACTCTGACATGATGAAGGATTTTGTAACTTGGAATTTGCACTTTTCCTGGCCTCCCTGAGAGCCTGGGTTTCACATGTTGCCAGAATCTCTATGATAAATGAGATTTAAGCTTATCTCTCAATTAGGAATTGGCTTGGTCTGGGAAGTCTCTAGAGAAAGGGCTAATATTAAAGTTTGTGGTTTAAGCTCTAGGTCACAGGCATAATATCAATGTTTGGGTCTATGAATAATTTAGCTACATTCAGCAGGGTGAGGGTTTCCTCTTAGATTTTAGAATACTATCCTTGGTTTTCTGACTACACAACAATTCTTTTGCCATGGTCTTCTATATCAAACCCACAGTGCTCAGTGATTTAGGATGAGCACACTGATAACTACTGGTAACATCTAGAGCCCATGTCCCCTATTTCTTAGTCCATGGAGTATCATAATCTTCTGTGCTGGCTTAAATAAATATTTCTCATTAGCAAACATAAATTCAGTTTCTTAGATATGTAGCTCAGACTTCATTTCTCTTCCTTTCTTCCCAGATTGTTATGGGCTAAGGTCAAAGCTTTTAAATGTTCCCAATGGAGTATAAAATATGTGTTAAACTTCTAAGACATTCCAAACATTTGCCTCTATGGTTTGTGACCAATGTATCCATTATTTTGCTTTTTGGTCATAGCTTTTGCCATGTAAGTCTTAGGTCAGATAAACACTGATGCTTTCAATTTTCCTTTCATTCACTTAGCAAACAATCACTCCTGAAAGCCCCATGATATGAATGCCAAGCCAATCTACAAAAGATGAGGAAGATGTCAATAAATGGGAAGAATTGTTCATCTTCAGATGGGATTTGCCTTGCTCAACTTACTTTTATCTTTCCAGAGCAACCTAGTGTAATGGTAATGGTGGAAGTGAATAGACCTTTAATTGGATTGGACTGTTATGGATCTAAAAGCTGCTAAAGCAGACTGACAATGCTGTGTTCTTAGCCTTGGCTAAGATAAAAATGTAGTTCAAAAGCAAAATGGAGTTACTTGAAGTCACTTATTAGTCTATCAATGGCATGGCTCAGTGTGTTGCTTGTGATACCCTCACATGGTCTCCTCTGAAAGTCTTTCGTGACCATTTTAAAAAGTGGCAAAGCATCCCTTCAGTTTTCCTCCTATATTGATTTTTTATGTAACCAAGGGGAATATAAAAACTTACCAAATGCAAGAAAAGTTACCCCAAATGCCTCTGATTAATCTTTGGTGTCTCAGTTTCTTCATCTATAAGTGGAAGAAACCAATACCTGTTGGAATCACCACATTGTGTTGTTTTGAAAATTAAATGAGATAATATTTGTGAGGGTGCTTTGAAAATTGGAAATTTCTCTATAAATAATGACTCATTCTTCCTGGAACATGCCCTATATGTCTTGACTATTAAATCACACTGGAGGGCAAAGGCAGTGTCTCCATCAACCATTTTTATATTCTATAGCACCTAAAGCTCTCCATCTAGTCTGTTCTTACTATGTGAACATTACATTATTGCTTATCATGCATCACAATCTTCTCCTAATCTATGCATTTTTATTATTAAACACTTGCTTATTGAATATCTACTGTATGCTAGGACTATTTCTTGGTACCATAGACAAAGTACCTGCCTCCTAGAAATGCAAATTACTTGTTACAAGTCAGATCTAGCAAAAAATGTGGAGTGTGGAGCAGTACTGTCTCATGCAATTTTATCACCTCTATTGGAAAAGCAATTGGAAGTACCCCTTAATGATATCTCTAATGATAGGTAAGTTTTATAATTTATTTAAAAGGGCAGAGTTTTTCCCCCTGAATGATTAATAGAGTAGCTACAATTTTTGAGCACCTCTTATGTATTAGAAATATTATTACACTGTACAGAGGTATATCTTACTCTCATTTGTTCTCACAGAGGTGGAACAGACAGATCCAATCTTATAATTTTGAATCTAATATTTGAACCATACCTTGACTGTTGCCCTTCCTGCAGGCTGCTTTTCAAGACATATGCTCAGAAGTTGCCCCTTCTGAATTCTGATTCCAGGAGAACACTCTGTTCCCCTTACACATCCCTTCATGTTCCTCTTCGCCTGGCACCCTAAGGGGCCTTGAGGAAGGTTAAGTTTGCAGGGGTTCCTCTTTCATAGTGAGAAGCCTGCTGTGAAATCTATCACAGCAGCAGAAAGATACAAGTAAATGTTTTCCAAATAAAAATCTCTCAGTAAATCAAAGAAAAAAAAAGGTATAATTTTCCTTTGGTAAACGCAACATGCACAAGTTATTTGAAACAGCTGGTTCAAGTGGAAATGAATGACTTCCCCAGGGTCACAATCTGACAGTAAGTGCTTGCTGCTTACATGTGTGGAAGAGGGAATGGGGACAGATATTGTAATGGAGCAGAACAATTTCTCCGCCTCATCAGTTCATGAATATTTGAACGGAGAGGGTGTGATTCAGAGAGTTCCTTCATGGCTTTGCTTTTTATTTTCCCTAGAGTCTCCCTCTCATCCAGCAAGTATCCATCATATACCCACTACAATCCAGACATACTGCTAGGCACTATGACCATAGAGTTCAATATGACATATTCTCGCCTCAAGAAGCAGCCTTCTTTGTACTATTTTTCAAATTATCATACAAATGTATTAGACAAAGGAGGACAGGTATCCTTGCTTACACCGAGTGAGAATGAAGAAATAAAGGCATCTCAGCACCCACTCTCTACGACTGTACTTTGTGCTACATGAACAAAGCGAGAACTTTTGGATAGAGACATTGAACTGAATCTCCATACATTTTTCTAAGGAACTTAACTTACTTGCTGTGTCATCCAGTTCAATAAATATTTTTTGAGCATCTATATGCAATATAACATTCTCTATTCCAGGGCTTTTTCAACCAAGGCCTTTTATATTCATCATAGACTGTCTTTTGCTAGATGAGAACACTTATGTACCTCGACTAAGAAACATTTACTGAAAAATATATTCAAAAGCTTTACATTGGTAATGGTGCTGGTTAGCAAAGACTCTTTACAGATACCGAGTATGGTTGTTACTGTTCTCCTCACCTCTACTTTCTAAAACATTTCTCAGAGACTGGGAATTACATGGGGAAATGGAAATCTAAGCTATTTATTCAATTTAAAGCTGCCAGGAAATCAGGGTCATTTGTTTCAAGTTCAGTGGTTTGGAGCTGGTGATATCTTGGCTCTATTTAGCTGAAGAAGGTGGATGTGTGTATTTAAAGGAACTAAGGGTGGGGGGAGACAATAATTTG
Source organism: Hyaena hyaena (assembly GCF_003009895.1). Lineage (NCBI taxonomy): Eukaryota > Metazoa > Chordata > Mammalia > Carnivora > Hyaenidae > Hyaena > Hyaena hyaena. Next base: position 5,658,625 of record NW_024080655.1, on the reverse strand, counting down.
TTAATGTCCAAAAGAGACAGAGGTAAGAAGATGAATGTAGGAAGTGAAGAGGAGATTGATGTAGAAAAATCCCACTTACCAAAGTCTGTGTAAAGAGCCAACACATTCTACTAAAAGACAGGAGTCTGGAAATTTAGAACAAAATGAGCTAGAGGAGTAACAAGAAAAATCACTTCTAGTATGAGATATAAACAAGAGAAAGGAGGTGCATTCTCAGTTCAGAACTCTGGGTAATAAATTCTCAATTACATGGGTTTGGGATTCACAATAATCTTTCATATGTACAGACTTTTTCAGTTCCATCAAAGGGCTGAGAAATTTGTGATTCTAAGAACAAAGTGTGATACCAGAAGTCAAACTAGAACCTTGGAGGAAAAATCTAAATCTACTTTCTCACAATTGTCTATGCCAAATATCATACTGGATAAAGAAGTATGCACTTTTTTTTTTCTTTCTTAACTCCTTTTTAAAGAAAATTAGAAACTTGGAGATGATTTGGAGGAAATATGCCCTGTATGGACCAGGGAAATCAGTTGATAACTAGAACAAAAAGCACTGGTCATAAGGCCCTAGGCCCCATGTTGGGGTTTGGCAGATGATAGAACTCCAAATCCAGGAAGTCAAAGAGCTGAAAAACAGATGGTTTTTCTATTGTTTTCCTTGATTTCTGAAACAGACAGCCATTCACAGTCCAGCTCCAGAAAAGTGATACTTACAGCAAAGATACAGAAAAGAGTCTATAATAATCAAAGTGCAAGAAGTGCAGCCTACTTTTGCCTCATAAGAATGGAAACAAGAACATATAGCAATTGTAGTGGTTCCCTGTATATGCATTATTAACTTTCTTCCCCCTAACTTCCTTGACTCACTTTTTTTCCTCCCTCAATACTTAAGACAACCATTCCTTAACACAGAAGTGGGTAAAATAACTTGTAATTCATTCAGTTCCAAATTCCTACTCACATGTCAGTCACTGCAGAAATGTTGCAGTTGAGTTGAATTTAACTTTCTTTGAAACTGGAGATTATGAGTAGAGAATTACAAGAGACGTGGCAGCAGACAGATTAGCCAGTTGTCGTGCCAGTAAGAGATACAGCATTGCCCATACTATTAGATATGAATTAACATGTGGTATTTGGCAATCAGTCTGGAGATGGTGGGAAAGGGCAGGTGAATATGAACCTCATGTTCCTTAAAAACTGTCCTCCAAAACTCAGAAACAAATCAGTGACTAGGAAGGGAAGAACACGATGGTGGTTAATAGCTTGATCAAAACTGGTGCAAAAGGAAGAAATATAAAATCATGATGAGTGTACCCTTACTCTAAGGGTTAAAGAGTGAGGTATGTGCTCTAAATGATCCAGAGTAACAATATCCAGGGAATTCATAATCCCATGGGCTATATGAATCTCTTCTTGGCCTAAGGAGATAGTGATCTTACCATAACATAGGATACAGTAATCTTCTACAGAGTTTCATTCTTTATATGGGGACAACAGAAATCCCTGATCACTGTGGTCAGTATCTCAAATGGGCTGCAGATGCCATTTAAGTGCAGATCTGGACCCTTATCATTGCTTTCTTTACCTATAGTGATCCAACATCACACGGACAAATGCTGTCCAAAGTGTGGTGCTCAAATAGGCAGCTTGACCATTGCTCTTGAGCTTGTTAGATATGAAACACATAAGCCCTGTCCTAATTCCATGAATCAAAAAGGCGGGGGGGCATGGGAGAGACATTAGAATTTTTAAATATGCTAAAGTTGCCATTTGTATAAAGATAGCTTTCTTATCATTCCACTATTCATCCAACAAGTATTTACTTTGTACAAAGCAATTTTCCGAAAACTGGAGTTTCAGGGATAAGCAAAACAAACATGGGTCTGCCCTTATGAAGCTGAGTATATTTTAGCAATGAAGAAAAATATTACATAACCATTTCTTCAATAATGATTTCATTACAATTGTGGTCAATATGTTAAAAACAGACCCAGGAATATTTTGAGGTATTTGAAAACTGATGACTGAAACCAATAATGTCTTTTGGCATATCTTGGCATCATGATGACATATATGAAAAAAGCACAAAATATTAGATAAAAACCACACACACAGACACACACACACAGTAAACAAACAAACAAACAAACAAATGACTTAAAAAATAAAACACTTCAGTAGATGCTGGTGTAACCCAGGGGATGAGCTTTCATAGATGACAAATCCAAGAAGAGAAGGCCTGTGTGGAACGGTACTACTGGCTTCCAGACATTTCTCACAGTTAGTCTTCTCTCTCTCCTTAAGTAGAATTAAAGTGATTCAATAAAACCAATATCAGAATCTATTCTCAGTCTCCAAGGGATGATTTAACTCCTTACTGTCCAGTACAATGATTCTTCAATTGATCTGGCACTTGCTAATCACAGCAGAAATCTCAGGATGCTGAGACTTGAAGGTTAGAACAGGGCATATGCAAAGACATAATGGAATAGATGTTTGATTCCATCATTGAACAAGGTACAGTCTCTGCTTCTGTGGTCCCTATTGACTACTTCACAATTCCATCCTTTTTACTTAAAGGAACTATTTAGATGAGATAGATAAAGAATAATGAGCTGAAATAAATTGAAATGTACTTTCCAAGTACATTTTTATAGCTTTTATCCTTTTTTTTTTCCTTATGAACCTTTCAGTTTTTTCAAATGTAGTATTGAAAATTCAGAGTAGAATAACCTATCTTTGCAGCCTGATGTTTTCCTTCTTATTCTGGAGGTCAGGGAGAGGGGCTCTGATTCCCTCAGCTAAAACCTTCTATTCCTTTAGCTATGAAGGAGTTTTCTCTCTTCTGCTACTGTCTACCATTTAAGTCAACACTTCATTTTGTGATGTTATGTTCTATTTGATTCAATACTTCACGGTACTAGCATAATGTCAGTTGTGTAATACAATGACTGATGCATATTAACTCTTAATAAAGGTTTATTTGGCAAATGAATGAATGAATGAATGCATATTGCTTTCACCCTATTTGACAAGCCTTCTGGAAAGAGTTGGAATGGTGAAGGACCATTTGTGAGGCTGGGTTCAAACCTGGATAATGACAGAAAATTATGATGAATTCAAGAGGCCTGATATATTTCAATAGCATTAGATTGTCCCTATATCATCTCATTTCTCCTCATAGCACTTAAACTATTTTAATTTCTTTCTAACATGATGAATCTGTCTCCACTGAAATGTTGACTCCATGATAATAGACAATTTACTTTATACTGCTTTTTCAGAAATGCAGCAACTCCTACAATGCTCTTAACTTGGAAAATGCTCAGTAAATATTAGCTGAATGATGTCTTATCTTGGAGTTGACCCTGAGGCAAAGATTTAGGATAAGCATTTTTAAAAAAATTTTTAACATCTATTTATTTTTGAGAGAGAGAGAGAGAGAGAGCACAAGGAGGGGGAGGAACACAGAGGGAGAAGGACAGAGTATCTGAAGCAGGCTCCAGGCTCTGAGCTCTCAGCACAGAGCCCAATATGGGGCTTGAACTCATGAACTGCAAGATCATGACCTGTGCTGAAGTCAGGTGCTTAACCAACTGAGCCACCCAGGTGCCCCTAGGATAAGTATTTTATTTGAGAACTGAAAGAATCATCTGCAGAAGAGTGGGGAATTGAAAAAGGGGGAAACTCAGTTAATAGAAGATATGATATGGAGTCCCAACTAGCGCCACTGGGGCATCACCTCATTTTGCTTACTGAGGCCAGATAGGGGTGGAGACTCAACTCCCCACTGCACCCCTGTCCCAGAGGTAGGGATTTGTATATGACCAGGAGTGGAGTGTTAAGTTGCCCTGCCTCATACTGCCTTGATCATTCTCAGTGGTGCCAGGTGGGTTTGTGGAGGTTCAGCTCCCCACCAGGTCCCACTGACATCAGGGATGGAGAAAAGTAGGGTACTAATTTCCTCTTACTTTAACCATCTAGTGGAGTCTCATTGCTATGGGGTAGGGGCAGAGATTCAGCTACCTACTGGATCCTACTGACATGACACCTACAGTTTGCTTCTGCTGGGTGGGGCATGGAAGACTAACTCCCATCTCAGACCCCTATATACTACTTTGATAGGCTAGAGTAGTTAAGTAGTGACTGCTTATGTTGAACTGGGATGGAAGAAGCACTTGTCCTCACAAGGTGGGGAAATCTGCTTCCTAGGTTTGGCTTGGTGGACTAGATCATTAACAACTTAATCAACCCTCCTGGAAACATGAGGGAGAGGGTAGCAGTTTCTGTGTGGGTGTTTGGCTTGAGTAGGATGGGTATTGCCAAGAAGGTTTTTTTGCTCCTTTAGGCCATTACTTCCCCAGTCAGTTGACTATGGATAACAGACTTTCTCAAAGTTTTCTTTGGTCTGTTGACTGTACTGAACTGAAGCCTTCTATAGAGCCCTGCCTGGAATATATGGTAGCCAATCAGGAAACTCAATGGCTATGTTGCTCTTCAAGTTCCAAGTTTGCTAGGCAACCCAACTTCTTCCTACCTTTTCACCTTCCTGTGCTTATTTGTTGAGTTATGTCCAGGGTTTTCAAGTTGTAAGGAGGAGAACCTGGGTGGAATGGAATACTACATTTTGACCAGAACCAGAAATATCAAATTATCTTTAAAGCCCAAATGCTTACAGAAAACTTCAAGCATAAATACTGAGTTTAACACGTTTTCTATTTATACTATTCATTTTCATCTATAGTTAGAGAGTTGGGTGAGTGGAAAAGAATTTCTTTTTTTTTTTTTTTTTTTTTTACAAATAGTTTATTGTCAAATTAGTTTCCACATAACACCCAGTGCTCATCCCCACAAGTGCCCTCCTCCATGCCCATCCCTCCTCCCCCCCACATCCATCAGTCCTCAGTTTTTGTCAGCATTCAAGAGTCTCTCATGGTTTGCCTCTCTCCCTTTCCCCCACCATTTCCCCCCTTCTTCTCCCAGTTGGTCCTCTGTTAAGTTCCTCCTAGTCCTCCTATACGTGCACACATATGATATTTGTCCTTCTCTGCCTGACTTATTTCGCTCAGCATAACACCCTCAAGGTCCATCCATGTTGCTACACATGGCCAGATTTCACTGTTTCTCATTGCCATGTAGTATTCCATGGTATAGATAAACCACATCTTCTTGATCCATTCATCTGTTGAATGACATATCAGATAAAGGGTTAATATCCAGAATCTATAAGGAACTCACCAAACTACACGCCCGAAAAACAAACAACCCAGTGAAGAAATGGGCAGAAGATATGAACAGACACTTCTCCAAAGAGGACATCCAGATGGCCAACAGACACATGAAACGATGCTCAGCATCGCTCCTCATCAGGGAAATACAAATCAAAACCACACTGAGATACCACCTCACGCCAGTCAGAGTGGCTAAAATGAGCAAATCAGAGACCTCTAGATGCTGGCGAGGATGTGGAGAAACGGGCACCCTCCTACACTGTTGGTGGGAATGTAAACTGGTACAGCCCCTCTGGAAAACAGTGTGGAGGTTCCTCAGGAAACTAACACTAGAACTCCCCTATGACCCAGCAATAGCACTGCTAGGAATTTACCCAAGGGATACAGAAATGCTGATGCATAGGAGCACATGTACCCCAATGTTCATAGCAGCACTCTCCACAATAGCTAAAACATGGAAAGAGCCTAAGTGTCCATCAACAGATGAATGGATCAAGAATTTCTATTTCATTTTAAGTGGTGCCACTTGTGCAAGTTATTATACATTTTTCACTTATGATCTTCCTAGCTGGCATTATATATATATTATATATATGGGAAGATTATATATAAAGATAGATATATATATAGATAAACAAAAGATATTTCAGCCCATACCACGTGTTAGGTTTTTAAAACCGTTCTTAATGTTTTTCCTCAGTCACTGGATTCAGGGTACCCATAGGTGCAATGTACTCTATTTTTTCAGCCTCATTTATTTAGAAATTAATCTCACACTCAAAATCCAAAATCATTTTCTATTCCCAACTGCAGTGACCTAAAAAGTTTGCCTTAAATATGACTCCATAGATGTATTTATATTTAATCAAGCCTCTTTACTGACACTCCTGGCTACAGCTGCTGATTCTGCTGCTCACAAGGGCAGGAAGGACTTTGAGTAAAATGTTATGAGATCTAGCAATTTCAGGGCAGGAACTTTTGCTTTGAACATGGCACACAAGTCATATGATATCATCTATTTACATTATCACAATTCCCAATAATGTGGCATATAAAACAGAGATCCGAGAATAAGGAAGGGTTAGATAGAACAACAACAACAACACAACAACACAACAGCAATAACACTGAAGAGAATACATCTATATTATTTTACTCCTGATCCTCAAAAAATAGTCTTGTGAATGAAATATTGATTCAGTTTAAAGGGCACTCAGTCTACCTAAGTTCAAATTCTCATATTCCCACTTGTTACATATGTGAATTTTGGAAAATTATTTAATGTCTGTGAGTTCATTCCCTTATCTATAAAATGGTTATAATAATAGTACCTACTTCAGAGATTGATATGAAGAGCAAATGAATTCGTAAATGTGATACACAATAGTGCTTAGCAAGACATTCATACTCAACAAATGCTAGTTATTATTCAGTAACTATTGTGGCAGCCATTTACTAAAATTTTGCTAACTATTAAAAAAGATTTTAAGTCTACCAACATTTACAAAGTTATTTGGGACATCAATGACAACCATAGTCTCTAATACTAAGAAATTAATATATGCTAGAAAAAAGAGGGAGAAATTAGGAAGTTGATTTACAGTATGAAATGAATACTACACAACAGTTCATAATAGTAATTATTGTCCCCATTTTGCAATGAGAGTCAGAGAAGTGGAAGAATGTGGTTAAGATCACACCACTGAATTCAAATATCCAAATAGAGATGTATTTGAAGTCACAGATTGCAGGATACTCTTATAACAAGTAATTAATAATCAAAGAAAAAATAAGCATTACCTTTAGGGTTGAAGGTAATTCTAAACACACCATGAACTGTTGTCAGTTGTACCTTGTCTATGGCCAATGACTCACCTGAAGGATATTCTAAGACCCAGGAGAGAGGAACTCTATCTGCCCGGTCTCCTCATCTGTAAAATGAGGTGAGGAGAATAGAAGTCTCTAAGGCCCTGTTCCGATCTAATAAGCTGTAATCCTATGAATGTTTATATTATGAAACTGCATTTTTATATTATTAACCACAGTATTGGGTGCTTTCTGATAAACTGGAATAAAGTTTAGTGGAAGCACTTACTGCTAACTGTGAAGGAGGTCAGTGCCATTAGAGAAAGTATTTTCCAAACTTTTATAACATGAAGTAGGAAGCAACTAGACAACTATAGAGATTAGGGGTGGAATAGGGGAACTAAAAAGGCAGGATAAGTGTGAGATTCTTGAAGTTTCCACAAGATTCTATGTTTCTTTACTGACTGACTAAAACCTATGAAGACACCCAATGGTTAAACATATTATCTTAGGCAATCCTTACAAAACCCCTATGGAACTGGAATATTTAACCCCCAATTTTATGTGAATGACAGAGCCTTGGAGGGGTTAAGTAATCACTGCTACAAGGTCACACAGCGAGTTTGCAGGGATGCTGAAATTAAAATTCAAGTCTACATGCAGCAATGCCCATTGTCTTTCTAATGTTTTATAAAGCCTCCCAAAGTTTTCTATGTACACAAAACATTTTTACTCTCAAGCATTTATGTAAATGACAGTATGGGTCATTACTGATGAAATTGTTATTTATAATAACTATTGACATTAACCTTTCTGAACCCTGAACTGAAAGTGCTGTTTTCATTTACTGATGGAGCTGGTCCTATTAAACATTATAATCTCCCACTGTAATTTTCTTAGGAAGTATTTTCAGGGGATGGAAAGGCAAAGGGACTAACATTTGTGAGTACTAACTGTGAGCTAAGCACTTAATACGTATTATCTTATTTAAATATTACATTTTTTGGAAGGATATTATTTTCCCTTTCTAGTAGTTGAAAATCATTTAGGCACAGATAGGTTAGAAAACAAATTACCCGTCCCCGTGATTCAAAAGCCTCTGTTTTATGGTACCTCCTAGCACTTTCCATGGCCAGTTTCCAAACCAGGCTCTAGTTTTCTTCTCTATCTCTGAACTTTTAGCATACATGTTCAGATTTTTATTTTAGGGCATCTCTACAAGTCCAGAAATATATATTGATGTTAGTAATTAAAATATATGTTGTTCGAAACAAAATAAAATGAAATATATATTATTCAGAGAGTGATCAAATCATAATCTCAGGACTCACATCATTAGTGTCTAACTTATGCTTTTAATAAACATAAAATTATATAATTTCATTAGTTGCTGATAATTGTGGGCCCTCAGTATGCATTTGGTTATTGAGTGAATCAGTAATTTGTATTGCTAAACAACTACCAGCTTTGTTGAGTACTTATGTCTGACCACCATACTGAATCTGTTTGACAGTAAGTTGTGCGGGTTCCTTTTCCTTCCCCTAAATAAATCTTATTATTTTTTTTTCTAAGAATACTTACATTCAGCCATTTAAAATTTTTAAAATTTCCCCAAGTCAAAGAATACACATCCCTTGACACAGACACCTAAATCATTGTAATTTTTGAGCAAGAACTTTATTTGCTATATGCCATAAGCTAAATGGATAGTTTGGGACGCACAGTTGTCTGGAGACAAAGTCTTGCTCTAAACAACAGTTTAAAATGTTTCAGTGAGCACCTATTGAAAGTGATGTATTATGCAAGCAATTTCTTTGTAGTTACGTGTAGAAACAGCTTAGCTACTTAGACGTAAATGAGTGGTGAATCCAAGGTGAAGTGTTCCCCAAATTCCCATGCTGAGTTGATTGTTCTGTCCTTTATGCTCTTAAAGCACTTTCTTCTTACTTCTGAAATAGCACTCACCAGCTTGTACTTATTTGTTTACATACAAATCTTCTGCCACATTTGGCCATTAACTGTTCAAGGTCAAGGACAAGTCTTCATCCCAATTATCTGTCTAGTACTTAGCACAGTGCCATATACATAATAAAAGCTCAATAGATATTTCTTTAGTGAATGACTGAATGAAAGAATAGAGGTCTCCGTTTTCTTCTAATGTATTGGGATTTGTGGGAGCCAATGTTATGTGCTATCTTCAGCCTTTTACCCCATCTCATGAGAATGTTGTCACCGCCTGCCCTCATTTATCAGCAGCTTCAAGGATTGTCTCTGCAGCAAAGAGCTGCTTACCTCAAGGTCACACTCATTCTCATGGTGGGTCATGTCAATGACTGATCAATGTAGGACAATAAAGGCTTGACCACCTGGACCAAACAGGGAACAGATATGGGGAGTCATTCAAGTCCCAGAGTTCCATTAGGGTTGGTGAAGGCTGCAATTAGACCTATATATCCATATAACTTTCCCTCATACCCAATCCCATTTTATTCCCTTCTATGAGTGTTTATTCCAAGGCAACTCCTCAATAAATATGTTTCAAGCTAGTCTACATCTTAGTTCCTAAAGAACTTAACCTGCAGCAAGTTTAAAGAAAGACATTTAAGCAAAAGTTGTATGGATCTGCTTTAGTCTCTTACCTCCACCCTTAAAACCTCTAGTGGGCATCAATACTGACTTATAGATCACATGCCATGAACTGTATTATGAAGTTTCACCTACATGATTTTATACAATTCTCACATTACCCTTGAAAGCTAGGATTTTTTGTCTTAATTCCAAATTTTATTTTTTTAATGTTTATTATTGAGACAGAGAGAAACACAGCATGAGTAGGGGAGGGGCAGAGAGAGAAGGACACACAGAATCTGAAGCAGGCTCCATGCTCTGAGCTGTCAGCACAGAGCCCAACATGGGGCTCGAACCCATGAACTGTGAGATCATGACCTGAGCCGAAGTCAGCCGCTCAACTGACTGAGCCACCCAGGCACCCCATAATTCCAAATTTTATATATGTGGCTTAGAGAGTCTAACAAAAATGTCTAAGATCTTACAGCTTATTTTGAAGCTAGTAATTAAATTTCTCTTGATCCCCAAGTAATATAAGGAAGGCACGAACTAAATTTGAAGTCTGAGAGATTTTATATTATCCTCCTTACATGCCAAGAGACCATGGGCTTGCATAATATGTCTCTTTTAATAGGTCCTCATTGAAACGTTCAGTAGACAGACAGACAGAAAGACAGACAGACAGACAGACAGAAAGAAAGAAAGAAAGGAAGAAAGACTCTGCAAAGTAACCTTTCCCATTTCACTGCCTTCTCTATCTTTCTTCAAAAAATAGATTAAAGAGAAGGTATCTAAGTTTGTTTCTTATAAATATCATCCTTTTTTAGGGAATTTTAGGTGGGTTCCCTAGAAGTAGGGCTTGAGATGAGAACTCTTATTCAAGTGATTTATTAGAAGAAGAAATTGAGGAGCGGGAAGTGAAGAAACCAGGTGGGGAGAGGAAAAATGCTAAGCCAGGTTATGTTTTCAGCTGAAGACTACCTATAATCTGAACTCCATGTCTGGACAATTAATGCACCACAGAGCCAGTCCTTCTTTAAGGCTACGTTGCAGCCTTTTATACAACTATGTAACCAGAAATTAGCTATGGGCTACCTCCACAGAGACAGGTATAACCAACCAGGTAGCACCTGGTAGGCAGAGATCAATCTTCAGAGAAGGAACCACCTGTATGCCATTAACAGAGAACTCAACAGCAGCAGGGGATAAGTGCACTGCCCCCCTAAAAAGGACATGTGAAAGGCACCAGGGTATACATTAATTAGGTATTTTTAATAGCCATGGTCTACTTTATTCAATTAGTATTTATTGACAACCTACCAAGTCTGGGCTCATCTTAGGCACTAGAAATACAGAAATAAATAAAACAAACAAAAAATCTTGCTTTATTGGAGCTTACCTTCAAGTAGAGAGAGATAGGTAATAGACGAATAGGTCAAAGAAATCAGTAATAAATACATAATTTATTTAATGTATCAGAAGTTAAGAAGTATGAAGGAAAATAGAGGAAAGACTACAATTTTAGATAGCATGATCAAGGAAAGCTTACTGAGAAGATGTTGGAGCAAGGACCTAGAGGAGATGAGTGACCAAGTCATGCAGATATTCTGAGAAAGAACCTTTGAGTAGGAAGAACTACAGTACAAATTTCTCAAGGTGGGAGTGTTGGTCATTTTAGAAAGACAAGATGCCAGTGTGACTGGACTAGAGAGATCTGTGAAGAGAGCAAAAGAGACGGGATCTGGGGCAGAGCAGCAGTAAGGTCAGGTAGAACCTTATAGGCCACTGTACACACTTGACTTTTACTTTGAGTATGATGGAAAATCACTAGGAAGATTCCCAGAGGAGTGACATGACCTGACTTATATCTTAAAAGAAACCCTTTACCTGCAGTTTTGAAAAGAGGTGGGTGGACAGGGAAATAACACAGACACCCATTAGAAGGCTATTACAGTATCTAGAAGAGAGTTATCTGTGGGGAGGATAAGGACTAGAGCAGTGCAGATGAGTGAGGCTTTTTTCAGATTCTGAATATACTTTGAAAAAACAACCGAAAGAACTTGTTGACTGAATATGTGGAATGAGAGCAAGAAGCAAATCGAATGTGATTCTAAACTGCAACCCTCATAACAATTAACCAGCAGCATTGGTCTTGGTTTCAGACTGATAGTCAATCTCACTGGATATAGTGTTTACTGTGCATCATGCTTACTTAGCTTTATGAAAGGATGTAGGAAAGGAATCCATATAGAACTCATGCCAATGGCATAACAGAGATCTTGTGACTCACATGAGCAATTTTTAAAACCCCCAATCACTTTGCATTTGGCATGCACAAGTTCATAAGAGAAGCTGAGTGAGAGAGGTTGACATAACTGAGTTAAACCCATCAGTTCTGTGGTTCCTTCAACTTTTATACTTTGTGCCCATTCACTGTTGCAGCTATAGCTCATAAATATTGGTTAATCATTACTTGGTAAACAATCTCAACAATGAGATACAGGTGCTTGATCATATACATAATAACTCTGGCCAGAATCTCACCCAGCTGCCAAAGGTTTCATGAGTTAGTGTAGTAGGGGAAGGTTTGATCAAGATTTGATTCATCAGTTGTCCTTGAGAATAAAAGAGGCCACTAATCAGCCATTGGCACTTTCTTTCCATAAATATTTTGACCTCAGCAATTGGAAGAATGGAGCTGCCATCCTACAGGAGTAGTGGCTCTGGAAGACACAGGAGGAAGAATATCAAGAATTCAACTTTGGACACATTAAATTTGAGGTATAGTTTAAACATCCAGGTAGAGAAGATGAGTATGAAATTTGATACATGACCCTGAATTTCAGCAGAGAAGGTTTGAGATAGAGAATATTTTTGAGAGTCAACAGCAAATAAATGGTATTCAAAGCCATGTATCTAGATGAGACAAGGAGACCCAGAGAGAGTGACTATAGATAGAGAAGTCTAAGGATTGAGAATTTTAGTTGTTGGAGAGATTAAAAAAAAAAAAAAAAAAAGGACTAGCAAAGGACACTGAGATCAAGAGGCTGGTAAAGTAGGAGAGAATCAAAAGTATCTGATGCTCCATAAACCAATGAAAGAAAGATTTAAAAATTAAGGGCACAGAAATTAACTGCATCAAATTCTAATAACCAGATCATTAGAATGAGGACTGTTGGATTTAGTCACAAGAAGGTCAATGCTGACGTTTACAGAAGCAGTTTTGTGGAGTGGTGTGGAAAAACTGATTAGAGATGATTCAAGAGAAAATGGGAGAAAAAGAATTAGAACAGCAGTTATACATAAACTTGCTGTAAGAAGAAGAGGATCAGAGAATCGTAACATTAGCAATAGGATATATGATCTTCACTGTTGCTGCTGCTATTGTTTAAGATGGGAGCTATTGTGGACCTGGGAGAATGATCTGATAGATAAGGAATGAATCTAATAATGAAGAAGAGCGCTTGAATTATTGGAATAATGTTCTTAAATGGGCAAGAGAGGTTGGACTAATGGGCAAGTGGAGATGTGGATCCAGAATGGAGTGCAAACAATTCTTTCATCTTAATAGGAGGGAAGGAAGAAATCCATTGGCAAAGATGCAGGTCAGTGGGTGGAAACTGGAAGATATTCTTTCCTCAGTTTCTTTTTTCTCAGTGAATCAGAGCACAAAGCAAACATCTGAGAAGGAGGAGGTAAAAGGAGGTGTTGGATGTTTAAAGAAAAAAGAAAGGCTGCAAACAGGTTGTGTGGGATTGTGAATGGAAAATAGTTAGAATTGTTGGATGTAAGAGTGGACAGGGCTTTACAGCAAGACAAAGCAGGATGGTTATACATTTTTATCCAGCTATGTTCAATTCAGTGGTGAGGTTTACTTACGGTATGGGAAGAGAATTAGAGATCATCAAGGATTGATTTTTGTCAGGTGAGTGTGTAATGTGAGAAATGAGGAAAATAATTGAAAGTATGTATACGCAAGGAAGTTCTTACAATGATAGGCCATGAAACTCAAACCATTCAAGAATCCAAATGAAGACACAGAAAGTAGGGGGAATGAATGACTTTAAAAAGGAGATAAAAACACTGAAGGTCATGGCAAGGTGGAATATTTGTTAAAATCAAGTGCTACAAGAAGTAACTTGGAAAGATGGATTAAAGGTTATGGTCTAAATGTGGGTTTCCTAAAATTTAGAATACAGAGGGAGTGTATTTCCAGGTCATAACAATACCCAGGTTATGACTCTTGCAAAGAGTAGTTAATGTAGGATGGAGAACACAATTATTGAATTAGAGAATGCTAAGAATTTAAAGTCCAATATAATGGAACTCTCATCTAGATGGGTATTAAAATCACCAACAGTTATGACGAAGGTAATGTGGGAGAATGAAATAATGAACCAAAGGCTAAAATCTTCATGGAATTAGGGAGTTTTCCAAGAATATGTAGGTGAGGACAACAAAGCTGGGTGGCAGGGATTTGTATGAAGACAGGAGGAAGTATAGTCAGAAAGCAGCAATTGGAAACAGAGAGACAGAGAGTCCATACACTTGTTGCAGCCCAGTGGAGGGATGCATGGCATGAAGTGTCACAGGAGAGCATGCATATTGTAGATTTAATGGCACAGAGACTACTTCATTCATAAGCAATTCCTAATTCTGGCAGAAAGAGTCTTGATGCAGTTTTGGACTAATGGTGGAGGTCCGGAGCCGATACCCAAGAAAGAATTCTTGAGACATCTTCCATACAAAATGGTGATTTTATTAAAGCACTGGGACAGAACCCATGGGCAGGAAGAGCTGCCCTGCAATTGTGAGGAGTGACTGATTATGTAGAGTACTCAGCATTTAGAGGAGGTAACGGTAAGGGGAAATTTACAAAGGGATTTTCATAGGCTAAAAAAGACTCATGGCATACTGGGGGCCTAGCTATTGTCCAGCTAAGGTTGCCATTTTCTTCTGCCTTTGTTTCCCACATATTTGTCCAACTTGGGTTTGTTGATGACTCCACGTAACTATCCCTGGGAGGGACTAAGGGCCTTCTCCTGTTACCCTGTAGATAGGGACAGAACTATTAAATGTATTTCCTAACTTCTTCCTACTAAGGAAGAGTTGCTTCCTAAAATACCATTAACCTTTCTTCTATAGCCTTTTTTCCCTGTTCAAAATTCCAAACCAGCCAATTTCTCCTTATCTAGGAAGAGCTGAGTCAATGGTCAGGCAATGGTCCACATGGTTGAGTTCCAGCTGGACATCCTAACACCAACTAACCATAACTACACAGCTACCCCGCATACAGAAACGTCCCAGCTTGAAATGAAAAGCTCAGTAAGTTACTTGGCTTTGGCACAGCTTATTGTTGTGCAAGCGATCCCGCTTGGCACAGGACATCTTGATTTGTGTTAACATTCTAATGCACTAATCTTCCTAATACCCCTTATATTTATTTATGACATAAATCAAATCCTGCTCAGAACTAAGTTGTTCCTTTTTTTTTTTCCTCTCTCTCTCTCCTGCTCTCCTGCTGGGTGTATTTATGTTATGCTGTGTTGTGTTGCTACCCTTGCTGCAAATTTATCTGAGCTTCGACTTTTACTGCTGATTTAGCAAACATTTTATATTCCGCAATGAACTGTAAACATTTTTTCTCCTGACAGATCCATTATGACAAGTGTTATAAACTCTTCACTGCAGACTGTATCTCTTCTATTGAGCTGTTCTTTATATCAATTTTACTATGCACAGAAAATGATGCTGGTAATATTGTACCTATCTGAGCTTGGCCAGGACAATCAGTAAGTCCTGCGACACAGAGCATGTATACACTTAGTTTTATTGCATCTGTTTCTGGTTTATACAGCATGTTAGTGGAAATCAAGTTTTAAGAGTAGTCAAATGAGCTGAAACTAGCCTGTGAACTCCAACTTCTTTCCATTTAAAAGTTTGTCTGTCTATAAACATACAAAATGTTTTTCAGTAGCTGATACAGTTTCTCATTCCCCATCTGGTCTAACTTGTCATGATGTATCTACATTAAACCTAGGTTCTATCTGAGAATAAAAACTGATCGCAAAGAAGAGCCTTCATCTTGCCAAGCCATGCCTATAACCTTTGCTAATCTTTGGTGATGGTGGTGGGAGGGATTCATTTACCAGAAGCTTTCAATAAATTAGAATTTCAAAACTCCACCCAAAAATAGCGATGGAAAAAACTCAAACGAACAAACAAAAGAAATTCATATATTATGGGCTGAATTTTGTCCCTACCCAATTTCATATGTAGAAGTCCTATCCCCCATTATCCCAGATTGCAACTCTATTTGGAGTTAGAGTTTTTAAAGAAATGCTTAAGTTAAAATGAGATCATTAGAGTCAGCCCTAATCCAATATGACTGGTGTCCTTACGAGAAAAAAGATTAGGACTCAGACACACACAGATGGAAGATTAGGTGAAGACACAGGGAGAAGGCACCTGACTATGAGCCAAGGAGAGAGGACTCAGAATAAACCAACACTGCCAACACCTTGATTTTGGACTTGTATCCTTCAAATCATGAGCAAATAAAATTTTCTTTGTTTGAGCTGCCCAATCTGTAGTATTTTGTTATAGTAGCCCTAACTAATTAATTCACCATATTTTTTATTTCTAATTTTTTGCTGAAACTTTCACACATTATTTCATTTCTACATAATCCTGAGATGTGTCTACTACCTTCATTCTTAAAGATAAAGGATTCAGAGAAGTTAAGCAATTTTCTCTAGGGCATCCAGCTAAATGCTAGATTGCTGTGGTTAAAATACAGGTTTTTCTGACTCAAAATCCATGTTCCTTTCCCTTTACATGTTGCTCACCTATATGTTTACTCTTCTAGCTCACTGGTACTATGATTTAATAGGTAGTGAAACAGGATGGAAAAGAGGGGCATGTCTAGGCTATCCACAAGTCTTCAAAGAAGTTCTACACCTATAGTTATTCTGCTTTCCTGCTAAATAAGGCATGCATTTATTGAGACTTTACTTTTCAACTGCATATGAGAACAGCCCATTCAAGCCAGACATAATTTTTCATATTCATGGAATTGTTTCTAAGAAAGAAAAAACTAGAAACCAATATTTCATTTGAAGAAAGCATTCTTTTTAATTTTATTTTTTTATTTGAGAGAGAGACAGAGAGAGTGGGGGAGGGGGCAGAGAGAGGGGGTGAGGAGTGGGGCAGAGAGAAAAAGAGAGAGAGAGAGAGAGAGAGAATCTTAAGCAGGTTCCATGCTCAGCACAGAGCCTGAATGCGGGGCTCTATCCCATGACCCTGGGATCGTGACCTGAGCCAAAATCAAGAGTCAGATGCTCAATAGACTAAGCCACCTAGGTGCCCCTAAAGAAGGCATTCTGATTCAAAATACCACATACCCTGAGAATACTTCTAGAGTTTCACTTTTTATTCCTAAACTTGAAATTGAATACATAGCTGTTGGTTGCCATCTGCATTTTGAGCAAAAGATGCAAAGTGGATAACACAGATATGGTCCCTGCCCCCATAGAGATTTCCTTATAATAATCACACCAAATTTGGTGTGTTTTGTTTGTTCCCTTGTGTTTGTTTTGCCTTTGTTTTTAAACATGTCTCTCTTCTGTCTAAATGAAAAATCTTGGGGTCATGGACTATGTCTTGTTTGCCTTTGTGGCTGCAGTACCTTGGCAGAGTTCCTGGCACATATTAAGAGCTCAATAAATTTTTTTTTAAATATTTTTATTTATTTCTAGGAGAGAGAGAGAGAGAGAGAGAGACAGCGTGAGCAGGGGAGGGTCAGAGAGAGAGGGAGTCACAGACTGAAACAGGCTCCAGGCTATGAGCTGGCAGTCAGCACAGAGCCCGATGCGGGGCTCGAACCCATGAACCAGGAGATCATGACCTAAGCGAAAGTCGGACGCTTAACCAACTAAGCCACCCAGGTGCCCCTCAATAAATATTTTTAAATTGAATTGGGATTCCAAATTTATAGCTGATGAAGATGAATGAATATCCAGTTACCTGACAGAAGTTCAAGTGACATTCTGAAAACTGCTGATGGCAGCTCAGCCTTTGTGCACTACACATAAATACCATTTGAATGGCTCATGAAGCTGCACTAATTTGAAAAGGTAATCTTAGACACCAGATAAATAATTGTTGCTTTTTTCCTTACTTTTCCCATTCCTTTTTTAGTAATGTCATGTGATTTTATAACATTTTTTACTTTGATTTAAAAACAACAATTAGAGGGAATATGAAATGCACAAAACATAAGATAGCTCATCTTTCTGTCTTAACCTAGGGATAAACACTGCTACAGTTTCTGAAATTTATCTTTCTAGTCTTCTATGCCTGAAGTTATTGTAAATATATATTTTTTACATGTGGGAATCATATTATGGAGAAAATTCTATAACATGTCTCATTCACAAAGTATTTATTAAAACATTGTCCCATACCATTAAATATAAAGTGTGAGTTAACAGATCTGAATAGACTTAATAAATTTAATGGGTAGCATCTATTTTTCATTTATTTATTCAGTGCATATCTACTGTTTACTGGGCACTATGATAGATACTAGAGCTACAAAGATTATAAGGCATCAGATCTACTCCTAAAGGTTGTATTATGACCTATGGACATTTTCTCTTCACTGTATGGAATTATCTTGTGTAAATTTATTTCTTTCCCTAGTATTAATT
Source organism: Hyaena hyaena (assembly GCF_003009895.1). NCBI lineage: Eukaryota > Metazoa > Chordata > Mammalia > Carnivora > Hyaenidae > Hyaena > Hyaena hyaena. The sequence continues at coordinate 5,640,307 of NW_024080655.1, read as the reverse complement.
TCTCCAGTAAATATTATTTGTTGAGCATACTTTTTGTGCTAACTTCCATTTCTTCAACCCATTATTTTACTCAAAAATATTGACTGAGTATTTAATATATGAAAGGCTCTGTTCTAAGCAGTGAGAAGATATCAGTAAAGGAGACTGTTCATGTTTGGGAAGATGTCAGTGAACAAGACTGTCAATATTTCTGTCCTCATGAAGGTTATTTTTAATGGAAGGACAGAGACAATAAAGAAAATAGATAATGTAGGCTGTGTTTAGGGGTAAGAGGTATGGAGGAAAATAAAGCAGGGATGAGGGGTGGGGAGAAAATGCAGTATTATATAGACTAGCTGGGGCAGACTTCAACATAAAGTAGCTATGATCTTAGCAATGTGAGAGAACAAGTTCTTCAGATGTCTAGGGAAAGAGCTTTAGGCAGAGGAAACAGCAAGTGCAAAAGCCCTGAAGCAGGAATATACAGCTGGTTTGTTGGAGAAATACTGAGGAGGCCTGTGTGAGTGGACTGGCAGGGGGGAGTGGAAGTGAATGGGATCGGATAGGTCTCAGGGAATCATAGAGCATTTGACCTGTAGGGAAAGAAAACTTCTAGAAGTTCTTTTCTATATACTTTCATTTTCTTAGTTAGAAAAAAATAAAGTCATCATTTGAAAGCAGAGAGTGAAAGGAAAAGTTTTGGAGATTTAAGAAAAGGGACAGGACTCTTTGGACAGGACTCTTTGAAGACAGGAGGAGCCTGAATGCATGGCTAGGATGTTGTACAGGACTGCAAACAGGCACGAAGATCTTGTTTTTGGAAATGTGACCCCTGGCACTATTACCTGGCTCTTTCTATTTAGTCCCAAGGGACTTTGGACATCACTCTTTTATGGTATATATCATGTGTTATTGTAATTAGTTTCTCACATGAGTTTCTCCCGGGGCAGACTGTGAGTTCTTCAGAGGCAAGGGTAATGCTTGATTTACCAGAGTAACCAAAGCACAGCTTTTAACATACAGTAAATACTAATAAATCTCTTGGCATGAAAGTGTTTGATGAGTGGATGTTTTTAATAACCTGTTTCCATTCTAATTTTTGCCAACAATCTCAGCAACCAAGACCAGCATGGATATTAAGATTTGCCATGCAACCTTATTGGAAGCATTTTGGTCTCTTTTAGAATTTTTATTTTTTGGAATCTAGATTACATACTTTTGTAAGCAGCAGCTTTTTTTATGCTTCCAAAAATGGTATGAAGATGTCATAGTATAAAAACCATGAACCTAGAAGTTTAAGAACGTTGTCACCCATTTAGATTTAATCCAGGACAAGGAAGAAAAATAAGTTTTATGCCACATAACAACTCCTGGTGGTTGGTAGTGGTTGAATATATAAATGGATTTTAAATCTTAGTTGGATTCAGAATGGAAGAGTAGCTTCATGAGTTAGAGATGTCTACCTTGGATTAGTAGTGATGGATAGTGCATGACTGCTGTGAAATGACTGCTGTGAATATGGATTAAGCTACTGTTAGACTTTTGCTAAATCCCAAACTACGTTGTTTTTTTTTTAATCTTTCAGTTACCCAGTTATTCAGTACCATTTATTAAGAACTTCTCTGATTATTGTGGGATATCCTGAAAATACACTGATGAATGAGTATGGATTCTTCATGTCCTCTTACAATTTATGGAAATAAAGTAAATAAGTCTAATTATAATGCAGTGTGAAGGGAAGTCCTTAGGGAAAGGTTAGGGTGCTGTAGGAACACCTATAATGAAGCATCTAAATCGGACTTGGGGGAAATAAAGAATAAATCACTTCTAGCATATAAGGAGCTTGGAAGTTGTCACTCTGTCCTAATAAGTAAAAAAGCTGAACACACTGAACAATTGAACAGCTCTTCTTGGATCTGTAAGAGAGAGGAGGACTCAGGGCAAATCACTGCCCCCAAGACTGGAGAGACAGACAGATACTGGAAGTGATGGCTTTTTGGAACAGAAACTAATGGGAACCAGTGCTGGGGTGGGAAAGCAGAATGCTGCTAGTTCAGTGTGGACAATTACTAGAGTCAAAAACTCCAGAGGGCACCCCACCACCACAGTATTGTGAGATTTAGCTTCAGAGGCTCAACCAAGTTCTCACAGTAAATACCTGAGAAAATCCCCCATGGTTCCAGCAGAGGGAGGGGAGAAGGAACCATTTTGCAATATGCCAGAGCATTGTTCTTGAACAAGGCCTGTACTAATGGAAAACTAGTTAACCAGAATCTAACAGACTCTGGTATTATCAATGCCTAAAATACCCCAAGGAAAGGAAATGCCCAACTCCAGCCTGCTCTAGCCATCCTGTTCTACCTAAGCAGGAAGAAGACCATGTAAAACTCTTGTGAAATTCACACTTCAGAGGCATAGGCTCACTGAAAGACTGAGTCCTAAATATAGGACCATAGAATGCTTCCCCTCCCCCTATGCCTCACCACCACATTACTAAAGGGCTATTTTAGCAGCTCCTTGTACCTGGTATGTCATGCCTGGCTATCAAAAAAAAAAAAAAAAAAAAAAAGACAATGTTTACTCCCCAAAAAAGGAATTTCTGAGCTAAAAAATAAAGAATGAATGACTTAAGTAATGCAAAAGTCAAAGTTATCTTTTTTTTTTTTTTAAATCTACTAACAAGTTGCTCTAGTAACCCAAAGAAGTGAAGGAGAAAGCAGCTGCCTCACTGCCCAGATATTGATTTGTTTGGATGTTTCAACACCTCATGATACAATAAAACCATAAAAATTTTCTTAAAGAAATGAATGAAGTTACCCCAGAAAAAAATAAAAGCATGATTCAAAACCAGTAAGAATACTCCAGGCCGAGAGGCAACTATATTCAAAGACCCAGAGGTAGGAAGGAACATGATTAGGTTTCAGGAGCTGAAAGAAGGCTAATGAGGCTAGAGTGAGAAGCAAGGGGAAGAACTGTATGAAGTAATACTGTAGAGATAAGCAAACTCCAGATTATATATCTTCAAATTGGATTAATACAACTGGATGTAATTTTAAAAGCATTTGAAAGACTTTGAAGATGTGTAATAGGGAGAATGACAAAATTAATAATGCATGTTGAAATTACCATTCTGCCAACTACCAACTAAGCAGTTGTTGCAAATATCAGACAGCAGGTAATGGTGGCCTAAAATGGGAGAATGTCGAGGAAGAAATGAAAGTGAATGGAGTTTAGTGTTACTTAGCAAAATCAACAAGACTTGGTCCATGATTAGGAATTGGTAAAACAAGAGAAAGACGCATGGCCTTTAGGTTACTTGTCTGGCCAATGAGATGAATTAAAATAAATCACTTGACATGGGGCAGAATGAGAAGCAGGTTTGAAGGAGACAGATTATGACTTAAGTTTTGGAGGTTGAATTTTTGGAATTTATGTAATAAGAGGAGATAGATATAGGAGTTAGATATAGGAATATGAAGTTCAAAGGCAAAATATAGGTGGGATGAATAAGCCTGGGAGTCATAACCATAAACAATTATTAAAATCATATATGATGATGAAATGAACCAAGGAAAGGGTCAAGGAATGACATGAAAAATTGTTGGAAATATCTGCCTGATTCCCTAAGCCCCAATGCTGTTTTTTGTTTCTGAAGAAAACAAAAATAAAAACAAAACAAAAAAATCCAAAAAAACATCTATTCTGAATTGCCATTAGATGCCAAGCCCATGACTTCTCCTTGGCCCATGACCATTGGACATCTTCCCAGTTCTAGTCTCATTCACATGCCTATTAACTATAGGAGCATCAGCATCTAATGCTTCATATTCAGTCCTCATGCTTTTAGGGCTAACCATAACACCAGAGCTGGCATCCAGTATTTTGAATGGAACCCCCTTTTAGGTTGAGTGCCCATGGAAAATTGGAGGATATCTGCAAAAAAGAGATTTGGCCCTCAATGTTTTTCATAACTCTTAGGCCTGGAGCCCTATAGGAATTATTCTGACAAAGAGCAGCAAAAGTCTACTTATTACCAAATCTTTTAGGAAGTCTTAAAAATTGTATCTCTTGACCTCTCCTCTCCATTTATTAGTATTGAGAATTCTCATCGACTTGAAACAATTTATTCCCTTAATTTTGTGCCAAGACATACTTCACAATTTATTGTGGCCTCCTGGATACTCATCAATCCCTTTTTAGTGTCTCCTTTTCTACCTGAAATATAAATTTTAGTTACTCAGGGTTATTTATAAAATTCATTTTTCTCTTTTTCTACATTATTTTCCTGAGTCATCAATTTGCATGATTTCCTTTTTCATTGTTAACCCCTTTAGTTATGTTCTAAGTCATGCTGCTTTTCCCTACTAAAATACTAATTTCCATTCATTTATCTTCATTTTTCTTGATGTTATTAACCCATTCTAGCTACTACCTCATCTTGTCTTATCATTTTTAATACCTGCTGGGTAGATCTGTGAGGCATAGAGAACTGGAGCTCCCACCTCCACATATGGTCAATTAAAATAGCTACATCATTTTGTGCCTTCTTTTAAAAATGTATTATTTAATTAACAAATCAGTAAATTAAAAACAGTGAATTTTGGACTCTCCAGTTGCTAATTTTTAACTTATTTTATATTTTCTAAGACAGATGACTTCACTAACAAGATGTATCACAAGAACAGCTCAGAAGTGCATTATAAATAATTATATCTCAAGACAATTTATACTCAGGCATAAACAGAGTATATGGCATTAAAACCCCTTAGGAAATGATCCTATTGTAATATTAATTCCATTTCATAAAGCTCTGGTAGATGTCAATGAGATTATCACCAACACTATTCTTTTTAAATAAGTCATATCAATGCGTGTATAAAGCATGTTTTGACAAGACAGTATAATGTTATTATTATTATTTATTGTGTCCAAGGCACCTCTCAGTCTGTAGTAAATTAGGTTTAATATCACATTACAGCTCTTCTGGCTCTTGCTTTAACGTGCTTCCAGGCAAAAGCAGCCTTGTTTCCTCTCCTTCAAGATGGCTTAAAGAATCTGACTGCTCCTGCTGAGCTGGTCTCTGTGAAGTGTGAAGATTTTAATCTGATCTCTGTTCATCCTCAAGCATTTAATTTGCAGCTTAGGAATTTGTAGAGGTCTGCCATGCAGATCAACAAGGGTAAAAGCTGTTAAGATTTGCTAATACATTTTGAAGAAAACTGAGTGAGAAACAGCAAGCCAATTTCACTGGAAGAAACTCTACATCAACACCTGAAGGACCGATTCTGTTTTCCGTTTAGAGTTTGAACTCTTCCTGCACTGCCCTGAGACATTACCATGCTCTGAGGAAGACCCTAAGGTGGAAAATTAGTGCAAGGATACCTTGATTTCCTGCAGCTCAGGAAAATAAAAGGATGTTTCAAACCAAAAGAAAGCAAATGAACAAAAAGTGGGAGTTTCAAACCAAGAGAAAACAATTGGACCAGAGACGAGAGAGAGAGAGAGAAGAAAAAAGAAAAAAAGAAAGAAATAAAAGAAAAATCAAACACTTAATAATTACCCAAGGATCAACATTGTTAAGTTCATCAGAATAAAATGAATGAATATGCACTTTATCACTGTCGCCAGTTCTGACCTTCTGATACAGCAAGAAAGGTCTGTGCTTCCACCCTCTACCAAAGCTCCATCAACACAACATCACATTCATTTTATCGAAGGTCCTCCACCTAACATCCCTCCATCTGTCTCTACATTATCTAAATCCTACTCACCGTCATGACTCAAACCATATATTTCCATATTCATACCTCCTTAGAAGATTCCTTAACTATGCCAAAACCATTCCACACCCAATTCTCTCTTTTTATTATTTTTAAAATTTTTATTATTTGACACATATAGTACATATAACTATAATTATATAAGTACATATAATTCAAAACAAGTGAAATGATGTGTGATACTGATTATATATACTGTTACACATCATCATTTTGAATTGTCTCATAGATATTGGTTCTTCCTCCACCGTTAGATTATAATTTAAGACAGCAGATACGTTCTCTAAGGAATGATTTGGTTCTTACCCCTCGTTCTGATATTAACCTACTTTGAGGCTTGCTCAAGGCTGCCATAAAATTATATGTATCTCTGCCTTGAAAAAATCACTTCCTATTACTTGGAACCTTCATTTTCCACCTTCACAAAGATAGCATTGGAGTAGATGAATCTATTTTCTTTGACAGCTCAGATTTTTACATGATTTATTATTCTGTTTCTCACATTTCCAACAAAAGTTCATATAATTCTGGATGCAATGTTATTTCTTAATAAATAAGTGGATTTCACTGTAGTTGCTGGATGGCTGGACATCTAGATAAATGGATGAAATAACAAAAGGATATTTGTAGAAACTAGCTACTTGGAAGGATTTCATTTCATCTTAGCATTAAGTAGAAGGTATAGATTGACTTAGAACTGGGTTCTTGCTTTACTCAACACTGAATGTTGAGCGGAACTCTAAGACTCTTCTTTGCTGGAGATACCACAGGCCAAAAACAATCTGCCAGAAAAATAAACTTCTCTGATCTATTTCTATGGAGTAATAATAATCCCCAAGGGCTTCTAAGGTAGTGCCCAAATACTAAAAGAGCCTTAGATTCTTATCCAGGGAACATAAAAGAAACATTACAAGCCATTTATTTTTTCAAAAGGAAAAGGTACCTACTTGTCTCCCATTCAACTATCACATAATGAAAATGTCTCCTGGACATCATCAGAGTCCACTGAAACTCATAATTCTCAAGCTCATTTTTCACCCTGTTGTTGGATGATCTATTTTTCACTTCACCTTAGCCTTTTGATAAGTCATATAAAAGAAAGGGTGAGAGAATGTTTCTGGTTTCAAAGCTTGCCTCTCTCTCTGGAACACACCATATCAGGTAGGCAGGTAAGAAATGACCCCATTATCATTTCCAAGAACTAAGAATGCCCAAAGCTTTCCAAAAAAGCTGTTTTCCCAGAACAAGTGTATACCACAGATGGATAGTGGCCTATTTATGTGCAAAGCCACACACACACCACTTAGCCACATCACCCCCCAAAAAGGAAAGAGTCAGGTAACCTTACACAGGTGCTAATTTTTAGACACTGTCTGGTCAAGGGCCAGTAACTTCATTTATAAGTGCTCTAAATAAGTCTATATTGATGTTTCCTATATATGCCTGCTGTACCCTTACATTAACTTTTAATATCAAATGAAGTAGCATAAGGTAACACCAATAAGGATTATCTGGATTATTTCTGGACTACTTCATGTCCCTTTTATTATCAGCAACCTCATTTTCCCTTAATAGATAAATCAAACTACCTCATAACTTCCTATTCTCTCCGTTTACCCACTGACAAGAGAAGACTGACATGGCCAAGTAGAACCCTTAGCTTTAATTTAATAGAATCTGTGTTCAGGAACAGTGTTGGGTTCTCTGGTGGAAGCATTCATACTTCGAGTGTTAAGATATCTGTGTTTACAGGATCCAGAGTCACAGAGCTTAAATACTAAATTATCATGAGTAGGTAATTAGGGATAATAATACATAGAATGACCTCTGTTTCTGTCCTTTGGTTCCTAGAGCCATGTATACCTACTTGACCGTATTCTACACATCTAATACCAGAGCATCCCAACATTATAAAGTACTACCTCCAATCTAGAGCTTACATGAATCTCCCTAGCCATTCTACCATTATGTAAGTCTGTTTCCTTGGGTAATAACAACTCACATGTGTTTCAAGTTAGCATAAAAGACTATTTCCTACCTGAAGGATGGGAGTTCACTGTGGCTTTTTTTTCTTCAATTAAGTCATATTGTTTGGGGGCGGAAGTTCAGTTTCTATTGTTTGCAAGCTGAAGAACAGAAAGAGAGACATCACCCTTGTGGAGGCAAGTCCATATTACTGAGCACATGCATAGTTTTCATGACTACTTAGTTCACAAGTCTAGTGAGCAATCTTTGGAGAGCTGAGGAAGAAAGTTCACTGTTACCTAGTCTACTTCTTAAAAACCTTCTTTACAAAAAGCTATTTAGTAAAATTCACTTGAGAAACCAGCACTGCTAAATTTTGGGCCCATTTCAAGAAATCCACTCTTATAAGTCTTCCATAGGTATCTTTGCTGTGAACTCTAGACTTTGAGTTCCTCCCACTTTGACCATCATCCAAATCATTATCTCACCATTCATAAATCACTGAGAGGATTCCCCCTTCTCCCAACTGTTTATTGTCTTATTGGCTTAGAATGTATTAGCAGTCATTCTCATTGGATATCAACTTATTATTCAGATATATGTCTAAAACTTTATCAACTTGTTTTTCTCCTTAGACAACTGGTCACAGGTCACTACCCATGAAGCTATAATTATAGGTTCAAGGAGGGATGACACTGACTTAGAAGTAACCCATTGAAAATATGTGTATGCTGGGGCGCCTGGGTGGCTTAGTCGGTTAAGCGTCCGACTTTCGCTTAGGTCATGATCTCGCGGTTCGTGGGTTCGAGCCCCGCGTGGGGCTCTGTGCTGACTGCCAGCTCAGAGCCTGGAGCCTGTTTCGGTCTGTGACTCCCTCTCTCTCTGACCCTCCCCTGCTCACGCTGTCTCTCTCTCTCTCCTAGAAATAAATAAAACATTAAAAAAAAATTTAAAAAAAAAAAAAGAAAATATGTGTATGCTATGGCTTCAGTATCTTTTCAATTTGGATCTGTCACTCTCACATGATTATTAAAGGTTGCTGGGCATAACCAATCTGAAAAATAAGTGGATCAAATAATAAATATTTTACGATAGGTAGCTTGAGCTACATGGTCATTGGCATCTCATACTAGATATTTATTCTCTCTTAGTTTTTCATGGAAGAGAAAATCTGCTTTGTTAAATGATGGCAAGTTAAATTTATATGATGGCACATTTTTGTTCCAAAATCAAAAAGACCTTCACTAGAAATTCACTACTGGAGGGAGCGTCACAGGTATGATGTAACATATCCATCTTCCCCAGACATTCCAAGCACTCCTGGATCTTTCCATCCATAAGAACCAACAGACAGTACTACTTGTCCGTGTACTTACTGGAGAATCTTTTCATATCCTAGCTTCCCAACCTGAAACTAGAGGTGTTTAAGGTTATCTGACAAATTGGTCAGGGGGGCATACCAAAATGTGGTTTATTCTGCTCTCAAAACTCAAAGATGTACAGCATTCTTTGAGTATATTTCTTGGTATGGAAGTGGGCAATGTAGACACTGGAGGTGGTATTCCAACATGTTTCAGGTTATTAGAAGCACAGAAACTCCACTGGCATGGCATATATCTATAGTGAAGATTATTTCTAACCTTATGTGCGTATGCCATGCCAAAACATCTAGGATACCTGCTACTTCTTGCTTTGTAGGTTCTATCAACATAAAGTTATCGCTGAAGTCAGTCTGCATAATGGCATATGGGTTGATAAGATACTCAAGTCATCTGTAAACTAAATTGTGATGCAGAGCTAAAAGGATGGCATAATTCTGATATGTTTTGACAAAGGTATATTGCCATTTGAGCCAAATAACTATAGAATAAATAGTATTTTCAGTTTATTAAGATAAAGTAAAAAGTATCAGATCAACAGCTGTACAAAGATACCAATGATTAATCTGACTTTCTCAAATGAGAAGACTATATTTGGAACCAAGCCAGCAGCTTCCTTCAGTCCCCCTTTGAGAAGTGTGGAAGTTTGAGAAATGGGATGCTCCACTTAGGTCCCTCTTCAAGGAAGGCTCTGCTGCCCAGCTGCAAGGTGTGGGTATAGCAGACAGCTTCCAGCTGGTAGCACCTTCTAAATTCCCATTTTTACTGAGCTGAGATCATACTCTACTCCTCTCAGGGCAGCCCTGGCCAATGGCTTAGCAAGGTGATGGGTGGCAAAACAGCCTGGCCATTTTTGCTCAGTGTGAGACTTCTCTAATGGGCAATCTTTGCCCTAGAGCTCACTTTTGCACTGACAGAGAATTTCTCAGATCTGCATCATGGTTTTATGGATTCCCTTGTGCAACCCTGCTTCCTCCCACTTTCTGTCTGCAGATGTTACAGACCAATAAAACTTTTGTGCTCTTACCTCTATCTCAGCCTGTTTCCTAACAAATCTAACCTGCAACACTAAGTTTGCATTAATTTCCTGTCTTTTTAAAGAAACTGTATATCCTCAAAAAAAAAAAAAGAAAGAAAGAAAGAAACTGTATATCCTCTGCACCCAAACTAGAGTCTTGAAGGGGATTTTTAAAATGAAAACCATCCCCTCTCTTCCTGTAAATTTTCTGGTGATGGTGCAAACTGTCAGGTTTTTCAGAGATGAGCTATTAATTCAAATGTGCTACTGTGGTGAGAAGGATCCACACCAGTGTTCCTTCCTTTGCCTTTCCAGCCATAGTAATTGCCACTCTCTGGATTAGGACACCACTCCAGGAATGCTACTAGGTTCCCAGTCTGCACCTACTATATACGAAGGAACTTGGAAAGAGAGACAATAGGGTTATAATGGTTTGAAGTATTCCCCCACTTTGATCCCTGCACTGTGTCCTCTGATTTCTTTTGTTGTTGTTCTTGTTGTTGTTATTTGTCTTTTGTCTCTAATGTTACAGGGTGCTCTCAAATGTTGGTGATCTTTAGGATTCTGCTCCTATTTAAGCTGAAACAGAGAAGGTTAACGAGTAATGCTTTATGCATAGCCTGAGTTTGTCAAACGGTGGACTTGACTATAAAACGATCTTGTTGACCTGTTTCATAGGAAGGGCATCTAGCTATTCATTTTTATAGGTATTTTCTTTTGAGCTAGTGAGTATGCCCACAAAAGAAACATCCATCCTTCTGCCTGAATGATTTAAGCCTGACTATCAGCACTCTGGAAGCTTAGCAGAGAAAGGGGGCAAGTAGTCTCACTTTTCACCCAACAACCCTGATTTAATGATGACAGCTTCGCTCTCAGCTGTGTACAATCTCACCAAGAGCAGAGTCTTTCTGGCTCACTCTCTCCAAGGAATCATCTTCCAGTTTCCTTCGTGAATATGGTGTCAGAATGATTCTTCTATAGGCTTCCAACCAGTCTCACGGTTTTCAGCCACGTATTCAGGCCATTTTCGGAGTTATTTTTATTCTCAATTCTTGATGCTTTTTATGGCTCTGTGATGGTGATCCCCTCACTTTGGAACTCCCACAACACCAGTTTAGGTTTCTTTGTTATCTGGCTTGCTAAGTCCATTGCTAATTACCATAAATTATTACTGTCATCTCCCCCCCACCTTTTATTTTTGTCCTTGTGAGTTACAGTTTACTGTTTTCTAACAGGTTTCAGACGGAACAATGGTGTCCAGTTCATTCTGTGAAGTAGAAATGTCCCTTGTTTATTTTTGTCACTCACTCCCAAGCATCAAACTGACAGAACCTAAATATATTTTTGAGCCCTAGCTGCTAGAATTCTCAAAAAAAAAAAAAAAAACAACCCAAATTAGGGTGGCTTTGAAACAGGCATCTCTCACCAAGACTGATACAATAGAAGCTTTAAACACTGAAGATTTCAAAAGAGTTTTGAAGGGGGGATAGATATCTATTACACTGTTCCAGGGCCCCAATATTCCTCATCTAATGTCATACCATCCCAACCTGTCATCAGTGAGTGGTTTCTTCCTGAGCTGGCTCTCCATCAAACTGTCCCTACTCAAGGTTTCAATCCTCAAGAAGCTGGTTTCAATAAATCTATTTAATTAGTAAGGATGATAATAATGAAAATACCAATGATAACAACTACATGTTTATCATCAGATTTTGGAACAAGCTCTTTTTGTGATGTTAATGAATATTAGAAAAGTGTTTCATTCTTAAACCAATTTATAAACTTTTAGTAAATAAATGTAAAAAGGCTTCTTTCTGATCAGACTCTTCAGATCCTTTTAAAATATATTAATGTATTAAAATGGAAATAAAAGAATATAATAAGAAATGATAGAATACCAGAGCTGAAAAAGGTATCAAGATCTATTTATCCTAAAACTCTAAATTTACAATGATGTAACTCAGATCCAGTGTGAAAAATTGGCTTGTCCCAGGAAATGCAGCCAAGTTTTGAAAGTATCAGACAAGGCACCCAGGACTGCTGACTTCTAGTTAAAGGCTCTTTTGAATTTCTGTTCCTTGCCTTCAAGGAACTTATAAATGGAATATATGTGAATTGTTGAAGGTAGATATATTGTTGTAATGTGTGTGTACCTTTTCTAATACTTAAAAAAATTAAGGTAGATGCATCAATTAAGAACATGGGTTAGGATCTAGAATGAAACAATCCTGAGTTCTCATTTGGGTCCCAATATTTAGTGTTTATTTATTTTTAAGTTTATTTTTTATTTTGAAAGACAGAGAGAAAGCATGCACAAAGGAGGGACAGACAGAGAGAGGGAGAGAGAGAGAATTACAAGTAGGCTCCGCACTGTGGGGGCTTGACCTCACAAACCATGAGATCATGAGTCTAAATCAAGAGTCAAACACTTAACCACCTGAACCACCCAGGTGCCTAGGGTTCCACTATTTAATACTTAACAACCTTGGACAAGGTTTTAATCATCTTGAATGCAAATTTTCTCATATCTAAAAAGATAATGAAACTGACTTTATGAGTTTTACTAAGACTACATGAAAAATGCCTAATAACAACTTATATAGGTCAAATACCTAGCACCTAAGAATTACTTGATAAATTATATATTTATTATTGGCATTATTTTTAATTCCATTATTATTCATTAAGTTCAAGTCAGATTTTAATGAACCATTTTATTTACCCACACCCATAATAACTTATTAAAGGAACTCCAAGATTTCTTGATTTGCCTTTATAGCTAAGTTTCTTGATAAAGAATGGACATATTGCCTACATTTTTGTGCTTTCCACTTACTTTCAACCAGCTTAAAACAGGTCATACCCCTATCTCCACAGAACGAATATCTGTTAATGTTATCAGTGACCTTTATGTTGACAAATTCAACACATGTTTTTCTCTTGTCATCCCGATCTTTTAGCAATATTCAACTCAGCTGGGCACTTCTGTCTTTCAGTGTGTTTCTGATTTTTGTTTTCCCTTTCTCTACCCCAAGGCCCAAGTGGTATCTGTTAGAATGCTGTGCAGTTTAGAGGAATGGGGTTACTAAGGAAAGCTGGGGCTTGGAATGAAATAGACTTGGGTTTATATCTACTGACCTTTTCATTTGACAAAGAGTCACTAATCATGCACCATGTCCCAGACACTGTGCTAAGCACCCACAGGTTTGTCCTTATCCTCTTCTTTTTTCCCGTTCTACATTCTATGTAGTCTCATCTACTCTAAAGGCTACAACTCTGAAGTCTGTACCTCAGCCCAGACTTTGCTTCCTGAGCATCTAATCATTGAATCTGCTTGCTGACATCCCCATTTGGACATTTCATAGATAATCTCAAAGTCAAGATGTTTACAAATGAATTGATCAGCTATAAAGACATGAATCTGCTATTCTTCCAGTGTTTCCTATCTTAGAGAATGGCATCAGTAAACTTCCAGAAACTCAGTATAAATAACCTGAGAGTTTTCTATGACTCCCCCGACCCCTGCTCCAACCTTCTCTTCTCCAGCATCAATCCAATGCAGTATCAGATTCAATTTCTTTTCTTGGAACCCTTCAAATCTGTCAGCTGCATTCATTTATTAATTCATCTTTCACTAATTCAGAGACTTTTTGTGCTAGAATCTGTCCTAGATTCTGGAAAAATAAAGATAAACCTGGGTTCAAACTATAATAAATGACCATTATTTTCTTTCTTTTTTATTCCAATAAGTCACAGATACTTTGGTAAAATAAGTGAAAATCAATCAGTGGACAAGTAACATGAAAATGGAGATACAAAATACAAGCCCTAGTTTTCATTATTAGATTCAATAAACATAAATTACTCACCAATTTGCTATAAAAGTTTGTAAATGCTTCTTTCATTTTCTGTACCTATCTCATTACAGACTAGTAAATTTTACAAATTGGTGTCATCCATGAATTGCACTTTGAGTAGCACAGAGGAGAGAACCTGACTTTTTTTAATGTCATAAATGTAACAATAACATTATGCCATTAATTTGTGCTTACACTGAGAAAACAAAAAGTAGAAGAATGTATAAATAGAAACACCAGATTCCCATTTTTCCTATTCCCTCATCTGAGCTTTAAGAGTTTGCACATTTTTCTGAAATTTCTATATATTTGGAAACATACTTATTCTATATAAAAAAATAAGTGGGTGGGCCACCTGGGTGCTCATTCAGTTGAGTGTCTGACTTCAGCTTAGGTCATGATCTCACAGTCTGTAAGTTCGAGCCCGCATTGGACTCTGTGCTGACAGCTCAGAGCCTGGAACCTGCTTTGGATTCTATGTCTCCCTCTCTCTCTCTGCCCCTCCCCTGCTCATATTCTGTCTCTCTCTCTCTCCCTCTCTATCAAAAATAAACATTAAAAATATTTTTTTAAAAAATAAGTGTAGTCATAGAGTGCATATTCTTCTAAAACTTGCCTTCTTATTTAGGTAAGCAGATTTTGAGGACTTTCTTTTTGTAAACACATAACAGATCAAACTTCTTTATTCTATATGCTAGATATTAGGTGATTTAGATATTAGGTGAAACGTATGAAATTGCTGACATTCAATCCTTTTAGTTTATAAAATGGCAATTTCAAATGGTTAAATGTCATATTCTATTGCACGGCCATCCCATAATTTAGTTGAGCAATCCTCTATCTATAAACAATATGGTTGATTCCAGTATTTTATGTGTAACATACTTAACAAACTCTGAAAGAATGCTAGTCTTAGCCCATTTAATGGGAATAATCATGGAAACATTCTCTCTCCTAAAAGTTTACTTTGTTTTTAAAAACTAAAAACGCAGATAAATGTTGTTTTTTTTGTTTAAAGTGTACCATGTCGAATTTGTCAGCCTTAAAAAATCTGGATCTTCATCACTATTGAAAAGATTGTACCAATATTAGGGAGTTTTAAAGTACATTTTAATAACATGGGGTGCCTGGGTGGCTCAGTCAGTTAAGCATCTGACTTTGGCTCTGGTCATGACCTGGTGGTTTGTGAGTTCAAGCCTTGTGTTGGGCTCTGTGCTGTCAGTGTGGAGCTTGCTTAGGATCCGCTCTCTCTCCCACTCTCTCCTCCTCCTCGGCTTGTGCGTGCTCTCTTTCTCTCAAAATAAATAAATAAACATTTAAAAAATTAAAAAAATAAAGTACATTTTAACAACATATTAATAGTTTCACACATATAAATGTAAATAAATTCAAATGGTAGAGGGAAGTATTTATAAAATACATCACTGTCAGCTCATATAGAGAAAATGTTAAAAATATCTCTGCAGGCAGCAAAATAACTGGTAAATAACTAGCAAGAAAGGTTATCTGTAGTACAAGCTTTAATATTCATTTGTTATCAATTACATGGTCCAAAATAAATACCTGAGTTAATAAAAAAAATTTGATATTCTCTATTTAAATGCAGCAGCTGGAAGAATATGTTTATTACATGAACAGAATGAAATAAAAGAAATTAATAAACTATATGTCTTCCAGACTACAAAACCTGGTTCTCAAATCACTCTATTATTTTTTTTTAAGTTGTATTTATTTTGAGAGAGGGTGAAAGAGCATGTGTGCATGAGGGGAAGGGCAGAGAGAGAGAGAAGGAGAATCCCAAACAGGCTCCACACTGTCTGTGTGGAGCCCAAAGCAGGGCTCAAACTCACAAACTGTGAGATCATGGCCTGAGCCGAAATCAAGAGTCGGACGCTTAACCAACTGGGCCACCCAGGCACTTCTCTAGGCACTTTAGAAATATAGAGTCAGACGGGGCGCCTGGGTGGCTTAGTCGGTTAAGCGTCCGACTTTCCGACTTTCGCTTAGGTCATGATCTCACGGTTCGTGGGTTCGAGCCCCGCATCCGGCTCTGTGCTGACTGCCAGCTCAGAGCCTGGAGCCTGTTGCAGTCTGTGACTCCCTCTCTCTCTGACCCTCCCCTGCTCACGCTGTCTCTCTCTCTCTCCTAGAAATAAATAAAAAACATTAAAAAAAAAAAAGAAAAGAAATATACAGTCAGAACTTGGTTATTATTACATTTTTTTCTTTCCATCTACCTCATTGTGACATCGTAACACATATTTCTTCTCCTAGAACAAGACAAAAATGTGAACATTTTAGTAAAAGAAGCTGGAAGTTTAAGAGCCTACCAGAGTGTTTGAGGTTGTTTTTATTTGTTTGTTTATTTATGTATTTATTTATTTATTTATTATCTTCTGAAATTGGATAAGTACTGGAAAAATAATCTCTGGTAATAGTCTTAAGAAGAAAGTCTTGCTGGATCCATTTAGAACCCAAGTAACCCTTTGTTATAGTCAGATTTTAAGTCAAATGAAAGACATTTGTAAAACTTCAGTTTTTCCTATTTCCCAAAAATAACAAATGAAAAGGGTCCATTTTGAAATTGCTAAGTATGCACTGATTATTTTTGGTCATTATTGTTTATAGTCTTAGCCTGGCCTGCTGCTGATGTCAGAGGTAGAGATGTTCTTATACACTTAATTCCTCCCTTTGCAATATTTGCATTCACACTGTTCAGGCTATTTAAAGCTATATGTATATTTTAAATACTGTAATTAGGATTATTAGGGATCTGTGCTGACAACTTGGAGCCTAGAGCCTGCTTCAGATTCTGTGTCTCCCTTTCACCCTGCCCTTCCCCCACTCACATACTGTCTCTCTATCTCTCAAAAATAAATAAACATTAAATTTTTTTAAAAAAAATTATAAGAAAGTCAGCTGACTCAAATAAAGGAGCTTTTAAAGTTGTTCTACATTTAGGACATTTAGTGATGACTTATATGGATATTGAGAGTCATGTCTTAAGTGAGTGGCTCCCTCTCCTCCTGCCTAGATTAGACCATAAATGTAGAGCAGACTCACTCCCTCTTTCTTCTTTGTTGTCTGGGAAGAAGCCAGCTTTCTTACTGTGAGGGAATCTCACAATAAAGAGGGCCACATAACAAGGAACTGTAGTGTCTTCTGGAGGCTAAGGATAGCCTCTACAGGCTGAAAGCAGCCTCTGACCAACATCCAGAAAGAAGTCAGAGCTCTGTCTTACAATCCCAAGGAAATGGATCCTGCTAGAAAACTGAGTAAAGTTGGAAGCGGATCTATTGCCAGTTGAGCTTCCAGATTGGAACCAAAGCCTGGACCAGTGCCTTGACTACAGCCTTGCAGAGCACCCCAAACCACATCCAGAATCTTCACCCACATAAACTATGATATAATAAATGTGTGTGTGTTTAAGCTGTAAGTTTATATCAATTTATATGGAGTAATAGAAAACTTCACAGTTGATTTCGAGAAAAATATATGCAGACATAATGTAGGATGTGCAACTATGGCAAAAACTTTTAAAACAGCCCTTAAGATTTAGAAACACTGATTTAATGCAAGCCCTAATTTTATATATTCATAAAATGTCTGAGGTAAGTTACTTGTCATGATATATGACGACTACCGGCAGAGTTAAAAATGGAAAAAAGATCTGTGGCCTCTGTCTTTGGTTTTAAGCTTTATGTGGACAGGATTTTTGCAAGAGCCAAAAGCACTACACTTCTAATCAACATTTATTGTTGTTTGTTTGTTTGTTTTTGTTTTGCAATCAGAAACTACACTTTCCATATTTAAGTTCAGATTAATCAAGTACTGTACGAATGTGCTTAAAGGAAGAAAAATACATTCGATGAAAAGATATTGGCTAACAAATATTCAATGACTTCAGCTTGACTATGGCACAGTGAATGAAAATGGAATAGTAATCTATGCCATGAAATAAAAAATTAAATGGTCATCTATGTCATGTATAGGCATTATTCTCAAGTGATAGGTCCCTCATTCTCAAGTGACATCAGTACTTTGACAAAATAGACTCTATGGTAGCTGAGTTCTAACTGATATATTGATAACACATAATAGACATGTTAGAGTTGTATAAATAATATGGATGTGCAGAAAAACAAAGTATTTTACTTCTTAAAATTGATTAAAAAAAGAAAGCTATAGGGGCGCCTGGGTGGCTTAGTCGGTTGAGCGTCCGACTTTCGCATAGGTCATGATCTCGCGGTTTGTGGGTTCGAGCCCCGCGTCGGGCTCTGTGCTGACTGCCAGCTCAGAACCTAGAGCCTGTTTCAGATTCTGTGTCTCCCTCTCTCTCTGACCCTCCCCTTCTCACGCTGTCTCTCTCTCTCTCCTAGAAATAAATAAAAAAACATAAAAAAAAAAAGCTATTGTTTTTCTATAGTGCATCACGGCATCATGGTAGCCAATTTAATATTTATGAAACTAATAATACTAACATAATATATTAATTATTGAATGTCTATTCATTGTTTACTCAATTAAATATTGAATGTCTATTGACATAGGCTTCTATAGCTCATTTGATCATGGAGACAATCTTGCAAGATAAATACTTTTCCAAATGTTTATAAGATGCAGCTGAATTTGAAATGTATTACATGGTTAGTAAGTGACAGGATTAGATGGAATTCAGAGTCAGTCTTACTTAAAATACATCTTTTAAAAATTATAATATAACTCTTAGCAAATGCCTACTTATTAAGCATTTCTCTCTAATTTCTACAGAGGTCACCTTCCCTAAAAAGCAATCTGTCATTTTTCTTATTTAACAATTCCTGTGATTAAGTATCATATAATTCTTAGAGCATTTTGAAACTTTCTTATGCCACATGATGGCCAATTTAAACTTGTAGTTGGTCTAATCCCTATAATCTTCCCTCTTTATTCCCTTGTGGTTAGCATGTTGCTTTAACTAACAGTAACTCAATAAATATAGGTTACTCTTATTTTACGTTGTCAGAGGTCTATAGAAATAAAATTACAGGTTCCTATCATTGTGAAGAGAAAATATTTTTTTATTGCCCACAAACTATTTTGTCTTTGCTAGAAGAGGCATATTTGTATATTTATGCATTCTCTAGGACAGTGTTTTTTGAGTATGACTATCTGCCGAGCCCCAGGATGTCATCAGAAGTACCACATGAGCTTAGAAAAGAAATAAAAAAATAAGACAGAGAAGGAGAGATTATCAGACCACCTCATCTCCAATGAAAAGTCTACACTTTAAAGTTGAAAGGAAGGTAGAGCATCTCTACCAGAGAAGAGTCTATGAAGCCTATGAAAACAAGAAAGCAATATATCTACTACCAGATGGATTCATTCATACACTCATATATTTACTGATCACTTCATATTTATTTGCTTATGTATTTGGCACATATTTGTTGACTGTATATCATGTGCCAGCCATGGAAAGCATTGAGGAATTAAAGGCAAGCATATTCCCAGATAGATAAAGCACAAATGAATAGTTACAAGTTTGGAAAAGTGCTATGAAAGAGGAAATGGAATGTAATGATGGAGAAAAACATTGGAGGGGAGTAAACTACAATGAAGTGGTCATAACACTTCTGTGAAGGTGAAAATCTGAAACTAGAATAATGAAAAGAAATCACCAATAGGTAGCAGAGAGAAAGAGAGAGAGAGCGCCAAGTGTCATGACTTTGAGGTAGTAAAGAGCTTGGTATTTTGAGGGACTAAAAGAAAGTCTGTATACAGCCTCAGGTGAAAAAGCAAATGCAAAGTCATAACTGGAGATTATAATATCCTTCTCTAAGTAATTAGTAGAAGAACCAGACAAAAAGTCAGTGCATTATAGAATATTTGAAAATACTATAAATCAACTTGATCAGTTTAAAATTTATAGAGCACTACATCCAGTAACTGAAGAGTACATATTCTTTAAGTGCATATGGAATGTTAACAAAAATATACCATATAATTGATAATAAAATGTCTCAATAAATTTCAAATGACTGAAATTTTACAGAGTATTTCTTATCACAATAGAATTAAATTAGACATCAATAGCAATATCTAGAAAATCCACAAATATTTGAAAAATAAACAACACAACTGCATACAACCTATATATCAAGAAAAAAAAATAAATGGGAAATTAAAACCATAATCTCAACTGTATGACAATAAGATTACAGCATAACAAAATTTATGGGACGAGCTAAAACAGTGCCTATATATCTTCATACTGGTAAAGAAGAAAGGCTCAAAATTAATTAACTATTTCCACCTTAAATATCTGGCAAAAGAAAATTAAATTAAACCCACATTAATTGGAAAGAGGCAAATAATGATCAGAGTAGAAAGCAATGAAATAAAAAAAATGAATAAAACAGAAACAAAATGTTTAATGCTAAAAGCTGATTCCTTGAACAGATAAATAAAATTGATTGGTTAGGAAAAAAGGAAGAGATATTACTAGACATCTTACACATATTAAAAATATAGTATGTAATACCACAAATTGTATGCCCAAAATTTAACAATTTAGAAAGAATGGGCCAAATAAATGAAAAACAGAATTTTTTAAAACTGATATAAGAAGAAACAGATCTAAATAAGTTTATAAATAAGAAAAGCAAAACTCATAATCCAATACCCTTCCATAAAGAAAATTCCTAACTCTGATATATTTTTCAGGGGAGTTCTATTACAAATGTAAAGAGAATATAATCCTAAACTTTGACTCTTTCACCAAATAATGGAGGATAAATCCCTCCCTGACTTATTTCTTAGGAAAACAACATAGTCCTACCACCAAAATCTTATAATAATACTACAAAAAAGAAACAGATAGATATCCCTTATTAACATAGATACAAATATCCCAAAGAAAACTATCAAAAAATCAAATCCAGAAATAAATAAATGGAATAATATATCACCAATGAAATTTTTAAACTAACAAATGAATTTAAGCACATTAACAAAATAAAGAACATCCATAGGATCATTTCAAAATTAACAAAATTCAATACCCTTCTATAGTGAACCTGTGTGGTGAACTAGAAGTACTTCTCTTCTATGCCAATTCTGAATGTTCACATTCCTTTCCTTGGTTAAAGGAATGAATAATTTCTAGACTTCTCAGATGAAGCATTCTTCATGTAATGAAAACAAATGGAAAACCTCTTTATTAAAAAAAAATAGAAAACCTCTTTCTTCAAATGGGAACTGAAGTTTTAATTCTGTGGGGTTTTCCTACTTCATGGGTGATCTCTTAAAACAGATCTTACTTAGATAAAGTCCTAGAAATTCCCAGCAAAATACTTCATACCTATTTTAGTCCTTCTTGGGCACAATTACATATACATTAGACTGTAATAATGTTCCACTGGTTATTTATATTCAATTTTTATTTTTTATGTTTACTTTTTTTCTATGAACTTTTGTTTACTTAATGCTTACTGACTTGTTTTCAAGGTCTCGATCCTTGCTTTTGCAGTATTCAATCATCTGTTAATAAGTCTGTCTAGTGTTTATTGTCTTGTTTTTGGTTTTTTTTGTTTCTTTTTTCAAGTATTGACTGTTTTCACCTATAGAATTTTGATTTGTTTTTGTAGATTCTTCTTCTTTGTTGAGAATCTGCATCTGTTCACTTATTCCTCTTTTCCTGTCAGTCCTTAGACATATTTCAAGTAACTATTGTCAAATCCTGCTTCCTAATTCTGATATTTGTTGTATATTTCACATTTTTAATTATAAAGAAGATATTGCATATAGAACAGTGAAATTTGAAATATACTATTTTTTCTGGTTTTCCTAGAAATACAGATCTCTTGTTCTATGTCTGGCAACTGAGTTGATGTGCCAAGTTGATCTACAACTGAGCTTCCGATGTAGTAAGATTAATGCATTTTTGGTTAGCTGATACACCAACCAGTGTGTTACTGTGGTTCCTCTTATGAGGGGTTAATCTCTTTTATTTTCTTAGATTTGATCCAAGAGGCAGTTGGCTCATGTGCCACTTCAGAATCAGTGGCAGGGGTCACTTTTTTCCAAGCACAGTGAAAATGCTCAAGACTGCAGAAACTATACTCTGTAGCCCTGCCTTCACTGTCCCTTACTTTGACAAATTGGGTGTAATTATGAATTGCCAAGCTAAAATTATTACTTTTACTGGCCTTGAAAGTCCAAACCTCCTTACCTTCCCTATCATTGCCAATAGACTGACCTTGTTATTGGTCTCTCCTCAACCCTGAAAATTATCTAGAAGAAATTCTTCTCTTGCCTACACCCAGACCTGGTGCTTCCCCACAGGAAAGAGCCAGGACTCTCACCTCACTTTCAAAGGGCTCCTCTCTTCTGAAATTAGTTCTTATGAACTTTCTTGAATTCACCATTCTTTTTTAAAATGTTTATTATTTATTTTTGAGAAAGAGAGAAACAGAGCATGAGGTGGGCAGGGGCAGAGAGAGGGAGACACAGAAGCTGAAGCAGGCTCCAAGCTCTGAGCCGTCAGCACAGAGCCCCCAAAGCTGGCACTCACGAGCCATGAGATCATGACCTGAGCCAAAGTCTGATGTTTAACTAACTGAGCCACCCAGGTGCCCTTTGAATTCATTCTTTAACAATCTCACACGTGATTTTAATTAAACTGGACTGTGTGTGTGTGTGTGTGTGTGTGTGTGTGTGTGTATAAATCCTTTTATATCCTAACTTGAAATGGAACTTTTTATCCACTCCTATACTATTCTCTGTACTGTTCCCATTTGTTGTTAGGTAATAGTTCAACCTAGTCCCTAGTCTGATGCATTTACTAATGATTTAAAAGCATCTGACTAATCTCATCTCTGTTCACTTGTTTGTTTTAATCAATATGCCACAAAACTAGAGCACTGGATTCTCTTTAGTTCCTAAATTCCTAGATAAACTTTTAGGATTGCATGTCTTTGCTCCTCCATTACTTGCTGTATCATATTTGACATCCATCTTAGGGTAGGCACCCTAGAAACAGAGCCTGATGTTGACATTTGTATGCATGTGATTTACTGCGAGAAATTTCTCAGGAGAAGGTACCAAGTCTGAGAAAAAACAGGATAGGAATAAGGGTTCCAATGAAGTTTAAATTCAGAGTGATCTCTCAGGAATGTCTGGAGTCTATACTGCATCAGAGGTTGTCCTTTCTAGAAGCAAGGGTAGTAGAGTGCCATATAACTGCCAAGGCTCTCTAGGTAAGGATGCTTTAGTCTCTCAAAGACAATCTTCAGGGAAAATATGCCAGTGGGAGCCATCAATAAAATACTCCTCAAAGCTGGGGGATGAATGCTACAACAGAGTTGGTGATAGGGACATCAGAGAACTGGGTGGGGCACACATAACATTCTACTAATGTTTCTAATTCTTAAATGGCGCATTGCTTCTATGTTTAATCCTCCTGGGAACCACCCAGGAGTAATCTTAACTATAGAGAGGCCGTCAGAAGATCTGGAATACTAAAAATTAATTACCTAAGACACAAATTTGTCTCTATCTTCTTACAGGGGACACTTAAATGATGGGAAAAAACAAACAAACAAACAAACAAAAACAAATAAATAAATCCAGAAACATTACCACTCTATTGCAGGCAGAAATCCAAATAGAGTGGTGTCTTCAAACAATAGTTTTGTAAACCAAAAAAGAGGCCAAAGCATACGTCCCATGTTTGATTGAACAACATTATCTGTTTAATCATCAGGAGTCAAAAAGAGTCTGTTGGCCCACTTGGGCTGACTTGGGTGAAACTAAAGTTCAAGTTTCTTCAGAGATCATGACCCCTATTGCCAAGTTTTTAAAACTTTTGATTCTAAAGGAAGAGTCCATCTTAAAGCGCTATTCAAAAATAAATCTGATTTTTTTTCTTAATACATTTTATTCTACTCCCCTAAATATGTACGTATATAGTTCAATAATAATTTCTTTTGAGCATTAATCACACTGCAGGGGCCAAAGGCAGGCCACATCAAGATGGAACACTTTGGCATGAAGATGTTTTCCAGCTGAAAGCAATTGAGACTTTGTGGGCTGGAGAGAAATTTGCCCCTTCCTTAACTACCTGAAGAATTTAAACTGGTGTCTTTCTCAGAATAAGAGTTATTAGCAAAGATAAATTTTATGAAAGTGACCCATAATTACCAAACATCTCCCCTTCTTATTACCCAATGAATTGCATTCTTTCCCTCTGAAGTTCCAGACACTTACCCTCTTCTCCTTAGTTCAGGATGACATATATATTTCATTTTGCCTGACTGTCTTTGAAATTTCCAGTCTGGGTATATTTTCTGTATGTACAAAATTAAACTTGATTTTCTTCTGTCTCATGTCAATGTGGTTTTTAGTCCAGATAGAAGGACTTTACACAGAGACAGAAAATTCTTGCTACCTGACAACACAAAGACTGAACCTTTAGAAGATAGTCTATCACATAGTTCTGTTCTTTTAAGTCCATGGTCCCCTTTTGATGGAAGGTAAGGTTATAGAATAGATTTTCTGTTTGGGAATATGGGCACATAATCTTTATAATTAGAACACTAATTAATAAACTATTCTGGTCCTACTGCATAATTCTGTTTGGGATTAAATTACAGATATTTTTTCTTAATTTTCCCATGTAAATCCTTGTGTAGGCTAGCTCTCTAACAAGTGGATGATTTCTTAATGCATTCTGAGGTGTGTGCTGTGAGACACTATGACATGCCTCATAAGAAAAATCAATAAGATTTCATGGTCAATTAAGTTAACTTCCCTTATGTCACCACATTAAAGGCACAGAAATGTTTTAGGGGGAAAAATATGTTTACTTTTGAATATTTTAGTGTTGGTAGAATAATACTTTGGCAGTCTATATTTTTATTTGTATTACTTTTATTTACCATTTCTATTAACATTAAAAAAAACTGAAATATCATTTGAGAAACATGATGGGAGTGAGTCATACAGGCATTCAGTATAAATGAAATCTAGAAGTAAATTTTAGAATTTCTTACTTCATTTTTCTTTTCCCTCAAGATTCCTTATGCTCCTACTATTTTGCTGGATGAACCATGCTCTCACAATGCACTAATACCAATGGAAGAAGGATGGAAATAATAAATATACATTAATTTGTTTCTTGGGTATTGGAATGCATGCTCAGTTTGACTTAAAAAGGTCTGAATTCAAATAGCAGATCTGCCGGGGAGCCTGGGTGGCTCAGTTGGTTGAACATCTGACATTGGATCAGGCTATGATCTCACGGTCTTGTCAGTGAGTTTGAGCCCTTTGTCAGGCTCTGTGCAGACAGCTTAGAGCCTGGAGCCGCCTTCAGATTCTGTGTCTCCTTCTCTCTCTCTGCCCCTTCCTCATTTGTGCTCTGTCTCTCTCTCTCTCTCAAAAATAAATAAACATTAATATATATATATATTCAAATAGCAGATCTGCTAATGACTAGCAATGTAACTTTGGGCAAGTTAACCTTCAATTTTCTGTGCCATTAAAAGAAAGTCATGCCTCCATCTGCCTCACAGAGTCAAAATGGTAAATAATGCAAAGCTTAAGTAATAAGTGCTCATTTGTTGGTAGGGACTTTTTTTGGACATTAAAATCCTATGAAAGTTTAAGATAATTGTTACATGTATATAGTTGCTATACATATATAGAATATATTATATATGCTGTTATATATCATAGCTTTGTTGCTAAAAACATGTCAGACAGTCTTAAAATTATTTTCAAATATAAAGAGTGAAGCTAAAATCAGATGCAGACTGCCTATTTCACTTAACATTATACCCTACAGATCCATCCATGTTGTTGAAAATGGCAAGATTTCATTCTTTTAGATGGTTAATGTTCCACTGTATGTATATACCACTTTTTTATCCATTTATCTATCCATGAATCTTGGGTTACTTCCACAATTTGTCTATTCAAAATAATGCTGCAATAATACATATGGGTGCATATATCTTTTCAAATTAACGTTTTCATTTTGTTTGGGTAAAAACCCAGTAGTGGATTACTGGATCATATGGGAATTCTATTTTCAATTTTTCAAGGAACCTCTATATTGTTTTCCACAGTGGCTGCACCAGTTTGCATTCCCGCCAAAAATGCACGAGGGCTCCTTTTTCTCTACATTCTCACCAACACTTGCTGTTTCTTGTGTTTTTGATTTTAGGTATTCTGACAGATGTGAGGTGATGTCTCATTGTGGTTTTGATCTACATTTCTCTGATGATGAGTGATAATGAATATTATTTACCTCTGTATGTCTTCTTTGGGTAAATGTCTGTCTCCTTACCATATTTAATGGGATCATTTGGTTTCTGGTGTTAAATTGTATGAATTCTTAATACATTTTGGATACTAACTCTTATAAGATATGTCATTTGCAAATGTGTTCTCCCATTCAGTAGGTAATTTTTTAGTTTTGTTGATGGTTTTCTTTGCTGTGCAAAAACTTGTCATTTTGGTGTAGTACTAAAAGTTAAATATTGCTTTTGTTTCCCTTGTCTTATGAGAATATCTAGAAAAAGATATTACTGCTTGGCTGTAACGTCAAAGAAATTACTTCTTGGGCTCTCTTTAAGGATTTTTATGGTTTCAGGTCTCATATTTATGTCTTTAATCCATTTTGAGTTTACTTTTGTATATGGTGTGAAAAAAGTGGTGCAATTTCATTCTTCTGCATGTAGTTGTCTGGTTTTCCAACACTATTTGGTGAAGAGACTTTTTTCTATTGCATAGTTTTGCCTCTTTGTCAGAGATTAATTGACCATATAATCATAGGTTTGTTTCTGTGCTCTCTATTCTGTTCCATTGATCTATGTGTATATTTTTGTGCCAGTACCATACTGCTTTGATTACTATAGCTTTGCAGTATATCCTGATATCTGGGATTGTGATACCTCCAGTTTTATTTTGTTCTTTTTTTTTTTTTTTTTTTTTCAAGATAGCCTGGGTTCTTTGGGGTTTTTGTGGTTCCATACAACTTTTAAGATTACCTGTGCCGGGGCGCCTGGGTGGCTTAGCCGGTTAAGCGTCCGACTTTCGCTTAGGTCATGATCTCGCGATTCGTGGGTTCGAGCCCCGCGTCCGGCTCTGTGCTGACTGCCAGCTCAGAGCCTGGAGCCTGTTTCAGTCTGTGACTCCCTCTCTCTCTGACCCTCCCCTGCTCACGCTGTCTCTCTCTCTCTCCTAGAAATAAATAAAACATTAAAAAAAAATTACTTTAAAAGATTACCTGTGCCATTCTGTGAAAAATACTGTTGGTGTTTTGATCAGAATTGGATTAAATATGTGAATAATTACTACTCTTAAATGCTCTAGACAAAATATAATTTTACTGCAAAAGTGGGAAAAATATTAATGTGGAGGAATAGTTTAATAGAAATTTTAAAAGGAAAGAAATTTCCTTAGGGACAAAAGGTCATTTAAATCTGATTTCTTGAAGCTCCAAAATTATCAGTAACATAAAATAAATCTTTTCAAATGAAAGTTATTTATTATGTAATACGCCTCAAATTTTTCGCAAATCAGTCAGAGAAGCTGTCAAGTCCTTGGTTTGATCCAATGGCCAATACTAAAGGCCTTATTGTTCAGTGTAAGAATTCATGGGGCATAAGTAGTTTCACTTTGTTAAAGTAAAGTTAACATGGAAAACATATCTAGCTTTTATCACTTTAAAGCCTAAAGTTATTTATCCAAGTATTTTCCTGAGATAAATGCATTCAATCTTTAACCCAGTATTTAAGTAAAAATCTACTTTTAAAAAATATTTATCTTCACTTCTTTCATAGCTTTTGCATAGTTTGACATTACTTATTAGATTTTTAAAGTTATTAGTATATACCCAGCCTGAACCCTCCCAGAACAAAATACCATGACTTCTTCCTTTGCCATATTTTGCCCTCTAACTATTAGGCTTGGCCCCTAATAACCACGTATTGAATGAATATGTGAATAAATTACTGAAAAGCTATTCCCTATATCTGGTTAGCAGATAAGTGTGAAATGAATTAAAACATAAACATGCTGTTGAGTGAAAAAAAATCAGACTAAGACAAAATTCTACTAAATTACTCCATTTAAAATAGTTTATAAACAGGCAAACTCGTGATACCAAAGCCAGGATATTGCTAATTCTTGGGGAGAATGGTTATGGAAGGGAGCACTATGGGATTTCTGGATACTGGAAATGCTGTTTCTTAACCTGCTGTTGGCTATCCAGGTGTTTTCAAGTTTGTGTAACATCCAAGGAGACTTGACCTGTGTACTTTTCTATATGTATGCTCTCCTTTATAAAAATGTGTTAAGAAATATACTTAATCGCCTGGAGCAAAAATAGCTTAGGTCATTTGACTGCCCTTATGTTCTAATGGGAAGTATTAGGCGAATATTCTGTCAGAAGTCTTAAAGATACTTCATATCCTCTCCTTAGCTTAGCTGTTATGAGACATTTGCAAGAAAAGAGGCCAACCACCAATGATCATCCAATCACAGATCTTATAGATGTGCACTTGAGCATGACCACCTTCACGGCAGACTCATTTTCTATTTCCCCAATACCTACTTCTTTCCTCACATTCCTATTGTGCTGCTGACTTTAAACTGGATTTCTTCCTGTGCTCTCTGCTATATGACATGAATTATGCCATATTTTCTTTTCTACAATTTCTCATGCTCCAAAGATATTCAACGTATTCCTAGATACAGGAGCAATGGAAATATCCAGTAGTCAAAATGAACAGACTGCTCTATCATTCTTTCTTAAACTTTCCATGTTAGTTCAGAGACTGGGAGTCGATTTTTAAAAATCTCTAATCAATACACAATCTTGGATCCTCTTCATCACTGGAAAAATATCCACATCATTGGCATTTAAAGCAGGACAAAAAAAATTTTCTTTCCTAAAGACACATGTCCAATAGAAGTGCTCTGGGATCAATCCCATGATGAAAAGCTTGTTACTTCCACATAGAAGGACTGGAAAATTCATAGTTTAGGTTATGTGTGTCCTAAATTATGAATACATATACAAAAAATCACAAAATAGATGCCATGGTTTTGCATCTACTTGCTAAACAGAAACATTGGCATCAGTAACACAACTGTGAAGGTCCGGTCTTCCTATTTTCATATATGTATATGCAACTCTCTTTGAATTACCATATACCATACTCATCAGATACCATTTGTTTACCCCAGGATGTTTTACTCGTCACCTGCCCAACCTTCTCCTCCCAAACCTTGAAACTGCTAAAGAGGAATAACTGGTGAGACCTGACTTGTGAAAGGGAGAAGGCTTTAAGAAGTTTATGAAGACTCAACTTATTTCGCCAGGGGTTTTTAAACCAATAAAAAAAATGTATGTTGAAGAGTTAAATTAAGATTTGAGTCCGGGTTTCATTCTGATATACTCTTTACATGTCATGCACCCTTTGTAAATGTTAGTTTCCTATCAGTGAAGTTAAATATGATCATGATAACAGCAAACATCTATATGGATATTGTAAGAAACAAGTACATTAGAAGTACTGAAAATATATTCAAGACAGTATAAAATGTGAGTAAATATTGAATGATGTATTTGACAAATTACAACAAAAGGGCATATGTGGCGATTCGCCGGACCTTTCTTTGGATATTCTTCCAAAATAAATAATCATCATTTTTCCTTTTTTAAAAACTTTTTAAAAATGTTTATTTCTTTGGGGGGGGGCAGATAGAGAGGGAGACACAGAACCTAAAGCTTACTCTAGGCTCTGAGACAGCTCAGAGCCCCATGCAGGGCTCAAACTCATGAACTGTGAGACCATGACCTAAGCAAAAATCAGTCATTTAAGCTACCAAGCCACCCAGCACCCCTCATTTTTTTAAATTATTTCCCCCCATTTTTCATTTGTATTTAGTTCATTCACATAATTGAGAGCAGAGTTATAGAAAGATCACTAGGACTTAACCACAAAAAAAGTGTTGAATGGCATCATTTTGAAAAAAAACCCAGTAAATTATAAATTGTATTTGTCTTTCTTTTTTTTTAAATTTTTTAAAATGTTTTTATTTATTTCTAGGAGAGAGAGAGAGAGAGCATGAGCAGGGGAGGGTCAGAGAGAGAGGGAGTCACAGACTCTGAAATAGGCTCCAGGCTCTGAGCTGGCAGTCAGCACAGAGCCCAACGCGGGGCCCGAACCGACGATCTGCGAGATCATGACCTAAGCGAAAGTCGGACGCTTAACCGACTAAGCCACCCAGGTGCCCCTGTATTTGTCTTTCTTATTAACTAAGTGTAAACTGTATTGTCTTTCTTATTAACTAACAAATATTTGTAGAGCACAATATTCACTTCAATATTTCACCAAAGAATAGTGAGTTATTATAATCATTTATTTCTCCTTATAAAAATTTAGAATTATGTTTGTTTTTACTGATCATATATTTAATAATTTTTTAAATACAAAAAAATTATGTAAAATTGACAGGGAAAATAATCCAGTGGTGAAGCTTCCCCAAGAGTGTGATTTAGGAACAACCCTTAAAAGGTGATTGAGTATATAATATATTATTTTAAATTGTATTGTATCTTTATTTTATTTCAGGTTTTCTGAAACTGTTTTGTTACAAAATATCTAAAAAATCCCACTATATAAATAATAAAATATTTTGCCAAAATAATAAAAAGTATAAAGGCTAAAAAAGTACAAACTAAGCAAGTGCTAAAATTAAAGTTTTTTGATGTTATCTGTCATCAAATGGGGTCAAGTACTCTGGTTTAAAAGGTTACATATGGTGGTCAAGAGACAAAATACTAAATTCATGAAAGACGGAAAGTAGGATAGATGACATACATAAATCAGAGAACCAATGGATTAAGATCTCACATAAAGTTTAAACAAGGAAAATTTTCCCACTGAAGAAAGATGGAAAAAAATCTGACTGACTTACTCTAGGCTGCACATAAAGAGGAAAATAACATCTTTCTTAAAATTTAGTATTTGCAAAAAAGGCTAGTATATGGACCTAAATTAAGGTTATCTTTGTAAATTAAAAAGAAGGCAAGCAGAAAATTTGACTTTTTCCCAATGGGTAGTCAATTTGAAGTAGATAAAGCTGATACATGCTTTATGAATATTTAAGATGTATTTTGCTTTTCATCTCTATCTACAAGAAATACTCTCATTTATTTCATCCTTTTAATCTATATTTAACACATAAATGCCTATTTATTCTATCTATATTTAACATGTCTTATAGTTAATAATGCATTTACTATCTATAGTTAATATTTCTTTTGAGTTTCATCTAACCCATTTTTTATTCTTTTCATTAAAATCAGAAAAGACAATTCTTAAATAATATAGCAAACATACTATACTATGGATGAAGCATATATCTGAGGCACAGGATACAAAAAGTATTGATTTGAATCACCACAGTTTGGTAGTATCCCCAGACAATGCTAACTGTTGACTTCTTATAAATAACTTTAAATAGCGAATAGTTGTTAATAAAATATATAGAATTTATCAGAGAGTAATTAGAAACTAACAAACAAAAGCCAGAATCATAGGTGTACATATTACAGATACCAGAATTACTTGGTGCACAAAATGAAAATAAATACTTATTATGTTTAAGGAAATCTAATGTGGGAGCAAAAGCATGAATTAAAAAACTGGCGCCTGCTAAAAATGATCAACCACAAGTTTTATTTTAATCTAATAAACTTCCATAAATGTAAAACATAAAATTAAAGTAAAAACTAAATGGCAACAGCAAACAAACAATCCAATTAAAAAATTCACAGAGAAAAACTAGAGCGAACTATCACCTCACACCTGTCAGAATGCCTAAAATTAAAAAAACAAGAAAACAATGTTGGTTAGGGTGTGGATAAATAGGAACCTTTGGTGGTGGGAATGCAAACTGGTGCAGCCACTGTGGAAAACAGTATGGTTCTTCAAAAAGTTAAAAATTGAACTACCCTATGATTCAGTAATCACACTACTGGTATTTACTCCAAAATACAAAAACACTAATTCAAGAGGATATACGCACCTCTGTGTTTATAGTAGTATTATTTACAGTAGCCAAATTATGGAAGTAACCCAAGTGTCTATGCATAGATGAACAGATAAAAAAGCAGTGGTATATATTCCCAATGGAGTATTATTCAGCCATAAAAAATGAATCTTGCCATTTGCAATGACATGGATGGAGCTGGAGAATATAAAGCTAAGGGAACTATGTCAGTCAGAGAAAGAAATAACATATAATTTCGCTCATATGTGGAACTTAAGAAACAAAAGAAATGAGCAAAGGGAAGGGGAAAGAGAGGGAGAGAGAAACCAAGAAATTGACTCAACAATAGAGAACAAACTGATGGTTATAAGAGGGGAGGAGAGGGTGGGAATGGGTGAAATAGGATGGGGATTAAGGAGTGCACTTGTCATGATGAGCACTGGGTGATGTATAGAATTGCTGAATCACTATATTGTATACCTGAAACTAATATAACACTGTATATTAACTACACTGGAATTATAAATAAATAAATAAATAAATAAATAAATAAATAAATAAAGCAGAGTATCTGAATAGACATTTTTCCAAAAAGACCTACAAATAGCCACCAGGTACATGAAAAAGTGCTCAACATCACTAACCATAAGGAAAATACAAATCAAAAACACACTTCTTACAAAGGTTATCATCAAAAAGACAAGAAATAACAACTGCTGGTGAGGATATGGAGAACAGAGAACCCTTGTGCACCGTTGGTGGGAATATAAACTGGTGCAGCTGCTATGGAAAACAGTATGGAGTTCCTCAAAACATTAAAAATATAACTACCATATGATCTAGCAATTCCACTGCTGGATATTTATCTAAAATAAAAATAAAAACACTAACTGGAAAGGATATCTGTACCCTTATGTTCACTGCATCAATATTTGCAGTAGCCAAGATATGGAGACAACTTAAGTATCATTCAACAAATGAATAAAGATAATATGGTATAGATCCATGATATAATATTATTCAGCCATGAAAAAGAAGATCTTGACCCTTGAAAAAATATGAAAGGATCTTGAAGACATTATTATGTAAAGTGAAATAGATCAGACAGAGAAAAATAAATACTGTATGACCTCACTGATATGTGGACTCTAAGAATAAAACCCAAAAAATAGAAAAACTGAGTTCATACATGACAAAGATTGGTAGTTGCCAAAGTGGGTGGTGAAGGGTGGGCAAAATGTGTAAAGATGGCCAAAGGTACAAACTTGCAGTTATAAAATAAATACCATGGATATGTAATATACAGCACAGTAACTATGGTTAATAGCATTGTATTGTATACTGGAAAGTTGCTAAGTGAGTAAATTTTTAAAATTCTCATTATTAGAAAAAAATGGCAAACGTGTAGTGTTGGGTATTAAGTAGACTTATAGTTGTGACCACTTCACAGTATGTACAAATATGAAATCATTATGTTTTTTACCTGAAACTAATATAATATTATAGGTCAATTATATCTCACAAAATAAATAACACTTTAAAAAGGATATACAGATAGTAAATAAGGCCACACAAAAGTGCTCAACATCATTTTTTATTACAAAAATGCAAATTAAAATCACAATAATATACCACTACTTACCACCTAGAAAGATTTAAAATGAAAAAGAATAACTTGATTAAGTCTGATGTGGATAAATGAATTGCTTATATTCCATTTGTATAAGAAACACTGTCGGTAATGCAAAGTAGAAAACGAATTTGAAAACATTTTGGGAGTTTCTTTAACAGCTAAATGTAAAGTACCATATGACCATCCAGTTATTCAACTCCTTGCTTCTAACCAAAGAAAAATGCAAGTAAATGTTCACATAAAGGTGTGTATATAAATGTTTATAGCACTTTTTCTTTTTGCAAAAACCAGAAACAACCCAAATGTCCATCAACATTTACCCAACAATTTATAAACAAATTGTGTTATATCCATAAAATAAGCTTCTTAGCAATGAAAAGAATGAATTAGTTATGTACACAATATGGATGAATCTCAGAATAATTATGCTGAGTGAAAGAAGCCAGACAATAGAAAATTACAGCTTTTATGATTGAATTTCCATATAAATTTCTAGAAAATACAAACTAGCATATAGGGATAGAATGCAGATTAATAAAACTGCCTGGAATGGAGAAGGGAAAAGGAAATGAAAAAGTTACAAGGAAATTTGAAGGGTATAAATACTATGTTCACTTTCTGACCATGGTGTTGGTTTCATGGGGTGTGTGTGTGTGTGTGTGTGTGTGTATGTGTAGATACATATATATATATGTCAAAATTCAACAAATTGTGTATTTTAAGTATATATGCACACATATATACATATATATTTGTGCATCCTAAAATAAAGTTACTAAAACATTTATAAAAATCAAAACTATAAAAAAACTATATATATATATTTATAAAGTAAACAGTTTAAAATAAGAACCAAAATATCCTGAAAGTAAGAGAATAAGAACATACAATGTAAACACTAATTAAAAGAATATTCACCTGGCTATATTCATATGAGGCCAAGAATATTTTAATGGGAGATATATTAATTGAGATAAACAAAAGTATTCCATAAGAGCTAAAGGATCAATTAAGCAGAGAAATGTAATAATCTTAATTTATTGGTGTTATAATATACTTTAAATTTGATGTCAAGCTAACAGAGCTAAAAGTGAGAATGTAATGATCTACAGTTATATTTGGGTATAAAAAGGTGAGAATATAATGGCCTACAATTATGTTTGAGTAACATAGTTTTATGAAAAAATGATAGAGAAAATTAATTCAGAATTAGCAAGATATGGATCTATAAAATTTCACAAAAACATTCTTCTTAAATGATTATCAAACACCTCAACCATACATTGGTCTAAAAAATAACTTCCAATAATTATCTAAGAATGAAAC
This sequence comes from Hyaena hyaena, assembly GCF_003009895.1. Taxonomy (NCBI): domain Eukaryota; kingdom Metazoa; phylum Chordata; class Mammalia; order Carnivora; family Hyaenidae; genus Hyaena; species Hyaena hyaena. Next base: position 5,605,322 of record NW_024080655.1, on the reverse strand, counting down.
CATGCAGAGTATGTTCTACAAACACTTTGGTTACAGTGAAACTCTATAAAAACATCATAACTTGATAAACTCTGAATACCTGGACATGAAGAAACTGACTACCAAATACCCACAGTGGGTCAAGGAAAAATATCAAATAAAAATTTGGAACTATTTTCCACTGAATTACAGTAATATTATGGCAAGACAATACATGTGAATTTCAGCTATTTCAGCATTCAGAGGAAAATGTATGGACTATAAAAAAAGAAAGTTTAAAAATCAGGAATCTAAACTTTTTTCCAAGAAACTAGCAAAAGAACATCTAGTTAAATTCAAAGAGAGTAAAAGAAGAATGTAATTAAGAATAGAAAACATAAGGGCACCCAGAGGGACTCAGTCAGTTAAGCATTCAACTCCTCGTTTCATCTCAGGTCATGATCTCAAAGTTAGTGGGTTCGAGCCCCATGTTGGACTCTGTGCTGCCAGCAAGAAGCCTGTTTGGGATTTGCTCTCTCCTGCTCTCTCTGCCTTTTCCCAACATTGTCTATTTCTCAAAAAAAAAAAAAAAAAAAAAAAAAAGAATAGAAAACATTTTTAATAAGGAAGAGAATCATTCTCTTAAATATTAATTAAATTGATGAACACCTAGCTAAACTAATTAGAAATAAAAATTAGAGAAAAGACAAATAGAAATATCAGGGATAAAAATGTTAACATAATTTCAGATTCTACATAAATTAAAATAGTAACAAAATAAAGTCTACACCATAAATTTGACAATTTGAAAAAGAAGTAATCAAAATTGATGTAAAAAAAGAAAATTTGAATACCTCTATTTTTACTAATAAATATGTACATTAAAACCTTCTCATTGAGAAAATTACAGCAGCAGATGGTTTCATCAGTAAATTTTTTCAAATGTTTAAGGAAGAAACACACACTTTTTCAGAGAATAGAATTAGTGAAGACATCTCAAAACTCATTTTATGGGCTAGTATAACTTTGTTATTAGCAAACTGACAATAATAGTATGCAAAAGAAAATTTGCAGGCTAATATCTCCCAAGGACAAATACACAAAAAAATCCAAGCATTGTTTAAGCTATTATAATCCAGTGTTAAATAAAAACAATTTTTCAACTTGGTAAATGGGGTTTATTTCAGTTACATAAAACTGGAAACCCAAAACCCATCAATGCAGCACACCACATAAATCAGATAAAATAAAATAACATATCAATATCTCAATAAATGTAGAAAAATTACTTGATAAATTATAATGCCTATTGATTAAATAAGAGCAATGATACTCCAGGAAACCAGGAATAGAAGTGATATTCTTTAGCCTACTAAAAGCTATCTACAGACAAGGAAACAACAACAAACAAAAACCAAAAACTGTCAGAAAAATGCGGCAGAACATTGAACATTTTCCTTTGTTGCCTTCAAAGGAAACAAGTCAAGAATGTCCATTACTTCTAGTTCTATTAAACGTAATACAGTGACACGACAGTCAAGGTTAGTGTGATAAGGCAGGAAAATAAAATAATTGTCATAAAAATCGGCAAAAAAGAGATTAAAGCACTCATTTACAGATGATAATTATGCAATGAAAAAATAAAAATGATTCCAAAAAAAGCTGTCAGAAAAAAGAATTTATAAAGAATTCTAAATCAAATTTCAATATATGTAGAAATCAACTATTTCTAGAAATCAGTAGAAGACAACTGTAAATAAATTTTATAGGCATTATTTACAATAATATTTAAAGCATCAAAAAGCTTAGGATAAACCTAATGAAAGATGTGTACAACACATACACAGAAAACCACAAGAATTTTGAGAAACATTACAGAATACTCAAATAAATGAAGGAATATACTATGTCCATGATATAAAGGATCACTATTGTAAAGAATAAATTTTCCTCAATTTTATTTAAAAATGTAATGCAATCCCAGTCAAATCAACAAAGATTTTTAGAACAAATTTACAAGCTCATTTTAAAAATTAAATGGCAATGAATATTATCTGTAATGGTCAACATAATCTTGTAAAAAACAAGAGAGTAAAGTTATATGACTTATAGCACTAAACATCAAGAAATACTGTGAACCTAATGTATTAAGACAGTGTGATATCCATGTAAGAATAGACAAAGAATCCAATGGAACAGAATATACAGCCCAGAAACAGACATGCATATACAAATGAGTTTTCAACGAAATTGCTACTAAAATTCAGCATAAAATGGTAGTTCTTTAATAAATGTTGCTTGCTTAATTGGATATTGTATTACAAAATAAACTTTGACCCTTACTTCACAACACAAACAAAAACTCACTTCATATGGACAAGAGCATAAATTAGGGATGAAATACGCCATGAAATGCAGCTGGAAGCTTTTTAAAAGAGTAATAAAATATAAAAATACTTGGTAAAAGTTCAAAGAAAGGTATTAATTCTTGTTTTTCCAAACATCCATAACCACTAAGAAAATGCAAGTATTCACATTTAATTTAAATTTCTCATAATGCATACTTATTATATATACCTTTTAAATACAACATGGAAAATGGTACCCTGACTAAATGGTCCAAGATTAAAACTCAGATAATAGGAATTAAAAGATATTTAGCAACACCAAAGGCACAATCCATGAAAGAAATAATTGATAAGATAGACTTCATTAAAATGTAAAACTTCTGCAAAAGACAATGTCAAAATGACAGAACAAGGCACAGACTGGAAGAAAATATTGCAAAAGATGCATCTGATAAAGGATTTGAATAACATCTGTTATCTACAATATACAAAGAACCCTTAAGGCCCAACAGTAAGAAAGCAAACAACTTGATTAAAAGATAGGCCAAAGACCTTAACAAGCACCTTACCAAAGAAGATATACAGATGGTAAATAAGCATGTGAAAAGATGTTCCAGGCCATATGTTATCAGGAAAATGCAAATTAAAACAATAGTAAGATACCAGTAAACATCTATTAGATGTTTAGCCAAAATCTGAAACACTGACAACATCAAATGCTGATGAGAACGTGGAACAGAAGGAACTCTCATTCATTGTCATGGATACAAAATGATATAGCCACTTTGGAAGACAGGTTGATGGTTCCTTACAAAACTAAACATATTTTACCATATAATACAGCAATCATGCTCCTCGGCATTTGCCCAACAGTGTTGAAACTTATGTCCACACAGAAACCTGCACATGGTGGTTTATAACATCTTTATGCATAATTGTCAATAGTTGGAAGCAACCGAGATTTCCTTCAGGAGGTAAATGGATAAATAAACTGTGGTACATCCAGACAATGAAATATTATCCAGTCCTAAAAAGAAGTGGGCTAAGCCACGGAAAAATATCGAAGGACTTTACATGAATCTTACTAAGTGAAAGAAGCCAGTCTGAAAAGACTACATCCTGTATGGTTCTAACTATATAGCATTCTGGGAAAGGCAAAACTATGGAGATGATAAAATCATTGGTGGTTGCTAGGGTTGGGGTTGAGGTGGGAGAGATGAATAGGCAGACCAGAGAGGTTTTTTAGGGCAGCAAAACTACCCTTTATGATACTATAATGATGAATATATGTCATTACATATGTGTCCAAACTCATAGAATGTACAACACCAAGCCTGAACCACAATATAAACTACGGACTCTGGGTGATAATGATGTGTCATGTAGACTTATCAATTGTAACAAATGTTCCACTCTGGTAAGCATGTGGATAATTGGGGAGACTATGCATGTCTTGGAGCAGAGGGTATATGGGATATCTCTTCACCTTCTTTTTAACATTGCTATGAACATAAAACTGCTCTTTAAAAAAAAGAAAGACTTATTTTCAACATGTTAACATTTTTATGACTTTTTACAGTAAAATAATGGGTATATTGTTGAGCAATATCTTTAACTTACAAAGGTTAGTATTCTTAAGAGATTAAAATTTCAGAAGAAGGAATATATAGTTTTTGTGTTGTACTTCCTAGTTTTAATTGCTTTGTAGTTGAAGGGGAACAGAATTTGTCACTGCAAAATCTGTCTCTATAACATAAGGATTATCTTGAGCTGGTCATTTTCAATTTTTTTTAATGTTCATTTATTTTTGAGAGAGAGAGAGGGAAAGAGGGAGAGAGATGGAATCCGAAGTAGGCTCTAAGCTTTGAGGTGTCATCACAGAGCCCGATGTGGGGCTCAAAACCCCGAAACATGAGATCATGACCTGAGCTGACCCGCTCAGGTGCCCCAGTGAGCTGGTTATTTTGAAGAAGACACAGAACACAGAAGCTCTGAAAACCCAGTAGAGGTTACATTTTGTCTGAGAAATTTACATTTATAAGGGAAATATCCATTTGTAAGTATGTCTTCTTCTCCATACCAGGAAATGAGGAATAACCAAATCTCCAGAAACTCTTATCAATGGAGAAGGCAAAGACTCAGATTTGCAGGACAACCTACTGTTGCTACTTGTTATTGCTTTTCCCGGTAACCTTCCATTAACAGGCTTCCTTCTTCCCCCAACCCTACCCCCCAAAACTTTCTTTTGTCAGTAGCAGAAGGTGGTATTTAAGGTAACGGCTTGGGCCATTTTGGGGAGCTTCTCGATGGTCATCTCCCATGTATACAGAGGACATATACATGTTATTAAACCTGTTTGTTTTTCTCCTGTTAATCTGTCTTTTACTTTAGGAGAGTCTCAGCCAAGAATCTAGAAGGGTAGAGGGAAAATTATTTTCCTCCTCTACAAACTCTTGAAAAAGAAAGAAGAGAGAAAGGAGGTGGGGATATGAGGGAGGTAGGAATGAAAGAGGACCTCAACCACCTCCATTTTGACCTTAGTCTGCACTTCCTAATTAATTTTTCTTTCCAGTTTGTCTCTTTACTCAGGCAAAAGGCCTAGCAGGCAAAGCATATCATGATGGTGACCAGAACTATCCCTTAAGCAGTAAGGACCAACCTGCATCAGCAAGACCCCATGATTGACCCCAAGACAATGATCAACCTGACCTTTACTGCCCACCTGCATGTACTCACCGAACTTTGTCCCACATTTTCTTAATATAAACCTAGAAGCATTTTCAGCACTTTGGAGGTAGTCTTTGAGACATTAGTTCACTGTCTTCCTGGTGTTGGCTTCACTGAAATAAATTTCTTTCTTGTTTCACCTCCACTTGTCTCTCTGCCTTCTGATTTTGTCAGTGGTGAGTGACCACACATGGTCTGCTCGGGCCCCCTGGAGTCAGGTGTTCTTTGCCCCTGCATCCTGATGACAGGGAGAGAGAGAGAGAGAGGGAGGAAGAGAATAGGGGTGTGGAGGGGAAGGAGAGAGAGAGAGAGAGAGAGAGCAAGGTGAAGAAAGACAGAAGAAGGAAGGAAGAGGGTTGGCAGGAGAAAAGTTGTTTACAGTAGATTTCTTGTCAGGGAAAAAATGGTACATATTTAGGAACCCACTGTAATGGATATGTTCATTCAGATGAAGTCCCTTGTGGTATTGTTTTTTATTTTTTTCATTTTTTCATTTTTTAAAATGCTTTTTATTTATTTCCGAGAGAGAGACAGCGTGAGTAGGGGAGGGTCAGAGAGAGAGAGAGAGAGTTACAGAATCTGAAGTAGACTCCAGGCTCTGAGCTGGCTGTCAGCACAGAGCCCGATGCGGGGCTCGAACCCACGAATCGCGAGATCTTGACCTGAGCCGAGGTTGGTCATACTGAGCCACCCAGGCGCCCCATATAGTATTGTTTTTCAGATCGGGCTTGGAAAGACTTAGTTACACTGAAAGAAGCTCAAGACTGATGATGAAGCAGAATCAAATAGAAAGCACAGCATTACAAAGAAGGCTGAGAAGATGATCAGACGTTCTGTGGAGAAGTTCCTAGGGGCATCTCAGTCACACGGAATTCTAAAGTCGGGGCAACCTTACTTTCAATTTTAAATTGTTTGCTGTGTTGTCACACAGGTTGCATGGGGTCTTCAGTAAAGTTTCATAGACTCACAAATGTCCTTTGCAAATAAGAGCTGGAGAAAATCAAGAGAACAGGGCAAAATACGGTGTGTCAGTGGATGCCAGAGAAAAGAGAAAGAAGCATGGGAATTAAGTGTCTCATTGAAAAGAGAGGCGATGAGTGAATGTAAGCATGTGAAAAATTTGCAAAAGTCTTTGTGGAGAGCTCTCCTTTCATAGAACGAGGGGTAAAGCAGTTCAAACCAATTTTCTTTAAATATCAAAGGCCTGAATGACCCTTGATACCAGAGTTGCAGTATAACTAGAGGGTAGAATAAAGAGTAGGAATAAATGACCTTTTAGGCCTCACCCAACTCTGAAATGCTTTGATTCTAAGAGGAGCATATGACTGTGTAGCAATATATCAAAGACTTGCCAGTGTCACTGTGGTTTGGGCCAATTACTACATTTATTTATGGTTTAGGAACTTCATTTAGGGCTTGAGGTACGAGACTAAAATAACTCAAGTTCAAAGAAATAACAGTGACATTGACATTTCACACTGATCAGCAAGTCTTTCAGGGAGTTACAGAATGGCAACATTTATAAGCCACAGTTGCTGCTACTCAAGTAGAGTATGAGATTAGTAGAGAAAACTGTCCCTAAAGCCTCATTACAGAGTAAATCAAACCTAACCCGCTGGCCCAATGTTGCTGTCACATCAGGAGAGGCCAAACCACTAAAAATGGCAAATGCAGTCAAGCCCTTATTGCTTCTTTGGGGTAAAACAGAGAAAAAAAGTCTGAACTAAGCCATTCCAAAAGCTCGTCTTAAAACGTGAGAGGCCCTAGATACTGCTAGCTTTTCAATTGGATTACCCAGGACAGTTTGCAGTTAACAAAGAAAAAAAATCAATGTCTCCTTATTAACTCTGGACAAAGAAGTTTTAAGTGTTTGCCATAACACTCAGATTCTAGTTTCCTTAAACACAAAAGCTCAATGATTAGCAAACGTGGCTACTGTCATACTTAACTCTTTACATGCTGACATTTTTCAGACAGTGCAGAGAGGAGCTATATTGACTTTAATGGTAACTTGAAGAAAGAAGCGTTTCTGAGTTCTAATATGTTCATGTATAGATAGTGCCGTGATGAACAGCACCATTCGAGAATTATAAAAGAAATGACTAGGTTAGGCAAGATTATATGAAGCTTCTGAAAAAGCAAAGTACATATTTGTCAATAAAATGATGGCTTCAATTCCAGAGAAGTGAGTGACAAGAATTGAAAACAGATAGTTATCAAACACTGTGCTAAACATATTTCATTGTGGAAAAGGTAAACACCTTGCCTACAGATGCAGACAAAACTATGGAGCTGGAATTCAAGCCCATCTATCCTTAGTTTGTATTCTAAATTGTATAATATGACATAGTACAATGAAATGCAGTAACACTATGATCTAGGAAGTTGAAGCCTAATTCTTCCTCTGCCACTAATCAGCTGGGTGACATTGAGCAAGTCACTTCACCTTTCTGGCTCGACATTTTCCTCACCTGTAAAATGAAGGAAATGGACTTTGTGACCTCCCTTCCAGATGATAAAGTTTAGGATTCATTTGCCACCTTTTCATTACCTCTACCTATGGTATAGAATTCCAATCTGAGTAGTCAGAGGAGACATATTCTGGGGTCTAGAGACGTAAGGCCCATGCAATCATTCACGTATGTTTTGCAGAAACATTCCTATCTCTCTTTTTCCAACTGTAAATGCCCCACCGGACTCATTTAGTTTGAAGGAGTGTTCCTACTGAGCTGTGTGTGAAAAGAAACTGCCATCATATGAATATTTACCCATCCACATTAAACTAGACATGAAAATATTCCAAGTACTCCACTCATTCTATTAATATTTCCATCTAATAGATATGGAAGAAGCACTGACTCGTGATCACTTTCCCAGCTGGTGTCTGCGGAAAGAACTGGTACAGTGTGTACATACATACATTTCACTTACTAATTGCATAACTGGATGTTTCAAGTTCACTCTGACCCTCTGCTGAGCAAGATACACTACAGTGAAAGATTTCCACGTGGCAGAGACTACTGTAGTCTTTCAAGATCCAAAGAAGTTATAGTTAGGATCTTCTGAATTGTAAGAGAAAAAATACTGATTTCCATTTGCCTCAAAACAAACAAACAAACAAACAAAAAACAAAGTGGAGATGCATGAATGTTTGAGATCATATATATGAAGAGTTACATGATAGTCAATTTGACTTTGTGTAACTCATTCTCTTTGTGCCCCACTTCCCATGCACTATCCACCTTTCTTCAGCCTTTTCTATGCCACTGGAGGCTGATACCTGTTAACTGCTTCATTGACTTTCTTGCTAGCTCTCTTTCAATTGGGGGTGACAAGGGAGTTACTAAGAAGAGACTGGCAGGCTAGCTGAGAAAAATACCACAGCATTTCAGTTCTACTCACTTTAGCCTTCAGGGATGAGTTTCCATCCCTTTACGATGAACACCCCCACAAGGCACTTCAATATTCCAGCTTTTATTGAGCTGGAATAGCACTAGGCCTTCCCCTTGTCTCCGGTTTCAGAGATGGCAACAAGTTTCCACTTTTCCTAGATGTGGAGCGCCTCCTCCTTCCTCATTTATTCCTTGAATTTTGCTTACTCCTCTGTAAATAGTTGTTTCATTCAAATGTTTTCACATGATCCATCTGGAGTGAATTCTGCTTCCTGCTAGGACCTAACTGACAAAAGGTAAGGGCTGCTTGATCTAGAACTCAAACCATGTTATTAAGACCTACTCTTCCTCTATTCCTCTGCTTTATGCTCCTTCATCTTGGTACATTTTTAGGTCTCATGTAACCTAATTTTTAGGTCTTATTTATAGGTCTTATAAACCATCATGAGATGGTTACTAATAATTCTGGACTTACAGCTGTCCATGCCACAGTTCTTTAAAAAAGAGTTTTCTTTAAGGGTGCCTGGGTGGCTCAGTCTGGCTCTTGGTTTGGACTCAGGTCATGATCTCACAGGCATAGAGTCAAGCCCTGCATGGGGCTCTGCCCTGACAGCGCAGAGCCTATATGGGATTCTCTCTCACTCTCTCACTGCCCCTCCCCCACATGCATGCACTTTTTTTCTCTCTCTCAAAATAAACAAACATTTTTTAAAAAGTTTTGTTTCTCAGACATTTTAACAGAAATCTTGAAGTAGCACTCATTAGGCTAAGTTGGAACATATGCCCCAAATTTTGTGACCAGAGCAATGAGATTATCCAGTCAGGCAAAAGTCCCAAATGCCATCCTCCCATACCCCCAGGAACACAAGGTAGAGTCAACAAGAGTCAAAGTTCTGCCACTGAAACTGGTGGTTCCCAGGAGTAATTTCTGTGTACTAATTACAAAGGAAGGAAAAGAGGATACTGGATATTACAAATCATGACTGCACAAACAAAATGAATTCACTTAGTTGACATAAAGGCTGAGCCTGGACAAAGGTTGTATGTTCCTCTGTTGTAGCTCAGTCTGTCCTCTTTATCCAGACACCAGACACTCTTCATTTTCATTTTATCTCTGGGGTCTCTATACAACCAGGATGCCATAATTAGATCCCTACTTCCACTGGAAAGCATTTTGTGTTAGGAAAATTCTCTCAATTTTCATTTAAGTGTTTCGTATTTAATTGTTATTAAAAATAACGCACTCTCAGAATAAAGCCCAAAGAACTTAGCATGGCCCAGAAAATCCAACTAAATAAATCTGGTTCCCTCCTCCATGATTTCATTTCATACTAGGTTATCCTCATCTCTCTACACCACAGCTTCATTGATATACTTGTTTCTGAAACATATTCAACTTGTTTTCTCCTCCAGGATGTTACAAGTAGCTGCTAGCCTCTATTTGAAATACTCTTTCACCCACCTTCACAGGCTGATACTTTCTTCATTCACGTCTCAGCCTAAAAGTCACCTTTTAGCTGAGACCATCTTATGCCCCCTCACTTCTTAAAAACCCATTACTCCATTTTATGGTCCTTTTATAGGATTATCATTATTGAAAATTATCTTACTACTTTTCTCTCTCCTGTCAGATTATCTGGTAGGAGAGAGAATATTCATTTATCATATTGTTCCTGTCACAATTCCATTAGGCTGTGTGGAATTCTGGATCCTCTTTCTGCTTGGGAAATTGGGAACATTTCTTTGTCCTTCTGAGTCTCAGTTTTCTCATGGTGAGAATGGTAATGACATTATCCATATAGCAGTATATCAAGCATAAAACATACATTTTGGCATGAGAACTAATGTTACAACCCATGGAAAGCACTTATAACCCATGTCTGATAAAGAAGTAAGCTCTCAATAAATTTTGGCTTCTATGAATATTATCATCACTACTGCATGCATTACTCTAGGAATTCAAGTTATCAATACCTATTTTCAAGGTGTAATATAAACCAAGTCAAAGTGAGGATTTATTCCTATATACATTATTCCTATTCAAAAGCAACGTGATTTTTAAAAATGAAGATTTAATAAGTACAAATATGCTAGCATTTACATTTGTGCCAGTTATGAAGAGTTTATCTCTTTGAAAGTTAGTTTCATTATGTGCAAATTAGAGAAATCAGTCAATAGGGGTAATTAAGATGATTGCATGATACAATAAATAAAAAAGAAATTTAGGGTGGAGATGTGGCAAATGCTCAGTAAACGGGCATTAATATTCCCATTATATGTTAGGATTCACGTTTATTAATTTTTATTTTAAACATTATTTTTAGTAGTTTTAGCACATTTTATTAGCCCTACCATATGTATGAGGATCCTGACACTCAAAGAAACTAAACATTCACTTAGGTAGAAGCAAGAAAATAGGATCTTGACCTCAGTGTTTTCTCATGTCAATAGCCTTACTCTTTCCATCACACTGTGTCACTTCTGATTTGGGGTTTTATTTAGAGTCTCTGCCATGGTGAAGAAGATGAATCTATTATCTGTCTATGGCTTCACTAGAGGATAAAAGCAAAGGAGTCCTTCTATAAGCAGCACCAACATAACTCCGATATGTTTCCTGAGTTGCAACCATGGTAAGTCTACATTTACTCAGCAATGAAGAAATTCTGCAATGGCCAAGAGCAAAAGAGACGTCTAAGCAGTACCCTTGATCCACTTCTCACTTCTGAAGGAAGATGGTCCTGGTCTCAAGAGCGGTAAAACACAATTTCTCTGTTGTATGGATATGCCAGGTCTCTGAATTCCTCACAGAATGGTGGAAGCAGCTCTGGAAGCCCTTGCCATAAGGTTATATTTGTACTAGCTGGAGCTGAGCTTTATAAGCTGAAGGAGCTGCCATTTTGATTAGTTCTCTTCAACACAAGTCATTCTCCTTCACTGTGTATGGTGCCCTCCCCCTTCTGCGCTTTTAAGGTGGATTGCTTTCACATTGTAGTCCTACGTTTTCTGTAAGCCACTTTTCAACACTTACCATCCTGTTTCACAGACCTATATGCATTTGCACACATTGCCCTGTGCCTAGAAAGTTTAATGCTCCCAATCCTAGTCCCCGTTTCCTCCTTCACACCCTCCCACATAGCATCTCTTCACCCTTCAAAATACTGACTCTTCTTTCAAAAAGTCTCTCTGTGGAGTCTCCTACAAGAGCCTGCTCACTCTTTTACAAAGAATTGATCACAATGTGATGCATTGAATATACTCCCATTTGTAGTATACCATCCAAAATTTGTAGAATTGTCTGTCTCGGGACCTATTCCAGGCTCTTACACAGTGAACAAATCAAATACAGTTCTGCTCTTGTGGTTTTGCCAAAATAGTGTTATGTTTTGCTTTCTTTAAAATACACTGTTTATCTCACCTTAATGTATCAAGCATACCACAGAAGCAGGGTGTGTATAATTCATTTTCAACCTACAATGTCTAGCACAGTGCCTGGCACATATTACTTACTGATTAAATATTTGCCAAATCATAATGATTAATGATTTTTATTTTGTGTTATCATAAGAATTTGTGCTTCAGAGTTATACACTTAAATCTAAGATGGGACTTTAGCTTCTTCTCTGCAGATTCCCAAAGGACTGGTTTCTTACATTAGAGGCAACTGAATCTGCCCTTCAGCACAATTTGTTGACTTTGACAAGTTACTCCCTCAAGTACAACACCAAGTTTTGCTTAACAAGGTGCCAGAGGTGCTGGCATCATTGTAGACAGTATTTACTAGCATGACCACAGCCTTTGTAGCTAGGAAAAGCTGGAAGGACACATGAGGAACGTTATAGACAAGGGCAGCCTGGTTTTTATTATAAAAGAAGCAGGAATAAAGTCTCTGTCTCAGAAAGTGTTTTGGCACAAGCTTTCCTTTTGCAAAAGCCAGTCGAAAATAAGCAAGGAAATCTTTTAATTTCCCAGTCATCCTCAGGATTGCACTAGGACATCTTCACTTGTGGTACTTTCTGAAACCCTCTAATCCTGTCTTCTCTATCTCTTACTATGAACATATCTTTGAACAAAAATGCTGTATAACTTAACAAATACAAATAGTCCTTAAATATATTAACTCAACCAATATTTACCTACAAGATGCCAGAGAATCTACTAGATGTCAGAGCCTATGAGAGGCATAGAGATTACATAGATATGTAAGACAGTCACAAATTCACTAATATTCTCTGTTCTTTGGGGGAGGCAGACTCCAGAGCAGAAAAAATAGTGTCAATTCACCAATGTCTTATTGAAGGTAGGAACCACATGCTGAGAAACTCCAAAGGAAGCAGGAATTAAGTTTTGCCCATGATTGCGGGAAACATACAGAGGTAGATGTTTAACATTTAGCTGAGAATTGAAAGAGGATAAGACTGGTACTATGGACTCAATGTTTGTGCCCTCCTTTCCCAAATTCATTTGTTGAAGCCTAACCACCTATGTGATGGTTTTAAGATGGAGTCTTTGAGGCTTCTGGGTGGCTCAGTCAGTTGTGTGTATGACTTTGGCTCAGGTCATGATCTCATGGTCCATGGGTTTGAGCCCTGTGTCCAGCTCAGAGCCTGGAACCTGCTTTGGATTCTGTGTCTCCCTCTCTTTCTGCCCCTCTTCTGCTTATGCTCTGTCTCTCTAAAATAAGTAAACATAAAATAATTTTTTTAAAAGAGTTGGGGCCTTTGGAAGGTAAGCACATTTAGATAAGGTCATGAAACTGGAGCCTCCATAAAGGAATTAGAGTCCTATAACAAGAGACAAGAGAAACTCTCCTTCATGTGAACATACATCAAGGTGATTATTTGTAAATCAGGAGGAGGATGCTCACAAGATACCAAATCTGCTGGCATTCATGATGCCTGCTTCCATAAATTTAAGTAATAAATGTTTGCTATTTGAGCCACTCAGTCTATAATAGACTAAGCAGATCAGGTCTTAATTGACTAAGACAGAAATTGATGCCAAGAAGTGGGGTGTTTCTATAACAAATATCTAAAAACGTGGAAGTTGCTTTGGAGCTGGGCAATGGGTAGAGGTGAAGAACTTTGAGGCACATGTTAGAAAGAGCCTAGATTTCCCTGAACAGAATTTTAGGGGTGATTCTGGTGAGAGTGTAGAAAGAAGAGAACAGCCTCAGAGAAAGCTTCTGTCTTAGAGAATATATACATAATCATGAATGGGGTGTTGATAGAAATATGGATGGTAAAGGCCATTTTGAGGTCTAAGAGATAAATGGGAAACACAGTATTGGACAATGGAAAAAGGGTGATCTTCATCAGATGGCAAAGAACTTGGCTGAACTGTGTTTGCGTTCTAGTGTTTTGTGGAAGACAGAACTTTCAAGCAATGAAATTGTATATTCAGCTGAGATAATTTCTAAGCAAAGTGTTGAAGTCATGCTTGGTCCCTCCTGGCTGCTTGTTGTAAAATGCAAGAATGGAGAAATAAAGAAAAAATTGTTAATCAAAAGAGAAGTGGAACTTAAAGATTTAGAAAATTCTCAACCTTCCATATTACAAAAAAAGAGAGAGAGAGAAAGAAACTTGTTCAGAAGAGAACACTCATTAAGGGAATGAAGAACCAACCATTTATTTGATAAGGTTACTGTAGGTATGAACCATAGATGTGAACCTAATCAGCCAGCCAAGTGGGAACACTGCTAGTTTGGACTGAAGGGAATAGAGACAGAATGAAATGAAGAAAGGCTCTCAGACTTCTTGAATTTTACAGGAATGGATCATTGAGCTATTTGGCTGTGAACATGTAAAATTCTTTAAGAATTCACACAAAGGACTAATGATCTTGAACCAGATAGAGAAATTATTACCTCCTCAGCTCCCAAAGTTTGGGGGAGGGCATTGCCTCAATGTCAAGACCATAGAGCTTCTGCTGTATACCTTGGGAGAGAGGCTACCTGGAGCCTATTCCTTGGACAAGCCAATCTCAGTCTTGTCTTGGTATCTTTATACATGCTATCTCTTCGTTTTTTAAAAAAATTTTTATGTTTTATTTATTTCTGAGAGAGAGAGAGAGAGAGAGTGAGCATGATCAGGGTCAGAGAGAGAGGGAAATACAGAATCTGAAACAAGCTCCAGGCTCCGAGCTAGCTGTCAGCACAGAGCCCAATGTGGGGCTCAAACCCACGAACCGTGAGATCATGACCTGAGCCAAAGTTGGACGCTTAACCAACCCAGCCACCCAGGCGCCTCACATGCTATCTCTTCTTGTCTGAATGTCTCAGTCACCCCCACCCAATTTGCATGGTTGACTTTTTTTCTTTTTCTTTTCTTTTTCTGTTTGTTTGTTTTGCCATTTAGGTCTCAGTATAAGAGCTGCTGCCCAAAGAGACCGCCCTTAAATGTCCAAAATAAAGGAGATTAGTCTTCCCTAGCATATCACTCTGTATCCTGATTCTTTCAATTTAAATAAAAAATTGAGCACCAAGAAATAATGGGTTGCTGGATTCAATCTGTCTTGGGCATGGCTTTTAACCCAATTTACAGAACAGTCCCAGTATACAGTTGGTTCTCTTTAAGCTTCCTTCCATGATTGATTTCTCATCTCTCATTCCTTTTATGTTGATTTTTTTAATGCAACACTCACAAGTACACTTTATTGCCCATATTTTTGCAGTTCTGGGGAGATTCCAAACTTCTTTTGAGTTTGCTATGTCTGCCATGACAAAGTGCCTCAGACTAATTGGCTCAGATAACAGAAATTTATTTTCTCACAATTCTAAAGGATAAAAGTTTAAGATCAAGGTGTGGGGAGGATTGGTTTCTTCCAAGGCCTCTCTCCTTGGCTTGTAGATGGCTGTCTTCTCAGTCTGTCATCATAAGGTCTTCCCTCTGTGCTTGTGTGTGTTTCTGTGTCTTAATATCGTCTTATTATAGGAGTAGCAGTCACAATAGATTAGATTCTAATGACTCTATTTAACCTTAATGATCTCTTTGAAGATCCTATCTCCAAATATAGTCATATTCTGAGGTAAATACCTCCACATACGAATTTTGGACACAATTAAGCCCATAGTACCATGTGATATGTCCCCAAAGTCTTATAGAAAATTAGAGGTTATTATATAAGGTAATTCATAATTGTTAAAACGTTCATGACTCAGACAATGGATGTTGATTTTTTTATTTCAGTAAACACTGATAAAATAGAATATAACAAAGATGGTTCAAAATACAGTAACTTAAGCAGAATAAATGTTTAGTTCTCTCTCAGCCGATAATTAGATGGAGAATTCAGTAGGTGGGCAGTTCTGCTCCATGAGTTTGTCCAGGAATCCGGTTCCCTTCCATCTTGTCACCCCACTATTCCACTAAGGTGGTTTTCTCATGTCTGCATAGTTAAATCTACTTGCCTAGCATAACTCTCTCTTTTAGCACGACAACAACAAAAAAAAGAGGCAGAGAAGAAATGTGGAAAAAGCAGTTTTCTGTTATGGATGTGGCATTGGAATTAAGCCCTTAACTTGTGTTTTCATTCCATGAAATTAACTTGCTGACATGGTCATATCATATGCAAGAGGAGCTTGGAAATGTATCTCTTCAGACATC
Organism: Hyaena hyaena; assembly: GCF_003009895.1. Classification (NCBI taxonomy): domain Eukaryota; kingdom Metazoa; phylum Chordata; class Mammalia; order Carnivora; family Hyaenidae; genus Hyaena; species Hyaena hyaena. The sequence goes on along the minus strand of NW_024080655.1, from coordinate 5,589,296 downwards.
ATTTCCCCTCAGACATCATTTCCCCTGCTATATAAACAACCCCATGTGTGGTGGTTAGGACTTCTATTACTAAGAAGAAAGGAATTATAATCTCTGCCACAGTGATTTACAGCAATATTTAAAAAGAGGATAGTAAAAGACACCTGCCACTTGTGCAGTATTCTGATTTAGAAGTTTGAGATTAGCTCAATTTCCTATAATTATCACTGGAAACTGGGATTACTTTTTCCCCAAGTTTGACATAAATTCAATTTACTTTGGTCATATTTCCCAATCACTCTAGGATTATCTAGGATAGAAACTTAGGTCAAAATATTTTGCATGAATGTATGCCATTTTATATAAATTAGAAGCATAAGAGGAAGCTGGACAAAGAGGCAACATGACATACTTTAAAGGATGCTGTTTTGGAAGTAACACCAAGTTACCAAGTGTGCAAGCATTAGCCAATTACCAGAACAATAACTGGAGGGCAAGGTCCCTCATGTCTCTGAATCTCAGTTTCCACATGTCTATGCTGATTATAATGTTTACCTTGAGGGATGCCTAAAGGCTTAGCCTAATATCTGAAGATCATCCTGGGAGAACTCAATAAACCTTCATAGAGTTGGGCAGTTTCCTTCACGTGACAATATGGTCTCTAGGTGAGACTGCTTGTTAGAGATTTAACATTTGTGGCATCAGTTATTCTCTTAATCTCTCTAAGTCCTATTTTTCCTAACTACAAAACAAAGGTAACAACAAGACCAAGTTTTTAGTGTTGATGTGCGATTTGAATAAAACTATATAGTAAATTGCCTACTGCTTAGTGTATCCTAAGTGTTCAGTAAATATTCCTGATGTGATTTTTTTCTCAGCTGAATATTATGGTCCAAGTCATTAGACAGGGGTCTTCTTCTAGCCTCATCTGATGCCCTAGATATCTATAAATTGGCTGCACTCCTGGAGAAAAAGTGAAGATGCAAAGCACATCTGTTTCCCATTTAGGAGGCCTTCAGGCTGGGCATCTTAAAAATTAAACTCCATTATTGTCATTATCCATGTGAAGTCTTCTTTTCATGGTGAAGCTGTTCATACTTAGAGTGGAAAATTACAACTTCCAAAATTGCCTCCCCAGGGGAAATCTAATGGGTATGTTTTTTATTTGGTGTCTCTTGTAAATGATCCCTACCAAATGAAGAAATCTGATTAAAGCCATGAAAACTTTTCAACAGACAGTGACAGGAAAACTGTGGAACATGCCCCTAGCCACATTCATGGTCTCATCCCCCACTCTTGATCTATTAATTCAACAGGACTATTTAGCTGCCTTTTTCATGTAAATGGAAATACAAAAAAAGTTAGAAAACTTCTGGCTGAAAGTAATTGCCCATTTGGGGAAAATATGGTCAGATCACAAAAATAACCACCAGGAGACATCGTTTAGCTCCATGAACATTCAGAATTGACATAATCCATTCTCATAAGACTTATTATTTTCTATATCAGACGTGCTCTTGGGATATATCCAATGACACACTCCTATGGATCCTTGAGGCATATCAATTTTTCTTGAGTAATGTTACCTGGGCACTGGTTATTCCCATGTCAATTCCAAAATTCACATTGGAACCCATTAAAATAATTATTTAAGAAATAAATAAAGCAACCTAATTTGCCACCTTATGGCATTCTGTGCACTTTATCAACTGAATAGACAGAGAGGTGACTTTTATAGCCCAAGGAAGGAAAAACCATCTAGGAATAAAGCTAATGTCAAAGTAATAGGTACCCTTGAAGCTTGATTTAAAACTGTCGAATCACAAGCATTTGTTGTAGGTGGAATGATACACAATAGGAAGTGTTCTCCTTGACACAGGGGTACTTACAACTAGGAAATCAGATCTTGTCACATTCTGAATTGTGTTTCCTCACCATTAGAGTCCAATTAAACAGTCATCATAGGAATGCTTTATAGAGATGTTGATTATTCCTTTTTGCCTCATATGAGGAGACATAGATGGTAAGATCTTTCTGCTATTAGTAACACCAAAATTGATAACCTGGCTAATGTGTCTAGTGAATCATTTCCTTTTTAAAAAAGCACATTTATTCTTTGAAGTATTAGGTAAACCATAGAAAGATACTTTGAAATTAAAAGGAGATTGATACAAAGAAATACAGAGTTCCAGAATCTGAGTAACATCTTTTTATTATTGAGTGGCCAGATAGGGAGAGAAGAGGTACCCTTGATGCCTGTGTTAGAGATATTCTCAAATCATATTAAAGAAGTGGTATCCAGCTTTCAGTGAATGTTTTCCGCTTAAACAAGGAAGAGGGTAATATTAAAGAAACTAAAAATCCCTGCAGAAACATACATTATACTGATACCTAGTCAATGGAACTTGGTGCTGGTATTTGTTAGCTTTATACATAAACCAAGTCCTGGCTTTATGATTTGTTTAGAAACATATCTCAAGAAGCAGAAATGCTATTTCCTTTCAACAGATTGTAAGGAAAGGAATAGTACAGCAAAACTATTTTAAAACGCAATTCAGAATTTATATTCTCACTTAATTACTCAGTGTTTTGTTTGAAAAGAATAAAAAAAGAAAGACAGTTACTTATCTATAGGTCTGTAAATCTTTTCTCAAAATCATTTGCCATTTTTTCTGGCAAAGTGCATTCAGTGCCAAGAAAATGGTTCCACATTAACGTGCCATTTCTGTTTGATGTTAAGCCAAATTGTCTCACACTCCAAGAATGATTTTGTGAAGCAATGGAGTAGAGCTTTCCAACTGTGCTGCTTTAAAATAGTGCACAGGTTCCTGGGGAGTTGGTTGAGAGAATCCATTACCAATTGGCCAGCCATTATTATCCTATAATCCAGAAGTCTGGTCTATTGACCAAATGATTCAGTGGCTTACAGGAAAATGTCAATGGACCAAACATTTTGACCACCCTGACTGGCTTGCATCTCTTGCTTTTAATCAAGGCACTGATCCATTCAGTTCAGAACAGCCTGTCTATAACAATGAGATATTGAACCTCTGTCAGCTATCACTATGCTGAGCTGAACTCCTGAGGTAAAATCTAGAAGGCACCACAGATCATGGCTACTACCTCACCCATCTGATAGGTAATCCTGAATGCCTTTTACAAGGCACCCAAACCTTTTCACAAGGCTTACACACTCTCTCACCAATTACTCTATTACTCTATGAAAATACTTTCCTTCCTACAGAATGATAATGGCTCCAAACTGCTGGTAAAGTAAGGCACTGAAATGTGTGCCCACTTCAAAGAAGGTAACATTTTTCAAAAATTATTAATCCAAGAGTTGCTCAACAACAGATTGGAAGAAATAAAACTAATATGAAGGTACATGTTGGCTCTTGTTTACTCTTAGTACTACAACTCTTTGTCTTGTCCCAGAGAAGCATACAGCTCTCAGAAGAAGGAAGTAATAATGGGGAAACATGAAACTTCTCTAAATATTCCTTTAAATTGAAAAAAAAAAAAAAACTGTGGATGTTAACAGGATGTGGTAGAAAAGCTAGGAGATAGGATTCAAAAAACTTACCATCACTGTTGAGCTCTTGGTGAGTTAATTTCTCAATACTTATACCCTCATCTCTAAAACTGTGTTAATAGTCCCCACCTTGCATATCTGTGTGGTGACTGAGCAAATAAAATAGATAAGACATCTGGCACAGAGTCAAACCTAATCATAACATTGGTAATTTGATATAAAACAACATTTGAAATCTATTAATCTATCAAACCCTTCTCAGCAACTACCAGGTTCCTAATTACTTTTCATTCCTTCATCCTTTAACACATACTGAGTACCTGTAATGTGTCAAGTATTGTGCTAAGACAACAGGAACACATTCTTAGTTCTTAAGAAAATTCATCCCATGATGGGTGGCACAGATAAGTACAAAGATGACTGCCATTTTGCAGAGCAGTGTATACTGGAAGCACTATTTAAAAAGTTGACTTTGGCTTTCTAGATCAACTCCACAGCTATAATAAATTGTCTTAATAAGAAACACTTAAAGAAAAAATGGTTTCACTTAAATTATAAGTCAAATAGATCCAAAATCTAAGTCCCATCCTTCCAATCCTCTCCACTCATTAAACTGTACAACGTTGAAATAATTATCTAACATCTTTTAACATCATTTCTTCATCTGTATTATGAGGTAATAACAGTACTTATTTCATTGGTTCATTGTGAGAATTTAAGATAATAACACCTAGAACAGTGTGCAGCATGTTTAAATCCTCAGTGGGTGTAGCTGTTATCATAAATTCATTGATACATGTTTTTAATAAATAGTTATTGAGTGTCTTTTGTGTTGGAATTCATTAGGTTATTTTCACTAAAATGGGACAAATGTAGTCATAGGCCCTAAACTCATGGAACCTTTGTTCCTGGGGAAAAAAATACCAGAACTTTAATGGATCATTTAGTCCAATCATTTTATTTTATAGATAGTAAAACAGAGTCCCAGAGAGACATAGATAATAGAAAAAGCTAATAGTTACTGAAATGTTATTATGCACATGCCTGGTACTTTTATAAGTGCATTAGATGTTTTAACTCATTTAATTTACAAAACAGTCTACAGCATATTGAGTAGTAGTATCTCTATGTTACCAACAAGGGAACTGAGGAATAGAGATTTTAAGTCAATGGCCTAAGGTTACACAGCTAATAAGCCACAGAGATAGAATGTGAATTAGGCAGTCTGGCTCCAAGATTCATGCTTTTACCCACTAGGCAATACTGTCTTTTAATGTAGATTCCTTATCTAAGGACACCCATCGAGAAGGTAGTGACAAATGAAAGGCTGGAAGAAGTGTGCCAGATGCAGAGCAGCAGGCAATCACCACGTACCACCCACCCCACTATGTATTTAAGTGCCTATTAAAGAGAAAGTAACTTCAATCCCAATCTTTACTAGGTTGTTGGGGGTTTTATTTATCTATTTTTGAGATCATCATTTAGAAAGGCCAACAAAGACACTGCTTCAATAATCAAGCACAAGGTAGAAAGTAAATTAATTCCTTTGAATCTGAAGTACTTGGTCTTTTTTCAACAAGAGACAAGTGGAACTCAATCTATTCAAAATACCTAGACTCTTTATCAGGTCTTAAAATTACATTGTCTGTCTATGCTTCTAGAGTTCACAGAACAAAAGCGATTTCATTTTTATTGCTTTTGAGGTAAATTATTGCTTTACTTTTATGTTAGTCACTAGAGAATTATGGTCCACAGAGGCCTTTTAAGAGAAGAAATGATTAAAATTGTTCTTGTTCTGAAACTCGGTATTTAACTATTACTTAAGTGTATTATTCAGTGTAATGCTGCAACGATAAACATTCCCAAATGTCACTGGAATATCATCTTACAAATGTATTTATTTCTCACATAGTATCTACCCAGGTTGTTAAGGGTTCTATACTACTCGGGATCTAAGCTGAGGGAGGTTCCGTTATCTTGTAGTTGCTCTATTTGGAAAAGGGCCTTCATGAGACTATAGCAAGGGCAGGGAATTGTTGGTTCACCTGCTGGCTCTTTTGCCTAGATGTGAAACACATAGATTCTGTGCATAGTTTCCTAGCCAAAAGTAGCACTTTGCCCTACCTAATTGCAAGGGGGTGGGGATAGGTAATACTACTCCAGGAGCATAGGAGAAAAAGGAACAAGATTTGGGTAAGCACTAGAAGTCTCCACCGCAATGAATCTGTACAGACATCCTGTTGTACAGAGAATGATGTAAGATAACTAGGTACTATTGGGTGTTCCAGTGCGATGCAACTACACCTACTACTACTACCACGATTCTTTTTAATATTATATCATATAGTGATCATGTACTATGTGCCAAGAATACGTTAGCAACTTTTACATATCTAACTCCATAAAAATAACTTTGTGAAGTCAGTATTGTTCCCAGTCCATAAATAAGAAACCCGAAGTTCAGAAAGTTTTGCATCTTGTTCAAGGTCCCACATATAGGAAGTGATGGACACTTTGTTCACCTTCAAAGCATTTGCTTGGTTCACCATGAAATATTGCCTTTCTCTAAACCTAGAAAATCAGCTGGAAATAAAAATCAAAGTAAATTAGATAAAATGTCCACGTGCTAAGCAGAAGCATGAAGCATCTCTCTTAAGGAACTTAATATTTTATTAGATAATTAACCTATATGCAAAAGTCACAAATATATTTTCTTAAGGCTCTGCATTTAAAAATAAAGCATGAGTAACATTATCTTCCTCACATGGTATGAATTCCTTCCCTCTGCACTCTGTCCTTCTTTCCATTTTCTTTGCATGTTTTCATTGACAATAACCACACTGATATTGTATTTAGTGCATATACTCCAGCCAAAGTGTGAGGGCCAGTACATCATTTTAATGTTTACCTAAATCCTGAAAAGTTCATCTTTTTGCCTTCATGTTATAGATGAGGAAACTGAGACTTAAAGAATTCAAGTGACTTGAACTAGGTTACAAATAATAAAGGGAAGATCTGAGATTTGGAATGTAATCTTTGGGCAAAGGACTCATCCGCTTTGAACTACATTAGACCACTTTAATCTACTAAACTTCTCAATATCCTGGGTTCAGCTAAAGGATTATCTGTCTTGTGAAGCCCTGTAGACACCCTTAGTTAGAAGTAGGTGTATTCTCTATTCTCAAAGACCACTGAGTAAAAGCCAGTTAGCACATTCCATTGTAACTGTAACATGACTGTTTCATAGACAGACTGCAGACCCTTTGAAATAAGCCTAGGCAAATGGAGTGGCTCTGATCAGCCTTTGAAGGCGAGGATTTGCAGAGTTGCCCTTGCCCCTGGCCAGACACAAAGGATATTAGCCTCAGTATATGGACCATCCCAGATTTCCACAGCAAGTCAGTGTCAGGCTGCTCACACAAGTGCCTGCCTTTGTGAATAGGCTCAGGGTTTGGGCACAACGGACAGTGACAGCCTTTAAGAATGAGACATGACAAAGAGACAAAATGTTCATTTTCTGCACATATATTTGTACATCTACTATATGCATGAGGTGGACTAGGCAGAGAAATCAATACCAATCACTAAAGCAACACAACAAAATTATAGACAGACAGACCTATTGGGCAGGGTATGGGAAAGACAGAAGTGTCTACTTTTGGTGAGTCATCAGAAAAGACATTTAAACTAAGACCTGAAGGATGGAAAACAGCCAAAACTGATAAAAACCAGGAGAACATTCCAGGCAGGCAGTGGGAAGTACCTCATGGTGGGAAGGTCAGATATATTGACAAGTCCTAAATATAAATGCAGCTCTCAATTCCCCCCAAATTACAAATGGCATATTGACATTAGCACTTGGATGTCTAATAAAAATTTTAACTTTAATAATTTCTTAACATTTATTTATTTATTTATTTATTTATTTATTTATTTATTTTGAGGGGATGCAGTGCAGAGAGAAGTGAGGAGAAACCCAAGCAGCCCTTGCACTCTCAGCACCGAGCCCGACACGGGGCTCACTAACCATAAAATCATAACCTGAGCTAAAGTCAAGAGTCAGACACTTAACTGACTGAGCCACCTGGACAACTCTCAACTTTAATAAATTCTTTATTTTCTCCGAAAACATGTTTCTTCCCCACTTATTGGCAAACAACACTACAGTTACTCACTTGTTATAGCTAAAAAGTTTGAATCATTCTTTTTAATGTAGAGAAAAAAATTTTATTAGCTTTACCTTTAAAATATTTCCCAAATCTAACTACTTGTTATTACCTTCATCTCTCCCAAAGAACACTATCATCATCTCCCACCTGAACAACATTAAATTTGGTCTATTCTTACATCCCTACATTTTCTTCTCTGCACCGCAACCAGCGAGTTTGCATCTATTTTCTGCCCAAATATCCTTTGCTCCCTACATCACTTAGAAAAAAATTCAAAGTCTTTACCATTGACAACCCCTTAGTCACTTTATATCTGCTTTCTTACCAACCTCCTTCTCTCTTACTTTGCTCTACTGACCCTGACTTCTTGTTGTTCTCTAAACATACTAAAACGATTCTGTCCTTTGTAAGATAAACAAAGACAGAATGTGCTATTTTCTCCACTCTGCAATCTTGAGCATCTTTGTCTGGAATATAATAGTGCAAATATTTGCTGAAGGGAGGAGATGAAGAAGAAAAATGTAAGGAGGAAGGAAGGAGGGAAGGAGGGAGAGGGGAAGGACAAAAGGGAGGAAGGAATGAAAAGAAGAAGCAGAGAAGGAAGGAAGGAATACAGGTAGGTAGTCAAGAAGGCTCCCTGTAGGGGCGCCTGGGTGTCTCAGTCGGTTTAGCCTCTGACTTCGGCTCAGATCATGATCTCATGGTTCGTGGGTTCGAGCTCTGTGTCAGGCTTTGTGCTGACAGCTAGCTCAGAGCCTGGAGCCTGCTTCCAATTCTGTGTGTGTGTCTCTCTCTCTGACCCTCCCCTGTTCACACACACATACTCTCTCTCTCAGAAATAAAGAAAACATTAAAAAAAAAAAAAAAGGCTCCCTGTATATTCTAGGTCATGAGCTTAGAGCACAAGAGAAAGAAAGGATACTATGATGATCTGAGAATGGAGTTGAGTAGAGAAGCCGGACTTCACGCGCATCAGAAAGAACCTCAGGTTTTATTCTCAGTATAGTGGGAAGTCCAGAAAGCCTTTTCATTGTAAACGTTAAGTACACTCAGGCTATAGCTACACATATAAATGATTTTAACTCGCCTCCTTTGCCTCCCCTCCCCCCACTACAAAATCTTGGTTTTCCTGACTACTTGAATTTCATTCTAACAGTCACATTGATTACGTTTATCACCCCCCCCCCAGCAGAAATAACTGATACAGGGCACATATACATTCCCCATTGGAACTGCACCAAAGTATGTTTGTCAGAATGGTTCACTGTACAAACATAGGCTTAGTACACTTGGATTTCTGCATTAGAGAGAGCCATGGATTTAAGGATTAGAAAAACTGGAGTTCAAAGTGCAGCTCCCTCTCAAGGTGGGTGACATTGGTCACATAATCTACTTTTTCTGAATTTTAGTGTCCTCTTCTCTAAAATGGCAGTCATTACACCTACATTCAACTGGCCATGACTATTAAGTGAAATAGGATACAGAAAGGACTGGAACACAGTAGGTCTCTATGTTTCTACAGCAAGTGAAGGATAAGAAAGAGTGGCCTTTATCACTGAGTACTTGCTTAAGTACTGTGCTTTGTAATGTGCTTTGGTTTTGTGAACTTCCACCATCTCCAACTGGCAAGTCATAAAGAGACAGAGATGCCATTTATTATAACCAGTGGGGGGATATGATATAAGAAGGCAAAGAACTATAAGCTTTATCATATTTGATCCTGAGACCAGACCCCCTGCTGGGGGGACATAGTATATAGGAACATACATATATACATATATACATATGTGTATATATATATATATATATAAGGACACTGAATTGCTTGTTTTTGAGGACTAAGAGAACCCACAAACTAGTCTGTTGGAGTCCCATAATTACGATTTCTGCAGTGTTCAAATAACTCACCAAGTGATATTTTCAATTGCTAAAGGCTTCTTTATATGGAACCAAGGGGCTAGTGTTTGGGGGTCCAGGGGAGTAGCTTTAAGAGCTGCAATGGTCACATTTTCAAAGGGAACCTGTGCAATAGTGCCCTACTGCTTTAAGAGGAGCTTAAACAAAGCCATTTAAGGAAGTTTTGGGTAACATTTCCAGAGGTTTCAAATTCATTTTCTTAACCAGCATTAAACCTAAATGTAAAGTCTGGTCACGACTACTTCAGAAATAATGAAAACTGGTTCCATTGGACAGATACAAATATTTATTGGACAGAACTAAATGTCTTTCAAGATTATCAGGTGTTGCCGGTGTTTATACCCAGAGAAGATGTAATCATTCTGTTTTCATCACCTGTTGCTTTTTAATTTCCTTTCTCATTGAGAATCCTATTGCTGCACAGACAATAACATCACTGTCTATATGTATATATACTAACTGTACAGAAGGTTTGGTGCTGGGACAAGATATGCCAAAATAATAAAGCAAAATAGATTATGCCTTCCAAAGAGCTGTTTGCAAATACTGAAGATGTGCTATCAGTGGCCACGTTTACACAATAGAAATCATAAGAAAAAAAGAATCGTGCATTTTCTGAAATTTATTTGAGTATCTCTCAAGGATAAATTAAATTTGTCTAATAAAATTCTCATTATTGCTTAGCTTTGCATAGATTACTTTAAATAGATATATGACTACAGAGGGGAACAGATTTAAAGAAACCCAGGTTTTAGATCCAAGATGTTAAACACAAATTTGCTATGTGGCATTGAACTCATTGATTATTTTCCACAAACTCCAGTCTCCTAATTTGGAAATAGGGTAGCAAATACTTGCTCCTAGGTTTGTTATGAATATAACATGAAATCACTTAGGTAAAAGCTCTGGGTATACTATAATTAGAGTATAAGATACTATGGTATGTTATACAATTATATATGTACATATATAAAATAACAATAATAACATTTGTACAGAAAACTAGTGCATATTGAGTCCTTCCACTGCTTGAACATTAATTTTTCCATAATTGTTTCCTAGAGCTCATGCCAATAAGTTTTAGTCCTGTCAGGGACATATGGATCTTCAGCTTTACCCTAAAATAGTCTGGGACAAGGCCAGGCTCAAAATTTATATAGGAAAATTCAACTGCACATTACCCCTTAGAGATCAAAGATCTGAACAGAACTGAAAGTAAAAGTCACAACTTTTTCACATCCCCCCAAGGAAAACTGAATATGGAATAGAATAATTCACCTCCTATCCCTTCCAGAGTGTTCTGGTGCTGGAAAAGCCATGAAAATAGACTTCGAGGGGGGGGCGCCTGGGTGGCTTAGTCTGTTAAGCGTCCGACTTTCACTTAGGTCATGATCTCGCGGTTCGTGGGTTCAAGCCCCACGTTGGGCTCTGTGCTGACTGCCAGCTCAGAGCCTGGAGCCTGTTTCAGTCTGTGACTCCCTCTCTCTCTGACCCTCCCCTGCTCACGCTGTCTCTCTCTCTCTCTCTCTCCTAGAAATAAATAAAAATATTAAAAAAAAAAAAGAAAAGAAAATAGACTTCGAGGATACAGCTGTATCTTTGGAGTCTTCTCTCGAGTAAAACATAATGCAGGAACCTGTAACCCAACCTTGATTTTAATAGGTAGTTTCATGTAAGGATAAAAGATTCAGTGAGGAAAACACATAGTATCAGAGCTGATTTTCTAACCCTTTGGTGAAGGCAGGATATCAAGTACCCAAGTACCATACCCACAGAATGTCTTCTGTATTCCTGCCTACCAAGTAACAAGCCTTCCAAAAAAAAAAAGGCAGAAAATTGTCAAGAAAGCTTTTCCTGACCTTCCCCATCTCCAACCCATCCTGGTTTAGGTATTTTTTTTCTATTAATCTGTCTCTCATCCCCACTAGACTACTAGCTCACTGGGGGCACAGGGCACAGGAGAATCCATTCAATTACCATTATCACCACAGTGCCTATTATCCTGCTGGGCAAATATAAAGCATTCAATAAAATGCTGGAAGAATTAATAGAAGATAGGAATCTGTTAGAAAGAAGTATCAGTCTTAGAGTCCTTAGACATGCTATTTTACTATGTTATTGATCAGAACAGAATAAGATGCTGTTAGATAGATACACATTCCTATCAAAAACAATCCCAAACAAGAAAACAAGTCACTGTTACCATTGTAGAAAGGGAATCAGATAACATAGATCAGATTCTCAGATGTCAAAAATTTAGTCAGATATTTTGAGCAGTTACTGCCTCTACTTTGTTTTTTCATTCTACTATTTTCCTAAAATGATCACAGGAAATATCTCTCTAAGAGAGAAAGTCCATAGGCCAGTGCTTTTGTTTTGTTTACAAATACAATGTTTACCAATGTAGGTATTTAAAATATCATCACTGTCAGAGTAGAAGGAAAAAAAATAACATTTGATTATATAAAAAAATGAATGGATGGGTGGATAGATGGATAAATGAACTAGTGAGAATATGCTGGCAGCATAAACAAAAAGAAACCTTACAATAAATAGATGATACACATATAAATTTATGTGTATGTACACACATGCATGTATACATGAACACATACATGGATACACACACAATGCATAATGTTATGTAACATTTATATATAAAATAATATATAATATTTAAATAAAAATATAGTATAATGAAAATATATTTTAATATTACATGTAGGTTTTATATATAAAATATGTATATATACACAAGATACATCCATGCACACAAGAAAGGAGAAACATGGATCAATATTTGGACTTAAGTGAGATATACTAAATTTAGTATGAAAGCTTAACACTTGACTGTTTGAAATGAATGTTTTTTCAATAGTATTAAGATGTTATTTGTGATCAGGGTAACAGATGTTTGCATTTATTACATGAAATATAGTATAAATTCTGTCCCCCAAATAGTAATATACAGGGACAAAGGCAAAAGAAACACTTTATCATTAGCTACATTGTTCAGTGTAAAACAGAGGGGTTCTGTTTTTCCCTCGATGCATATTCACAGATCTCAGATTAGAAAAACCATGGTGAATGAAGTCAGGAAAGAGAAAGAAAGCTGGCCAGACTTATTTCAAACTTTGAGTAATGCAGAGTGTCAGCTACATTAGACTGGAATGAAGAGAAAAATGACTAGGTCAGGTTCACGTTCTTTTTTTACTACTTTTGTAGCTTTGGTGACAAATGTAGCACAAAGAACACCAGATGTACTACAAGTTGGGCACATGCAAGAAGACAAATATCTCCACACATGTAGGGTCGCTATACACTCTGCTTTGCCTGAGACAATCAATATAACAATATAAACAAACAATATAAACTGTTGGCCCAGTATAATTTTTAATAATGCTTCTATCCTTTTTATTTTATTTATTTTTTAAAGTTTTTTAAAAAATTTATTTTGGGAGAGAGAGAGGGAGGGAGAGAGAGAGAGGGAGATAGAGAGAGGGGGGGAGAGAAAGAGAGAGAGAGGAAGTGAGGGAATGGCAGAGACAGAGGGAGAGAGAGAATCCCAAGCAGCCTCTGCACTGTCAGAGCAGAGCTCGATACAGGGCTCGAATTCACAAACTGTGAAATCATGACCTAAGCCAAAGTCAAGAGTCAGACGCTTAACCAACTGAGAGATCCAGGCACCCCAATGCTTCTTTTCTTTTTAAAGGTCTTCTGGTTTAGATGGTAACTATATAGATACTCTATTTATAGATCATCTTAATACTCAGGACATGTGTATGGAAGAGGAGAAAGAGCAACGGAAGATTTTTTACATAGACAACCACCCTTCTGCCTAGTAAATGTGTCCAAGATTTGACTTGATTATAAAGTCTTCTCGAGAGGGGTGCCATGGGGAGAGTGGAATGCTTACGAACCTCCATCCCCTTTGCCTATTCTGATACACACCTACAATTTTTAAGTTCCATTAAAAGTTTGCTCACTTCAGGTACAGTACTTCCTTCTACCGTATCCCTCATTTCTAACCTTTTGTAGTGTATGAAGTAGCAATTGCTTTTCATCCATCCCTGTCATACTGGAAATGCTAATAGCAATACTAATGGCAATATTTATTAATTTCCCACTATGTGCCAAAGATAGATTGCATGCATCATCTCCTTGGTTTTTCTCAGTAAGAAGGAGGCAAAAGAATCAAAGGAGAAAGTGGACGTGACAACAGAAGCAAAAAGTGGGAATGATCTGAAGAAAGGATCGTGAGCCAAAGAATGCAAGTGACCTACAGAAATGGGAAAACTAGTCAAGGAAACAGATTTTACCATAGAGACTACAAAACGGAATCCACCCTGCCGACAGATACATCAGCCCAGTAAAACTGATTTTGGGCTTCTAGCCTCCAGAATTTTAAGGAAATAAATCTGTAAAATTGAAAAATTGATAGGATTATAAAGACTTGTGATTACAGCAGGCTCACTTGGCTGATCCAGAATAATTTCTTCATCTCAAAATCTTTGAAATAATCACATGTGCATGTCCTTTGTGCCATGTAAGGCAACATTCACAGATTCTGGGAATAGGATGAGGACATCTTTTGATGGCGAATATACTGAATATATACATAGAGTCCCTCTGTGAATGTCTTGTTCAAATACCTTGTACTTTTCTGTTGGGCTGTTTGTCATTATTTATTTGCATTACATATTCTAGATGCTAAAGTTTTGTCTGCTTCTGTTAAAGGATTGTAAATGTCTTTAAAAACTGAATATTCAAATTTGTCAATCCTTTCCTCCATGTTTCATGCTTTTTATGCATAATTTTGTAAATACTTCTATATCGAGGACAAACAGATGTTCTGTTCTAAATCTTTCTGCAAGTTTTAAGGTTCTGGGGTTTTTTTTGTTTGTTTGTTTGGTTCACTTTCCATGCTTTAGCTTTTAATCCATCTGGAATGTATATTTGGCTTGTATGTAAAATAAGTACCAATTTATTTATTTTTCTTAAATAGAAAGTCAAATTTTCCCGTATTTAAATCTACCTGTTCACCACTGATTTGCTGTATCTGTTCAAATTTCCATGTGTGCATAGTTCTCTCCTCTGCTCTAATAGATTTATATTACTGTATCAGTCCTATATCGACTTAAATCACATATATCAGCAATTCTTTTTGGTTGGAGGCACATTCTCCATGTCATGTCAAATTATTATTTATGTATTTCAAATCATATGCATGTTTAATAATATTGTTTTCTGTTTAATGAGGTTTCCAAAAGATGTTTATTTAATCCCTCCTTATATCTGTTAATTTACCCTTTTATATCCATTACTTGTTTCTTTATATTTATTTTATCTTTTAATGTTAAGCTCATACATATACATGATTATTTTCATGTTGGATTATTCATTATGTTATCAGTATAAAATATTGTTCCTTGTATATAATAAATTCCCTTTGAATTTTTACTGGTTATTTCATCTGTTACTAATACGGCTATAATATTGGTTTTGGTTATAATTTTCCTGGCATATTTTTCTTTAAATCTTTATTTTTAACACATTTGGATTATATTGTTTCTAGTGTGTTCTACCAAATTACTCTTACACTATTTCAGAGAACTTATTCTATACAACTTTTATTATTTCAGATTGCCTGGTTGGTGCATATTGAGCATTTGAACCATGCATGATGAGAGAGGAAATACATAATAATCGTGTTAGTCATAATAATAAACAGATCAGGATATACACCTTTTTACCAAGAATATACACCATTTACCATGTTGAGTCATTAGGTCACTGCAGCTGATATGACTTGATAGGATGATGTCTTCCTTCTTCACCTCTCCATGGTTTCCCCCCAATTCTCAACAGAGCAAGAAGTGGGTTTACCTGAGCTTGGTACCAGATATATATATGTTGGTGTAATCCCTTCCTAGTTTTATAATTATGAATAAGGTGCTTAAACAATTCTGTCCTTCAATTTAATCACTGCTCAAATGAATTATTGCCACTATATCATGATATTGATATTGCTCTTCAGTTACATGGAATGCACATGTTCAAGATACTTCCTAAGGCACAAGGCATGGAACGGATATTCTCTACAGCAACTGTTTGTATGATGGATACTAATTAAATGCATGTGAAATGATGTTGAGCTACTTAGGCTGAAAAACTATTTCCGCATTTCTAAAGACCCATGACATTTACCTAGTATAACTACATGAATGTCATAGACCTTCATTCTACTCTGAAATTCATCCCTGGTGAATAGGTTGAATAAACATAAACCTTGCCATTCAGATCAAAGATATAATAAAAAAAAATTACAAAGATTTGTTTTTCTTCTTAAGTGACAGGACAAATCTCATAAAGGCATCATTTATCATAAAAAACGATGCTTCACTGGTTTAGGATCTATCTGTCTGGCCCAACACCCACAAATCTCACTTATAATAACCTACCTTGTTTTCTGTGTCATTTGTAGAAATGTTCCTCAGGGAAAACAGAAGATCAAAAATTTCCTTCTCTACTTCTCTTCCTCTCTTTCTTTTCTTACTCTATCACTTATGTACTTATGTTCATACATGCCAGGATTCCTTGTTAAAATGGGTGTAGAAAAATTGTTAAATTTCAGCACCAACACAGTGGCCTTAAAATTTACAGACAATGGAGAGAACGTGGTCTTGAAACGTTTCTTAGATTATTTATTGGGATCAACAACTGTCAAAACCACACACTCAATATCATATATTTTCAACATTCTAATATCTACCTCTCTTCTGGGAACTAGATTCCTACCATCTGATACATTCCCAACCATATCCAAGATCCTCATATGAACACAAGTGCTGAAGTCAAGAGAATTAGATTTGAAACCTTCCACCATTACATACTAATACAAATCTTGCACTAGGTAATTCAATTAAGTCTCAGTTTCACATCTGTAAAATAAGATTAGGTGCCTCTACTTTGCCCATCTCACATCAAGGACCATTAATTTATAATTTTCAAAAAATGAAAAACATGTCTCTTATACAAAAATAGAGTGAGCACATGCCAAGGGTGTAACCCGTTAATAACACAAATAGTGGGGTGGTAAAGCAGTTTGAAGGTAATTAGAGAAACTGAGTAAAAAGAGGCACTGAAAGAAAGGACCTTGGATTACTACAGGGCAGGGAATAAATCCATAAGCTTTGTAGATATCTTTTCTACCAGAAAAACACATCTCAAAATGTATCATTTTATAGACTCACAGTTCTAATAAATACAAAGAGCATGTCAATCAAAGGTGTATTCACTTAGAAGAAGTAAATGATTCTTGGGTGGACCTGTGAGATAATACTCTGGTATAATTTTGAAAAGGCATAGAACCATCCTTTTCCACATGTTTCCCCCATTTTGGGTGATATATTTTAAAAGTAGAAAATATTTGTCTAAGCTCTTTAATGTTGTTGTGCTTTTTCAAATATTCATGATTACTGTAATTGCTACTATTATCAACACAATCATTATTTATTTTGAAGGAGCTCATACGCCCAAAAGTCTTTGTAAGTTTAAAATTTCTTCTATTTATTTATTTTTTCTAATATTGTCCTAAGTGATGGAGCTATAGAAATGAGGAGGGAAAATATCAAGGCTTTAAGAACCTTTAAGACTAGGATGGGAAAATGTAAGAAAAGAGAAATGTTTTATAAGAGTTATGTGCATTACAAGGGTACAAAGGAGCTGGCAAATTTGTCTAATTCTTCCCAGGAGAGGCAAGAGCCTCTATAGATAAACTCCTATTTCAGATGTGCAGCCAGGTAGACAATGGGCAGGAGATGAGACTCTATCTGAAGAATTATAATCTGATAAGGAAGACTGAATGAACTCATCATCCACACTGGGAGAATTGAATATAAGTTCTTGTGGCTATAGCACAGAAGATGAGGAGATAGTAATGAGAGAGGACAATGGTGAGGGAGATATGGTCAAGTTGCAAAATCCTCTCTTTGCAATTCACAAAAGTTGCAAAAAAAAATGACAATGTTTCCATTATAGGGAAAGAGGACTGAACTAGAGGCCCAGATACTGGATCTAGAACCTAGTTAGACAATGACAAACAGGTGTTGACAAATTTCTTTTCTGGGTCTCAATTTTCTTTTCATAAAATAAGGGTTGCTGCACAATGCAATAAGCTAATCCTAGAGATGTGATGATGTCCATAGCAGGCTGAAATCCCTGGGAAGTGGATTTTGAGATAGAGTTATTAAGCATTGCCTTAGTTATGTTTCTTACTTGTGCTCAATTGGGACATTAGTCATGCATCTGACTCGCCTTCCAGCTGTAAGCAATTTGAAGCTATTTAATGGGACTTCAAACATCTAGCACATAGGGAGTATGTATAGTAGGTACTGAATGTATATTTGCTGGAGAAAAAGATAAATAAGTAAATATATTAATTTCTGGGGCGCCTGGGTGGCTTAGTCGGTTAAGCCTCTGACTTTCGCTTAGGTCATGATCTCGCGGTTCGTGGGTTCGAGCCCCGCATCGGGCTCTGTGCGGACTGCCAGCTCAGAGCCTGGAGTCTGTTTCAGTCTGTGACTCCCTCTCTCTCTGACCCTCCCCTGCTCACGCTGTCTCTCTCTCTCCTAGAAATAAATAAAAAAATATTTTAAAAAATATATTAATTTCTGAGACACTAAATTAGAGTCAGAGTGTTAGTATTTCAACCCAAAGGATTGGGGAAATAGTCTTGAAAAATTAGAAGATAAAAAGTACCATGAGGAACTGGTATGAGAAAATACTAGTTTGCCATAGGGGTATTTCTTCATCATGAAATTCTCTGCCATGAAATGAAGGAGTACTGTCTCTTCACAGATCACTGAGGGGTGTGGGGGGAGAAAGAGGGAGTGAGCCATCTATGACTCATGATTGTTTTCATAATGTTGTTTCTTAGTGTAATCCTCTACTCCTGAGGTTTAATTCTTTGACTCCCTTGATGGTTGTCCACTTTTAGCTTCAGAAGCCAAAGAAAAGGGGAAAAAATGCCTTCTTCCATATATACACCATTTCCTGAATTAGCAGCAGCAGTTTTTAAATCAATACTCTCTGAAAAGCTGTGAAAATGCCTCTATTTCTGGTCCTTTAGGTATTCTGACTACTAAGGCATATTTGTGGGATAATGTCTATGGATATTTTGTAGCACTTATGTTTCAGCCAAATGCTTTCACATTTTAAATCTCTTTTATTATTAAAACAACCCAGTGTGGGATACTCATATTTTTCAGAAAAGATAAAAGGCTCAGAGAGGCCAAAAAGTTGCTTAACAACACACAGCAGGGTAAAACCTGGCTCCAAACCCAGTTATTTGAAGTCCAAATCAAGTATTTTTCCTATGTTACCATAGCTGGGATATGAGCCTTAACAGGCGGTCTCCAATCTCATCATCAGATATATATTTATTTGATACTTAAAGCCTTTTGTTGATTCAAGTATTAAAAGATAAATATCCCTTGGAGGGAAATGTGTATCTCACGCCTTAGATAAATGCAGAAAAGGAAAGAGCAATTACTGAAGCATAATGGGTAATGATTTTACATTGCCATCTCCCATACTTTAAAAAATATAAAATACACATCATAATCTCTGTTTCAATGATGAGAAAACCAAAACTCAGAGGTACTGGATTACTTGCTTGAGACCCTCAACAATTATGGAAAATCTATCATTTGAACTTGGTTCTTTCTGGCTCCATGGCCTCCCACATTAACGTTATACCTTCTTTTACATTTGTATAACCTTTGTATTTCAGACTTCCATGCTCCTTCACACTTAGAAATAGCATCAACAAGTTTAAATCTGTCCAAATTGCTCTGTTCCCTTGTGGGAGCCAAAGCCAAGTCCCCACCTGCCATTCTGAGTGAGATTGCTAGATCCAGAGCTATGCATCATTTAAGATCATTAGTGTAAAATCAATAGCTGCAGGAAATAATTGTAGCTATTCCTGTGACCTTGCCCCCTGTGGTACTTCATCCTTGAAGGTTATTTAATTAAAGTCCAAGCAAGATGGGTTAGCTCTGGAGTGGTGTGTAAGTGGAAGTGACATGACACCAGAGAGAAACAGCCTTCACTCCTAGCACTGCAATGTGTGGCTTGGGCAGAGAAGATATCATGCTTCTTGGAGCCAAAATGCAAGGTTGTGTGAAAGGGCATTGTCTTACAGGTGGTTAGATCTCTGACTTTAGGAGAAAGGAGGGGGCAGTTACCATTTAGCAAATATTAGGATATCTATTGGAAAGCTACTGTATGCTACATGCTCAACCTGTAACAAAGCTGAATATGACATCATCCGTGATTAACTTCCAGGGGTTAATCTGAATGGGAGTAAACAACCCAATAGCTATGTAAGCCAAATGTCTCCTTGGTTGATAGCTGCAGAGGCAATATAGCTGGACCTATCTTCCAAATATCTAGATTCTATAAAATCTGGTAAACTTGGGGGAGGGAGGAAAGTTTGAGTTTTTGTCTCATGTCACCTCCCTTCTGAATTCAGGTCACAGCCTAACATTCTACTCCAGTATCACTACTACCAGGACTACCATGGTCCCTGCTTCCTGTGGCAATGGATGGTTTGTTTCCAGTGTTTCCGGACCACTATCCACCCTCAAATATATGCTGCTGCTATTTTGTAGTATGAGCATACTTAACTACTTTGTACCAAGTATGCATTCAGAGCCTCCCTTTCTTTTTATTCACAAAGCAGTGAAAACATTTCCTCATTATTCATTCATTATTTCAACAAATATTCATTGAGAATCTAGTTATGAAATCAACTACAAGATCTGTTGTGGCTCTTATTCATACCTAATTATTCAAAAATTATATTAAAATACAAGTTTTATTTTTCTTGCCAGGATAAATTCTGATTAATTTAATTCATGTAACAGACATTCACAATGTTCCCACTAAATGCCATTTACTGTTAAAAATGCCAGAGATACAATAAATGAAACAGATAAGGTTATTTACTTTGAGAAACTTATATTCCTGTTGGGTAAACATACAACAAACTGAAAAAAAATGAAAAGTAAACAAGTAAATAATTGTACCTACTAAAAATTACTATGAAAAAAAATCTAATTAAATTAGATGTATTGGGTTAGACAGTTCGCGGCTGGGTACTAAGGTTCCTACTGATTGCGTGGTCGTGGAGGACCACTGCAAAGAAGTACAAGTTGA
Source organism: Hyaena hyaena (assembly GCF_003009895.1). Classification (NCBI taxonomy): domain Eukaryota; kingdom Metazoa; phylum Chordata; class Mammalia; order Carnivora; family Hyaenidae; genus Hyaena; species Hyaena hyaena. The sequence goes on along the minus strand of NW_024080655.1, from coordinate 5,568,479 downwards.
GATGCACTCTTTAATTACACACTTATGGACACATGCAAAACCAACTCGAACCAGAAACTGGCTATGGCTCACCTCAAGTCCATAGTCCCAGGTGAGCTCAAAGCCTGCACTTCTGCAGTAGAGACCAGAGCTTATATTTTACACTGTGAGCATGCTTAATCTAGGAACTTCATCTCCTATAACCCTATGTGACTCTGAGTTACTGTTGGCTATGAGAAACTTGTTTGAGGTTTCAATGGCAGCAGCAAAGCAGCTACCATGATGACACTCTGAAGGTTGTCCACAAAATGTAATGGACAGATATGAAAGGTGTCCTCTCTACCTCTTATCCTTGCCAAGTCCTGCTGTTCTCCTGATTACTGGCCTTGTGTACCAACAGCATCTCCAGGCTACCACCACAGAGATAAGAAGTGATTCCTATAGACACCTCCACTAACCTCCCTTTGGTGAGCTCACCTGGTTGTTAGATATACTTGATGTCTGAGACTCCCCTGCCAACTCTGATACATTCAGCTGTACCTATGTTATACTTAGGGGATATTTTTGGGATCTTTTCACTCTTATTTCTAGACCTTCATTTTCTTATTTCTTCACATAATTGTATAATTTCTAATTCCTTTAAAAATGTTTTATCCCATACCACTTATAGTACCTCTGTTTCTCTGATAGATACTCATATTGATCCTATAAGTAGAGCCACAGGAACAAAATCTTAAGGATGGGTCCATAATTGGTTCTATGATAGGTTAAATTTTAAAGGCACTAATAACATAGGTGCTAGCAGTAAATGGAGTGCTGGTAGTTTAAAATTTTTTTAATGTTTATTTACTTTTGAGAGAAAGAGCACAAGCAGGGGAAGGGCAGAGAGAGAGGGAGACACAGAATCCAAAGCAGGCTTTAGGCTTCGAACTATCAGCACAGGGCCTGATGCGAGGCTTGAACTCATGAACTGGGAGATCATGACCTGAGCCAAAGTCAGACCCTTAACCAACTGAGCCACCCAGGTGCCCCTAGAGTGTTGGTAGTTTATATCAGGTGGTGGAAAAATTTAATTATTCACTTGTAGTTATCTGGAATCAAATGTCTATGAAAGACAAGACTCTGAGAGAACTTAAAACAATAAAAAGTATAAAATCTATGAAGCTGTTGGTTACTTGGAAGGGTATTGAAGCAGGTTTGAATCCCAGCTCCAGTTTTTGCTTGTTTCCAGAAAGCTTTAATTGTTGGAGGGAGGGACTTTGGGAATGACGGAGCAAGGACCTCTCCACATTTGTTCCTACACAGAAGCAACAAAATTGTGGGCAAAATTGTCCAAGTCAACTTTTTCAGAGATAGAATAGGGGTAGAGGCCCTAGAATAGGACTAAGACAGAAGATTATGATATGATTTAAAAAAATCCCACAACTGGTGACTGTTATTCATCAAATGGTAGAAAGTATGTGGGCTCAGCAGAGCAAATTGGTAAAATAGTGTTTTCATACTGAATGATTGATGCTTTTTTTTTTAAAGGTCGTTGTCATTGTTGTCCTTTTTGTTGTTCTTGTTTGAAGTGTGGTATCACTGAGACAAAATCCCTATCAGCCAGTCAAGTGTGGTCTGTGTGGCAAATAGTTCCTACCACTTTGGCTTTTTTAAGTTTCTAATATGTTTTTCATAAGAGCTAAGCTATCGATTTGCAATCACCTTGGAACCATTTCAGGTTAGGTCATTAGATGTTGCCAAGGACTTTCTTCTGGGATTTCATTTGACAACAAAATTTATTGTCCCTTACAACGCTAATGAAACTCAGCCATATCACAGAGTATCTGTTAGCCATGCTCAAAATCCAGGTTTAGGAGAATCCATTGTATAGTGCTAATATTTCTAATTTTGTTTATGTCTTAGTTTTTTTCCCCATTATTAAAAACTCTACATGTTTTATAGAAAGGATAGAAAATTCAAAGGAGAGAGTATCAGAAGCTCACAATAAGAAATATGGAAAAAAGTATGTTTCATAATTGCAAGGTTTTCTTATTCTCTTTATTATATTCTCAACATCTATTTGTTATTTATAAAGTTCCTTTATAAATATCATATAAATAACCAGAAAAGTAAATAAAATGATGAATGAGTCAATATTTCAGTTACTTTTGCTCCCTACATTTTCTGGATAATATTGGCTTTCCTTTTATTTATTTATTTTTTCCCTAGTTGCAATTATACTATATTTATACTATTGCTTTATTCATTTACTATTAAGTGAAAAATTAACATGTGGTAGTATACTCTTACAAAATAAGAGTTTAAGTAGTTAAACACTATTCCATTGAGAAGTTGATCATTTAGCTCACCAGTATTCTTTTTAGTCTTTGAAAATGCTTTCTATTATTTGTTACTATAAGTAGCACTACCAGGAATATATTTATTTATTCATAACCAAAAATATAGTTAATATGTGGTATAATAATATGGAGGTTTTATTTCTCCTTTCAAATACATTCTTCACATCCTGCCTACAAAGACCTTGTCTGAAAATTCTCAAAGTTTTCTTTTGGTAGAAAATATTGAAGGCTTAGATTTTACCCAAGAGAACATTTTGTTTTGTTTATTTGTGTGTGTGTGTGTGTGTGTGTGTGTGTGTGTGTGTGTGTGTGTTTGGAGGAAAATATTCAACTGTTTTTGCATTCTTAACACATTACACACTGTATTCTATAACAGTATTTTGAGGCCATTTACATGCCATGGATGCTGCCGTAAGGCTGACATTTGGAAAAACAGCTTTTCCCATATGCCTGGCTAACTTTTGGAGAGAAAATTACTTGACCAGGTGAGAGACAAGGTAGAAAGCAGGCATCATTCCAGCTGGCATATTTTATATGTGCAACAGTGTGTTAATTTGCTAAGTAAGAAATAAGGCTTGGACATCACCCCAGTTCAACGAATGTTTCAAAACATTTGCTTTCTCCAGAAAATATCTGAAAAAGTTATTCTAACTTAAGCCCAGATCTTTACTGTGCACACTAATCACTGCCCACTACAGAGAGACCTCCTTACTTTGTGAGCTGATCACAGAACAAGGAGGCTCTCTGGGTAGCACATGCTACTATGACTATTTGATCTTTATCCAAACACTGGCTTAACATCTGAACCCCAAATCAAAGGCACAGAGCAGCTGAATTTAAATATGTTGGATTAGTTAAAAGCTAATTTATCTGTTACTAGATGAATTTACAAATGCATACATTGTTAACCAATTTTACTATTTTAATATAAATTGACTGGTAGGCAGAAGATAAGTTGTAAGAAATGAAGTAAATATTATGTTATAAATCTAAGGAAATAGGATAATGAGTCACATGAAAGGGTAGGATGCAAACTGAGAAAACTTGGTTGTGATATAACTTTTCAGATAATTTCTAAACCCACTACTCCTCTTCTCCTCAAATATATGACTCACTTCTTTTTTAACTGTATTTATTTTTTAGAATAAGCATGACTAGGAGAGGGACAGAGAAAGAGAGACAGAGGATCCAAGGAGGGCTCTGTGCTGACAGCAACAAGCCTTCTGAGGGGTTAAACTCAAGAACCGTGAGATCATGACCTAAGTGGAAACTGAGAGTTAGGCGCCCAACCATCTGAGTCACCTGAGCACCCCTAACTCATGCTTTTATTGGAACTTATTACATGACTTTCTAAAGCATTTTTCATTTGTCTGACTCTTTAGGAGACAGTGAACTTCTTGAGGACAATATTATTTTTTTAATTTCTATACCTGCATAATTTAGCCTAAGAATTAAAAAGGCACTTGAAAAATTTAAGCCTATCAAATAAATTTAATACTGATCTATAACAACAGTGTACAACGGTCTGCTTAGAAAAAAAGAGCAGATGATATTTTGGGTGCAAACATAAGTTTGGTGGAAAATTTAGATGTGATCATTAGATGATCAAGCCAAGAGCTATACTGGTAAATTTTCTAAAAGAACAATGGGACCGGGGCGCCTGGGTGGCTTAGTCGGTTAAGCGTCCGACTTTCGCTTAGGTCATGATCTCGCGGTTCGTGGGTTCGAGCCCCGCGTCGGGCTCTGTGCTGACTGCCAGCTCAGAGCCTGGAGCTTGTTTCAGTCTGTGACTCCCTCTCTCTCTGACCCTCCCCTGCTCACGCTGTCTCTCTCTCTCTCTCTCTCTCATAGAAAAAAAAAAAAAAAAGAACAATGGGACCTTTTTACTTTCTTACTTTCAAAAATGAAACAGAAAATCAAATATAGCAACATATATTAATTACAATACTGAGTACAAAATAAAACAGCAACTAAATCATGAAGTTCCAAAAAATAAGATTTCTCAATAATTTATTAACCCATCCATGTTAAGTAAATGCTGTATTTTAATTAGTAGTCAAGCTCCTGAATGCATTCTTTAATTAGATGAAAAACCTCCTTTAATACAAAGTTATATTTTCAAATTTAAAGAACCAAAGTTTAAGAAAAAATTCCAAATCTAATCTTGCAAGAGCATGAAGTACAAAACAACAAGAAAATAACATCTTATACTAGATGTGCATGAGGTGAGCAAATACTGTTGCAAGCAGCTTAGTGTCTGTCTGCACTTAACAACTTTGTGGCTTTCATTTGCAATAGTAGACCTTTTCCAAGGCTAATACTTCCTTATAAAGGTGTTTTTTTTTTTCTTTTTTTGAGAGTTGCTGGTAGATGATATGGGATTTAGAGGTGATTGTACTTCCTTGGAGGTGAAGTTTGAAAATCTTATTCATAAGCTGGACCTCTTTAAAAAGTGCTTACCTCATGGTGGGTAATTCTTTTTATTTGCTTTTGAATTAAATTTGCAAGTATCTTATTGAGGATTTTTGCATCCATATTCATCAAGGATATTTGCCTGTAGTTCTCTTTTTTAGTTGGGTCTCTGTCTGGCTTGGGAATCAAAGTGATGCTGGCTTTATAGAATGAGTACGGAAGATGTCCTTCCATTTCTATTTTTTGGAATAGCTTGAGAAGAATGGATATTAACTCTGATTTAAATGTCAGGTAGAATTTCCCAGGGAAGCCATCTGGCCCTGGGCTCTTATTTGTTGGGAGATTTTTGATAACTGATTCAATTTTTTCACTAGTTACGGGTCTGTTCAGATTTTCTATCTCTTCCCATGTGAATTTTGGTAGTGAGTGTGTGTTTAGGAATTTGACCATTTCTTCTAAGTTTTCCAGTTTGTTGACATGTAATTTTTCATAGAATTCCCTGATAATCGCTTATATTTCTGAGGGATTGGTTATAATAAATCCATTTTCATTCATGATTTGGGTGCTCTCTCTTTTCTTTTTGAGAGCCTGGATAGAGGTTTGTCAATTTTGTTTATTTTTTCAAAAAAACCAACTCTTAGTTTCATTGTTTTGTTCAACTGTTTGTTTGTTTGGATTCTATATTGTTTATTTCTACCCTGATTTTTATTATTTCTCTTTCCTCTACTGGGTTTGGGGTGCTCTTGTTGCTCTCCGTCTAGTTCCTTTAGGTGAGCTGTTAGATTTTGTACTTACACTTTCTCTAATTTCTTGAAATAAACCTGGAGTGCAATGTACTTTCCTCTTAGGACTGCCTTTGCCATATCCCATAGAGTTTGGATTGTTGTATTTCATTTTCATTTGTTTCCATATATGGTTTAATTTCTTCTCTAATTGCCTGATTGGCCCATTCATTCTTTAGTAGGGTGTTCTTTAACCTCCATGTTTTTGGAGGTTTTCCAGACTTCTTCCTGTGGTTGATTTCAAGTTTCATAGCATTATGATCTGAAAGTGTGCATGGTATGATCTCAATTCTTTTATATTTATTGAGGGCTGCTTTATGTCCCAGTATGTGATCTGTCTTGGAGAATGTGCCATGCGCACTTGAGAAGAAAGTGAATTCCATGGCCTCAGGATGTAGAGTTCTAAATATATCTGTGAAATCCATCTGGTCCAATGTGTCATTCAAGTCCATTGTTTTTTTAGTGATTTTCTGTCTAGTTGATTTATCCATTGCTGTAAGTGGAGTATTAAAGTCCCCTGCTATTAGCACATTCTTCACCATAAGAGTGTTTCTGTTTGTGATTAATTGTTTTATGTATTTGGGTGCTTCTGTATTTGGTGCATAGACATTTGTAACTGTTAGCTCTTCCTGACGGATAGACCCTGTAATTATTATATAATACCCTTCTTCATCCCTTGATACTGCCTTTACTTAAAGTCCAGTTTGTCTGATATAAATATAACTACTCCAGCTTTCTTTTGATTTTCAGTAGCATGATAGATATGTCTCTATCCCCTTACTTTCAATCTGAAGGTGTCCTCAGGTCTAAAATGAGTCTCTTGTAGACAGACAATAGATGGATTTTGTTTTTTATCCATTCTGCTACCCTATGTCTTTTTATTGGACCATTTAGCCCATTTACATTCAGTGTTATTATTGAAAAATATGGGTTTAGAGTCACTGTATTCTTTGTAGGATTCATGATTGTGGTGGTGTCTCTGGTATCTTGCGTTCCTTGCAACATTTCCCTCATAGAGTCCCCCTTAGGATTTCTTATAGGGCTGGTTTAGTGGTGATGAATTCTTTCAATTTTTGCTTATTTGGGAAGATTTTTATCTCTCCTTCTATTCTGAATGACAAGCTTGCTGGATAGAGGAGTCTTGCCTGCATATTTTTTCTGTTCATCACATTGAAGATTTCCTTCCATCCCTTTCTGGCCTGCCAAGTTTCAGTAGATAGGTCTGTAACTACTGTGATAGGTCTCCCTTTGTATATTAAGGCCCTTTTATCACTAGCTGCTTACACAATTCTCTCTTTGTCCTTTTATTTTGCCAGTTACACTATGATATGTCATGCAGATCAATTCAAGTTACATATGAGGGAAGTTCTCTGTGCCTCTTGGATTTCAATGTCTATTTCCTTCCCCAGATTGGGGAAGTTCTCTGCTATAATTTGTTCAAGGACTCCTTCAGCACCTTTCCCTCTCTCTTTCTCTTATGGAATTCCTATGATACGGATATTGTTCCATATGATTGTATCAGTCAGCTCTCGAACTCTCCTTTCATGTTACTGGATCAGTTTATCTCTCTTTTTCTCAGCTTCCTCTTTTTCTATAATTGTGTCTTCTAATTCACCTATTCTCCTCTCTGCCTCTTTAATCGGTGCATTGAACGCCTCCATTTCATTATGCATCTGACTTATAGCATTTTTTAATTCATCACAACTATTTTTAAGCTCCATAGTCTTTGTAGCAATAGTTTCTCTGATGTCTTCCATGCCTTTTTCAAGCCCAGCGATTAATTTTATGACTATTGTTCTAAATTCTTGGTCAGTTGTTTTGCTTATACCTCTTTTGAGCAGTTCTTTAGCTGTCACTTCTTGGAATTTCTTTAGAGGAGAGTTCTTCCATTTCGTTATTTTGTCTAGCTTTCTGTCTCTTGTTAGTTTTAAAAGCTTGTTATGTGCTCTGCACCTGTGAGTACTGCTATATTAAAGAAGGCTCATTGACGGTCCAGGGCCTGTCTGTTCAGGAAGTGTTCTTTGAATGGTGTCTCTTGGTCTCTCTTATTGAGACTTTGGTTATTTTATTTCCCTACTTGTAGTGGTATTTGAGACTCTCTACTATGTGTACTTTGGCTTGTTTCTTGAGGTAGACCTGGAAAGGAAAACAGACAGACAAACACACAGGGAACAAAGGCACATGAACGCACAGACAAATCCAACAAATACACAAGCCGAAAGGGAAAAAGAAAAAGAAAAAAAAGAGAAGAAAAAGAAAAAAAACCCCAAAAGACAAAGGGCATTCTAAAAGCATGAAACCAGAATTCCCAGCTACAAATAAAGAGTCGGGTGTCTGCAGTGCTGATGGAAGAGCATATACAAAGAGGGAAATGACAGGGCAGGGAGGAAGTGAAATTGGACCATGACCAGGCAGAGAGACTAAGAGGCTTAATTCAGAGAGAGAGAGAGACAGAGAGACAGAGATAGAGAGAGAGAGAGAGACAGAGAGAGAGACAGAGAGAGAGGAGAATATGGTAGGAGGTGAGGAGAAAGAAACAAAGATAATGTTACTCAGAGAAACTATATAGTCTGATTACTCAAGAGAGAGAGATAGAAAGGTAGTGGAGGTATAGAATAGACATCTAGAGAATGGATTAAATGTGACTGTTTAAGCAAATCAATGATCAGAGTCCCCAGTCCAAAAGAGGGGAAGTATACGAATGAGACAAGGGAAAATATATCTGAATAGAAAGAACTGATCTAGAATTAATCATGGCAGTGCATCCATTTTGGTCTTGCCATGGGCTTTGGTTAAAAAAAAAAAAAAAAGCAGCTCTCTAGAAGCAATGGACGTGGTTTGGTGTAGGCTGGTCTTAGCTTCCAGTGCTTTCCTGTAGGCTACTCCCTGAGATCCTGCTTTCGTGGTTGTGGGGAGAAAAACAGCGGTGCCCTAGTCCCTTCTCGAACCAAGTGCTGCAAATCACTCTTTTGGGTCTGATCTCCCTGTGCCGTAGGCATAGCTAAGGTGGGCAGTGTTCTATGTCCCAAGCCACGCCTTGTTTCCGGGTCTTAGTCCACGCGAGCTTTATTGATACCACCCGAAATATAATCCCGCAGGTCAGGTCGCTTCCCAGCCGGGAATTGAGCTGGGAGAACAGCAGAGCAATTTCTCCCAGCACCGCCTAGGACTGGAGCACCTTGCCCAATGTCAGCACCACAGCTAGAAATAGGATCACTCTCTGTCCTGAGCCAAGGTTTTTCTCTTCTACAGTGACAGTTTTATGAGCAGTTTCAGCCACTCTTTTCTTCTCGACTCACCATGGCTCCCTACGAAGGTGGTTCCCTCCCTTCCCTCCGTGTCTCCGGTCCCGGCCCATTTTTATCTTCCCCAGTTTGCACTCATGCACCTATGATGTTGTCTTCTTAGTGGACTCTATCTCTTTTCCTCCCAAACTCCTGCAGTTCAATGTCCTATGGCTTCAGGGTTTCTCTGTTTGAGAGATGGGGGTGGGCAAAATGTACAGAGCTCCCTACTTATCAGCCATCTTCCCTTCCTCCAAGACATATGTATTCTTGAGCCAAACTGCCTTGATGGTCTACTAGCTTTATGACCTTATGACTAAGGACCATCACCTAAGGCTCTCTTTGTCTTGGGCTCCTCATAGTTAAAGATTACTGTAGCATCTCTAGAAGTTTTTAATAACTAATTAGTCAATATTCTTGAAGAATTTGCAACAGAGACTAGTCATAAATAATCAACTACAACAAATGACTGTGAGAGAATTAATATCCTAGAAGATAATTAGGATTTTCTGTGCTGCATTGCCCAAGTGAAATTGAGATCTTTAAGCAGGTAAGGTTGGGAAGAAAGGATGAATTAGTCAGAGGCTACAGCCTTCAGTTGTATCAATCCCCCTATGTTATTTCAACAAGTACACCACGTTCTGAAGAGAAACATGTAATCTGGCTATGATCATGCAAAATGTATTCAGTCAATCCAAATGCAGATCTAGAGACCTGAAGTCAAAGTTATTTGAAACATTCTCAAATCAACTGATGGGTTTTATTTCATCTGTCTCAATTAAAGCTACTTATCCCAATTATAGTTTCTGTCAAGAACTCTATTATATAAGCAGCCTCCTTTAAGGGCTAAAGCTGGGTGTCTATCAGGGGCACAGGAATTTATGCCCTGCACAGGCCTACAGAAGAATAAAGAGGTAGTTCTGAGCAAGGTATCTCAATTGTAGTACTATTGACACTTGGGCCAGATAATCCTTTGTTTTGGGGGTTTGTCCTATGCATTGTGAGATATTTAGCAGAATCTCTGGTCTCTACCCTCTAGATTTCAGTACTGTCAAGTGTCACCTGGAGGCACATTCTTACTTGGTTGAGAATCACTGCTCTAATGATGTAAGAAATGGCCCAGTGAACAATAAAAATAAACCATAAGGAACTGTAAATTATTGGCTATAATTAATCTCATTCTCTCTATATGAAAACCTTAAATAAAATATCATCAAATAGAATACACCAAGGTTTTAAAACATTAACAAAACCCAAGACAACAAAAGTGGACACTGAAAATGAAGAATAGTTTAATATCAATAAATCTGTTTATATAAAACATGAAGTCTTTGGTGGGTCACATAAAAATAAAAGGACTCAATAGTACCTTCATTCCTTCTAGAAAGGCATTTAAGCTCAACAATTATTCCTAATGAAAAGATACATATATAAAGAAAATAAAACATACTGGGATATATATGAAACATGTTAAAATGATCTAATTTGATAGATGCATTAATTTAATAAATATGAAGTGACTAGACTATTTTATCAAGGGACTTTCAGTCTAGATGTGTATTTGGAACGAGGAAAAGAAAATAAATATACAAGATGATTAAAAGTGTAGGTTAAGGAAAGCTACACTTAGAGTGATCAAGAATGAGTCTTGAGGCAGGGTAGCATTTTAGGTAAGATCTGAGGGCTAAAAAAGCACTAGCCACTAAAAAAAGCTGAAAAATTCAAAATGAAAAGAACAAGAACAACAAAAGAAATCAGGGTGGTAAGTGTGTGAACAAAGGAAAGACAAAACACAAAGAGATTAGAGGAAAAAAACAGAACCCAGGACTTGGTGAGGACTTTGGATTTTATTCTAAGTGCAGTGGTAAGGTTTCAGGCAGGAGGATGGTGGACTATGATTTCCATTTTTAAAAGATGCCTCTGCTGATTAACAAGTGGAATTGAATAGAGGTTAAGAGTAGAAGCAGAGAAATCAGTATTTAGAAGGCTACTATAGGAGTTTATACAAGTGTTCCTTGGTTTTGAAAACATCAAATCATTGGTGACCATGACATGAGAAATTTCAGTAGACTGAATGGATGGGGGCCAGAACAGAATGGACTGAGTGAATGAGAGGGAAAGGAGTGGGGACATCTTACAGAGTAGGCAACTAGTCCAAGATGTTTTACTGTGAACAGCAGAAAAAAGGCAATGTTAGGGAAATAAATGTTTTCAAAGAATGTTTTGCTTAGTTTTTAAGATGAGTGATTCTAGATCAGGTTCTTTTGCTGATAGTACACAGAAGAGGAAGCCAAAGAGAAGAAAGCACAAGACAATGTAAGCAAATTTGCCACAGAGACAAAAATTGAAGCAAAGAAAACACATTGGGTTTAGCGAATTAAGGGAGGCGTCAACTTTCAATACACAGAGATGTATTTTAGTGAGAAAACATAGGCACAGATGTAGGTATATTTATAGATTTTGGTGGAGGTAAAGTGAGGGAATACCAGATGGTCTGTATTGTCTTAAAGAAGTATGAAGAGATCATCAGGGAATAAAGAAGAAGGGTGCCTGTGGGAAGCTTAAGAAGGAAAGAAAAATTATGAACTAAAATCTAAAAATCACACTGAGTTGTGAAACTACAGGGATTTAGGGGCGCCTGGATGGCTCAGTTGGTTGGGCAGCCGACTTCGGCTCAGGCCATGATCTCATGGTTTGTGGGTTCGAGCCCCATGTCGGGTTCTGTGCTGACAGCTAGCTCAGAGCTTGGAGACTGCTTCAGATTCTGTGTCTCCCTCTCTCTCTGACCCCCCCCCCCCACTCACGCTGTCTCTCTCTCCCAGAAATAAATAAAACGTTAAAAAATTAAAAAAAAAAAAAAAAGAAACTACAGGGATTTAAAATCCCATAGAAGAATGACCACAATTGAAGGCAGTTGGAAAGAAATAAATCGATAAAACTATATTTTCAGATGAAATGGCTGTACATCCAAATCTGAGAAACTTCCAATTAATAGGAATTCACTAAAGTGGCTGGATAGAGGCTAAATATATAAACCTCAGTGGCATTTGCAGATACAACCAATTATTCCTTGAAGATAAAAGCAATCTCAGTATCTGCATATAGTGTCATGGCTGAGCTATGCTTCGAAATATTGCTTCTCTCTAACTTCCCGTCTCCTGATTTTTCAGTGGTTTTCTGAGGGTCTCTTTTCTTCTCTACTTATATCAGCCAAGAAAAAGACCCAAGAGGCCACAGAGGCAAAAGGTAGACAGAAAGATTCAGATGACTATAAATAAAATGAGTTGTGAACTGCGCATAACTCCTAACCTATGAACAAACTTCCAAAAATTCTGGACAATTGTAAGACTCTCTGAATGGAAGGTTGAGAAACTTGTACATCTTGGAGTAGGGAACAAGGGAGAAAATACAGAATATTATTCCATGGTCAAGATGGATCTGACTTTAAGTGGAAATTTCTCTACAATCTGTAAAAGGGCATTACCACCACTGCTCATCTCCTTGTTTATTTTAATTTCAACTATTCTCTAAACAGAATAGTTAATAGATTATATTAAAATAGTATGCATTACTCTTGTAAGGTATATCCTTTGCACGTAGCTTTGATTTACTGTATACTGTCCTTTCTGTTGATCTTCAAAAACAATAGCCTTATTCATTTATACTGCAACCAACAATAATGCAAATCTGAAACTCTTAGAATTTTTGGCTCTTTTCTTTGATAAATTTCTAATGACTGATGTGATCAACTTAATTTTGGAATTTATCTACATTTGTTCCTATATTTGGCCTTACTGATGCCCAGGTATTTTAAGAAAAGGAATACTGAAAATGTGTTAAGATATGGAGTTTAACTGTTATTGCAAACATCTACCTAAATCTACCCTGAAGTTGGTCAGAACTCTCATATGACACTTAAGTAAGGTGGTCCAGTCCATTACCCACTTCCTTTTTCCTTCTTTTGCTGCTTTTGTTTTGAGTGTCTAGGGATTCACCTTAGACTGGGCATTCTTTCTCTTCAAAGAAACTCACTTCAGGAACAATCCACTACAAAGCCTTTCACTCTGCTTAGAAAGCTAGTCTCTCTTTTTAAACTTAAGGTTAAGTGCTACCAGAGTTCTCAGGAGTTATTTAGGAAAAAAGCTGCTTTTCTCTCTCCACAGATGATATCAGATGTGGCTTCTTTAATGGTTTCTCCATTAACTTGGTTCCTTCTACTTTCTGTTCTGGACATTCTTCAAATGGTCTCACCTATAATTTACCATTTTCTAGTGTGCTTCAGTTGTGCTCATTCTGCTGCCTATTTCTTCTTTTCTTTTCTCTTCTTTTCTCTTTTCTTTTCTTTCTTTCTTTCTTTCTTTCTTTCTTTCTTTCTTTCTTTCTACTTTAATAACCTTATTTTCTTTTTTGTTTTTAATGGCCTTTATTTTTTAGAGCAGCAAAATTGAGAGGAAGACACAGAAATTTCCCATATATCACCTACCCCCATATGCATATAGCCTCTCCCATGTTCCACATTCCCCAAAGGAGTGGGACATTTGTTACAATTGATGAACCTACGCTGACCTACTTTAATCACCCATAAGAATCCACACCTTACATTAGGGTTCACTCTTGGTGTTGTACCTTCTATAGGTTTGGACAAATTTATAAGGACACATATGCACCGTTATAGTGTCATATATAGAAGCTTCACTGCCCTAAAAATCCTTCGTGCTCTGCTTATTCATTCTTTATCCCATACCACTTCCCAATCCTGCCAACCATTGATATTTTTACTGTGTCCACAGTTTTGCCTTTTCCAGAATATCATATAGTTGTAATCACACAGTATGCAGTCTTTTCAGATTGTCTTCTTTCACTTAGTAATATGTATGTAAGATTGCCCCATATATTTTCATGGCTTGATAGTTCATTTCTTTTTAGCACTGAATAATATTTGATGATCTGGATATACCACAGTTTATCCATTTACCTACCGAAGGACATCTTGGTTACTTCCAACTTTTGGCAATTATGCATGAATACAGTATAAACATCCATGTACAGGTCTTTGTATGGAGATTACTTTTCAACTCTTCTTGGTAAATACTAATGAGCATAATTGCTGGTCATATGGTAAGAATATGTTTAGCTTTGTAGGAAATTGCCAGATAATCTTCCAAAGTGGCTGTATCATTTTTCATTCCCACCAGAAATGAATGAGACTTCCTGTTGCTCCATATCCTTGGCAGCATTTGGTGTTTCAGCATTCCAGATTTTGATCATTCTTTTTTTTAAGTTTATTTATGTATTTTGGGAAAGAGAAAGAGAGAGAGAACATGCACAAGTTTGGAAGGGGCAGAGGAAGAGGGAGAGAGAGTATTTCAAGCAGGCTCCATGCTGTCAGCACAGAGCTCAATGTGAGGCTTGATCCCATGAACTGCAAGATTGTGACCCCAGCCAAAATCAAGAGGCAGACACTTAATTGACTGAGCCATCTGTGCGCCCTCAGGTTTTCTTCATTCTAATAGGTGTTTAGTGGTATCCCAATGTTGTTTTAATTTGCATTTTCCTGGTAACATGATGTAAAGCATCTTTCCCAATGCTTATTTGTCATCTGGGTATCTTCTTTGGTGACGTATCTGTTAAGATCTTTGACTCATAATTTATTGTTGCATTTTAAGAGTTCTTTGTATATTTTTATAAACTGTTCTTAATCAGATATGACAATCCTATTATTAATTGATAATATTTCTATTATTTCTTATTCATATAAGTCTGCTCTTGTTTCATATGCCCTTGAATATAAACAATTTAATTACATGTAAAGTTTTCCATTGTTACTCTTAACTGTTTCACTGGACACTACTTTTTCTGATTGTTGTATGTTTTTTCTTCTTCGGCATTGGTCTTCCTCACACATAAGTTGAGTTCTGGATATCTATTTATTTCTGTTATTGAAATGAAGGAAAATCTTTGTTTACCTGCTGAGACTATGTATTCTAGGTATTAAGAAGCTGTCAGGAAATTAGAGTGGGCATAAGGAGAAGCTCACCTCAGTGAATATTGCTCCTGGGCTCACTGGGGAGTAGATGTGTTTGCAAATTTAACCAGAAGCCAAAAGGCTGCATCAGCTTCTCCATGGCCTTTTCCTTCCTCTGCTATGCATGTGGCACTTTGGTGATTCTGATTCTTTCTGCATCCCAGCAGTCATGCTGGGAGTCCTCCCCAGGCAGATGCATTACCGTTTTCCAGACCATTTGATCAAGCTCACAGAAGGGAGAGAGAGGAAGCAAAGGAAATATACCTTTCAGGGTAAAGGGAGTGAGCAACTTTTCTTAATCATTCATTATATCTCATGCTGTGTGCTACAATCTTTTTAGTTATCTCATTTAATGTTCCTAGCAGATCTCCAAGATAAGTATGATCAAGTCCATTTTGTAGATAAAGAAAATAAGATATATAGGCCAAATGTTTATTTTGAGGCCCAGTCTGTGGCCTCAAACTAAACAGTAATATGGTTTACCCTAGCTATGCTTCGGTATGCTCCCTGATACATAATAACCATCCTATTTATTCCTTTCTAGGCTTATGCAACCTCTGCTAATTTTTTTCAAGGGTTTCCAGCTCAGAAAGCTGTAGTTCAGGAAGATATATCATAATAGGTCACGCTTTTAAAAGGGCAAGGGAAAGCCATTCGTTTTATAAATTGGAAGGTATTTTTCAACCTGATTCCATATATTTTAATTAAGTCTCCTCACCACAAGCAGAATGTAAGTGATATGATTGTGACATTGGTCATGCTAGTGTTTATCACAGTTTATTCTTCTGGTCATACTGGTGAGGCTGTGTCCTCTTCCTCCTTCACCCCAACCTTTATATCCCTTTAGACTCATTCTCTGGACACAATGAGAAAAAACAGTCTTTAATTAAGGGTACAACCTCAAAGACTTCAAATTACCAAGGAGAGGAGAGGAGTGGATAAGAAAGCAGATGAAGACATTTAAGATAATAGACTGAAGAGATGTTCCAGTCAGATAAAAAGAGTAGAAATTCGATAATCTCTTGACAAGTCTGGGACCCAGGTGGATAGAAGGCGTTATCTTCTCCACCAATAGTTACTGACACATATTCATAACATATTATTATGGGGAGAAAAGGAAGATCTTAGAGAGGCAGCATAAGATGACAGGAATGAGGCCCCAGTCTTTTATACTATTAACTAAATCATTATTCTTCAAACCATTTCTCCTCCTTTGTGTAAAAAGAGGGAATTGCACTAATTTCTAAGTCTCCTTTCCAACTCCAAGAATAAGGCTTGTGTGCTGCTTCTTCTAAAATTTATGACAAAAGAGTTTCAGAAGTCCTTTGAAAACTGGGGAGTTCTATATAAATGTGAGCTCTGATTTATTTTGCAAACATTCATGGATTTCCTAACTAATCCCAGCCCCCATTATGTGAGCCAAGAATGTTAAAGAGCTTTGCATAACAATGTAGCAGGCAGCCTTCATTGTGGGGAGGGGATATTTCTAAGATTATGTGATTGAATAGAGCTTTTCCCCCTCTATATGGTAGGACCAACACAGAGTCTTTTGGGTGTTTTGGTTTGGGGTGAGGGTTAAAAGGACAAGCTGTAGGAAAGTCCTGCTGTTGGCACCATGACGTGTCTCCTACAACCCAGAAGCAGACTAAGGGCTGAGGTCCTATAAGGTCCTATAGGGTGAAAAAAATTACAGTCCTTGATTTTCATAATATCCTATTCTATTTCCATAATCAGCCAGATAATAAATGAGTTGTCTTAAAAATGACCAATAAAAATGTGAAGGCTTACTTCTGGGTGGATGAAAACCTTGGGCCTCTTTTATACACTTTTAGGATTTCAATGTACCAGAGAGTTTCCATCAGTGACATCAATGACACTTCTAAGCACTAGAAGGGGGTGGTGTCATAAAACATACAGAGTAGAGACAGGATCAATAGCAAGATCTACAAATGCACATGGCAGAGCTGTTCCACATGCTTTGAAGGAATAGGGCACAGTGAGATGAGAGTGTTGAGATGGAAGACAGAATTGAAACTGGGCAGTAGATCTGAAGAATTAGTTTTAAGCTGGGTCAGGAAAGGTGAGGTGTCTACCTCACAGATGGGAGAAGGAACTAGCAGGCCTAAAGAGTAACATGGATGGAAGAAGACAGGGCATGAGAGAATTTGGCGCATTAGAGGTGCCTCCAACACTATAATCCCCTTTATCCGACTTGGGAAATGCCAGGCACTACTAAGGAAGTCATAATCATTTTTTTCAACCATCTCTTAATTTAGAAAGCGTTTATATACCCATGAGTTTATTATTCAGAGAAAGAAGGAACAAAGGAACAAAAGATGAAAGAAAGAAAGAAAGAAAGAAAGAAAGAAAGAAAGAAAGAAAGAAAGAAAGAAAGAGAAAGAAAGAAAGGAAGGAAGGAAGGAAGGAAGGAAGGAAGGAAGAAAGAAAGGAAGGAAGAAAGAAAGAAAGAAAGAAAGAAAGAAAGAAAGAAAGAAAGAAAGAAAGAAAGAAAGAAACCTGCCATAGTAAATCTATGAAGGAAACATAATAGTAATGGTGGCCCAATGTTCACTATGGCTCAAACTGCTTTATCTGCTAACTCACACAGTAATTCCCCAAATACTTAGGCTCAAAATTATATTTGCTTGGTTAACAAAAAGTCCAGGCTCTCCTCAGATTTTCCTTGCCAGATGCTACGAAGAATTAGGAGGTGTATACCAGCCTGGTCATCAGAGGTAAGGTCCCTTTTCTTCTTAGAGTCCCCTAGATGGACAGCTGCCTTCTGCTTCAATGTCTACTATACTTCCGATCCTCTTTTCAGTGTTTTGCCTCTGTTTTAGTTTCCTGTAGCTTCTGTAACAAACTATCTAAACTCGGTGGCCTAAAACAACAGAAATTTATTTCCTCACAGTTCTGGAGGCAAGAAGTCAAAAATCAGTTCTTATGGGACAAAATCAAGGTATCAACAGTGCCCCGAGTCCTTAGTCTCCAAGGAAGAATTGGTTCTTTGACTCTTTCAGCTCCTAGTGGCTATTGGCATTCCTAGACTGTAGCTACATCACTCCAGTCTCTGCCTTGTGGTCAAGTTACCTTCTCTTCTTTGTCATATCTCCCTCTGCATCTCAAAGTATACTTGTGGCTCCATTTTAGGGCCACTCAGATAATGCAGGATAGGATCCCCATTTGAAAATCCTGAATTTAATCACATCTGTGAACATTACTTCTATAAATAAGGTAGTATTTTCAGTTTCCAGTAGTTGTACCTGATATCTTAGTGTGGGGGGATGGGGGGGTGGGGGGCATTTTTCTGTGTACCTCTTCCCACATCGATCTATTGCTCTGCATCCCAGAGATACAAGTTCATAATTGTATATTGCAAAAATCTTTAGGTCTCTGACTTTGCCAGGCCTCTGGAGCTCTTTTCATCCCCCATTAATAGGGAAATGATTTTGCTTCTCACTTCCGTCTTTCTTACAAGGGATTCCCATGGAATAGATGTTGGCTTCCAAATTAGAGGGCTTTTTTCCCCTTTATTTCAGAGTCCTGCCCATATACTCTGTGAGGTCAGTTGAAGAATTATGGTGGGATTCAAGCAGTTCCAAAATTATTAATCCCATTCATGTTCTACTTCTGAGTCATGGCTCATTCTGCTATACCTTTACTCACACATAATGATTTTCTTACAGGTATGTTATGATGATTATTTTTATGTGTCAGTTGGGCTAAAAGATGCCCAGATAGCTGATAAAATGTTATTTCTGAGTGTGTCTATAAGGAGCGTCTAGAAGTTCGTGTTTAAGTCAGTAGACTAGATAGAGATTTGCCCTCATTAATGTGGGTGTGCATCATCCATTCCACTGGGGACCCATACAGAACACAAGGGCAAAGGAAAGGCAAATTACCTCTCTCTCTTCTTGAGTTGGGGCATTTATCTTCTCTCACCCCTGGACATCAGAGCTCCTGGTTCTCAAGCCTTCAGGCTACAGGTCTCATATGAGTAGCCCCCAGTTCCTAGGCCTTTGGACTCCTACCAACTTTCCTTGTTCATCAGCTTGCTGACAGCAGATCATGGGCCTATTGTGCCTCCATAATTGCTTGGGTCAATTCCTATTATAAATCTCCTCACTTTTATATCTTATCAGTTCTGTTCCTCTAAAGAACCCTAATACATGTGTGTTTGTCCTTCCCACTTTCAGGCTTTGTTCACTGTACTAATTCATCAGAAATATATGAAAGTGGAGAAATCCCATTTTTCCACAGGGTTATTTACTGTTTGATATTAGAGAGATATCACCCCCCCCCTCCCAAAATGTAGTGATGTTACTGAGGAAAAATGGATCCTGAGTGGCAAAACTCACCTTGAAACTCCACACAGCGGACCCTCTGGAGAACCACAGTGCTAGGTATGTTATGTTCAGCTATCTGCTCTCACATATTTTTTCAGGGGTTAATAAATGGTTTTGGTTGCAAAAACCTGAGAGTTATTCAAGCTACTCAAGCACTAGATATTTGCTGAATGGTAACAAATACTTTACAGCAAAATCACTGTAGGCGTCTAACAGAAATAATTAAGACAGAACCTTAGCTGTACCTCGAGGCCCCATAAAAACTGAAGACGACCACACAGCTATAAGCTTATAGGATTACAAGAAAAGATGCATAATCAGAAGAATAAAAATATAAGGGGTGCCTGGGTGGCTCAGGTGGTTGAGTGGCCGACTCTTGATTTCAGCTTTGGTCATGATCTCATGGTTTGTGAGTTGGAGCCCCCACATTGGGCTCTTTGCTGGCAGGGCAGAGCCTGCTTGGGATTCTCTCTCTCCCTCTCTCCGTGCTCCTCCCCTGATCGCATGCTCTCTCTCTCTCAAAATAAATAAAACATTTTAAAAACTATGAAATATAGGAAAACTAGATAGTCACACCTTACAGAGATGAAACCCTAGTTGAGCAAATGAAAGGTTGGTGCATAGCTAATTTGTATCTTCTGACCTCAGTGACTCTTCCATATCTTCACAGCAAGAGTGTGCTAGTCCCCATCTGGTTTTCTGTCATTACCCTAGGTAAAACATCCACTGCATATCTTTTCTTGTCCACTTTTGGTTCTTCTACCAATCTTCCAATTAGCTGTATAATTCCTCTGGGAAGGTCTGATCAATCCAGTATGCCTCCACTGGACCTGGCCAGCAGAGTTCTTAATTACAGTTCACCTTCTGGACTTGTAGACTGACTTCCTTTGGGACAAATGTCCACTAATGAACCTGTCAGCTGTGGATGTTAGGTTCACATATAAATAGCTGTTTATCATATATGGTTGAAAACCATAGTAGGGAATTGGAGTTGGGGACTTTAAGGATGTGGATTTGGATAGCAGATGTTTAAGCCTTGGCCTATCCAGGGCACCTACTTGCCCAGAGACCCTGGAAATCAGCCCCATATCTCTGCAGTTTGAGATCAGTACAAAGCTTTCCTTCCCTCTTAGAATGACAGCAGAAACTAAGCTTTTTACCAGAATACATGTGGAGACTGCGACCATGGACACACAGCCTGCTGCCGCTCAGAATGAGATACCAAAGAGAGAGCTAGGTAACATGTTAAACCTGTAACACAAGCTGAGTGCTGTGTCAGCATGAGCTAGCCACTCCCTTTGGTGCTGTTAGATACACATGGCAAGACTTCATTCCCATCATGTTTATCGCTCCAGCATTGCCTAAGGGGGTTATAAAAACTAGTAGCGGCCTGTGTAATTTTTCTGGCATGGCGAAGAGAATAGCCTTGAACTTGGAGACTGATCTCTGGGTATAAAATGGTAATGGGCTATCATTCACATCACTCCTTCTCGGCTGCATTAAATAACACTTGGGTATTTAGACATAATTCACAATCTGCAGGGGCTGTGTCAGAGAGAAGGAGGAAGTTCACTCAGTTTGACTGCAATTTCAAACACAAATGCAGTGAAGAATAGCATTACTGAGCCTACAGAAATTATTATTCTAGGCACAGCTCTTTTAATTTGTGTAAATGTTGGAACCTGTACTTAAGAGAAGAAAAGAAAAAAGTGACTATGTTAGGGGTCGGGTGTGGCACAAAGTGGTGGGAGAAGGCACAATTTTTCTTTTTTGAGTTGATTTCTTTCTGCCAGAGTCTTGGACTCTGAAAAAGAAAACTATATTTGAAAAAATAAAAGGAATGCAAATGCAATGTCCTGAGTGAGGTGTTAAAACACAGTCATTCCACTTCAGGGAGACATAACATATGAATTCACAATCCCCAAATGGTGGCAAAATCTCTGGGGGTGGGAGAGGCTTCTGTCCTTGCAGAGTGTCCAACCTGTCCTCGGATGCCCCCCACCCCACCCCACCCCAGGTCCAGGAGCCCCAGATGCCTTTATGGCTGGCAGAGAATACATGTTTTCTGTGTGTTTCCAGAGCAGGGCCATTCCAATGGGCTGCATGAAGTAAAGAAAGAGAAATAAGATGTAAAGTAAGATTGGTAAATAGAGAAAGAATTTTCATTGTTTGGTCCCTAGAAGCTAATATTGAAAACAAGTGAAAACCATTGATGTCTTCTATGAACAGGGCAGTGTATTATGGGTACATAATAATAACAATGATGATGATGATAATGTATGTTGCAACCAGATAGACTTTGATTTGAATCCCAGTCCCTCACTTCCCAGCTAAAAGACCTCAGACTGGTCACATCAGCTGCCTGAATTTTCATTCCTTCCACTGCCAAAGGATGATATTAATGTGTATAAAGTGTTAGGGCAACTAAACTGGGTAGTATCTGTAATGCACGTGGCACTGTGACTCAAAAGTGAACACGATCTAACGCAGTACGAGCTGACTTGCCTTTCCTGCCGGTCTCATTTTGGACCAGTTTGATAGTATACCTCTACCCTTCTGACACCCAGGCCTGATTTTATTTATTTATTTGGAGAGAGAGAGCAAACAGTGGAGGGGCAGAAAGAGAGAGACACAGACAGAATCCCACACAGGCTCTGCACTGCCAGCACAGAGCCCTATGTGGGGATCGAACCCATGAACCATGAGCTCACAACCTGAGCAGAAATCAAGAGTCAGATGCTTAACTGACTCCTCACCCTCACCTTATTTTAGTCCCAAACTTCCCAGTCTTTTTCTCATCTCTGGGGACTTTGTGATGTTTCCACTGTCTAGAAGGCTCTTCTTGTCTCCAGCTCTTCTTTTGACTGGGTAATGTTTTCCAGTGTCAAGCTTTTATCTTTTAAAAGGGATTTGTCAAGGGGCGCCTGGGTGGCTTAGTCGGTTAAGCGTCCGACTTTCGCTTAGGTCATGATCTCGCGGTTCGTGGGTTCGAGGCCCGCGTCGGGCTCTGTGCTGACTGTCAGCTCAGAGCCTGGAGCCTGTTTCAGTCTGTGACTCCCTCTCTCTCTGACCCTCCCCTGCTCATGCTGTCTCTCTCTCTCTCTCCTAGAAATAAAAAAATATATATATATTAAAAAATAAAAGGGATTTGTCAAACAAGGGCATTAGTCTGTCTTTATCCACAGAACAGATAAGATTTCACATGTGCATTCTGTTTTGTTTTTCTTAGCACCTTGCAGTTATCTGCCACTCCACTTGCTACTGCTGTGGTTAAATTTATATTTTATAAACTATATTTTTAATTTTTAATGTATATTTATTTCTGAAAGAGGGAGAAAGACAGAACATGAGTAGGGTATGGGTAGAGAGAGAGACACACACACACAGAATCTGAAGCAGGCTCCAGGCTCTGAGCTGTTAGCACAGAGCTCAAAATAGGGATTGAACTCACAGACCACCAGATCATAAACTGAGCTGAAGTCAAATGCCCAGCCAACTGAGGCACTCAGGTGCACCTATAAACTATCTTTTTAAATGTTAGTCTCTTGCACAGAACTGAAAGCTTTATGAAGAAAAAAAATCCAACAGCTTCCTGTCCTATTTACCAATTGCCTCCAGCCCTGGCCACAGTAACTGTACCCAAGAGTTACTCCATACATCCTTGTAGATTATTGTTCCATTCCTTGTGGTGGTTCGTGGGAAGAAAATCAGTGAGCATTATCCAGTTAGAAGTATGATCTCTGTAAAGCCATTGGAAATATTACTTGTGTTCAGACAAGTATTCATGGTCCCCCTAAAAAGGCAGCAACTTCTTCACTGTCTTGTTCCTTTATCCTGCATTCCTGAAATGTATCCAAAGCATGAGAGTGTCCAGAGGGATGTAAAGATGATCTATGGGCCCTTTAGGGATAGGTCAGTTTTCCAAAAGAACACTCTTGTTTTCCTGGCTTAAATTTTGACTGGGCTCATTGATTTAGTAAGAACATGTCAAAAGGAACTCCAGGAGAATTTAATATGCTTGATAATATGTATATATTCTAGACTAGATATTTGAATTTCAAGCTATATTTAAAAGTGACTCTTAACTTCCCCAGTGCAAAAAGGTTCAACACAGAACATGACAGTGAACCTTGAAAACTCATACCCATATTGCATAAACTTTCCACAGTTACATGACTCTCTGAAAGAAGGGTTGGGTTCTATTGTTTCTGAAAGAATACCCAGTACATGGTGGTATTTTATACATTTTTTGAATGGATGGATGGATAGATCTCTCAAACATAAACTGTAACCTATATTGCAGCTATACATGGGAAACAGATTTTTTGAGTGTTCCAATATTTTATTGCATACCTTATTTAATTCATATAACAATCTTGTTGAGAAGTATCCTCTATTTGTAGTTAATAGCACTGAGGAAATCTACCTTTTACTAAGCACAGCCTGGAGCTTGTCCGGGACTTAGCAGAGCTGACCCTGGACTGCAAGAAAGAGAATTACAGGACTGCATGGTAAGTTATTTCTTTTAAATTTTTTAAAATATTTATTTATTTTTGAGAGAGAGAAGGAGAGATAAAGTATGAGAAGGGGAGGGGCAGAGAGAGAGGGAAACACAGACTCCCAAGCAGGCTCCAGCCTCTGAGCTGTCAGCACAGAGCCTGACGTGGGGCTTGAACCCACGAACCATGAGATCATGACCTGAGCCAAAGTCAGACCCAGATGCCCCTACATAGGTACGTTCTAATGTAGAAATTGTGTCTAGAAATTCCAGATAGAAGGTGATATAGAAGCACATGAAATGACACTTAAAGTCTTCAGATAAGGGAATATTTCAGAAAATGTATGACTTCATTCTGATACCGAAGGAATGAGAAGCAGGCACCCAGACAATGAGCAATGGATGGCATTTCCAGAAAAAAGAAACAGCTAATATGAAGCCTTGTTGTAAACGTGTACTTGGCACGCCTGCGGAAGCCACAGGGTATAGGTGGCTCCAAGGGAGGCTTAGTTAGAGCATGTGTGAGAGATGAGGAACTATCACACACCTTCAAGTCACTGGAGATGTAAAGATTTTTTTTTAATTTTAACAGAATTTAATTATAGTCTAGAAAATGGATTGGGGCAGGGCACAACGGGAAGAAAGGGAGAGAGGGCCAGGTAGTAAAGGAGGATAGTGGCCTGTGCTCAAGAGGGTGCATGAGGTTCAGGATGGGGGATATGATACATTATGAGACATTCAGGAGAGAATCAGCATCTCATGTGGTAAGTACCATTTGTGTCTAATTTACAGAGGAAGGATTCTAAGGTTAATAAAGGGAAAATAATTTGTCCAAGAGAAGAGCAGAAAGTCAAAACCAGATGGGCTCCACAGCCTTACTCTGTTCATATGACACCATGTCCCCAAAGCATGGTGTCCCAGACATTTGAAGCCGTGGTCTCAAAGAGAACGCCCATATCCCCAGCAACTCAAGTCTTCTTTGTATGGCTTTCATACTACCTTCTGTTTCTTCCCCCAAGTACCAGCTGCTGTGCAAAACACTTCAAATTATCAAATGCAAATTCTCTTTAAAAATCAATTTCAGGATGCTTAGCCAGAAACTTTGTTAAGCAGTTATTGATTGAAAGCAGAAAAGTTAACATGCAAATCAAATCTAGATTACTGTGTCTCTAACACACCTAACATCATTTTTCACTTACTTAGATAAGATGCTGCTGTTTAAAAAAAAAGAAAAAAGGAAGCAAATGGAAATCCTCCTTGTTGGCATCTCAGAAACAAGCACCCCTTTGCTTAATTTGCTTCTTTCTTTGACAAGAATAAACAAATCTTTTAAAAATATAATGAGTCAGGCCATTCTCTCTGTGGTATATAAGTGGCTCCAAGGGACTCCAGAAGGTCCCTGTTGAGGGTCATTACCTCTTTCCGGCCCTCTGGGAAGCATTCGGTAAATAATTGCTTCCCCACATTACATAGATACCCTGGTGTTCCAAGCATGGGTTGGGGCCAGGGAGTAACTTCTGAACTGGGAAAATTTGGCTGATTAACTTTCCATTAAGTGCCTCCAGACTCCATGCTGAAACTTCAGGGATCCAGCTGAGAGCTGAGAAAAAAGAAACAGTCTGTAAGCTTGGCTGGTAATTAACATCATCAGGTGACAAATCAATACTACCTGGCTGTTTCCATAAACAATGATAACAGGGAGAACCAAGCCTTCCAGCCCAAAGCCTCCTGGTTATTTTTCTGTGACTCCTGTTGCTTGAAAGATAGAAAGGTTTAAGATGGTTGGATGGTTTTCTTGAGCTGTAGGTGGTAGGGAAGGCTGAAGATGCAAACCGATCTTCCAAGGCAAAGAGGCTTGGGCACAAAAAATATTGAAATAAATTACCACCTGAGAAGTTGGACCAAAAAAATGTGAATTTGGGTAGGTGTATGAAAATTAACATGAGAACTTGTTAGAAATGCAAATTCCAGAAGTTCTTTCTTTTTTTAATTTATTTTTGAGAGAGAGAGAGAGAGGGAGGGAGAGAGGGAGTGTGCATGAGCAGGGGAGGGGCAGAGAGAGAAGGGGACTGAGCATCTGAAGCGCGCTCTGTACTGACAGCAGTGAGCCCTATGTGGGGTTCTAAGATCATGACCTGAGCCAAAGTCAGACGCTCAACCAACTGAGGCACCTGGGTGCCCCAGAAATGCAGATTCCAGAAATTCTGTTTTGGTATTATTCATTAAAAGTTTCCCCAGATTATGCTGGTGCATGTGCGTCACAAATCATACTTGAAGAATCACTGTTAAATACCTTATCATGTAAGTAGAGCCAAGTAATTTAAGAAGTATTTATTTCCTGACAACTTAGTTGTTCTTTGAAAAAGTGATGCATACAAATTGAAAGAAAAATTAACTTTCTCCCCTCATAAATGATCACAAATGGTGTCACTAATGGGAAGTGTGCACCTGTTGGGCACTGTACAACTTCTCAAAGCTTGGATTCAGATCAGACACTGCCACCCTCACTTCCCGTTCTCACTGATTTTCATATGGGGCTTGTTTTTTATCACAGCAACTGCTGAAAACCCAGCTTCCCAAAGATATGGTACCACTGATAGAATATAAAGTGATTGTGGAAAACGTGAACTACCTGGAGCCAATAATTCCTACAGTCTCACAAAAGTTGAACTATTGCTGTGTTGTCCTATCTGTTTAAGACACTGAGATGCCTCTATGAGTTTGGGGTGACACCCCAGTGTTCCTGGGCACACACTTTGTGAATCATGGGTATGAACAGCAGTGAACCAGAAAAGATCAGACAGCCTAAGACCCCCAGAGTCTCTTCATGGCAGAGAATGGACAATCAGATATTTGGGAGTAAGCAGTTGCCTATCTTTTGGAGATGGAAGCACTTTTCTATTTCAGGATAGATGATCTCTCGCACCCCAGCTTTAGGCTTCTCAATGAACCTAATTGGAATAATTTGTTAGTTGTTAGTAAGTGGTATGGTTTAATTAAGCCTCAAGAACTTTAAATTTGGAAATGTCTTGGTTTTGTTTCTTGGGTTTTGTTTGTTTTTGGGTTTTTGTTTTTTTTTTTCAAACCTACTATGTTTCAAGAAAATAGAAAAGCACATTCATCAGTTTATTTAATCTTCCCAACAAACCTGGAAGGTATTGTTATCCCCAATTATCAGTTGGGGAAGCCAGGGATTAACTGGCTAAGATACTTACACAATATTCTAAGGACAGTTAGTGTTGTCCATAGAACAACCTGGGACCCAGGTATAATTGGCTCTAAAACCCAACCTCTTTGCTTTGTAAGCCAGAACCTCTTTTCTGAGAAACAGCCCCTTTGGTGGCTACCACATGAGTCTAGAAGTTTCAGTTTGAGATGCTTAATGTATTCTCGTTCCCACTATTCAGTAGTCATGTGACCTTCAGTGGGTAACTTACCTCCAGCACGTTTATCATCAAAAGAAATTAAATAAAGGGCACCTGGGTGGCTCAGTCAGTTAAGCATCTGACTTTGGCTCAGGTCATGATCTCTCAGCTTATGAGTTCTAGCCCCATGTTGGGCTCTGGGCTGACAGCTCAGAGCCTGGAGCCTGCTTCAGAATCTGTAACTCCCTCTCTCTCTGTCCCTCCTCTGCTCATGATGTGTCTCTCAAAAAATAAATGTTAAAAATTTTTAAAATAAATAAAAATTTAAATATTAAAAAAAGAAAGTAAATAATAGGAACTACCTTGTAGTTATTGAGAATGAACTGACATAAAGCCTCTCGCACATAAGAAACATTACATCAGTGATAGCTATTATAGCCATATATAGTGATACCATGGGCAGGTATATGTTTCCTTTTATTTCAAATTTTATGAAGAAGAGATTATATCAAAATATACTGGCTGTGTTTATTTTACATTACATAGAATACACAATCATTCAGCAAGGTGACAGCGGTCTGGAGATAAGCCCTCTTGTGTAACCTCATGGCAATCTTTAGGTGTATATATTGTCACTCTTTTGTAGTTCAATAGACTTTTGATGGCAAATGGAGATTTTTTACTAGCCATTATTTTACTATGTAAAAACCAAATACAAATAAGTGAAAGATATCTCAAAGTAAAAAGTGGAGAGAGATTATGGCTATCTTCTCCCTTCCAAAACATTTCAGGTAAGGATAACTCTACCCTCATATCTAGATTCCCCACCCCACTCCATGCTGTGTCATTTGAGAAAATTATTTAATTGCCTAATCTCTTTGGGACCCCTTTTCTATTTATATTTATATTTATATTTATATTTATATTTATATTTATATTTATATTATATAAAATCTGTGTTATTTACTATTAACCCAGTTCACCTAAAATCAACAGATTTTTAACTGACCTTGAATTTGTGTTAAGCATTAAACTATGAGAGACCAATATATGGATAAGAAATACTCTATCAGAAGTTTAAAACTGAATATGTGTGTATGTGCATGCATGTGTGTCCATGTGCATGTGAGAGTGTGACAGACAGACAGACAGACAGAGAGGGAGAGACTGAGAGACACAGTTTCACTGTACTGGAACCAAAAGAAAGGGATCTTTTCTGTCCTTTCTATTTTGGGACTTAAATTAAAAGTGACTACCCTCCTCATACCTTCTGTGCTTCTACTGGTCGAAGCTGAATAATTTTCTTGAGACCCATTAAAAACAAAATATAGCAATTAACTTTCTTTTCCCCCATACTGTAAAAATTTTGGTTTCAGACCATTAATTACGTGTCAGTGGTTGAAGGAAAGGTGAAAATTAAAGCTCTAACTTAAGTAAAGGTTAAAGAATCAAGGAAAACCTTACTTTTTAATATTGCCTTTCCACTTACAGACAAAAATCTGATTTACATTGATTTTCAGGGCTCAGAATTGTTCTTAATATTATTCAATATTAGGTACGTATGTTAGGTATTATTATCAGTAGACTATTTTAACCTCTAACTTGAAATATAGAGATGGTCTAGATACAAATATCAACATAGATAGAGCCATAGATAAACACACAGCTCTAGGTATCCATCTATAATGTACCAGGTCCCCTCTTCATACCCTGGGATTTCTCCAGTGCCCATTAATTAATCATATTAATATGCCCATTTCTAAGGCAAGAGAAAGGCAAAGCAAGTAGTGCTTTTCCCCCTTTTGGTTTCTTAATCCTAATTACTAACATTTGGTATTATCATTAGTTAATTAGTTAATTAATTAAAATTTTAATTTAGGGGTGGTTTATAGGGAGTGGGAACATAGAGGAAGAGGAGAGGCATTGATTTTGCTTTGGTGATTTTCATTTCAATTCCCTTTGACTCTTCAGTGGTAAATGCTGAAGTTGAACTGAGCTGAGAAAATGATTGACAGGATTCTCATTAGTGCTACAGGGGTTCCCAGTTTAACATTTACTTGGCTGTGTTTATAGCTTTATGGATGAATGGGCACATAGTTAACAGAGTGCATATAGGATTTTTTAAAAAATGGTACGGCACATTAAAATGAGAGAAGAGGAAAGCACTTAATTACTGGTGCTGTTTTGATAGCTGAGAGTACAATATTCTCTCTAAAGTGTAATGATCATGCTAATAAGAATTAGTGTTTTCAGCCTCTAATATGTGTCTGGCTTGGTGTTTGGGGTGGGGGGGTGAGAGGTGATGATTAACCAAAAAAGATTTATTCAACTTCTTAGAGTTTACAGCATCTGTAGTTTCATGTGGTCCTCACAGCAGCTGCTTTGGATAGGTCTTATAAATTTTGTGAATTTCATAAATGTGCAAACGTAGTTTCAGAGAGGTGAAGTCACCTGACTACAGGTAGAAGTTTCACAGTAAGACTCTAATGTCAAGTCTTTTTTGACTCCAAACTCCACTCCTTTCCACTACCCTGGGCTGCCTCCCACACCACATATATTGATGATACAGAACTAATCAATTCACTAGTTGCCCCTCAATTTTTTTCAGTAGAGACTGGTTTCAGAGATACTTTTATACTCTCTGGCAAATTGATGATGATTTTAATTTTGAATATAGTATAACATACATATGGTTATGGTAATCACTCATTAAGCCTAAAGTGAGTAGAGTTTTCACAAACCACGAGACTCCATCTAAATTTTCAGAACAATACTTAAGACATATCACCATTAGGCTGACAAAAGTAATTATGAGGAAAGAACAAGTTCTATTTACATCCCCATTTCACATGATAAATGGCCTAGAACTGTCCTTTCCAAATTTCAGTACTCTGGTCCACTACCTACCATCGCCTGGGAGGCTTGTTAAAAAATATAGATTCCAGGGGCGCCTGGGTGGCTTAGTCGGTTAAGCGTCCGACTTTCGCTTAGGTCATGATCTCGCGGTTTGTGGGTTCGAGCCCCGCGTCGGGCTCTGTGCTGACTGCCAGCTCGGAGCCTGGAGCCTGTTTCAGTCTGTGACTCCCTCTCTCTCTGACCCTCCCCTGTTCATGCTGTCTCTCTCGTAGAAATAAATAAAACATTTAAAAAATATATATATAGATTCCACACTCTATTACTCAGCATCTCTAGAGGGGGAAAATAACCACATGGGGAATCTGTATTTTAAAGCATTTCTCTAGGTCATTTCCGTCTATAATAAGTGTGGGATCTACTGCTGTAGGTGTGAACTACTCCATTATAGTTGGAGGAGTATCATCTCACATTTTTTATTACCAGTATTGGAATTATTAAAAGATCAAAATTGCATCTAGAATAGTAGCGAGTCTGGTATCTTCTCTAAGAGGGGAGTGGACTCCCCATCGCCATTGTTGAACAAACAAACAAACAATTGGCTTATGCAAACAACTGATTCTACTATTAGACTAACCAGGGCAAGTTCTAGACTATAATTGGTTCACCCATTCCATTGTTCTGTTTCTCTCCCTGACACACTGTTGCACTGAAAGTGGGTGTTTTGACATAAGGCATGAAGTCCAGGAAAGGTGACTTCAGTCACCTGATGCTGAGTTTACAGATGTCTGCTCTGAACTCTGACTCTCATTTTAATCTTAATTCAACACTCCCCTAAGGCTTCCCAGGAGCTTATTAGATGTAGTCTCCAGGTTCTCCCCTCAATTCCAAACTCCTTTTCTCAGGGAAGACAGCTTGACTACTTCAAGTGGGGCAGAAAAACTCGGACCAAGAAAGACATATTTGTGAAAAGTTTCCAGCCACTCTACTCTGTGTTCTCTCTGGAAACTTTTCATTCTTTATCCTTAACACACAAGGTTGATTATACTCCCCTTGCCAATAGAGCTTGACTGGCCTTTTTTTTTTTTAAGCCAAGATTTCAAAAACAAAAAGATCCTGAGATCTTTCCTGAGAGAAGCAGTTATTCAGAGTCTCAAATGCAATCCACTCTTTCTAGGACCACCAAATGAATCTGAGTCTTATTAAAATCAGCAAAACTGAAACAGAAATTAATGCTGGAGCTTTATAACCTTGTTATAAATACCCTTGAATAACAGGGGTTAGAGTCATCAACCTCCCCTACCCCTGTAAACAGTTGAAAATCCATGAAAAACTTTTGACTGCACCAAAACATAACTACTAATAACTGGACATTTCATCAGTAACATAAACAGTTGATTCACACATATTTTGTTTGTTATATGTATTATATGCTACATACATATATATGGTATATATTATTGTGTTCTTACATTAATACCTTTCAAAAAATTTTTTCATATTTCTTTTTTTAATAATTTTTTTAATGTTTATTCATTTTTGAGAGAGAGAGAGAAGAGCAGGGGAAGGGGAAAGAGAGAGGGAGACACAGAATCAGAAACAGGCTCCAAGCTATCAGCACAGAGCCCAATGAGGGGCTCAAAATCACAAACCCTGAGATCATGACCAGAGCGAAAGCTGAACACTCAAACGACTGAGCCACCCAGGCACCCCTTAATTTTTTTGGTACTTCTTAGTTGGAGTTCATCTGTAAGTTTTTTTTTCAAATTGTTACAAATCTCAAGAAATGTTTCATATATATTTGCTGAAAAAAAATACTTGTACAAGTAGACCCATTCAGTTCAAACCCATGATGTCCAATAGTCAGCTGTTTACACATTATTTTTTTAATTTAAGTTTTATTTATTTATTTTGAGAGAGAGAGAGAGAGGAAGAGTGTAGGGAAGAGGCAGAGAGAGAGGGAGAGAGAGAATCTCAGGTTCCAGGCTGTCAGTGCAGAGCCCAACATGGGGCTTGAATTCATGAACTGTGAGATCATGACCTGAGCCAAAACCAAGAGTTGGACGCTCAACTGACCGAGCCACGCAGGCTCCCCTACACATTATTATTGACATCATTACCATTTTTTTCAATTACCATGCTCCCTATGTCACAGTGAAATATAGATGAAAAAGTTGTTTTCTAAGAATGTATACCAATTCCTTCCTAAATCATTGCCCTAAAATATCAAGGCAAATTATAGCTCTCTGCACTACAAATGTAAAGTGATGTGCCCACAACTTTACAGTTCCTACTATGCAAACCAATTTCTCTCTACTTCATACAATACAAACTCTGGTGATGTTTTACACATGCCAAATAGTTTCTGTAATCAAGTGTTTCAGGAAATTACCAGTATAATAAGATGATTTACTACAAGTTCTACAAAGAAACTGTGACTCTCCCAAAGAAGATAAAGTATTAGAGTTTTTCTCAAGCTAAAATCATGGAGCCATTTTCTCCACAGAATATCTTAAATGATTGACATTCTACAAAACTCACCACAGAAAATGCTGGTTCAAGCAACTTCTGTTATTGATCATTCTATCAAAAAATATTGCTGAATTTCAGCACTGTTCTTTGCACTCTTCAACGATATAGTGTAGGAATGGAGAAATGTCTAGGAATTAAACGGGGAAAAAGCAAGTAACATTTTCTTATTTGTCACACATAATGATCTAGTAACTATAATAACTATTATAACTGCCTCATATGCTTTCTCATATGATCCTTTCAAATGCTTCCTAAACTCCTACAACTGGACAGAGCATGTAGAACGTACATTGTGAGGTCCTTCACCAACCCTCTTTCCTTGCATCTAAAAAAAGTTTTAATAATTTTTACCAATGAATATGCAAATATAGTATTATAGTAATGCAAAAGTGTAATCATATCATATGTATTGCAACTGTGTTTTAAAATTTATTTATCTATGAGTGTATGTATTTATATTTTTCAGATTACATTTTTACAGCAGTTTTAGGTTCAGAGCAAAATTGAGAGCAAAGTACAGATATTTCCTCTGTAGTTTCTGCCCCCACACATGTAAAGCCTCCCCCATTATTGACATCTCCCAGTAGAGTGGAACCTTCATTGTATTTGATAATACAAATATGATACTGACACATCATAATCACCCAGAGTCCATAGTTGACACTGGAGTTCACTCTTGGTGCTGTGTATTCTATGTTTGAAAAGTTTATAAGGACATATATCCATCATTATAATATCACAGAGTAGTTTCACCAGCCTAAAAATCCTCTGTGGTCTGCCTGTTCATTTTGTATCCCACCTTCCAAATCCAGCAACCGCCAATCTTTTTATTGTCTCTAGTTTTGCCTTTTGCAGAAGGTCATATAGTTGAAATCATATAGTATTATAGCTTGTTCGGACTGGCTTATTTCATGAACTTAGTCATACACACGAAACTTTCCTCCACATCTTTTCATGGCTTGATAGCTTATTTATTTTTAGTGCTGAAGAATATTCCACTGTTGGGATATACCTCAGTTTACTTATCCATTCAACTACCAAAGGAAATCTTGATGCTTCAGAGTTTTGGCAATTATGAAAAAATTGCTATGAGCATCCATGAGCATCTTTTCATGTTTATCTGCCATCTATATATCTTCCTCGGTGAAGTGTCTGTTAAGGTTTTTTGGCCTTTTTTTATGTGGATTGTTTGTTTACTTACTGCTGAGTTTTAAGTGATCTTTGTGTATTTTGGACAACAGTGCTTTATCAGATGTCTTTCGCAAGTATTTTCTCCCAGTGTGTAGTTGGTCTTACCATTCTCTGGATATTGTGTTTCACAGACCACAGGTTTTTAATTTTAATAAAATTCTGCTTATCAATTATTTATTTCATGGATTGTGCCTTTGATGTTGTATCTAAAAAGCATCACCATACTCAAGGCCATCTAGAATTTTTCTCCTGTGATACCATCTAGGAGTTTTGTAGTTTTGTGTTTTACATTTAGGTGTATGATCCATTTTGAATTAATTTTTGTGAAAAGCGTAAGGTTGGTGTTTAGATTCTTCTTTTTCCCCCTTTGGTTGGATGTCCAGTTATTCCCGTACAATTTGTTGAGAAGACTGTCTTTTCTTCATTGTATTGCTTTGGCTCCTTTGTCAAACATC
Source organism: Hyaena hyaena (assembly GCF_003009895.1). Lineage (NCBI taxonomy): Eukaryota > Metazoa > Chordata > Mammalia > Carnivora > Hyaenidae > Hyaena > Hyaena hyaena. The sequence continues at coordinate 5,534,415 of NW_024080655.1, read as the reverse complement.
AGTTGACTATATTTATTTGAGTCTATTTTGGGGCTCTTTATTCTGTTCTACTGATCTCTTTACTATTTTGCCAATACATTGTCTTGATTACTACAGCTTTATAGCAAGTCTTGAATTCAGGTAGTGTTAGTCTTCCAACTTTGTTCTTCTTCAATATTGTGTCAGGTAACTGGGTTTTTAGTGCAGTATTCTTTTTCCCTTCCGATGTTACTTCCTTTCCCCCTTAATCTGCTCTTATCCACATCATGTGCCTGCTCCACCAAGACACCTCATGTTAAGAGCCTAATATGTTTTCTACCATAGCTTCCTCCATCATCACATAATTACTTACACAGGCAGATTCAGATTGAATCCATTCCAAATTGTATATTTGTCATAGTTTAATGTCTTTGAAATTAAGATACAATAATAATTGCTGTGAAACATCCAAGTGGTGACTTAGTTCCTATTATCTATTGCAGGCATGTCAGTACCTAAAGAATTGGAATTCAGGGTCTGGGGGAAAAAGTCTATAGACAATGTTGGAATTCTCACTTTATAAATGTTAAGGATCTTGATTGCAGAGGATGACATTCTGTGGAAACCCAAAATATCTATGACCTCAATTTGAAAAGGATATGAAGAGGATTTAATAAAACCTTGAACGGTTTATTTTGCTTACATGTTCCTTTTCCATATGAAAAAACTTGTATAAGGCAAGCACTGATATGCACTTAAATCTAAAAGAGTTCTTTAAATGAAAGTTAATTTTTTAATGATAAAAAAAAGCCTTCAGTCATAGTTTAATCTCAGCAGCTTTCCCTTATGTTATATGAAATAATAGTGTGTTTTATAATCAGTGGTATTTTAGTTTCAATAAAGCATAGTGCTTAAATGCATACACGCTTATAAAGTTTTTCATTTTGTTATGAAAACAGAATCATATTTTGTATAGTTTGTCTCATTCAGTGACGATGGAAATTGCTCCAATTCCATGAGGTACATTTCAAATCATTTATCTTATTGCCTAAATGATATTCCATTGCTAATTCATACTTTTATTCTTCTATTGATAGGCATTCACTTTATTATTAGTTTGTTTTAGAGTTATAATAAATATCCTTATGAATATGTATTCACATACTCATAGATTTACTTATTTGGGATAAAGTTCCTGGAGTGGAATTGCTAGGTTAATATTATTTATTTCATGTATAAAATTTAATAAATATTGCTAGTTTACTTTCTTAAAGGAATGAAACAAATTTAATGTAGCAATGTACAAGAATACTTTTTTCTCAGACAGTCATGCAAAAAATATATTATTACTCTTTTTTTAAAAATTTTTAAAATGTTTTATTTATTTCTAGGAGACAGAGAGAGAGACAGCGTGAGCAGGGGAGGGTCAGAGAGAGAGGGAGTCACAGACTGAAACAGGCTCCAGGCTCTGAGCCGGCAGTCAGCACAGAGCCCGATGCGGGGCCCGAACCCACGAACTGCGAGACCATGACCTAAGCGAAAGTCAGACGCTTAACCGACTAAGCCACCCAGGCGCCCCCTAAAATATATATTATTAATCTTTACGGAAGTCAGCCACATCTTAACAGGTTAATCATTGTTACTTAGTATTTCTCAAAATATCAGGGATTTTTAACACCTTTCCATACGTTTATAAGCCATTAGGATTTATTTAGAATTTCTCCATTCATTCTGCCCATTTTTCTGTTTTGTTTCATTTTCGTCTTTTTTTAAAGAGTTACTTGTACATAATAGATATGTTTTTGTCATCAAGGACACATATTTTCCATATATTTGTTGACTTTAATATGATAATTTTTTCTCACAGTTACCTTAGTTTTTAACTCTATTTTTTTAAATGTTTATTTATTTTTGGGAGAGAGACAGAGTGTGAGCAGTGGATGGACAGAGAGAGGGAGAGACAAAATTTGAAGTAGGCTCCAGGCCCTGAGCTGTCAGCAACAGAGCCTGATGCGAGACTTGAATCCACAGACCACAAGATCATGACCTGAGCCAAAGTTGGACACTTAACCAACTGGGCTACCCAGGTGCCTCATCTTATTTTTTTTTTTTACCTTTATCATGTATCTTATGGCTCCAGGATATCCAAATTTGGTTGATCTGTTAGCTTTTCTTGCACGATGTTTTTCCATGTGAAAATTGTTTTGCTTATATTACAACAGAAGTTACATTTTATTTTTACCCAATTGTGTCATCACCATTCATTATATATTATATCCTTTCCTGCTTATTTAACTGAACTCTCAACTTTACATATATAGCCTTTTGACACACACAGAGCTATACTCTGAATTATCTGTCAGTTTCTATCATCTGTCCGTCTATTGCCAACAGTACAAAGGCTTGACAGCATATCTAGAGGACAAGTACCCCTCTCTGATCATTCCTTTCGTAACATACGAGTGGCTTAGAAATGTCAGAAGGAGCATCTGATCCCAGCCTATCTGACTGAAAAACCCTGGGCACCACCTTTCCCAGCCTCCACCCAGGACTCATTCACAGCCTGGCAGCTAGAATTTTCAATTCCTAGAGAGGAGGAAGTGAGACTAGGGGAAGGGAGCTAGTGTGGCCAAGACTATTAATGTCATTTTGAGGAACATTCCTTTATTTTTACACAATACAAACCTTCATGAATGACATAGGCTTCCTATTTAAAAATGTTTTAATGTTTATTTATTTCTGAGAGAGACAGAGAGATAGAGAGACAGAGCATAGTTGCACAGGGGCTGACGGAGAGAGGGAGACACAGAATCCAAAGCAGGATCTGGACTCTGAGCTGTCAGCTGGAGCCTGACACGGGGCTTGAACCCACAAACCATGAGACCATGACCCGAGCCAAAGTTGAACACACAACTGACTGAGCCACCCAGGCACCCTGACGTATGCTTTTATAGGCCCCTCATGCCCAAAGCAGTACATGCCTTTTCACTGACTATACTGATACTTTACCTTTTCCGCTCTGGACACAAAAGTAGACAAAATGGATCTGATTATCTCAGGAGGAGTAAAGAGACATCTGTATTCAACACACAACACTACCCTAGGGGGCCCTTGATTCCTACCACCAGCAATCTGGACTCTGCACCTAGTTTTGACCAACAGCAAACCCTACAGACCAGCACACACTCCTGACAACAAAGCCAGAACCAATGGTCTTTTATACCAAAGTCTCAGATGGAAGTGTTAAAACCTACCCAATGCTGCCTCTATGTGGCAGTCACACATTTAGGACTACTGGCTTCTGTAACATCCAATCAATGGAGTTCATGCCACTGCACTTGTTCACGTCCTCATAACCAGGGGATCACATGTCCTGGTCTTCCTAGAATGGTACAAGTTCACGTGCTGCCCCAGTGTAATTCATAATAAAGTCCCCTCTCACTCTCAAAACTGTCAGTGCAATAAATTACACAGTCATGCTCTTTAGAAAGAGACGATGCAAGCATGGCAGGTCGTTGTGGTAGCACAGAGTTGATGAAGCTTCTCACCCGGTGAGGCTGACGGAATTCTCAGTGGAGGGACAGAGGGAAAGGACTCCAGGACAAAACAGAACAAAACCCTATTTTATGTCATTGTCATTTAATAGAACCATTTTCTCTGGAAAAATAAAAGGTCATGTTTCGGAACTTTCCCAATCAAAATGGCCTACCCGCTGCAGTGAAAGGGAGAGGTAACTTGGGAATAAGTGTACAATTCCTATCCTCTGAAAACAAAAATCCAGGGTGGTAGGTCTGATGTTCATCTGAGATTCTATATCTCAGGGACATCGTGGTACCCACACTCCTTTCAGCCAACCATCAATGAGAGGAGCCCAACAGATCTCAAATAAAAGCTTAAAAAGATTCAAGTCTGCTTTGATTCCAACTCCTTTGTTTTTTTCTACCACATTAGCACATTCAGAAAACTAACAAAGTAATTCAAGTTAATAAAGAAAATATACTACTACTTGGAGTCACATAACTATCACAATTTTTTTTTATTGAGGTGAACTTCAAGTAACATAAAATTAACCATTTTCAAGTGTGCCATTCAGTGTACATTCATAGTACTGTGTCAACCATAACTTCCATGTAGTTCTGGAATATTTGTATCGCCCATAAAGGAGACCTGTACCCATTAATCAGTCACTCCTTACTCCCCCACTATCACCCCTGGCAACTACTAATCTGTTATCTGTTTCTATGGATTTTTCTATCCTTTATATTCCATATAAATGGAAACATATATGATCATTTATGGCTGAAATATCTCTTATAGTACTTTTTTCCCCTTGTTTTGACTAATATTCCATTGATGTACATAACACATTTTATTTATCCATTCATCCACTGGTAGACATTTGAGTTGTTTCCACCTTGTGGTTATTGTGAATAATGATGCTATGAACATTCATGTACAAGTATTTGTTTAAATATGAGATTTTAGTTTAGGATCCCTGGATCAGAGATACTGCCAAACTATGTTCTACAATTAGATGCACTATTTTATTAGATGCACATTCCCATCAACAACGTATGAGAGTTACAATTTTTCCCTATTCTCATTAACAGTTATCTTCAGTTCTTTTAATTACAGTCACCCTAGTGCTTATGAAACAGTATCTCAATACAGATTTTCTATATATAGGATTATGTCATCAAAGAATAGAGATAAGTTTTATTTCTTCCTTTCTAATTTAGATGCTGTTTATTTAAATTATTTACTTTTCACCTAATTCCTCTGCCTAAAACTTCCAGGACAATATTGAATAGAAGTGATAAAATTGTTATTCTTTTCTTATTCCGGATCTTGAGGGAAAGCTTTTAGTCTTTCACAACTGAGTATGATAGTACCTTTGGGTTTTTCATAAATGTTGTTTATCAGGTTGAAGAAATTCCCCAGTTGTTTGAGTGATTTCATCATGAAAATGTGTTGGCTTTTGTCAAGTGCTTTTTCTCATAAATAAGCTTTTGAGTAGAAAAGAAGGGTAAATTAAGAGTCATGAACAACTATAGACAGTAAAGATAACTTATGGCTAGGTTGACCAGGAAGGCTAAAATTAAAAGATGGATGGATTTACACTTAGAAAGGTAGAAGAAAAATAGGTATACGTATTAAATGTAGAAGAAGCAACCCTCACAGGCATGATTTAAGAATGAGTAGATAATTTTCATCTAGATTTTACTAACTCCTTACATTATATATAGAAGCAATTCTCTATATGCACTTCAGCAAGGATCCTGAGGTCTCAGCTGACAGCCAGCATCAACTAAGTACTAAGTGTGTGAGTGAAGTTTTCATGGTGATTCCAGTCCCTCAGCTAAAAACTGATAAAGAACCATCTGAGTGAACTCAATCTGTCCTAAGAATCATGAGAATTAAAGAAAGGAATAATCATTATTGTTTTAAGCCAATGAGTTTTGGGGTGCTCTGTTATACAGTACTAGATACATGAAAAAACTAACACATAAGTTCAGACTTGAAGAATGGCTGCATAATGGCACCAGGCCAGACCAGGATGCAGTTGTTTATATGTTTGAGTAATTCACTTACTAAGCATCTTATCTAATGGCGCAAGGCCAGGTCACAGACACTAGAGATAAACGTGAGTTTAAAGTAGTTCCTGCTCCAGAGGAAGTCACAATTTAAGGAGGAGGGATACTGTCTATATATAGCAAGCAGTAATAAAATGGAGCATGCCATGGACTCAAAGTTATGGGAGCGAAAAGGAGGGAGTGATAAATTCTGGATAGAGACAAGGAAAGAAAGATTTTCAAAACACGAGGGTTGCATGTATTTTGAAAGGTGGAAATAAGGAGGCAAACTTTCCCATAAAAAAAAAAAGAACAACATGTATAAAAGTATAGAAGTGTTAAATTATGTCTTATTCAGAGGCTGAATGAAGTCAGATGTGATTTGAGTACCAGGGACAAGAGGGGTGATGAGAAATAATGAAGGATGAGGTGAATGGCATTTTAAAGAAGTGTGGGCTAATCTGCAGGCCGGAAGAAGACAGTCACTAAAAGGAATAGTAACATAACACTTAATCAAAGATCAAGATGACAATCCTGATGGCTTCAGATTTTTGCAGAAAAATAGGAGAAGTATTTACTCAATCAGCATCACTACAGGTTATACTGCCTTCCTTAGCAGATAATAAAGGAGACAGAGGCAGTCACTGTGGAGTTCTTTGGAAAGGGGCCATTCAAGTTGATGTGATACACACCTGATGTTTATTAGATGAAAACAGCCCTATGTTATGTGTCAAATATTATTCTTTCTAATCTTCCTTCCCTGTCTCCACTCTTTTCTTTAGTACAATACACATAACCTCCAATTGAAGAGAATAATTGTTTATATGGCTTTATATACCAGAATGAATTTCATTTGAAAGCTGAATGTAATGATGGTCAGAAATGAAAGTGAAATTGCTAACAAGTGAAGACTGTGACCCGATCATAACACTGAGACTTTGGAGACACAGTTCCAAGAATTCCTGAATTATCTTATGTCTCTGATTGTGATTGCACTCCTGATCATCCTTTCCAACAGCTCTCTTTCCCTGGAAGTCAAAAGTTATCATAATCCTTTTGATTGCCCTCCTCAGTTCTTTCAACATCAGCTAAGATCTCTCACTGAAGCCCGTGGACCACTAGCAAAATATAGACACACAGCTTCCAAATAAACAACTGATTTGTTGGGATGGTAACCAAAAAGGTGATAACCAACGCCCCCTTAATGCATTGGAATTAAAATGCCTTGGATCTATATAAAATATTACCTCTAACATACTTTATATGCATACTTACTGTTAACATTATTAATAATAATAGCTAACTCTCATTAAGGACTATATTCCAAATAATCATCTTAGCATTTTATATTGATTGATTAATTTAATTTTCACAGTGGCACTATGAGGAACTTTCACTTGGATATCTTTCTCATCACCCATGTTGTGAGAAACCCAGCCACCATATTATGAGAAAGCCCAGGTCAAACGAATACTCCAGCCAAGAATCCAAACGAAGCTCACAGCAAGCAACCAACATCCACTGTCAGGCAAGTGTACAAATGGGCCTTCAGTTAGTACTGGCCTCTCAGGCTTTAAGTCTTCCAGCTTAGGTCCTAGAAACAATGGAGTGAAAACAAGCATACCTGCTGTTCTCTAGCCTAATTCCTTATGCAGAAATAGATAATTAATAGAGTAATAAAACGGGCAACTAATATTCCCACATTGCAGATGAGCAAATCCTGTTGTTAACTATTTATTGAAATGTCTGTTTCCTCCACTAATCTCCCTTAAGCCAAATGCTATGTCTTATTTGTCATTGCTTTCCTGCTCTAAGCACTGGTCCTAACATTAATTTATGGCAATGAATGTTTGTTTAATGAAGAGATTACAAGAACCATAGATGGAGAGCAGAGAGAGCCATTCTTCTAAGTGCATTTTTCCTGTCTTTATCCAAATCCCCCTGAGAACAGTCAGCGTTCACATAGGCAAGCAGACCTAAATTGTTCATTTATTACAAAGAATGAGGTCTGTGAAGATTACATAAAGAAGGTGAATTACAATCTGGAACTGATTTAAAGAGTTATTTTTGCAGGAAGAGTGTTAAGCCCGAGTACCTGTTTTACCCATTACCAAGATAAAATAATGTTTTTCTTTCTTGATGTTATGTTTATCAGTGCTAGTCACCGAGACTAATAGATGGCAATGCCATGTAGTAATGAAAGAGCCCAAAGCCTAGAAGCCTTCCTATCCCTAAACTTTCATTTACTGTTGCATTCGTGCCCTCTTAGATCCTGTGACCAAGTCCCTGAATCTATGTACAGACAACAGAGAAACACATGCAAGCCTACAAGAATGACCTCAGTTCCCTTTATTGTCCATGGTCTTCCCTTCCTTGGCTTGTATGTGCTTTGAGCCTACTGGCCTGTCACTATCATTCTCTGCAACAGAAATCTGCCTTTGCACTACTGAGTCAAGTGCAAAATGTGGGTTGGAGACTATGTCTCCCTTGGCTGACCCTTAGCTCATGACCGATGGGTACAGGCTTATGAAAGCATAGCTCCTTCTCTTAGAATTGGGAGAGATTATTAAGTGCAATTTACATTCCATAATTGCCCTTCACAATCCACCTAAGTCTAAGACTTCAGATCTTCTGCTTGCCTGCCCAATTTCCGACACTATCTTAAAGCCTTTTCCTGGGTGCACATCTTTAAAAAACCAACTATCCCCAAATCCTCATCTCGAGATCTGCTTCTCAAGAAATAACTCCAATGCAAACAGTATCAACAGTTCTGTTGAGAAGGAGAAGTAAGCATCCTATTAATAGACAATCTTAAGCATTCTATTAATAGACAAGATGGAGCACTGCTTTAACTTCCCAATCTATTATTTAACTTCCTAACTATATTCAGATTTTCCCAGGGTACTGAAACAATGCAGAGAAGATACCCATTAGGCACAAAAGCTATGAGAAGTAATAGTGACTTTATAATGTTCGCAGTCATCTTAGGTGCAATCTATATGAGAGCTTAAGCATTCAGATGAGTCAAATTATATATATATATATATATACATATATATATATACACACACATATATGTGCAAATTATGTATATTTATATATAATATATATTATTACAATACAGAAAAATCTTATCAAGTTTAAGAATAAGTATCAATTCTATTACAAGCCATATACTTTGCTAATAATGCTGATCCTATGCTCAAGAGACTAGGTAGGGATCACCGCTAAGGGCAGAGAAAGATCAACCATGACCATGTGGTTGACCCCATCCAGCAGATGGAAGTATATGATAATATTAAAGTCATGGATTGTAATCTTCAGGATATACATGACATAAAATTACATCCCATCTAGGGAACTATTATTCAGAAGAGTTTGGTTTAAGTGGAATCAGGATGTTCTATAGAGTGCCACTCTGGGGCTTTAAGTAACCATTCTTGGCATTGAATAAGAATCAAAATTTTCAAATGATAATGATTAGTGTAAGGGTGACTACAACCAGGGTCTGAGTCTCTAGAAAGGAAGCTAGCATGAATCAAGGAAAAGGGTTCAGATTCAGAACGAGCTTCCAGAGTATGAAATATAGATAAGGCAGCAGAAACCTGTGAATTGTTGACCTAGAACAAAGTAAAGTTAGTCAACAGATGGCAGTTATAACATTCCATGTCAGGGGTTGGTGTAGTGAACTCCTCTCTGCTTTCATCCAGGTAAGAGGTGTTGGTGGTAGAGTTTTAATAGTATTTATAGATCCTACTGCTCATAAAGTGGGGGTGGTAGTGCCCAGCTTTACATCATTCTAATGAGTAGGGTCACCATCATTATCATATGCGTCTCATTCTTCCTTTTCTTCCTCCTTTTCTTCATCTCCTTCTTTTATTCCTTCTCCTTCTCTTCTTCCTTCTACTTCCCCCTTATTTTCTTCTCCTCCACCTTCTCCTCCACCTTCTCTTCCTTCTTCTTCTTCATTCTGATTAGCAGCAGCAACAACAACATATACTGAAATCTTACCATGTGCCTGAAACTGTTGTAAATGATTTGAATGTAATAACTCAATTATTTTTCACAGCAGCCATATGAGAAAGGTATTATAAAGGCCCTATTTTACAGAAGAGAAAAGTGAATTACAGGGGACTTATATAAATTGCCCACATTTCTGGAAAATTAATAGCAAAGCCTGGAGTTGAACCCAGGCAAGGTACCAGAGCTGATGGAAAATACATTCCAGGACCCAATGATTATTATACAAACAAAAGGTAGTGTTGTGGCTGACTGTGTCTTTATTCAAAGGAATTACTTTGAATTTGAAGAAACAGTTTCATCTTTCTTTTCCAAATTCCATTTTAAACTATCATTTCCAAAATCCCGTCAGACCCATATAATCCACAGTACTTCTTCATCTCTTGAAATCTTTTACTGTTTTGTTGAGACTCAATATTTATATTGAATAACCAGTTCTCACTTCATATAATTGCCCTCTTATCACAACTGCACTAAATTATCTCTGCAAGGAGACACTGCATCTTACCAATGTTGCATTTATAGAGCCTGGAATACAGTAAGCACTTAACAAAATCCTGTTGACAGATTAATTGCAAATTGATAAAATGGGAATTGTCCAACAATGTAATATGTTGCCAAGAGGATCAAATCTGCTTTCAAAGAGATGTTTATATATAGGATTCAACCTCAACCAGTTCAGGTGAGTTAGTGTGGTCCTACTTAAAATGAAAGGAATGACCTCCAAAGATCCCTCCTAAGCCCATGACTTGATGCCTCTGGGATCTGTCTTCCTAGACCTTCATGTCCCTTCCTTTCAGGGTATTTGTGGCATAAGAAGACTGGAAATCTTGACCTTATGCATAATGTAATATTTTATAAAAGAAAATTATAAGTTTTGGGGACGGATTGGGATGTTAACTTAAGCTCTATAATGTATAGCTTGGTAATCTTGATCAATTTTAACCTCTCTGAGCCTCAGTTTATTCATCTGCAAATTGGTTCTGATGATAGTAATCTTATAGGTTTATTAAAAGAAAATGTATACGTATGTAGGTTAATGCAGTTTCCGAAGAGCCATAAACACTCAACAAATATTAATCCCCTTTCTTCTAACTTAACTCTTAATAAAATCAGATCACTCTACAAGTTGTATTTCAGTAGAAAATAGCCATTTAACTTGTATGAATTTATGAATATGCATAAATATAAGTATGAAATAGCTAGGCTACAAAGCTCAGTAAGGTAATTTCAAGAAAAGTAAATTCCAGATGTCAAGCCTAGGGTTGGAAATGATCTGATAACAAGAAAAATAATCCATAGCTTATAAGAGTATTAAAAATTAGTAATAAAACTTTTACTACCATTCACATCAGAAACTGGTTTTAGAAAGTGAGTGGCTACAATCTGATGGCCATTTACTGCAGCAGCTCAGAGAAACAAAGAATCTCTGGAGCCCATGGGTGCCTCAGTCAGTTAAGCATACAACTTGTGCTCAGGTCAAGATCTACCCGTTTGTGGATTCAGGCACCCCATAGGGTTCTGTGCTGACAGGTCAGATCCTGGAGCCTGTTTCATACTCTGTGTCTCCCTCTCTCTCTGCCCCTCCCCTGCTAACACTCTAACACTCTGTCTCTCCCTGTCTCTAAATAAATATTTAAAAAAAAATTTTTTTAAAGAAACAAAGAATCCCTAAGCAGTAGCAAAAGCTACTAGAAAGCAAATATTAACACCTGGAGGAATTTTTAACAGTTAAACAGTATAATAATAACGATGAAGGAAAGAAACAGTAAACTAATAACAATATAGGTAATAGGTTCTGTACAGAACGTCTCAACTCTGAAAGAGTATAGGTGGACACAGAGAATAATGTGAAATTAGCATTTTAACATTGATATAAACAAGTCGCTATCTGGGACTGGAAAGGAGTGCCAAGAGGGATCAAAAGACGTTTGAGAACCAGGACAGAGTTTAAAAGAATGAGAAATTAGGACTACGTCAAACTCATAATCATAAACCATTCCAGGCTAAGAGGTTCACCACATTACCCAAGTGAAAAGTCTTTGGCAATAGCAGGAAAAGCACACGCTGCTTCTATCTGAATATAAGTATTAGTTTGTTGAGAAAATAATAGTTTATTTGTAACTAAACTATTTAATGGATTTTTTGTTCTATGTATTTAGGTTCTTCTCAACCTATGTATATATAATCTTTCAAGAGAGTCAAAATTCAACAACAAAAAAAGTCCTTTTAGTTTGTTAAGGATAGAAAATACAGCAAAATATATTAAGTCTTGGTTTTAAGACTTGAACCAAAGTTAAGAAGCAGCCTTTGTTAATATATCCTGAAACTGTATCTTTATGGGTGATAAAAGATTATACCAGCATAAAATATAAACTAAATACATACTACTATTTGTGAGAGAATGCATATATAGACGCTCAGGATTTAGCTTTAATATATTGTGTTTTTTGGGGGGTACACCTGGGTGGCTCAATCCATTGAGCAATTCTGACTCTTGATTTCTGCTCAGGTCATGATCTCAGTGTCATGGGATTGAGCTCTGCATTAGACTGCATGCTGAATGTGGAGCCTGCTTAAGATTCTCTTTCTCCCTCTGTCTCTCTCCCCTACTCATGTGCATGCTCTCTCTCTGTCTCAAAACAAAAATAAAAACAAAAACATATAGTATCTTATTGGAGAAAAATCACTTTAACATTACAGAAATCACCAAATAAGTCAATTCAGGATTCACTGCTTTCTCAATTCATTTTTATGCTGAAATAATCATAAAAGTTTCAGGGACCTGATGTCATCAATCACTCAAAATAAATTTGAATGATCTTCACATATAAAGATCATAAATGCTAGAAATATACCTACATATTTAATATATGTGAGAATTTTATTGAGGACTATGGAAATTAAATTCATTTAAAATTTTGCATTCGTGATGTTTCTTCAGTTGGTATTTAATAGCAATTATAAATTTAACTTTGTATACACAGGAAAATTATGCAATCTAAATTTAAATTAATTTTCATTAATAAAAACAACATAGTGCATTGAGAACTTTCAACTACATTCAACTGCATTTGATTTAGCCACTAGAATTATCTGGATAAGCAGTAATTTAATATCTACAATATTAATTCTAAATTCAAATATATACTAATTAAAGACTTTTCAGACAGCTAATTACTTTAGCGTGCAATACAGAATTACTTTCATTTTTTTCAAACCCTTGTTTAATTTTGAGCATAACACATTTTACACTTGGATATTTTTCCATTTGTGTAATGACTCTCTATGATTTTATGGACCAAAGACAAATGAATTAACACATGATTACTTCAGTCATAAGTTCATGATGTCATTCATGGAAAATGTTTACACAAACAGGACGTCCATATCACATCTATACCTGTAAAATTCTAGGTTCTCTGAAGTACTGAAGGAACTATAATTATCTTCCAACTTTTGAAATTCAAGATTTAAAGTGTTCTTTGCTTAGAACTGCTAATTTCTGGTAACTAATTGCTGATAATCAAAAGATGTCACTAACATTATTTTCAGTGCATGTAAAGAATATATATACTTTAACATGGCACTCTTTTATTGCTATGAGAACTTGTCTTGTTATCCATCCTTCTCACAGAATAAATAATTCAGAAATAAAGTGCTATGGGAAGAAAAATAGCTAGCTATTAATGAGTATTTACTATGTGACAAGGATTACATGTTTTACATGTATCTTGTCATTTAATTTCATAGAACTCAGTACAGCACATACAGTTATTCTCCCCATTTTCAAATTAAGAACTTAAGACCTAAATGGATAAGTATACTGTCTAAGATGACATATTTACTACTGGATGAACTCAAACATTTTTACTCCAAAACTTATGGACCAAACTGTTAGCTATAATCTCTCCCTTCATTAACCCTCAAAAAAGGAGACACACATGTACACCTGACTGTAAAATATGATAATAAGATAATAACAGGAGTAAACTTGAGAAACTCATTTACCCAAAAATAAAAAGTTTGGATTATCAGATTTAAGAAGTAAACAGATAAATTCTATTTTGAATAGCCTACCATGTAAAAATATATTGCTGATTGAAAATTTAAGAAGGGGGTTATAATTTTCTTATTTTCTAAAGTAGGTATTATTAGTTACATAATATATGTAAGTTACATAATATACAGACACTCAATCTCTTGTATAAAGTGTGACAAGTACAATGTGTAGATTTAGGCTATTAAGTTCTACCCTTATAGGCTATGTGTCTCTGACAAGTAACTAAATGTCTTCATGATACAATTTCTACAGCTGACAAATGGGAATAATCCATGCAACCATTCTTTTGGGTCATTACCAATAGTAAAAAAGATAATCCATTTAAGCACCGTATTAATGAGTGGAAGCATCTCGGTTCATTCACTTCAAAATTCCATAGTTCAAAACAACATGAAACTTTGGAAAAATTTCCAATATTGCACACATGCAATTGCCCAATTTCATTCATTCCTCAAGGACTTTTAGAAACAAACTAAAGAGGTTTTCAAAGAAAGAAACCATTATGGGAGAGGAGAAGGTGAGGGTGTGGGAGGAAGGTAGAGGAAAGGTGATAAAGGTTAATGGAGGAGAGAATAGAGTAGAAAAAAATAAAGACCAACATGCCTACTATTAATTATTTTGTTTTCTGTTCATAAAGCAGAGTTTCCCAATCTCTTAATTTTTCTGATAACCTTCAAAAGCTCTCCAAGAGTCCACTTTTCAATGGTCTCCAACTTGCTTCTCAGTTCCTTGGAGAGGATGTAATTAGAAGCTGTATTTTAATTGAATTAACACTGAGATTACTGCATTTTAAGTTTCTGACTTTGTTGCCAAGGTAAAATAGTAATTGAAAACAAAATGGTTAGGAGCAGGCAAAATAGGTTGAAGGCGAGCTGGTGGCAAGTTGTCCTCCGTAAATAGTCAGAAGAGCCACTACAAAGTTATTCCTGACTCTATTATCTACCTCTTGGTTTCATATACTCCATTACCTGATGGAGGTTTGGTGTATTTAGTGTAGGTCACTATCTTTCCTAAGCATAGACAATGTATGGGCAAGAATGATAGCAGAATAGAAGAGACAAGAGATGGAATCTGCATTCTTGTGTGTGTGTGTGTGTGTGTGTGTGTGTGTGTGAGAGAGAGAGAGAGAGAGAGAGAAGGAGTAAAAGGGAGAGAAAAACGGAGACAGACAGATACACACACACACATACACACACGAACACACACACACACACGCACACGCACACAATGAGGGGGGGTGGTAAGAGAAGTACAAGAAGATGGAGTGAAAGCCAGAGTCACAGAAAGATGCAGACATGGGGGCATATGGCATACTGGCAAGCTTATCACTTTAAATTGAAAAATAATCTAAGCTTTAATCTATCAATTAATTTTTATCTCTTTGATTTGAGAAGTTATTTAATTCTTTCCACTCTCAGCTTTCACATCTATATCCTGAGAATAATTATGCCAACATTGTAGGTTTTATTTGCAAATAAAAAGTATATGTTTCAATCACTCAAAATGAACTAGACGTTCTATATATCATAACTCATATTATTTAACTATACTTCCTATAACTACTTAACTTCATGCCTCTGCTCTTAATATTCCACAGACCATAGTACCTCCTGAAGGAAGTAGGTTGTATTGGGGATGCCTGGGTGGCTCAGTTGGTTAAGCGACCGACTTTGGCTCAGGTCATGATCTTGTGGTTTGTGAATTTGAGCCCCTCATCAGGTTCTGTGCTGACAACTCAGAGCCTGAAGCCTGCTTCTGATTCTGTCTCCCTCTCTCTGCCCCTCCCCTGGTCATGCTCTGTCTCTCTCTGTCTCTCAAAAATAAATAAATGTTCTTTAAAAAAAAAAAAAAAGGAAATAGGTTGTATCAGTCTGCTTGGGCTGCCTTAACAAAATCTCACGCACTGAGTTGACTGGTTTAAGAAACAGAAATTTACCTTCTTATAATTCTGAAGGCTAAAAGTCCAAGATCTAGACATCAGCCTTTTCTGAGGCCTACTCCTTGGTTTGCAGATAGCCACCTTCGTGCTATATCCCCACATGGCCTTTACTCTGTGTGCACACATCCCTGCTGTCTCTTTTTTTTCTTACAAGGACATCAGTCATATTGAATTAGTGCTCCAACCTCATGTAAGCTTAATTACCTTTATTCCCTATCACCAAATATACAGCTACATTACAGGGTTAGGGTTTCAACATATAGACTTGGAGTGAACACAATTCAGTCCATAACACATGTCATTTGAAATGATCAAATCAATGCAGGTGGCTCTGCTTTGTCTTTTAGAGACTTTCCACATATTCCTGAAGAACATCTGATCTTGAGACCAAGCTTATATCCAGTTCTACTTTATTATTCGAACCCTATTTCCAAGATTCTTTTTGTTAACATACCCTTGGTCTATGTACTCTTACAAAAATTTCAGATGATTGATTGGAACCATTGGATTAAAAACTATTCCCCAAGCCAAAGGCAGTGAAATACCATTTGGATGCTATTATTGATACTGTCTTCTTTAACAAATGTACAGGTTATTTTTACTTTTTCAGGGAATTTTTGATGAACATGAAATATTCATGGAGGACAGATAATATTTAAATGACATTGTTAAATAATTAAAAATGTGAAGATCTCCACTGGGGATTACAACATTAAGACTGCAAATACATTCTCATTATCTACTCTCAATTTCTGAGATATTGTGGAATAAAAGGAACTTCTGAGTAATTTCTCTATGTTATTATTAAGAGAGTGGAAATCTACCTTTGAAGAGCCAAACTTCTCATTAGATTTTCAGCAGAATGATTATTAAAATATTCTTGAATAAATTTCAGGACCTAAAACTCAAGTGCAATATATAATAAGTAAAGCATATACCAAATGCTAGTACCACAAAATATTAGTTTGACTGAAGGTATAAGAAAAAGCCTTTGAGAATCCAAAGGATTGAGTTTAATTTCAGCTATTATATTTGCCAAGTACATAGTCTATCTGTTTCCCCCATATTCCCTTTAAGCCAATTAGAAATTGACTTATATCTATATCTGCTTGTATGCAGCATGGCAATGGAAAGGTAAGATTTTGTGCAGTTGATTATCTAACTTAATTGTCTCAATATGTCTATAGAGAAAACTCTTTTATAAGAGAAGAGACTGAAACTAGAAATGTTAAGTGAATTGACAAAGATCATAAATGATAAATTTAGTTATCTAAACTCCAACCTAATCACAAACTTTATTACTTTTTCTCAAAATACCCTGTTCCTCATAGGGTAACTAAAAATTTATTGAAACAATGAAAGTTAAGGTGCTTTACCAATTATTCAAAAATTCACATGTGAATTTTCTTTATTATTGTATACTGTTTCCACAAACTATAGTAAGATTTTTGTCTGTTTACTAGCTAGAGGTATCAATTTGTTATCTGTGTATGTATTAAATAAAACTTATCCATTATTTTGCAGTAGAAGACTAGCATGGATTTGAAGAAAAAGGAAAATGAAATATAGACCATTAATATGACAAGTGAAATGGTATTCATTAAGTTTATTGTGCATTGATACAGGCTGTAAACCATGTACAATATACATATCTTCACTTTTTAAAAAAATGTTTATTTTTGAAAGAGAGAAAAAGAAAAGAAAGAGGAGGAGGAGGAGGGAGAGAGGAGGAAGGGAGGGAGAGAGACACAGAATTCGAAGCAAGCTCCAGGCTCTGACGTGTCAGCGCGGAGCCAAATGCGGGCTTGAACTCACAAGGTTTGGGATCATGACCTGAGCCAAAGTCAGACACTTAACTGATCGAAACACCCAAGTGCCCCCACATTTCTTCACTTTTAAGCTTAAACTATGAGAAAGACATTTTGAAATCATAATTATTAAATAAAGAATAGCAACAACATTTATTGTGTGCTGAGAAATACCTGGAGCATAACATATATGACTTTACACATTCATACACAACCCTGCAGTTAATAAGAAACTTCTTTAATAATGCCTCAATTTCCAATTGTTCTTGTTTACTAACATCTTGGGATCTATTTTACTTATTCCCATCATTCAAAGGATCTTTCAAAATCTGTCATTGTCCTGCAAATAAACAAATCTAACAGCCTGCTCTTTATTACTCTCTGAAATATTCATTATTGAGAATCTCATTTTGGAAATGCTGGCTTCCCTTGGATGCCATGACACTACATCATGAGTTCTCCTGCATCTCTTTGATACTACATGTATTTTATCACTGTTTCTTCCTCATTTCACCAGGAGTATAGACAGATGCCAAGAATCTGTTTTAACATAACAATCCCAGCCACTTCTATGACTTCAATTAGCATCTCCCCAGGTAGAGCAAAGTATTTAAAAGGCAAAGGCAGACAGTACAATGAGGCACAGGTTTATTAAATATTTACTGACCATCTTCTCTTTAATAGGTGCTTCTCTAAGTGATGGAAATACTGCAGCAGCAAAAAAGAACAGAAACCCATGTCCTCACAGAACCTCCATTAAGGGGAAAATGACTCTCTTAATCTGTAAATTTTTAGTAAAAAACAGAACAAAAAGAACAGTAAATACTTTCTTTATGGCAGATGAAGTCCATTGTTAGAACTGTCCTTCTAAAAACTCAAAAAATGCCCATTTTCATTTTATACTTTTCACAGCCATGCTTATATAAAAACAGAAAAATGTTGGACTTTATTTAGGATGGTGTGAAGATGCAACTAAAAGGAAACTTAATGAAAAATAACTTCAGGGGCGCCTGGGTGGCTCAGTCAGTAAAGCATCTGACTTTGGCTTAGGTTATGATCTCATGGTTTGTGGGTTCGAGCCCTGCGTCAGGCTCTGTGCTGACTGCCAACTCAGAGCCTGAAGCCTGTTTCAGATTCTGTGTCTCCCTCTCTCTCTGACCCTCCCCTGCTTATACTGTCTCTCTCTCTCTCTCTCTCAGAAATAAATAAAACATTAAATAATTAAAAAATTTAAAAAAAAGAAAAATGACTTTATTCAAAACAGTGGGGATTTCTTCTTATGTCAAAAAATAAAATTCTAAGGTACACAAATGAAGGCAAATTTGCTGGCTCTCCAGCACTATAAGGGATGGAAATACTGCATAGATTTTCATTTGTTCATTCTTATCATATCAAAGGTACATGTTTTATGACTGTTGATGTTGACTTTGATTAGCTGGCTGAAGTAGTGTTTGATAGATTTCAGTGCCACAAAATTATTCCAGTTTCTCCCTTTTCCATGTTATACTCTTTAGAAGGAAGTTGCTGTGCACAGTTCACACTTAACAAGTGAGGATTTATACTCCTTCTCTTTGAGAACAGAGAATCTATGTAATTTATTTAGATTTGTCTCTTCTCCCCTATTTATTAATTTAGTTGAGATTTATACCAGCATGGATTCACAGACATTCATTTTGTACTTTGGGTTATAATCTAATATTACTTCACATAGTTTGTTCCTCAAAGTGTTCCAGCTTTGGCCATTGGGAGCTCTTTCAGTTGGGCTCTGTGTCCTTTGACATAATCAATATGGTTTTCTTCGTTTGAGTACCTGTATATTTTCTGGTACTATCAGATTCTTCAGGGCCATCTCATATATTGCCTAGAATTAGTCATTTCTCCAAGGAGGGCTGGTTCTTTTTACTAGTACATGGTATTAGAAACCGAGATCTGGGTTTTGAGTGTGCCCATTAATACTGTGGTGTTACTTCTTTTAGATCCTCTCAGCAGACAGCAAAAAAGAAATAAATCTGTATACTATTTCCATATGTAACCATATATACATCTATTTTAAGTTAAACATGAGATCTTACCAATATCTTCAACTGTAAGATATTGCCACATGGATTATTCTACCCTCCTATTCTTTTTTGTCTGCAAATTCCTACTCCAACAGTAAGAAACCTGGCTCCCACCACCCACCATCCATTTACTTAGCTGTTCAATTCCAGTATACATGCATAGAAGTATCAGAATTTTACCTTTTTCCTCCAAGGGAAACAACTTCAGCAACCAAAATACAATGAGCATGCACAGTTTCTTTGGCCTTCAGTATTGCAAAATCCACTCATTTCTAGTTACTTAGGTCAGCATTCCCCACCCACTGCTACCCTCTTCAGTGAGATTTTTTCATACTTTATAATACAGATAGATATTGTTGACACACACTATATTATTGCTTATGATACCCTAAGCTCCCAAATGGTTTTTTATATTTGCATACATTAAGGTACACTATTTGTGCAGTAAAGTTCTGCATTTTTCAAAATATATACTGTCATGTACGACACATTAGAGTATCACAAAGAATGATGTTGCCACCATAAAAATCCCCTGTACTTTATCGCAGTTCGTGGGTTCAAGCCCTGCGTCGGGCTCTGTGCTGACTGCCAGCTCAGAGCCTGGAGCCTGTTTCAGAGTCTGTCACTCCCTCTCTCTCTGACCCTCCCCTGCTCACGCTCTCTCTCTCTCTCTCCTAGAAATAAATAAAGCATTAAAAAAAATTTTTTAAAAATCCCCTGTACTTCACCTATTAAACTCTTCCCTGAATCCTAAAACCCTGGAAACCACGAATTTTTTCTTACTGTTTCCATAGTTTTGGCTTTTCTAGAAGGGCATTTAATTGAAATTATATAATACATAGCCTTTTTAGATTGGCTTCTTTCATGTACAAATGTTTACTCAATATTCCTATATACATCTTTGGCTTGATAGCTCATTTCTTTTAATTGTTGAAAAATATTCCATTCTATGCATACACCACAGTTTATACATTAATTCACCTATTAAAGGACACCTTGGTTGTGTCCAGTTTTGGGCAATTATATAAAAACCTACTGTAAATATTTACATACACATTTTTGCTGGATATTAGTTTTCAATTCATATATATGAATACTTAAGAGAACAAACACTAACCCATATGATAATAGTATGTTTAGCTTTGTAAGAAACTGTCAAAATGTCTTTCAAACACATTTTGTATTCCCACCAACAAGAAATGAGAGTTCTGTTACTCCACATCCTCTTCAGCATTTGGTATTTTCAGTGTTTCAGTTTTTAGCTATTCTAATAGATGTATAGTGATATCTCATTATTGCTTAAACTTATAATGCCTAATGACATATGATGCTGAATATTTTTTCATATGTATATGTGACACTTTACCTTTTGTGATGTGTCTGTTCTGATCTTTGGTCCATATTTAGTTGGGTTGTTTTCTTATTGTTGTGTTTCTAGTCTTATTTGTATATTTTTGATATGAGTCTTGTATCAGCTACATATTCTGAAGATATTTTCCCTATCTGTGGTTTGTCTTTTCATTCTCTTAACCATGTCTTTTTCAGAAGTTTTTAATTTTAATAAATTCTAACTTATCAACTTTTCTTTCACAACTATGAAAGAAAACATGTCTTCCTGGAAAATGTCATGTAGGCTATTTGAGTATAACATGGAAATGTTTCATGTCTGAGTTAGCCCTCTTCTGAGTACGTGATGCAAACAAGACATACTGACTAAGAATCTCATGTCAAACTTATTGTGCCTCTGAAGGTACAAACAGGAGCCTGGGGACGATGGCCCTAGAGAGTTTCTGGTTTCTCCTATGTATTGTGATTACTTTTGTCCTTGAAGTTATTAGTAAAGCTTTACATTGTATAAGGTTCCTGATTTATGTGAATTTGGTTTGGCTAATTCTTTGTATTATTTTATTTTCTAGTTAGAACTTAAATTGACATTGTAGTCTTAAATATCTTTGTATTCTCTATGGCAAATTTGATCAAATTTGAACAAATGTCTGCAATTAACCTACACGTATGAGAAATTTCACATATTCATTTAATTTTTTGATAAGCCTATGAGATGGGTATTGGTATCACTCTTTTACTAATGATTTAATTAAGGCTGAGAGGTTAATAAACTTTCCCAAGTTTATGTAAGTATCAGGGACCAAATAGCCCAGGTATGGGCTATTTTGAAATCATGCTTTTTTATCATTCTATTATAACATTTTGGGCTTGGGTCTGGGCAACTGATTAGGTCCTCAATTCCTAAATTTAGTGTACTTATACTGACTACCAATTGGAAACAAATAAACCTGTTATTTAAAAAATTTAGTAAGAAAAATGATTGGATAGCTTCAGAGATATGTATTTACCACTAATTTCTCAGCTCCCTTAAAAAAACTTGTGGATTGGTGAAATGTGCCATCCCAATTTATGCCTCCTTAGCATGTTCATTATTTCAGCTGATTTTTTTTAGTTTTTAAGATACAGAGAAGTTCTAGAAACTGAGTAAAAATTACTCTTTTGTAAGACACACATTTAAAATGGAAATCTTCATTTGTAAGGGTGTCTCCCTCTCTGCAGCAGGAACGGGAGGATACCCAAATCTCTAGAAACTTTTACCAATGAAGGAGGCACAGACTTAAATCTCTGTGACAACCATAACCTTGTTTAACATGCCTTTCCTGATACCCTCATGTAATAACAAGTATACCTCTCATGTACACTGGAGGTATACTTGTTATTAAACTTCTGTTTGTTTTTCTCCTCTTAATTTGTCTCTTATTACAGAGGGTGTCCTTAGCCCAGAACCCAGAAGGATGGTGGAAAAATTATTTTCCTTCCCAATAGTGGCACTTATAGTGGGATAAATGGTGGGCTATAGAGATTACTGCCAGAAGAGTTAAAAGTTTATTGAATATTCTGGGTTGGTTTTTTTTTTTTTTTTTTTTGTCTTTTTGGTTCTTCTTCTGTCTTGCTACCTGTTTTCATTTGCCTTGTCCTCTACTTGCAAAAGTAAACAGTAGTAATCATGGCCCTGATGTTTAAATCATAAGAATTGGCTTTAATTAATATGAAAAAATATTACCTATATGTGTTGAAAATATGCAGACTGCTTTTCCCCTCCTGAAAGAATTTCATTAATCCCCTCCCTCACAAGAGGTTATAACTCACATTCCCAGCTAATTAAATCTGGAGAACATAATACCTTGTAACAATACAGCCTATTATTTGTACATAACTTACCCTAACCTGGAACCATGGTATTATTCCTTTTACCAATTATATTGTATTTCATTCTATTTAGAATAGGACCACCCAGAGCAATCTGACTGGTGCTCACAAACACGAAAGGGTAGTCAGGAATTGGCAGTGAGAGTGCTGTCAACAGGGCACATGCATCTTACATAATTCTAAAAGAGTTCTAACTCTCTAGCTCATGTCTCAAATCGTGAAACTGACTGCCAATATGTCTGGAGCTATCAGAGATGTTGATTCCAAGGAGCAAAAATCTATTCCTATCCCAGTAAAGGCATTAAAATTGAGACAGAAAGCCAAGGATATAGGCCTATAGGGACATTTGTGGCTTTGCAGTTACCAGGTATTTTATCCTAGCTCTTTGGGATGGACTCTTCTTCCCACATGACAGTCAGGTGGACCTATTAATCAAGTTGCCAAGCACATTTCTGTTGAAAAAGCAGACACAGTGCCCAAACATGACCAACCAGACCTTCCTTCTTAGACTTTGAATCTTGGCAGATAAAGCAGACCTAAAATATTAAGAAATAATTTACTCCAGCAATGCTCCTGAGATGAATGAAGTGGTCATGAAACTGAGACTAGTTTTTTTATGAGCTTGATTCTTCAGCTTTTCTGATTTCTGTGACACCTCCAAGTCTGTCTGACAAGTTCATTTTTACTTTTAGGTGGGTTTGTTTTGCTCTCTACAAAAAATCCCTAACTGATACAAGACCTAGTTGTTTATTACTGATTGTAAAATTCAGCAAGTCACTTAGAATCTATAAACCTCAGCTTTTCACCTGACAAATGGGAATATATCTGTCCTATAAGCCTCACAAAATCAGGATAGTAAAGGAGATTGTAAGTTGTCTGTGTTTTGTAAATAATATCCTACATGAAATTAATGAATCTAAATAGTATGTTCTATGTGTTCTTCTTTTGAAAAGTAAAAAATGAAGAAAATAACATTTGTATGTAAACTATATTGCATATCACATACATATCTGTATATATATGTATTTCTCTGTCTCTCTCTGTCTCTCTCTCTCTCTCTAGTCATCTATCCATCTATCTTTATTGGTTAGCATAAAGAACAAAATAAGTGAAAGACCAGAGGCAAAGCAATGAGACCTCCAGTGATGGGGAGAAGGTCAAAGGGGTGAACACAAGATATGAGGATAATTCATAACACCAAATTGTGTCTTCACTGCTATCACTCTAGTTTGTCTGGATGAATGTGGAAACTGAAATACAGTCTCATGATATTTACCCTGGTTGATATGTTGTAATACAAAGAGACTGTAAGGGCAAGTATTTAAAAATAAAATAGGACAAGACTGCAACAGTGCCACTAATAAGGGATTAGATTATGACCACTGTTCACTGTGGATATTTTTGTCATCAGATTATAAAGGGCATGCTATTACCACTCATGTTGTAGGTTTGGCATTTAAGAGAATAATAGACTTCTGTCTAGAAATCATGTTTATCATTACAATCTGAACAAGCAGCAGCTGTAATGGTCTATAGCCTCTACATTCCAAACACAAGGTAAGTCAAGAACCTTTGCCACCAGAGCTATGATCCAATTAGGACCTGTGTTCCTGGGCTGTCAGTAACTTTATGTTCCTCCATTACAGGATTTACCTTGAATATTCTTGGAAGAGTGCTATTGCTGTTACCCTGATGACTGATGAACTTTCTAAGTCATGAGGAAACTAACATTTGTGTCACCTCTTCTGGGTGTCAGACAATTGGCACTTTGTATTTACAACTGACCCCTCACAATAGCCCTGTGAAGTTCATATAATTAAAACTATTTTTCTGCAAAAACTGCACTATAACACTATGCAGGAATCTCTCTGTTACAAGCATGGAAGTACAAACTACATTTCAGCACTAACTTTTAATAGATGTTGTTACAAGCATGGAAGTACAAACTACATTTCAGCACTAACTTTTAATAGATGTTGAACTGCAGTGTGACAAAACACACACTCTCTGAAGTGAGTCCAGTTACACTTCTCCTTCCCAGACTTTCTCCCATCATGGCCACTGTGAAATATATCTGATTTATACTAGAGCCGGGATAAATGGGAAAAGGTTGCTCATTAGCTAGAGGAAGGTATGTGATGAAAATAATGATTCCACTTTAATATATAGAGACAAACACCTTCTTTATATGTATAAAAGTGTAACTGTTACATCATATTTCTATGGTGTAAATTATGAAGTTGTTGAGGATATAGATAATGGAAATTAAAAGTGGTAAAGTACAACGCATATATAACTTATCAACTTGAAAAACACATTAATCATGTGCTAGGAGCTGCGAAGGTCTGTAGATATGATGGTTAACAAGACACATTCCCCATGCTCAAAAAGCTTGTACAGTATCATTGTTGTTGCTATGTTGTGTGTACGATTAGTTATATTTCCAATACTTTTACTTTAATCCTCTACGTTATTAGATATAAAGTTAAAATGATACAGCATAGTGTTTCTTTTCTTTTCTTCAATTTGGCCTTTGATTACTTCAATCACATTTATGCAGATGAGACCCAAATTCAAATCTCATCCTTTCTCATGAGTTCCAGTCCTGTGTTTACAAAGTACACGCTCAACCTCTAAGTAACCTGCTGATTCCTCAAACACAATCTACTCCAAATGGAGTCACATAATTCCCTTCCCTCCAAATGCTTGTCACTCAACCATAAAAATACATGTTCAATTTGGGTCCTTATTGTCACCTAAATCAACTATCAAATCTAATGAGTTGGTATTCTTTCCATATGCCCTTTCTGGACTCCCTCATCCAGGATTCATCATAACAAGATTTTTATATTTTACAGTGTCTTTATATTCTTTCCAGCAGGTTCCAGGCTCTGAGCTGTCAGCACAGAACCCAATGCAGGGCTCAAACTCACAAGCTATGAGGCCATGACCTGAGCTGAAGTTGGATGCTTAACTGAATAAGCCACCCAAGTACCCCCATGTATTATTAATATAATATGCACTTTCTTTGTGTTTCTCCCTCCTTCCTTTCTCCTTTATCTCCCAGGTCTCTCTCTATTTCTTTCCTTCATTCCCTTCCTTTCTTTTCTCCCCCCTTCCCTCTTCTTCTTTTTCTCTATTAGTTGGGTCTCTCTAGAAGTAGCTCTGACACAAGAATTGTCATGCAAGGATGTCTTTGAAATTAAAGGGAAGAGTGATAGCAGAATGGAGAAGAGACAATGGAATAAAAAGCAGCTCAAATAATACAGTGAGTGACCAGAGTTCAATCCAGTGGGCAAATTGGAAAATGATGCAAAAAAATCATATATACCCCAACCAAGGAGTGAGGAAGGTGGGGTACTTATATACTAACATGAGAGACACTGATAAACATTTTCACAGGGGAAGCAAATTCTCTGGCACTTCTAGCCTTCCACACACATATGCATCATGGCCTTCAGCAATTCCAGAAAATGGCCTCAGCACAGATAAAGATACTAGCAGCTGGAAGTCAGCCGAGCCCCACTAAAATAGCAGATCCTTTGGAATATAAACAAAATACTGACAGTAATTATTCCTTCCATGTTACTCTAGATCTTACTTTCTTTGCCTCACTTTCTTATGTCTCTTGCATTTTTTTTTTCTGATACCACAGCCACCATAAAAGTCTTTAAATTCACCTGAATACATCCATGGAGCATTTAAAAAATAAAGTGGAACTGAAGAAATCAAGATAATTGGAAAAATAAAAGTGAAGAAAAAAAGCAGATGGACCTGAGGTGAGATTATTACTTAAAGTGATGAGCCACAGAGTCACATGAAAACTAGCCACGAACACCATCGGTAAATATGATATGATTCCCATCATCTACAGCAGAATAAAACAATCCAGTTTTCCATAAAAAGCACTTTTTACTAATACCGAGATGATGGGAATTTTCTACATCAAGCCCTCAATAAAGAGAGCACTATGCAATGTGGTAAACAATGTCATTTTCAAACTCCCTAGAGAAATAGAAGATTCATAAAGCTAGACGGAAATCAAACTTGAGGCCTTAAGAGAAAAACAAGCCTGAAAAGAATCATGTCATTTTTGAAAACTATTCTCCTGCTTCAAATTATGAAAAACAATACCTTCAGGAAACAGTTGTCACAACCAGGGATTTCTAATAGCATCATGGCAAAGTTTATAATTGACCTGAAGATGCTTCAAGAAACCACTGACCATCTCAATGACACATTGACCTTTGAATAGCCTCCAGAGAAGGGTTAGGGCAGTCAATCCGAGAAATGAGGAAAACAAAATACAGGAATCAAAATCATTACTACTGTCATCATGTTGTCCAAGCATGACAGCTACAGGGCTTGCCACCACTCTGGGCTTCAGGGGCACCAAGAAAAAAAGGGCTGGCAGCTGTCCACCCAGTCACACAACGCCGCCAGCAATTAAGCCTGGTAGCTGCAGTTTAATTAGACTAACAGTATAAACTGGACCTATGCGTTCATCACCATTGTAGAGGCACCGCCCCCCATCTCTGTCACCCTGGCTCTCTAGTCTTTAGAGTTGCTACCATCAAGATGCTCTGCATTTCCCTGATTCTAACTAGCTACACTCTATGCTTACCTTTCCAAACTTTTCAGTCTCCTATCTCAAAACACGACTCTATAAGAAACAAACCCATTTTCATCTTTAACCTCTTCCTTATCTCTTTCCTTACTTCTTTGCTTTAATGAAAACATTGCTTTTTCCTAAAGATAGAATTCCCATGATGATTATATCTTCTCTCAGAGATTATGCGTTATAAATTTGAGATCTTTTTTTTTTCCTCTTCCATTAAGCTATGATATTCAGAAAGTATTAAACCCCTGTATCAGTCAGGATAGGTTACAAGAAGCCACAGTAACAAAAAAATTCTGAAATGTCATAGTGTGATACAAAACTTTATTCCTCACTCCAAACACAATCTAATGGGAAGGTCAAAGGACTTCCCTCAAACCAGATCTTTCTTTGTGGATGTTCCACTCTCTTTTGACATTAAAATCATCTTGGCATCATTCAGTCAACAAGGAGAGATAAAACTTAGGGAATACACACTATATATTGACTCATCCCAGTCAGAATGTGACGTCTTATTTCTGCTTACATTCTAATAGCCATACTCAGGAATGTGGCATCAACCTAAATGAAATAGCAGCTCTCAAATATAGACTCCTAGGGTTCCCAAGAAGAGAAAATAATACTGGTACATATCTGTCACAACTCAATATTTTGGTCAACAAATATCCATTTTTATCCTTTTCCACATAGAATATACTCTTCCTTTCTGAAACAGACTGGTTAAATTACCATCAGATATCTACCTCAAAATCAAATTCTCCAGGTGATTTCCACTCCTCTACATCAAGTCCCCATGTGGCTCATTTCCCTAAAGATACAATATATGTCTCATTTCAATATACAATGATGATATCCACATTCGACACTTCCATACAAAAAGATAGAGGTAAGGAGGAGACACATGCAGCTGGCACTGTCTTCTTTGCATGACTCTTACAGCTGTTTCTCACTAGGCACAATGGCAACTCCTAAGGAAAAACTGATTGTGTCAATCACAGAAGAAGAGGCAACTGTCCCAAACAATAAGATCACTGTGGTGGGTGTTGGACAGGTTGGTTTGGCATGTGCCATCAGCATTCTG
Source organism: Hyaena hyaena (assembly GCF_003009895.1). NCBI lineage: Eukaryota > Metazoa > Chordata > Mammalia > Carnivora > Hyaenidae > Hyaena > Hyaena hyaena. The sequence continues at coordinate 5,506,079 of NW_024080655.1, read as the reverse complement.
GGAAAGTCTCTGGCTGATGAACTTGCCCTTGTGGATGTTCTGGAAGATAAACTCAAAGGAGAAATGATGGATCTGTAACATGGGAGCTTATTTCTTCAGACACCTAAAATTGTGACAGAGAAAGATTACTCCATGACTGCCAATTCTAAGATTGTGGTGGTAACTGCAGGGGTCTGCCAGCAGGAGGGAGAGAGTGGTTCAATCTGGTGCAGAGGAATGTTAATGTCTTCAAATTCATTATTCCTCAGATAGTCAAGTACAGTCCTGATTGCGTTGTAATTGTGACTTCCAACCTAGTGGATATTCTCACATATGTTACCTAGGAGCTAAGTGGACTACCCAAGCCCTGTGTGATTGGAAGCAGGTGTAATCTGAATTCTGCTAGATTTCACTCTCCTGTGACTAAAAAACTTGGCAGCCATCCCAACAGCTGCCATGGATAGATTTTAAGAGAACAAGGCAACTCAAGTGTGGCTGTGTGGAGCACAGTGAATATGGCAGGCATTTCTGTACAGGAGCTAAACTCAGAAATAGGAATAGACAATGACAGTGAAAACTGGAAGGAAGTACATAAGATGGTGTATGAAAGTGCCTATGAAGTCTTCAAACTAAAAGGATATACCAACTGGGCTACTGGATTAAGTGTGGCTGATCTCATTGAAGTCATTTTGAAAAATCAACCCAGGATTCATCCAGTGTCAGCAATGGTGAAGGGAATGTATGGCACTGAGAATGTAATCTTCCTAAGCCTTCCATGTATCCTGAAAGCTCAGGGATTAACCAATGTTATGAACCAGAAGCTGAAGGATGATGAGGTTACTCAGCTCAAGAAAAGTTCAGATACCTTGTGGGATGTCCAGAAAGACCTTAAAGACCTGTGACTTCTGGCTTCTAGGCTATAGAATTTTAAAACTACAATGTGATCAGCCATGAGCCTTTAGTTTTTCATCCATATACATTGATAACAGTTTGCTTTTATACTCCTAAATATGTGAATCTGGGCTCACAAAATTGAAACCCATGCTTGGTTTAGTGCTTTCAAATGAGCCCTTGAACAAATAAAATTAACGGTCATAGTGTGCTTCTAAAAGAAAGAAGGAAGGAAGGAAGGAAGGAAGGAAGGAAGGAAGGAAGGAAGGAAGGAAGGAAGGAAGGAAGGAAGGAAAGAGGTAGGGAGATAAGGGGAAACACATAGCAGTCACGGGTCCAATAGTAATTTTGAAATTTAGGGGACCAGACAATGGGAATTGTCCTTGTTTGAGAGGTAATGGAGATTCCATGAACTGGGTCTAGTCTTTGGAAATATCTATTTCCAAGGCTCTTCATATCATATGTCTATATGTCATAGCTCTTCATGACCTCAAGCTCTTCTTCACATTACCCTATTCGGCCACATCTTACATAAGGATTAATGTTACCTCCTTGAGGCAATGCGAACTTAACCTCTTGATTATGAGAAACTAGGAGACTGGAAGGTGTTTTAATAGTTCAAACTGCATAAGAGATTTTCAGTCTAGTCATGAAGTTTCTCTGGCAATACATTTCCCAAAAAAAGCATATTAGGCTTAAGTTTTGTCTTTTTCTAATCCGTCCATGGTCCAAAAGCCGTATCCAATGTTCTTTCTAGATATATTTCTTTTTTTATTTTTTAAAGTTTTATTTATTTCTAGGAGAGAGAGAGAGACAGCGTGAGCAGGGGAGGGTCAGAGAGAGCGGAAGTGACAGACTCTGAAACAGGCTCCAGGCTCTGAGCTGGCAGTCAGCACAGAGCCCGACGCGGGGCTCGAACCCACGAACCGCGAGATCATGACCTAAGCGAACGGACGCTTAACCGACTAAGCCACCCAGGCGCCCCTAGATATATCTTTTTTTTTTTAATGTTTTATTTATTTTTAGGAAAGAGAGAGAGAGAGAGAGACAGCGTGAGCAGGGGAGGGTCAGAGAGAGAGGGAGTCACAGACTCTGAAACAGGCTCCAGGCTCCGAGCTGCCAGTCAGCCCGGAGCCCGACGCGGGGCTCGAACCCACGAACTGCGAGATCATGACCTAAGCGAAAGTCGGACGCTTAACCGACTAAGCCACCCAGGCACCCCTAGATATATTTCCTGAGCTGTGACTTTCTCTATGTGTAATGACTATTACTTTGGTCTCTTGAAATAAATACAAGTACGGATCATATAATCTGGCTTATCTTCAACCTGAACCATTGTGACAAAATGCAACCTGAACTAGATGTTGACACTCAAAAAAAAAAAAAAAAATCCTATTTCTTACTATTTGGAGTCAGAAAGAAGGTTTTTTTACCCTACTAGTTTCCCAATTTTTTTGACTCCATCTCTTCCATTTCATTTCGTCCAGAAAACTAGCTAAAATTTCATTATGTCATCCTTGTTTTATAATTCTTTGCCAAATGTCATCCATAACAGCCTACTCACATGAATTATATGATTTGTTTTTCAAATTTCTTCCACTAGATTGCCAGGTCAATTAGATAAACGATCTGCCTCCAAAGTAATGCCCAAAGTGACAATCTTCCAAATGTTTTCTCCCAGCATAACATGAGGTACCTTCTTCCAATATCATGTCCTCCCTATTTGCTTTCTACTCCTAAGCCAGTGCCATATATTTGTGAAAAATTTTTGTACTATTGATTTACTTCTGCTTAAGATCAAAGGTAGAAGCTGCTGAACAAGTATTCACACTCTCAGTGACTTAATATGAGTTCTCTCTCCTGCCATATTCAATTGTGAGAATTAAGATATCCAGACAGCTTTCCTCTAAGTGGTGACTCAGATCCTGTTGTCTTCTATCACATTCCTCTGCCATCACAGAATCCTTTTTCCATCCACAAAACTGGGAAGAGAAAAAAAGGGCCAAAGTTTTCAATGTTTTGTGAATTCAGACCTAGGAAGAGTCTACATCACATCTGCTCACATTCACTTGACCATAACTAATCATATGACTCCTAACTAAAGGCCAAGAAAACTGGGAAATCTTGTTTCTCCATGCCTAGGAAAAGACATAAAATTGATAAGAGATTCAGCCAGTGTCTGTCACAGTCCAACCTTCCGGTCAATAAATATCTGTCTCAATATTCTTTCCACACATAAGAAATTCTCATTCCAGAAGCCCATCTCTATTTAGCCATTGCCTCTGACTAAATTTCTGGAATCAATGCATGAGGTCTAGCCATCGATGTAATCTTCAGGTGTGGTTTATGATGGTCCTATAAATTTTAGACTAAAAGGATAAGTTATATTCTCCCCACCCACATAAATACACACCATATCTGGTAGTGAAACAGGGACAGGATGTCAGCAATAAATACTCCCACTTGGAAAGGTGAAGAATGAAAAATTCACCACTCTTACTGCTCTGAAAAATTCTGCAGTGTTGCTGGGCAGACATAGTGAAAATCTCCACCCTAGGGTTTATGCTTCTTACTCTCAGGACACACTTCTTGTGCATTTGTCTCCATGGGTTTTGGGCTCCTCCCTTTGGGAGTCTTTTTATTATTTAAAAAAAAAAAAACTTTTAATGTTTATTTATTTCTGAGAGAGAGAGAGACAGAGAGAGTGAGCAGGGGAGGGACAGAGAGAGAGGGAAACATAGAATTATAAGCAGGGTTCAGGCTCCGAACTTTCAGCACAGAACCCGACACGGGGCTCAAACCAAGAACTTTGAGATCATGAGCTGAGCTGAAGTCAGATGCTTAACCTAATGAGCCACCCAGGCACCACAGGAGGCTTTTTATTCTTAACCACATAACTGCCCTGTCCAACAAAGGCAGCTTGAACATTTCTTTTCTGAGAAGTGATTCAAAATCAATCTGTTTCCATCTTTTGGTCTTTATATTTTATAGTTTAAGTTAATTCTGAAAACGTCCAACTGAATTATGGAGAAAAGAAATCAAAAGGAAGATATACTGGCTACTTAAACATCTCATCAAAAGACGGAAAATATCATTTCATTTTGTCTACCAATGGGCAAAACTCTGTCACATGGCCCCATCTGACTGCAAGGCAGGTTGAGGACTGTCGTCACTCTATGTAACCAAGAAGAAGAAGAAATGGATTGGTTAGTCAGTCTCTGAAACTCTTCCCCAGTGTTCTTTTGAAAAAATAAATGTTTTATTTAATTTTGAGAGAGAGGAAAGTATGAGGAGGGGAAGGGCAGAGAGAGAGAGACGGAGACAGAGGATCCAAAGTGGGCTCTGTGCTGACGACAGAGTCCATGTGAAGCTTGAACTCACAAACCACGAGATCATGACCTGAGCCAAAGTCAGAAGCTCAACCGACTGAGCCACCCAAGTGCCCCAACAGTATCTTATAAAAAGTCTGCTCCTTGACGGCAATAGCTATTTCTTTCTAACATTTCTTCTCTCCTAGTATCATCATTCTCAGTGGCCCTGCTCTTGCCTCTCCTAAAACAGAGACCTTAACATTTTGAAAAATTTTCCTTTCTACCTTTATTGTCCAGGCATGTGATGAACCCACTCAGACCACTGACCTCAACATTCTTTTTTAATAGTTTATTGTCAAGTTGATTTCCATAAACACCCAATGCTCATCCCAACAAGTGCCGTCCTTCATGACCATCAGCCCTTTCCCCCTCTTACCCACCCCCATCAGCCCTCAGTTTGTTCTCAGTATTTAAGAGTCTCTTATGGTTTGCCTCCCTCCCTCTCCTTAACTATTTTTCCCCCTTCCCCTCCTCCATGGTCCTCTGTTAAGTTTCTCCTGTTCCACATATAAGTGAAAACATATGGTATCTGTCCTCTGCCTGACTTATTTCACTTAGCATAACACCCTCGAGTTCCATCCACTTTGCTACACATGGCCAGATTTCATGCTTTCTCATTGCCATGTAGTATTCTATTGTATAGATAAACCACATCTTCTTGATACATTCGTCAGTTGATGGCCATTTAGTCTCTTTCCATGATTTGGCTATTGTTGAAAGTGCTGCTATGAACATTGGGGTACATGTGCCCCTATGCATCAGCACTCCTCTATCCCTTGGGTAAATTCCTAGCAGTGCAATTGCCAGGTCATAGGGGAACTCTATTTTTTTGTGTGTGTGTGTGGCCTCAATATTCTTGAGCTCCTCAACTCTGATGATCTTCTCCAACATGACATCTCAACTACCCACTCTCAAAGTCACATACTAGAGCTTACTATCACCTAAAAAAGCTTCATTTCCAAAATCATTATCCTCACTTCTTTCAATCTTCCCCACCCCACCCAACACTGTGGCCCAAATAACATCATATTTATATATCTAACTACAAAAGCTCCTTCCTAATTCATCATTTATAATTCACTCTTAACCCTTTACTCTAGTCCCTATAATCACAGCTCCCTATTCCATCTTGTTTACTCAGTTGACCTTTTTATACCTAGACTAATAACAGCTCCCTTACTTTTTCCCAATCCAATAATCTCTTTTTACTTATTCTCTTATTATCCAGTTTAGGTTCTTTGGTCCATCATTTCAAAAATAGTCCTTCTAAACACCTTTTCCTCTGTATTATAAACCCACTTTGAAGAATATCAGCTCTAAATAAAACTAAATATTTCCTTCTCCTCTGCTTTTATCCAAGCAACTGAACAATGCTTAAGAAAACTACATAGAACAAATTGATGCTGCAATTTTTGCCATGATATTCAAATTACAAAAGGCCCTAATGTGTGTTTGAGATCAGTCACTTCTCTGGACAACAAATCTTTTCCAGTTTCCACAATAATTATTTTAGACTTCTGTGCTCCACACAAAACTCTGTGTATGTCCTCACCTCACTCTTATTGTCTGATACAAAGAGAAACGTCTGCCATAAGATGGAAATCCTTCATATCTCACTACTAGTTCATATGACTACCTTCTTATTACCCTGAGCCCCTTCACAACTCTCTTATAATTCAAGTGGTGTGCTTCTCTAGTAGATGGCTCACCTACGCTTCAGTCTCCATTCTCATCTGACTTCATAGGAAATGAACCGATAATTCCCCATATATTATTTATCTCACCATTAATACTGCACTTTTCTCAATTATATTTCATTCTTCTTGCCTGCCTTATATGAAAATACAGTAAATAAATTAAAACACTCTCATTTATAGCCACAGCTTCAATCTGATGATTGCTAATCTTCCTCAGGATTTCAATCCACATTATCTCCAGCTACCCTCTTGACAATTTACAAACAGGTTGAACTGTACACATCCAAAACTGGAATCACTAGCTATTCTACACTCTAAAACCTTTTTCTAATTCTCCCTCTCTCAATGTGTGGTTCTACTGTTTATCCTTTTCTGCATGCCAAGTGCCTAGGAGTCATCTTTGACAGCTCCCTTTCCTTTTCCATTCCCATTAACAAATCCTGAATGCTACATCTAAACACACCTTGAATACTTCTATTTCCATTACGACCACACTGGCCCAAATAACCTCACGTATTTCTGGACTATAAAACACTCCCCCTTCCTCCTTCATGGTTTTGAACTCCCCACTATCAATTTCTCTCTTTACATAAAATGGAGATCCAGCAGGATAAACTCATAACTGGGAACTAAAAATCTGTTTCCAGTCCTGGGTTTTACATAGTGTGACATTCTGTACATTGTTTAAAGTTTCTGAAACTTAGTTTTGTACCCTTTTAACATATGATGGTGAATTTATAAAGTCCCTTTCACATCTAGATTTCTAAGATTCTTAAATAAGTATCTTTGTTATGTATCAATAACAATTATAATGGGCAATTCTGAATTCATCTAGAAAAATGTAATCACATTGCAGGGTCAAATATAAAATCCTAAACAGTGAGAAGATACACATATGCACACACAAATAGAAATCAAATAAATAAAACATTAAACCCTTCTCTGGTTGCTTGATGTTAGCTCACTTAGTTCTCATATTGCTTGATATCCTAAAGAGACATACTTTATCCAAATTTTATGTTCTTGTAAAAAATTAATGTGAATATACTATCAGTTTTCCCATTGGATTTTCAATTATTTCCTACAATACTTGGCATGCATGTGAGTAGCATGCATGAAATAAAATTTGTTCTGATTTGTTTTTCCTTTAGTGGGTCTGGACATTATCCCAGAACAATGAAGCACAAAAGGTTAAAAGAGGTAATAAATGAAATATAGATGAAAGATAGAAATTGTTCATACAGCTTAGAAAGAGTTTATCTCTAAAAATAGCTGCCTATATTAAACAGAGACCTTCCTAAAGTAGTAGCTGCTAACAGAGCTAGATCATTAAAAAGAAATACTTTGGGTGTGTCATAAAACTTGGAATAATAATATAGCACTTGCTTAAACTAATAAAGGTACATTAGGGTATGTGAAATGGGAGACTTACTAAAGAGAGAAACTGCTGTTTTATGACTAAAAAGAGAAAGAAGCAAAGAGCAGGAATCTTCCTATAGCAGAAACCGACATTTTAAAGTGTAAACTCACCTCAAGATAAGAACAATTCTCATTCTCCAAGGGTGCTTAAGAAGAAAGTCTTCAAATCAGTTATGTTCTGATGAATAAGTCTAACCTCCTGGGAATGGGAGCTAAGGAAATGATCAGAAAATGTCCCCAAATCAGGCCTTTAGGAGCCAAGTAAGATAGTTTCTGAGCATCATCCTGTTGGGAGTTATACAAATGAAAACTATGGTAGTTATGGACTTCTCTGGGCTAACATTTCTTTTAAATGTATATCATATAGGTCATTTCCCAGGTCTTAACCAACTTCTCTCAATGGTGGGCCAGATCTTATCAGTGGGAGAGCAGGGGAAGTTTTTTCATTCAAATGGCTTTTGCTTGGAATGTTGAGTTTGGTTTTTCACTGCTGAAATCATTGTGGAGAAGTCCAATGCAGAGCTCTCTCTCAGAACACCTGGATGGCTCAGTCAGCTGAGCATATGGCTCTTGGTTTTGGCTTAGGACATTATCTCACAGTTCAGTTCATGGGATTGAGTCCTGCATTGGGCTCTGCACTGATAGCATGGAATCTGCTTGGGATTTTCTCTTTCCTTCTCCCACTCACATGTGCACATTCTCTCTCCCTGTCTGTCTGTCTGTCTGTCTGTCTCAAAATAAATACATAATTAAAAAAAATAAAAGAACTCTCTCATAAAAAAAAGTAGAGGGGTTCCTTGAATAAAGGACATTTACTGAATAATCAGAAAGGAAGTACAGGAACTTCCTCTTGGCTACATAAAGAAAATATGAAGAGGAAACTTGGCACTGATCACTCTCAGGCTCAAAGCTAACAAAATTTGTATTCTGTTGGTCAAACTTCAAATGTCTGATCAAGTGTTGATAATATGCTAAGCTTTGGAGACCTGGCAAATAGGATAGTAATGGTGGCTAGAGTATATGAAGCATCCCAGAGCATTATTTTAGTTCTATGGATATACAAAACCATTTGAACACTTCTGAACAGAAATGGACATGCTAATTTCCGTAATTGTTTTAAGCTTTCTTGTTATAAAATTAGCAAATAATCTACCCATTTGTGTGATAAATGGAAGAGGGTAAGTGCTAACCATTTGAACTTCACAGGTTTGTTTTTCAGGAAGAGGGTAAGTGCTAACCATTTGAACTTCACAGGTTTGTTTCTCAGGAAGCAGACACTGAAATAGAGATCTGTGTATACAGATGATACCTTTGAGAGTGTTCTCAGTAACAACACCTGCAAGAAAATGAAGGAAGGAGAATTTGGCTGAGGGAGAAGTTGGATTCTGATGAGGTTGCAACAGAGGCCTCAGCTCACCCCACGAGGAGTTCTGGAATCTTCAAAATGCCCTCTAGTGAGGTAAGGGAGCCAGGCCTTTGTATCCCCAATTTGACTAGTCACTGAATGCAATAGTCTCTAGAAATGGTGTGTGCCTTTTGCACAGTATCTCCCTTTGTTGTGCAAGGTATTTCCCTTTTTTGTGAAGAACTTCCTGGAAACCTATATTTCAGCTATGAGCTACCAGTTGGCAATGCAGGGCACCACAGTACAGCATTCATAACAACACTGGGATGTTTTTCTGTACATATGTAAAATGCATACAACTTGTCCAGTCTACCAACTGATGAGTGAACAAAGAAGATGTATGTATGTATGCATATATATATATATATATATATATAAAATGGAATATTACACAGCCATCAAAAAAGAATGAAATCTTTCCATTTGTAATGACATGGATGATGTGGATGGAGCTAGAGAGTATTATGCTAAGTGAAATAAGTCAGAGAAAGACAAATACCACATGATTTACCTCATACGTGTAATTTAAGAAACAAAATTGATGAACATGGGGGAAGGGAAAAGAAAAAAATAATAAAAAGAATGGGAAGCAAACCATAAGAGACTTTTAACTACAGAGCACAAACTGAGGGTTGATGGATGGAGGTGAGTGAGGGATGGGCTGAATGGGTGATGGGTATTAAGGAGAGCACTTGTTGTGATGAGTACTGGGTGTTATATGTGAGTGATAATCACTAAATTCTATGCCTGAAACCAATATCACCCCATATGTTAACAAACTAGAATTCAAATTTTAAAAAATAATTGATGAATGAAAAAATAAAACAAAATTCAGCTTTTCATTCATTGTCTGTGTGACAGTTCAAATTGTTTAATTGCCCTCTGCCTCACTTACTACATTTGAAAATGAAGATAAAAACAGTACCTACTTTACAAAGTTATTTCAAAAATAAAATACAGATCAGACCATTAGAACGGTGCCTAGTTTACATGAAGCAATTAATAAATATCAGTCATAATTAATCTTTATATTCAGGGCTTTCTAAATATGGTTAACATAGTAAAGTATCTGATAATACAGTTGATCTTCATTTATTTTTAGATTTCATATTTGAAAATTCATCTTTATGCTAAAATATATTAGTAACTTTCAAATCAATACTTGAGGTGTTATTCAAGGACATGTACAAAGTAGGCAAAAAGACACAGAATAGACTGAATGTACATATTTCCAGCTGAGGTCCAAGGCGGTGATGCTCTGCCCTCTCATTTCAGTTCTCCTACTGCAACCAGTGTCCTTTATGTGGTCTACTGACTTCCAGTTCTCACATTTTTGTGCTTTTTGTTAGTGATTTTTCTGTTTAAAATGTTCCCCTAAATGTAGTGCTGACATGCTTCTAGTGTTCCTAAGTGCAATAAGGCTATGCTATGCCTCCTGAAGAAAATATGCATGTTAGATAAGCTTCATTTAGCTATGAGTTACAGCGCTATTGGCTGTGAGCCCATTGTTAATGAATCAGGAGTATTATGAAATAAGGTGTCTTTCAGCAGAGACAGGCATAAAGCAGTTATGCATTGATTGGTTGACAAAAATATTACAAGCAAAGGCTCACAGGACTCTAAATCTGTATTTCCCCCAGGAAGAATGGTTCAGTATTTGCTAATTTAGAGTTCATGGTAACTTTATATAACATAATCATCATGAATAAGGATCAATTATAATAATAATAAAATCATAACAATAAAATAAAAACAAAATAATAATGTACTATTTCTTGAGTCCTATGTATTTCATATTTATTCTCATGGGACATAGTTGCTGTCCCATCTCAAATACTCTCAGCCCACTGCTGCATTTGCCTGTAGTGGTGTCAGATAGTTTTTAGTATGCTGATAGATTTCTGCCTCAAGAAAACAAACTTCTCTGACTCTGTCTATGAGGTCTCTTAACCGCACATGAGTGCAGCTTAGTAATATGAGCAAGTACAAGTCTTGCACTCAGCTAACCAATGAGGAATAAGAGATTGTAGGTAGATACTGCAGCATCCCAGCAATCCTATGGGACAATTTTGAGGTATATTATATCTCAGAATTTCTCCATGGAATTTAGGAAGAGTTTCCTGTAGGGACAGTCAACCATGGTGGCCAGCTTCCAAGATGGCCCCCAATGGTCTCTGCTTTACAGGCAAACCTATCCTCTGTATTCCCTTTCCATATCAATGAGGGCTGACCTTTGTACTCAGTAGGCTATTAAGGAAGTTACATTTTCTGACTTCTGAGGATGTGTCATATTGGGGCTTCAGCTTTGGCCTCCCTTGGTTTACTACTCTGGGGGGAGACAGCTACTATGTATTAAAAATATTCAAGCAGCCTTCTACAGAGGTACATGTTATGAGGAACTGAGACCTCCTTTTAACAGCCAGCAGCAACATACTAGCCATGTGGGTAAGCCATCATGAAAGCAAATCCAGCAGCACCAGTCAATCTTTCAAAATGACTGCACCCCTAACAAACATCTTGATTCAAACTTGCTTCAGAGCCTCTGAAGCATAGTTACCGCACTAAGCTATTCAAATTTCTGACCAACAGAATCTTATGTGACATGATAAACATTTATTACTGTTTTAATTCACTTACTGTTGGGGTAATTTGTTATACAGCAATAGGTAACTGATGTATCCAAACACTAATACAGATTTCATTGGCTTTACTCCTATCTGTCTCATTTTTTTTTTTTTACTCTCACATGTATACTTCATAGAATCATCTCAAAAGTAAACTACATATATTTCCTCATATCATTATTTCAGGGTCTGCTTTTAAATTTTAACTCTTGAGGGGCACCTGGGTGGCTTAGTCGGTTAAGTGTCCAACTTTCGCTTAGGTCATGATCTCGCGGTTCGTGGGTTCGAGCCCCACATCGGGCTCTGTGCTGACTGCCAGCTCAGAGCCTGGAGCCTGTTTCCGTCTGTGACTCCCTCTCTCTCTCTGACCCTCCCCTGCTCACGCTGTCTCTCTCTCTCTCCTAGAAATAAAATTAAAAAAAAAAATTTAACTCTTGGTACTAAAAAAGCTCTTGAAAGCAAACTCTTAGGATGAGATCCTAGGATTGGATCACTCATTGGTCAATGGATCCCATTTCTGCTGCTAAGTGATGTGATGATACCTGGGAAGGTGTGATGCCATTATTACTAAAACTCTCACCTTGGGTTGATTAGTTAGATACAAGTAGAAAGGGATATATTGGCTATGCAATACCTCTAATTCTTGAACATACCAATAAAATTGTGTATATGTACACACACACACACACACACACACACAGTGGAGCCAACTGGCTTTCATTAACTGTCCTAGAAGCCTTGAAAAGAAAGAATGGCAAGCATAACACAATCAGCTATTCACTCTAAGTATTTTCTGAAAAATAGGAGCCATTTCCATCAGATTTTAAAGAAAACCCCATTCCCTACAGCAGGAGTATCAAGTCAAGTACTTGATCATAAAGGTAGTAGAGCTATAAAGACTTAATATACTGGACGCTTTCCTATCTGAAGTGAAAGCCTTATTAAGGACATGTAATAGCCTCCTATGAGGTATATGTCTCACAAAGTGATGTTTGACTTCTTCAATATCTACTTCAGTTTCCTCTCATTGCCTCTAGACTAACAACTAGAATCAGATCTCAGAATAACACAGAAAAGCACAGTCTTACTTGGGTAGAAAACATACCCAAGAATTACAAAACTAGTTACTATGTACCAAAAATGACTACTGAGAAAATACTGGGTTGACTAGGAAGTATGGAATATGAGACTGCATGGAGGAATTTATTGACATAGCAGCTCTCTCCCATGACCAGAATTTAATATCCTGGCAAGGATGCTTGAACATGATCCAAACACTAAAATGGTATGGCTCCCACAGTTTGAATAGGAAAGTAACCTACAATAAATGAGAATTTTGTGCCAGAAATGCCTTTGTATAAAAAAGATAATAAGGAATCAAGAAGTGAGCATTAGGATAGATTTATTATGTGAAACCAGTGAACCCAATAGCTGATTACTCTCTAGGATGGTCCAGAATTAACTACATTTATGAAAACAATTAAGATTACACCAGTAAGGGAGAGGGACATCTTTGAAAAATGTAGTGGCGTCTGTCTCTACAGATCAAGATTAATATAATAAAAGATGCTGCAATGGATCTGGGTTCCCTAGTATCAGTGAGGATGGCAGAACTCTAGAGAACAGAGGCAAGATGGTGGCACTTAACCTTCTGATGCAAGGTGGGTATATCACTGTCAGGCAATAAACCTGGAATGAAAATAAACCTGGCCTTGACACTCAGGGAATTGTTGCAATAGCTGATAAGCCATGGTATTCCTGAAGATGAAACAGATGGACAAGCAACAAAGAACTACTTATTTTGAAAGCTGATGAATGCAGTCACAGCAATGGAAAATCATGATCACTTGCATGGCTTCCAGATTTGTGCCATTTTTAAACCCAGAACCAATGTATCAAAGATCCTTTCTTGAAGAAGGATCTTACAGTGCATAAACATGTATCTAAAATATTCTCCAAAGCATTCCCCTAAAGGTTCTATGGCCATTCTTCAGTATAAATGTACATTGGGGTGAAGGAAATAACTGTCACCATTTTAGTGCTGTCAGAAAAGGGTTTGATCTGATAACCAAGAACCCTGAAATGCTAGGATACTCCATCTTGGTGTAGTGAAGGTATACAGATTCCAGGTGACAAATAAAATACTAGGTCAGGTCTATATCACAGAACTAATCTCCGTCTCATTTTTAAAAATCTTCTACCTAGGCTTATAAGTTGGTGGGAATGGCTAAATGAAAGCATCTAAAACTGAACCATTGGCCAGATAAATATCTCAGAAGCAGTATACACCACCAGGTGGATTTGAAGTGCTACCTTAAAATGTTTCAGTAGGGATTGGTACTCAGCATATCCCCATTTGATTCACTGGAATGGCCACTGCAAGAAATAGACGAACCATGGAAGATTAAGGCTATCAGCATTTAAACATGACTAAATGATATTCCCAATCACATCTACTCTACTGAATATATCTTTAAAAGATCAAATCAACATAGGCTTAGAAGTATGTATGGGGTCATGGATCTGACAAATGTGTTCTCTTCAATCTCCAAAAGCAAAGAGAATCAAAGCAGCTTTCATTCACTTGGAAAAGACAGCTTTTAACATTTACTTACTTGCATAATGGCTATGTTAAAATTCCAGCTCTCACTTCCATTAATGTCTAAGGGACTAAGACTTCCCTGATAGTCAATAATATCATCATCCTGAGTCCTCTATATTAGTAAAAAGGATAATGTAAAGAATGACCCAAATCTCCATTGAGGAATGAAGGACATCTAGCTCCTGGGAGTGTCGCCAAGGAAGAGGCGTCAACTATTAGTCCCCTTGGGAATTGCTCCTGCTAGAGACAGCCACTTTATCCTGGCCCATTGCTCTCTTCTGGGAGTGCCCTAACTCCTGTGACTGATCAGTGTGGGGGTATGAAAACCTGACTGACTCACACCACCTGGGGATAATTCTAAAGACAAAAATTTACTGTAGCTTCAGAGTTTCTATTAAAACTGCATCATAGCCCATCACTTTCTGACCAATTGGCCTTCTTCTTTAAACTTCTTTTGCCTTCTGTCTCAGAAAAGATGGCAAATACTTTAGATTCCCTGTCAAAACACATGCATGTGAGAGTGTAGAATATAAACATTATAGAGATTCAAAGGACAACCACATTCTAAGATACAATGGAACACTGCTTCTAAAGTAATGCAAAAATTACTATATTTTATATCTTCATTGTTAAGGAAGATGCATAGTGTTTGGTGAGCCAATTTAAACTTTGGAGGCAGAGAGTGACTTTAAAACTTCTGAATTAGATATTGGCTTTAGTACAATTTGCCCTTCAACTAAGGCCACTACAGACCCATTGATGCTAAAGGATCTATGGTAGACAAGGATGGCATGTGGAGTCTCTAGTAAATATAAAAGAAAAATTACAATAAAGTTCCCTTAGTGTTCCAGTGCAAAGCCATGTTTTCTGCACTACTCACCATTTGAAAATCTGCTACTGGAACTTAGAAGAGACAAAATGCTACACCATGGGAAATAAAATATCTATAAAAATGTAGCTGCCCACAATGTGCTAGGTATTTGAAGACTCAACAGTCAGAAGCAATCATTCGTATGATTAACAGCAACTGTGATATTCAAGCTGAGGATGTCTAAATGGCAAGAGGAGGATACGTATCAGATATTTTACATGCCAATGTCACCTACCTATACCATACTAACACTTCACCTCAGCTCACAATATGGACTTCTGGTAGTCTCCTAAGAACAGTAGACATATGAGGAAAAATATCAGGCTTGGTTCATGGACGGAATAGCTCAAAACACTGATGTGAGCAAAAAGGGACTGCAAGAGCTCTTATGAAAGGAAAACCCTTCCATTAAGGAGAACACTGAGAGATATAGTTGATCAACTCCTTCTATAGAATAGAGATCAACAAATAATGGCTCATGGGCTAAATAGAGCCAACTACCTGATCTTATCAATAAAGTTTTATTAAACATAGCCATATCCATTTTTTCAATATTGTCTATATCTACTTTCACACTCTAATGACAGAATCCAAACAGCAGTTAAACAAAGACTACATGGCCTGCAAAGTCAGATATTTAAATGTTTATTATATAGCCTAACCCCTGATCTAGCAGAAGTGATCTAAGAGATGTGTATAAATGCACTATTAGGTAGCAGAAAATGGCTCATTTTCTGAAGGTGGGTTCTGAAAAAGCAAGATCAGATGCTCTTGGAGAAGATGTCTCTTCTTGGAGACAAGAAGATTTGAAAAAGCAGTATGTAGACAGGCTTATCAGAATAGTACAGATTGCACATGTCATGATATCTCACTTTACACCCATTAGGAAGCATCTACCTTGGATGGAGCACTCAATAAGAGATGCATAAATCTATCCAGAGGTGGTAACCACACTTTTTCTGTAAATACTCTAATGCTTGCACAAAGGGCCCCAAAACAAAGTATACACTGTAGTAGAGATGAAGACTATTTTTAGATGCATTAGTATGAACTCCCTCCCAGTGAGGCTGATCTAGCAAATGCTGCTACTGGTATGTCAATAGCAAAAACATACTGATCTCTAATGAGCAGAATCCCTTAACAAGACTAACCATTCACTTGGCAAACTTGTTTACTTTTGAGCCCCATCAATTCTGGAGATTCAGCCATTTCTCTACATAGGGATTATTATTTATTTGGGGTATGACCTTTCCATCCTTGTCCACACTTCCTAGGCCATCACCACCAGCCAAAGACTCAGAGAATATTTGAATGGATGACATAAAGTACCACCTACAATTGCCTGAGACAAAGGCAACCATTTTATGATTAAGAAAGTAGGGGCATCTGGGTGGCTCAGTCAGGTAAGTGTCTGACTCTTGGTTTTGGCTCATGTCATGATCTCATAGCTTGTGGGTTCAAGCCCCACATCATGCTCCACACTGACAGCAAAGGGCCCGCTTGGGATTCACTCTCTCTTTCTCTCTCTCTGACCCTGCCCTGCTTGTATTCTCTCTCTCTCAAAACAAATATATAAACTTAAAAAAAAGAAAATATACATGAGTATGGAATTTACAGATCCTACTACATACACCATCACTCAAATACTACTATCCTGATTGAACTTTTTAAGGCCTTTTAAAGATTCAGCTGAGGAACCATCTTGAAGACAAAAACTCAAACTGTTGGAACATTGTCCTCCAGGAGTGGCACGTACTTTGACCCAACTACATTAGATAGAAGTAGCATTTGCCTCTTTCATTTTTACTCCCAGTAATTAACTTGGGGAAATTATACCTTCTTTACTCACTATTATTTGTTGAATTGTATCCACCAAAAAGATATGTTTAAGTCTTAACATCCAGTTCCTGTAAATGTATCTTCATCTAGAAATAGAGTTTTTGTAGATGTAATCCAGTTAAGAGAGATCATTGGGATAGAACCTAATCCAATATGACTAGTGTCCTTAGGAGGAGAAGATACTCAGATAAAAGAAGAACATCACATAACAGGGAGGCAGAGATTAGAGTTATACAGCTCAAAGCCCCTCTCCAACAGAAAGAAAAGAAAAGAAAAGAAAAGAAAAGAAAAGAAAAGAAAAGAAAAGAAAAGAAAAGAAAAGAAAAGAAAAGAAAAGAAATGTTGATTGCCAGTTTTACCAGAAACTGAGAGAAAGGAATGTAACAGATTCTCTTCTAGTTCCTTCAAGACAGCTTAGCCCTGTCAATTTGTGGCTTCAAATTTTAGTCTCCAGAACTGTGAGAGAATAAATCTATTTTGTCTAAAATCATCCAATTTGTGGTACTTTTTCATGGCAGCCCTAGAACACTAATATACCCACAGTGGTAGTCTTTGCTGTATTAGAAGTAGTTAACTCAGGCCAGGGAGACTTCCATGGGGAGACACAGTAAGGGTTTACTGAACCAAAAATGACTACCGTTTCTTAGTTGCTTTGGACTATTCATGTAAATAGAGCAGAAAAGAAAGGAGTTAATATACTTGCAAGAGATAAGCAAACTTCATTATCATGAATAATTCAATTATTTGATACATAATTAGGGCATGGAAGAATACGATTGGAATTAAGAGCATTCTCTGAAGAGCTTCTTGATTATCCATGTCCAGTGATAGCTGTAAATGGGAATGCAGCAACCTTAGCCTGAGAAAAACAATGTCAGCAGGAATTCAGATCTTTAAAGATGAATGTATAGGCCACCCCACCAGAAAAGCAAGTCAGACCAGTATAAACCCTGGCCAAAGGTGAGGGGAGTCTAGAATAGGTAGTAATAGAGAAAGTTGATGAACAAAAAATAATGATGGCCTTGGGACCAGGTGCAAAGGTGAAGAGTGTAGTTTTTATGACAGCTATCTATATTTAAAATCTTTTTTAGGGTTTGTGTCTGGCCACCACACTGGATCTTGAGTGAAAAAGGGGACTTAATATGGAGCATAAGAATATCTGAGAGAGTTGTGTTTATATCAGATACTATTGATGCACTACCTCACCTCTGGGTTTCCTTGCCTATGCAATAAATTATTTCTAGAATGTTGACAGTGTCCTATCTGAAGTGCATGCATCTATATGCATCTTTTGCCTGAATATTTAATGGCATCATGAGGAGTGTGCTCACATGTATGAAAGTGCAGAGTCAAAGCGGAGGGGGAGTTAAAGGCCTAGGGAGGAGGAAAATGTACAAAAGGTCCCCAAACTCCATTCCCTATGGGGATCTTTCTGAGGTATGTTTCACGTGGGTGCTTCAAGAAACCCTGAGCAATTATATTCCAGTTGCCCATACTGTAATCTATTTGCTTTTAGTTCCCTGGGTCACTTTTAACATCTCCTCACTTGTATTCCCAATGATCACACTCAAGTCCTTGTGATGTGGTCTGTGTTTGGAAAGATTTAATCAATATACTTTTCTTTAAAAGCTATCACAAGTAAACATTAAAAAAATATTTTTAAAAAAAGGAGGGGTGCCATCAGGTTGGCTCAGTTGGTTAAGGGCTGGGCTTCAGCTTAGTTCATGATCTCACAGTTTGTGAATTTGAGCCTCACATTGGGATCTGTGCTGACAGCTCGGAGCTTAGAGTCTGGTTCAGATTCTGTGTCTCCCTCTCTGTCTGCCCCTTTTCTCACTCATACTATGTGTCTCTTTCTCTCTCTCTCTCTCTCTGAAAAATAAACATTAAAAAAATATTAAAGGGAGGAGACAAGATGGCGGAGAAGTAGGGAGCTCCGTACATTTCACTCACCCCCATCTCTCAAACAGAGAAGGCCTGAAGCCACAGGAACCCTTACAGGATCCAGGAGTTTGGGAGGAAAAGGAGACAGAGTCCACTGAGAAAATAACCTTATAGCATGAGTGCAAACTGGGGAAGATAAAAACAGGCCGGGACCCGGAGACACAGAGAGAGGGGAGGGAGCCCCCTTTGCGGGGAGCCTTGGTGAGTGGAGGAGAAACGATAGAAAGAGAGGCTGAAACTGCTCAAGAAACTGTCCCTGTCTCTGGAGAAGAGAAAAATCTCAGCGTGGGACACAGAGGGATCCAGTTTCCAGCTGTGCAGCTGACCTTGAGCCCCGGTCCCAGGTGATGCCCGGAAAACTGCTCCTCTGCTCTCCAGCTGGAACTGGAGGGGAAGTGGTGCAACTGAAGCCACTCCGCCGCCCTTCTGGCTCTGCTCAATTCCCAGTGGGGAGGGGACGGCTTGAAACTTCTCAGAGGGACTCGGCCTGCAGCTTTATAATTTGGGTGATATCAGTGGGGCACTGGGACTAAGATCTGGAAATAAGGTGAGGCTTGGGACAAAGTGCACGGCCCACCTTGGCGATGCCCGTGGCACAGGTAGATGAGACCCAAAAGAGTGAGTTGTAATGCTTGGTTCAAGAAGGGACTGGGCCACCACCATTTTTCTCCCCACAACCAGCAAGGCAGGACCTCAGGGAATGGCCTGCAGGGTGAGTGGAGGCTAAGACCTGCCTACACCAAACCACGCCCATCCCTGCTATAGAGCTGGTTTTATTTCTTTGTCTGTTTGTTTGTTTTTTACCAGACCCCAAGGCAAGACCAACATGGATGCACTGATGTGATTAATTCTAGATCAATCCTTTCTATTCAGATATATTTTCCCTTGTCTCATTCTTATCCCTCCCCTGTGCTAGACTGGGCACTCTGGTTGCTGACTTGCTTAAACAGTCACATTTAATCCATTCTCTAGATGTATATTCTACACATCTACCTCTACCTTTTGATCTCTCTGTCTCTAGAGTAATCAGATAGTTTCTCTGAGTAACATTATCTTCATTTCTTGCTCTTCACCTCTAACCATATTCTCCTCTTTCTCCCTCTGACTCAAGCCTCTTAGTCTCTCTGCTTGGTCATTTAATTTCCAATCTCACTTCCTCCTCGCCCTGTCATTTCTCTCTTTGTATATGCTCTTCGATCAGCACTGCATACACCTGGCTCTTTATTTGCAGCTGGGAATTCTGGTTTTATGCTTTTAGATTGTCTTTTCTCTTTTGTTTTTTTTTTTTTTCCTTTTCCTTTTCTTTTCTTATCTTTTTCTTTTTATTATTTCTTTTTCCTCCTTCCTTTTTTCCCCCCTTCTTTTATTTTTTCTTTTTCCCTTTTGGTTTTCATATTTGTAGGATTTGTCTGTGCGTTTGTGTGCCTTTGTTCCCTGTGTGTTTGTCTGTCTGTTTCTTTCCCGGGGCTACCTCAAGAAACAAGCCAAAGTATATATGGTGGAGAGTCCCAAGTGCCACTACAAGTAAGGAAATAAAATAACCAAAGTCTCAACAAGAGAGACCAAGAGACACCATTCAAAGAACACTACCAGAATGGACAGGCCCTGTACAGTCAAAGAGCCTTCTTTGGTACAGTAGTACTTGCAGATGCAGAGTGCATAACAAGCTTTTAAAACTAACGAGAGAGAGAGCTAGCAAAAATGATGAAATGAAAGAACTCTCCACTAAAGAAGTTCCAGGAAGAAATGACAGCTAAAGAACTGCTCAAAACAGGCATAAGCAACATAACTGACCAGGAATTTAGAACAATAGTCATAAAATTAATCGCTGGGCTTGAAAAAAGCATGGAAGACATCAGAGAAACTATTGCTATAAAGAATATGGGGCTTAAAAATAGTTGTGATGAATTAAAAAATTCTATATATGAGACGCATAATAAAATAGAGGCGTCCAATGCACGGACTGAAGAGGCAGAGAGAATAGGTGAATTAGAAGACACAATTAGAGAAAAAGAGGAAGCCAAAAAAAAAAAAAGAGAGAGAGATAAACTGATCCAGGAACACAAAAGGAGAGTTCGAGAGCTGACTGATAAAATCAAAGGGAACATTATCCATATCACAGATATTCCAGAAGAGGAAGAGAGAGGTAAAGGGGCTGAAGGAGTCCTTGAAGAAATTATAGCAGAGAACTGCCCCAATCTGAGGAAGGAAACAGACATTGAAATCCAAGAGGCACAGAGAACTCCCCTCAGATGTAACTAGAACTCCCTATGACCCAGCAATAGGACTGCTAGGAATTTACCCAAGGGATACAGGAGTGCTGATGCATAGGGGCACATGGACCCCAATGTTCATAGCAGCACTCTCAACAATAGCCAAAACATGGAAAGAGCCTAAGTGTCCATCAACGAACGAATGGATCAAGATGTGGTTCATCTATACAATGGAATCCTACATGGCAATGAGAAAGAATGAAATCTGGCCATGTGTAGAAACATGGATGGAACACTTGAGGGTGTTATGCTGAGCACAATACATCAGGTTGAGAAGGACAGATACTGTATGTTTGCACATATAGTTGGATTAGGAGGAACTTAACGGAAGACCATGGGAGAGAAGAAGGGGAAAAATAGGTGGGGAGAGGGAGGGAGGCAAACCAAGAGAGACTCTTGAATGCCGACAACAAAGTGAGGGTTGATGGGGGTGGGGGAGAAGGGAAGGGGGTAATGGGTATGGAGGAAGGCACTTGTTGGGATGAGCACTAGGTATTCTATGGAAACCAACTTGACAATAAACTAAGAAAAATTTAAAAAAATAAATAAAATCGAAAGACAATAAAGATAAAAATAAAAAAATAAACAAAACATTATTAAAGTATCATAAACTGAGTATCATAAACATAATTACATTTTAAGGACAGGTAAATAAGACTCAAAAAAGTTCAAGAACCTGACCAAGAGCACACAGTAGTTACTGGAAGACAATTCTAATGGCTACAAATCATAATATCTGTGTAAGATTTTCCTCTTCACATGCCATTTAGATTATTTTATCCAATTGAAATAAATACATATACAATAAAGGAAAAATCCCATATCCATGCTATAAACAGGGAATGACCATAAAATGTTACATAAGAAAATTTACCTCTGGCACATCTAAAAGCGAATGACCTCTACATTCTAATGATATGAGGTAATTCTAAACGACTTTTCTTCTTGCTTGGAGCATTAGCTGCTCCCATTCTCCCAACTGCCATTTTGCTTCAGCTGAGCTGCTCAAAACTGAGTACAACTTTCATTTACATTCTCATCCCCACCGTGGAGCATGTCATTAAAATCATGGTTACCACAGTTCTGAAAACTGCATTATATTATAAAGGCATAGTCTGTGAAACTCTCTCCATTGAATTGTTTCCTTCTAAAACATGTGTTAGTTTTCAATGCCTACCTTTATAAGAATGCTCTTATCTCTAGATATAACATTTTTCAGCCAATATACCTAGGAAAAATTTATATATACAATTCCAGTTTTAAATACAACATTTAAAATGTGTAGTGAAAAGACAACGTGCAGTAACAGCTATGAGTTACACTGCAGATAGAACTGATGGAAAATCAGAATCACAGTGAGCCTTTTCAAAAGCACTCCAGGCATCAACAAAGGGGATGTGGGTCTCAAAGTCGCTGGTGCTAAGAGAGGCATCACACTGTCATTCATACCCAGTGTGAGCCATTATCTGCCATCCTGAGCTTGTCCTGAGTAGATTTCCTCAGAATCTTTTATGCGTAGCACTTGTTTTCATGAAAATTGCTTAATGACTCCGCCCCCCACACACAAAATTAACATTTTGCTAAAGAAAAAAGAATTAAAGTGAAGAAGAAAAAATGAAAGAAGAAATGTTATTCCAAAAGCAACTCTTAACATAATTAATACACCAGTGACCAGAAAGTGATGTTTTAAGCATCTTCTATCCAAACACAGTTTGAACCTTAAAAAAGTAGTTTGTTTTAGTTACATTTTAAGAAATTTGTTATAGATTTTAGGCTAATCCCATTATAATTGATCCTATTTAAAAGAAGGGGAAATTGGGCTCCTGGGTGGCTAAGTTGGTTAAGGGTCTGAATCTTGATTTTGGCTCAGGTCATGATCTTACCGTTTGTTAGACTAAGCCCCAAGTTGCTGCTTGGGATTCTCTCTCTTCCTCCCTCTCTGCCCTTTCCCACTCACATGCACACTCTGTCTCAAAATAAATAAATAAATACAATACAATACAATAAAGGGAAACTGACTCCCAATTGCTGTATGTCTGATTTTCTGGAATGAATTACTGATGACAGTAATCAAGTGTCTATCTATCTATCATCTATCTATCTACCTACCTACCTACCTACCTACCTATCCTTCTCATCTTAAAAATAACCTGAGGTGGCTCATAACACAGAAAACATAGGGTATCAAAAAATTGAAATTATAACATAAAAATGAAAATCCTAGAAATAACAAGAAGATAAGCATGCCAAACATGAAGACCAAGGTAGGATCATCACCTATATTTCATTTTCCTAATATGAAAAATAATGAAGTATAATTTTGAGACAGAAAAAGAACATTCCCAATACAAATTTTAAATGTTATATTTCACATGATCTTTTATGTAGGTGATTTACAAAAACATATGGATATGATATGGATATGGCTTTTAGTGGTAAAGACCCACAAAAATAGCTGAGAATATGCTGTTAAAACACAGTTTCCTGATGACAATTTAGTGAATGGTTAATATGATACAGACTCACTTGAAAAATGATAAAGCAGAAATGCAAGTGATCATGTAAAGTCTATTCCTTTATTCCTTTAGCTTCCTTCTTTTCTGTCTCTTCTTCTCCCTCTCTTTGTAAGTACCATTTCTCAGGACTAAAGTTTGGATACAATACAAGTGGGATAACAGTGTGCACCTACTTTGATGAAAAGAAAAATCCTGATATTCCATGTTGGTGGCTAGAACAAAAAGCTTCTGAGACATTATTTGCACTTAAACTGACACTAAATCATAATCCAAATCATGTTTTCCTCTACAATCTTTAAAGGAAGATCTTCTCCTTTATGATCCTTGAATGACCTTGCACAATCACAACTTTTGATTGACAATCAACAAGTATCTTTTAATTGACTCCATCCTAGATGGGGAATGGCATAAGGAGACATTTTAGCCAGTCATTACCTCGAGCCAACATTCAGCTGTTACTACTGAATTAAGAAGAGACTGAAGTCTTCTTGATAAATAGGTTCCTCTGCTAACTAAATTAACCAAAGAGAAAACAAAAATCATAATGAAGGAATTGGTGCAAAACCTGGATTATCTTCTAATTACCATTGCACAGATACAGGTGTATCACATACACTTAGAGTTGAAATATTATAAGCCCTACCTTTGCCTTTCACTGTGGAGACAATCTATACAAAACCGATCTCCCACCTATTGGCATCAATTTTTTCCTTTGTTCTAAAAAAATGTCTATGAGTTAGTTATTTTTTGAGAGATTTACATATACACATTATGTTGATTACATACATATACATTATATACATATATATATACTTACACACATTATATATACATGTATAGTATATATTTTACTGTGTATGTGTGTGCACAATAAAAGTACAGAATAAAAGTGTCTGTCCTACTTAGCGGGTATGACTGAAGAAGTAACTGTTGTTTTTGTTCTTTTGTTATCCTTCTATAATCCATTCACTAAAGAAACAGCAAACATCTTCCTGAGGCCAAGATCTATGAAGTCTTAAGCAAAATAGCCAGAAGGTCAATTTGTTGAAACTGTATTACACTAATATCTCAAGCAAATATATCACAGCAATATTATTTTTTTCTCATGAAAGTGATGGTTATGTGCTTTGAACTATTTTCCCAAATAAGATAAATAAATATAGAATTGTCCATAAGAAAACAGGTCATCATAGTTTCAGAAATTGAATGTGCCTCATTCGTACTGCCTAAATGGAGTCAGAATTGTGTCAGGCCATTGAATTAACTTTGATCTGAGGTTAGCACCCACAGAACCAGAGCAATAGTCGGGAATCTACTCTGATGCTGCACAGGAAGCTGAAGGTGGGAGGCTGAGATAATCCACTGTTCCTATGAGGAATCCAGCCTCCAAACACCAAAAAACCACATGTCAAAAACCACATGCACACATGCCTATGTGTAAACACACAGATATATGGATATACGTACACCTATCGATCACTCTATATATCTATATCCACATAGTGCCAAGTATTTAGAAATGGGATGGGATGGGACAGGATATAAGGTGGAGGTGGGGGCAGGGGGGTTGTGAGGGGTTGCAGGGGGTGGAAATAGGTAATCAGTAAATAAGTGAAATGTATGTCGGAAACTATCAACACCCTAGAGGAGAAAGCAGGAAACAACCTCCTTGACCTCCACCGCAGCAACTTCTTACTTGACACATCCCCAAAGCAAGGGAATCAAGAGCAAAATAAACGATTGGGACCTCATCAAGATTAAAAGCTTCTGCACAGCCAAGGAAACAACCCAGAAAATTAATAGGCAACCAACAGAATGGGAAAAGATAGTTGCAAATGACATATCAGATAAAGGGTTAATATCCAGAATCTATAAGGAACTCACCAAACTACACGCCCGAAAAACAAACAACCCAGTGAAGAAATGGGCAGAAGATATGAACAGACACTTCTCCAAAGAGGACACCCAGATGGCCAAGAGACACATGAAACTATGCTCAGCATCCCTCCTCATCAGGGAAATACAAATCAAAACCACACTGAGATACCACCTCACACCAGTCAGAGTGGCTAAAATGAGCAAATCAGAGAACTCTAGATGCTGGCGAGGATGTGGAGAAACGGGCACCCTCCTACACTGTTGGTGGGAATGTAAACTGGTGCAGCCCCTCTGGAGAACAGTGTGGAGGTTCCTCAGGAAACTAACATTAGAACTCCCCTATGACCCAGCAATAGCACTGCTAGGAATTTACCCAAGGGATACAGAAATGCTGATGCATAGGAGCACATGTACCCCAATGTTCATAGCAGCACTCTCCACAATAGCTAAAACATGGAAAGAGCCTAAGTGTCCATCAACAGATGAGTGGATCAAGAAGATGTGGTTTATCTATACGATGGAATACTACATGGCAATGAGAAACAATGAAATCTGGCCATGTGTAGCAACATGGATGGACCTTGAGGGTGTTATGCTGAGCGAAACAAGTCAGGCAGAGAAGGACAAATATCATATGTTTGCACGTATAGGAGGATTAGGAGGAACTTGACGGAGGAACAAGGGGGAGAAGAAGAGCGGAAATGGTGGGGGAAAGGGAGAGAGGCAAACCATGAGAGACTCTTGAATGCTGACAAAAACTGAGGACTGATGGATGTGGGGGGGAGGGGGGATGGGCATGGAGGAGGGCACTTGTGGGGATGAGCACTGGGTGTTATGTGGAAACTAATTTGACAATAAACTATTTGTAAAAAAAAAAAAAGTGAAATGTATGTCAGGAATATAAATAAGTGCTACAACTTATTTCACTGGGTTGTTTGAGGTGTGTGTACTAAGTTTAGACAGCTCATTTGGGCAGAATATAAGAAAAATTTTAAAAAATTCCTTAATATATCTGACATCAAACCCCTAGAGAAAAAAATCTTTCTGCCTTCTCCTGTGATGAGATTGGGGCAGCGTACCTCTGTCCGTTTATCTGAACAGTATAAGAAGCATTAAGATAAAGAGGACAAGGAAAATAAAGTCACTTTCTTCACCCCAAAATGGATCTTTGAGATATCTAATTGTGCACTTTCCATCACACTGGCTGGCCCTACTCTAGTATTTGTCCCTACTCGCTCCCATATGGCTTCCCTTTTCCTGAAAACATGGAGCTGTATACACACATCCATCTGGATTCAGGCCAGAAGAATGATGAATCACTATCTAACTTGCCTACTGATTTCTTCTCTATTTTTCTCTAACCTGAGCTCTTACCCCATCACCAGAATGGAAAGAGGAGACAGAGGCCACTGGTGAATTTTGTATTTCATATACTTTGTAATCCAGGCCAGGCTTCAATTGTCCCCTCTGATTTTTCAAGAACTCTTTGAACCAAACATCCCTTGCTCAGGGTTGAATCCCTGAAGGCTATTCACAGCTAAGTCCTTTGCTTTCAAGGACACAAGCACAAAGGAAGGCCACATGGGGTTAAGGCCCTTTGTAGCCAACTCATTGCCTTTTCCTAGGAAGCACAGCTTTCAAAGACAGAGTTCAAGAAAGAGGTCATCAAGGGTAACTGAATTTATTCAAAGAAACACAACCACACGTTTGCTTGTTTGATTTTTCCATGGGGATACAAAATATTTACATTTGTTGAGAAGAACACCTTACAAACACAATTCTGTAATTCTTCAGTATGCTATAGAGAAAAATGTCACTGTGTTATTGTACCCTGCCCTCTGAGGTAGACAGATCAGGCATAATTTTGGTATTTTGATAGATGAGAAAATCGAATCATTGACAGTATAAATAATTGAATCACAGTGTCACAACTTTCAATACGGAGGCTAGGTTTGGAATCCCAAATCCAGAGCTCTTTTCACTACACTACACTGCACGGCCAAGGTCTTTTCTTAGCTGAAACCCATTCTTTATTTACGTCCATTTTATTAAATGAAACTGACAATTCAGAAGGATGTATACAGTGTCAGAATTCTCTCTCTCCCCTTGCTTTTCTCTGCAATCTTACAGTTACTACTTTTCCATCTTTTCATGATACTCAAAATAGGATCAGGTTATCAAGGACAATATTCTCCAACCATAAGAAATAATCTTCCTAAGGATACCAGGAGTGCAAATACCATAAACTATGTGCCTATGAATGGGATGGCTGCCTTTTCTTGATAGGTATCCTCTACTCTTCTGCCCCACTCTGGGAGTAATTAAATTGCTAATATTCAAGGAATGACCACTGTACCATGTAGACAAGTTTTAGGCAATTATTCCTATAAAATGCTTAGGGAAGAGATGTTGGAGACCAGTTCTCATATTCTAGGCATCTGATGTCTGAACTCAAACAGTAAAATGCATGCTTCATAGAGTTCTGGAAGTCATCAAACTGGGATTCCTGATAGGCAATGGTCTTAGGCACCACACTTCATATCTGCCATCTACTTGCCCCTCCAAATATACTTTCCATATTTCTCCCCACTCTGTGGCTGGGAGGCTGCCTATATGGATTGATCAACAGGTTCTTCAGATCTCTCCTTCTGTTTAGGTTTATCCAGTGAAAGGCATCAGCAAGAAACTGGAGGATAGGAGGATCGTGATATTAGGGCACTAATTTTGCATCTTTCTTCCCATCATGATCAATCCACCAAAGCTTTTAGTTCCTGACAAGCAGCCCTTTACTTGTGGCTGCTCTTTCTCTGGGTTCTGATAATTGCTCTTTCTTCTCTGCCCTTCAGGCCTGTTGTAGTAACAATGAGGTTCCATGTTACAACTCTCAGATAACTGGAACTCCTGATTCATGTCTTTGTAAATAGTCCCTAAACTAAATTCTTCTCAATTTAATCTATGTTGTGTGTGTTATGTTTCCTATTGATATTTTGACTAATACAGACCAGTGACTTGATCTTTCTGAACTTCTTTTTCTTCATTTATATAATAATTTACAAAATGAGTAAATAATGTTTACCTTGTGTGATTCTTGTAAGAATCAAAATTTATAGTCAATAATAGATTAACAAGGACTGTTTATGTTTGGGGAATTTAGCTAGGCTCTAGAAATCCAGCAGTGAATAATATAGATAAAGCTTATCAGTTATATATTGCTATGTAACAGGCCATCCTCAAAATTCCACAGGTTGAAATACCCATTTTACTTACTCATGAATTTGTGGGCCAACAATTGGGGCTTGATAAACCTGGATGATTTTCAACTGACTCCACCTATAGTTACTCATTGTGATGGCAGTCAGCTGGTAGCTGTACTGAGGCTGCATAGTCTAAGATGGTTTCATCTACATGCTGGATATTGGTGCTGACCTCTCCCTCCATATGATTACTCAACCCCAAGGAAGCTAAGTTGGCTTCTTTATATGGTAGCCTTAGTATCAAGAGAGTGAGAGCAAAAACTATAAGGTCCTGAGGCCTACACTCAGAACTTTTAAATGTTACATCTACTGCATTCCATCAGTCAAGGGAAGTGAGAAGTCCAGGTGAAATTCAAGGAGATAAAGAAACACACTCCACCTTTTCTTGGAAGGAGCAGGGAAATCATGGGCTGCACAGCCTGGGTTGGAGGAATTTGAAGCTGATTTTTGCAATCTACTACAAAAAATTCTTTACTTCATAGAACATACATCCTGCTGTGCAAAATCCTGTATAATATAAGGGACACAATTTATTCGTTCAGTTAAGACAGATGTACTGAGTATAGGCATTGAATGCTTAGGATACAATAAACCGTAGTAGTTAATCACAATACAAAACATATAGAAATATGCATTCATTACAGACCTGCAGCTTTATCTCTAGTTGTAGTCAGACATCATCAGTCAGAAAGTAAACTCTTTATAACCAGCATCTACAGGCCCACACAGTCAACTTTGGCAAGATTATATAGGATAATGGCAGTAATCATAGCTCCTTTCTTGCTTGCTATTAACACTATTAACACAATTGACACATTAAAAAACAATGTCTTAACCTCACAGTTCTGGGTATCTGGCAAATTGATGTTGGGACCACGCTTTTGTGCTCTCATTCTCCTATTCCAACTCCAGAGGTTTACATGGGCAATCTGCCACTATCAGCAAGAGGGCATCATACTCCCCTATGTTCATTCTCCTTACGAGGATTTTATACAGTGCCAACTTTGTCCAAGAAGTCCTTGTGCCGTTGCTCACCTAGATATCTTATTAGGAATAGAAACTTTTTAGAATGACTCCTAATCATTATTTTGTATGTGAAAGGGCAAGCAAAACAGGAAGTAATGGGGTTCCTTTCCAAACACTGGGTTGAGTGCTAACTGGATTCTATTAAGACCTCTACCACCCATGCTCTCTATTCTTCCCCAAATCTCAATTCATGACAATATCTGCCCATTTTGCCATTTGGCTACCCCACAAAATATATTGGCTCAGAAGAGTTGTGGGGAATGTATATGAGCCACACATAATCCTCACCCCCACTAAATGGTCTCAGTTGTCTCACTCATCTCATGCTTAAACCATTCTAGACTTCCTATCTTTACCAAAATGCACATTGCACTTTCAAGCCTTTCCATCTTGCTATTTCCTTTGTCTAGAAACGTTTTTGGTGTACCTGGACAACTCCTTCTTGCCCTTAAAATTCCAGCACAAATACCTTCACTAAATCCATGCTCTATTCACCTAGTTCAAGCTGACTCATTCAACACTTGGAATACAACAGTATTTGTTGTATACATCAGTCACTGTCACAATGTGTCAATTTTATTTTCATAAATGTTTCCTTTTCTCATTGGGAAGCCATCTCTTAAGGAAAGAGGTTTTCATTTCATGGTTTTCTTTTTTTTTTTTTTCTGCATCAGTGACTGGCCAAACATGAGTGTACCTTCTATGTTGAATGGGATTAGAACTCATTTTAAGTTTGCTTTTAGCTTGATACCTAATTTACCAAGGTCTCCATTCCAATATGTCCATAATGACTCCTGGGCTAGAGATATTCAGTTCTACTTGTATTTGATCAGCTCATTCCATTAAACACAAAACCAATCTAGAAGAGCTGCTCTAAGAAATTAAACTCTACCTCTTCTCATTAAAAAAAAAATCCTTTAAAAAATTCCTAGAAACTCACTAGTCTTCAGGGACACTATTCACATATATTTGTGCTTTTTAATGAAGAAAAAATAAATAATTGGTTTTCATAATTAGTCTCATAACGCTATGTCTGTCACTGCTAAATGCATAGTTGTACTTGAATAAAAGGAAAGAGAACTCGGAGCTCTTAATTCACTTTCCTCATAACGGTAAAGTTTACAGTCTTTTAAGGCAACTACTGGGAGAATTCCAGATAGAACATTTACTATTTAGTGTTATGACTGCTTCCCCTGAAGTCATTCTGATTTGAAGTCAGATGCACAGTCTATAAAAAAGTTCATTGCTGGACCTTGAAATCCTTAACATATTTCTCTGGTAAGTCTTCCTTTTGTAAAATAAAGTTAATTATAAACAAAGGGGAAAACAGGTATTAAATGTTGGAATAAAGACCTAGATTTTTATTATTTATTCAGGAATTCATTCAATCAACAGGTTTCTTGGAATAATCTACTAAGGAAAAACATTAAAGAGAAAATTTACTTTAAGATATAGAATAAAATTAATTTTTACCTTGCAATTACCATATGGGTTTAATGAATTCTTTTGTTATTAAATTACTTGAAATTATGAAGAATGCAAAGGGTGCAGTGGACCCAAATAGTAAATAAGGATGGATATTTTTCCTAGAATAACAAAGTTTAAAGTGGTTTTTGTTCATTGTCTTTGGGTTTTTATATTTTTTTGCGATCATTCTTCTCCTGACGAGATGGATAGACAAACAACCATGTTTTTAAGTTACTATGAAAAGTTCTACCACTAGTTAGAAACTTAATCTGCTCTTACTTTTGATTTTTGGGATTACATTTAAAGTTTTTATTTTGATATATAATTATGTATGATATTTACATGATTCCTAATTCAAATCAACAAATAATTCTATATACTTCCTCTTCATTCCATTCTTTTTTCCCTATAAACACTTCAAAATATATTGTAGTTTATCTTGTTTTAAATTTAAGCATACATATTGAGCATAATATACTTTATTATAAGTATACATATAATGCCCCTCATTCTTAAATAACCAGACCCGTAGATTATATACCAGTTACCTATTACTGTATAACAAACCACCCCAAATACGGTGGCTTGAAATAGCAATCATGTATTTGTTCATGCCAGTTGTCAGCTTGACCTCTCTTCCCATGTGATGTCTCCTCCTCAAAGAAGTTAACTCAGGCTTTTATACACAGCAGTCTCATGGTAGCAAGCAAGATTAGAAGCTATCATGCCTTTTAAGACTTGTAAAGCCTTACAACATCTACCACAGTTTTTTGGTTTAAGCAACTTCCAAGACAACTCTAGATTCACAAGGTACAGAAATAAATTTTACCTCTCCACAAGAGGAGTGGCAAAGGCACCTTATATGGGACATGCCTACAAAGATAGGCATGAGAGTTGATCTGTTCTCAAGACCTGACTTCTCCTTATGTCTGAAAAGGGAACTCATCAGCAAATGCAAGTTATAAATATCCTGGGCACTAGTCAATCATACTAGTAATAAGTCTGCCTTTTGGAGGAGGAAACATAGAAGACATGTAGAAAAGGCGACAGAGGTTCCCTGTGAAAGTGGATTTATTTGTTGCCAAAGCCCCAAATTCAACTGTGTTGTTCCATACATTGCTCCAATTTTATGCAAATGACCCCCTACCATAAGAATCAGGAAAGTTCCCTCATCTTTAGTTATTCTGACTTAATCAGTGAGTGACCTTCTTACGGTAACTCTTTCTTATCTAGTCCTGGTTTGAGACATAAGTTGGCCCAATCAAACTAAAGGAAAATGCACAGTATATAAAATTCTTCTTGGCAGGAGGTCTCTCTCTCTTTTGCCCCTGCTGGATAGGAAAAAGAATTCCTGTGGTCAGGATTTCATCTGCAAAGTATTTTAACATCATAAAAGAAACCAGCTTTAGATGAAGCCAATACTGAGCACAGAAGATTGGAAAGACAATAAGAATGCAGGCTCTTTGATGACACTCTAAAGCCTCTATTCCATTCAACACCTGGAGCTTACCCTGTTGGACTTGCATTTATGCAAGATTTGAATGTTCTTGTTATTAAAACAGGTCAAGGTTCTTTTTTACCATTTCACTTTGGATTTTTGTAATCACTTCTATAAGGATTTGAATTTAGAAAATTGTTTTCATATTTATAATGTGTAACATTGATGCCACTACGCAAGTGAGAAAGGTACTAAGGTTCTCGATGCTATTTTAGAGATAAAGAAACTGAGGCTCAGAGAATGGTTTTTTTTTTTTTTAAATGTTTTATTTATATCTAGGAGAGAGAGAGAGACAGCGTGAGCAGGGGAGGGTCAGAGAGAGAGGGAGTCACAGGCTGAAACAGGCTCCAGGCTCCGAGCTGGCAGTCAGCACAGAGCCCGACATGGGGCTCGAACCCACGAACGGCGAGATCATGACCTAAGCGAAAGTTGGACGCTTAACCAACTAAGCCACCCAGGCTCCCCTCACGGAATGTTAATAAAGCAAAATGAGATAACAAACGGAAGTGTGTTGGGCCAGATCCACAGGTTAGAGGAAAGGTGTGATAAATGTTAGTCTCACCATTTCCCAAGATTTTAGCACAACATTTCCAGCCCAAAACCTTACTACCAAAATTTGAAGATTCATGGCTCAAATTCAAGTTCTACATCTTTCTGACCAGGCCACAGTGGCTTTCTACTTGGTATTCATCCCAAAGATTCTTTGGTGAGATCAAGCTTTTGAAGGAAACAGTGTTGTGAGACACAGAAAACAAGCATTTTTTTTTTTTTTTTGAGCACTGGAATATTCCCCTAGAAGGGCAGGTCTAGAAAAAGATGCTTCCCTGGACAGCATAAAGTAATATGTGTGCAAGTATAAAGAAGACAATCAGAGTAACCTAAAAGGAAAAAGAAAGGATGACAAGTTTAGAGCAATGTGAAATCCTGAAAAGAACACTTTTAGCATCAAGCAACCAGATTTGGAGTCCAAAATATCTTTTGTAAATTCTCTTTCCAAGATAATCTCTTTGTGTTTAACATAGGGTAACAGAATCTACCTAGAAGGCTAAAAAATTGAATTATTCATATGTATGGTGCTCCATAAATGTTACTATAAAGATATGTCCTGGTGGGACTGGGTCCAAGATTTATAAATTCTTGCTAGGGGAGAGAGAGAGAGAGAGAGAAAGACAGAGAGAGAGAGTGTGTGTGTGTGTTTAGGGATGGATTTCTGTTTTATAGCTAGAAATATTTCTCCCGCTTTTTTACATGGTCCTGTTTTCAACTTTTTGGACAATACTTCCTTTCTCTTTTATAAAAAATATTTTATTTGTTTAAGCAATATTAAAGCAAAGCAAAAAGGAAAGGAAAGGACAGAATTTTGAGACAATGGACAGGTAAACAATGCTGCACAGCACATTTCTTTTTTTCAGGAAAGAAAGGAAATGCATCTATCCTAAATAAGGGTAAACCTGTACTATCTCCTTGAATACATGTAATTTCTTACAGAGAGATCTGTGTGACATATCTATTGTTACCTGCTGGCAGAGGAAGTGTTAAAAGTACAGCCTTACCTCATGATGTATTAAGAATCTGGTAGAGAAAACTGAAGCTCTATCTGTATCATCTACTAAAGTCTTCCATGAGTTATTCTCCTGGACTGAATAGCTCAGACTTTGAGAAATGTCCCACATTGGGATTATGATATTTTAATGCTCTGGCCAAAGACATCTGAGGGAGGCATAAGGAGTTGTTTTGATGAAGACAGTGAACATTTTGGCAACCATTGTAGACAAGGGAAATATTTTGGGAAATTCAAAATCAGAATCTTCTATACCAGATGGGTTCAAGAGCATTTCCATTTATGCACACTTTTGTCCTTTCAGTAAACACCTACTGAGTAGCAATATGTACCAATAACTATTCAGGTATTTGGAATATAGCAGTGAATAAGACCCCTCTTAAGGAGCTTTCCCTCTGGTTGGAGATATAAATAGTAAAAAAGTAAAACCAATAAATAAGCAAAATAAATGCAGGTAATGATCATTACTATGTAAATAATATTTTCTGTAAATAACATTTGCCCTCTGAGAGCAACATCTGAGCTGACATCTGAATAACAGGAAGAGGCAGAATAAGGGCCCTAAGAAAGATGTCCACCTCATGATGCTCAGAATCTGAGTATAATGTGACCTTACATGGCAAAAGGGAATTTGCAGATGTGATTAAATGAGTTAAGGACCTTGTTGTGGAGAGATTATCTTCAATAATCCATGTGGACCCAATGTAGTCACTGAGTTTAAACACAGAAGAGGAAGACAGAAGAGTGGGTGAGATGGATGTGAAGCGGGAAGGATTGGACCTGCTGTTGCCAGTTTTGAAGATGGAGGATCGGCCATAAGCCATGGAATGTTAACAGCTTCTAGGAGCTGGGAAGGGTCTCAGCTGACCACCAGGAGGTTTTCCTAGTCACAAGGAATTGGACTGCCACAAACACTAACCAACTGGAAGTGGATTCTCTCCTAGAGATTCCAGAAAAGAATGAGGCCCTGCAGACAATTTATTTCTACTTTGGTCAGATTTGTACTTGACTTCTGACCTAAAGAACTATAATAAACATGTGCTGTTTCATGCCATGAACCCTGGGTACTTTGTTCTAGCAACAACAGAAAACTAATCTACGTGCAAAGACAAGAGGTGCACACATTCCAGACTATGGACACAGTAACGCACAAGCCCTGTGGTGGCTGAGCTGACAATCAGAATAGTGACAATCAGTACACAGTTTTGCAATATTTAGACACTCTCCCAAATTCTCAGACATGGTAAATATATTTTATGCCTCACAATCAGTTGAGATACAGGTGCAGACCATTATGAATTGGAGGAAAAAGAATTACCATGCAGACTTGCAAAATCTAGATATATGGGATTTATTAGTAACCTTTTACACTGGGAATTCACAGTGAGCCTCTGAGACAAGGGTGTGTCATGTGGCAAGCACTGGAATTCCAGAACAGAGATCTTGGTTCCAGAGAACCAGCCCAAAAAGTCCATTTGTAAAAGCATTTGATAAAAGAAAAGAGATGAATGCTTAGCTCTATCAGTGTAGCACATAGCTACATGGTCCCTGGTAGGGTGGGGTATCTGATAGTAAATGAAGAATCCACAGAGGAGGGGTGACCCTGGGTAGAAGAGGGTTGTTTATGGTCCTGAAAGAGCTTTTCTTATTGCAAGAGAGGGAAGAGCCTTTTTCAGGGAAGATGCCATTAGCTTTTACAGAGGGGACACTGACCCAGGCAATTTAACCACCTTTCAGAAGCAATCTCTCTTCCTTTCTATTTTACTGTTTCATTTCAACTTTTCTCTTTTTCTCTAAATTGTGCAGCCAATTGCAAACATGTTTCAAGGAAAACAGAGAATGGATGCCAGCTTGTTCTCTAGCTTCCACCCATGTGCTGCCCCTTTGCTGCTTTTACAAACTACAAGCTTCACATCAACCAGCTGGGAAATGGCCAAAGTGAAAAGCTATTTGCAAGCAGGAAGCATCCTATCTGTCATTGTTAACTGGAGGCAAAGGCAGATGGGACTTATGCAAGGGTATGGAGAGGGAAATAGGGAGACAAGTGAACACAATAAAGTGCAGGTGTGGATAATGCTTGTTGAGAAGGGAGCCGAGATGAGTAGAAAGACATGCAGGCAGCAGTGGTTTGGACACATATGGCGTGGAATCGGGATAAAGGCTGAGAGGGCTACCTGGGATGGTGCAGCATCATGGCTAAGACTCCTGGCATTGTGAAGCCTGGGAGAGAATGCTTGCACGGCCACGTTTTAGCCATGTGACCTCATCGATTAATGTGACCTGTTGCATCATGGCTTTAATCTTCCACACCTTTTTGGAATACTGTGATGATTAAATGATGTTGCATATAAAGTGCCCGGCACCTAAGTGCACTTGGTAAATATTATTAGTAGATACAATTTCTATTCCTGATTGATATTTTTAAAATGATTTTTCAATACTTTGCTACGACCGGGAAGTGTGTAGAACCATACACCTCTCCCCAGAGGAGACACATCAGAGAATTAACAGATGTTACAGCTGAAAGGTACTCCAGAGATCATGGTACACAATCCTTTTAATTTACAGGTAGGGAAACTGAGGCTGAAATGTTTTTGTTCCAGGTTACAAAGGTAGTAAGAGACTAGGCAGGCACTGGAAGGTTTTGCTGTCTCATTGCATGATTGTCTAGTCAAACAGTGTTTGTTGGTTTATTCACCTGATTTGAAATCATTGTCTTACAAGACTGAGACAATGGAAATTTCACATAGGTCCCCTCATATCACTAGCACACGTTGCACTTATCTCCATCTGGATTACATTTGTGTGAAGAGGAGATTCTGTCTGTCTCCCACTTCTCCATATTTCTCATGTCTCCAGGTCAAAACTACTGTGGATCTCCTGAGTCACAACCTGAGTGGAATCACCCAAATCCAACAGTTACAAATTTTTTGGGGAAAAAATGTTATTTAGAGGTTAGAAAATATTGTAACCAAACCACAGATGGTTTTGTTTTTTTCTCACACAATGTTGTAAAGCTTTGAATTCAATGACCTACTCCAATCTTTTATATGCTACACCATTCCTATTCTTAGACTCAGCTTTATTCACACAAGTTTGTGTCAGACTACCCACTGTCAATTCTATTTAGTGACTCTTGGTATGTACATGCCTTTTCTACTAAAAAAAAATTGTATTTGTAATAAAGTTTTCTATTTAGGCATTTCTATTATATTAATAGGAAGCTCATATAATTTCTAAGATTTTAAACTTTTGAGTTTAAGCAAAGAGAATTTCCTTCCCTGAGTTTAATGTGTCTTCCTGGCCGCAGCTATAAACAGTAATCTGGGTGTTGATGTAAAAGCAGATGTGGTTTGTAGATGTGGTTAACATCTGCAATCAGTTGACTTAAAATAAAGGAGATTATTAATTACATGGGAAGGCCTCACCCAATCAGTGAAATAGCTTGTTAGGGACTTACATTATAATGGTTATATTCTCAACTCTTCCATCTATTTCTGTTGATTCCAGCTGTTTCTAAAGATTTCTGGGGGTTTCCTGAAGAAGAAATTTTGCCTCAAGACTAAAGCATCAGCTCCTGCCTCAGTCTCCAGATTGCAGGAATGCCCAGTGGACTCAAGTCTTGTCATCTCTCACAATTGTGTAAGCCAAGTCCTTGAAATAAATCTCTTTTGAAGGGTCTGTTTCTCTGGAAAACTCTGACTGATAGAGGGGTAAAGCAAAACATTAGCCAATGGTTCACGGGAGACATTACCAAAAGTTTTAGGTCAGGTAATACTAGTTGCTAAAACAGGTATATGGTGAATCTCTGCAGCTTAACTCATTGGAACATTATTTCTCACTTGCATATTGGAAACCAGTAGGTAGGGGTGAAGGAGACAGACCCAGCATAGCAGGGCTTAGAGTCTCTATGACCACTAAACTCACTTGGACATCAACAACCAGCCAGGAGACCCAAGAAGAAAGAAAGTGGAGGATCCTGTGAAAGGTTTGATGAACTAGGATCACTTTTACACACATTCCATTGGCCAGGATTTGGTCATATAGCCATACCTATATGTAAGGAAACATGAGCTAGTTGTTGCCCAGAAGAAACTGAAAATGTGCTTGACAAACAGCCACTCTGTGTCACACAAAATCATTGTTCGAGAAGCTTCTTGGAAAATATCATGTATTCTTGGTAGGACCACCCTGTTTGCTAGAAGTTTTGTGACTAACTTGTTAAGTATTGTGGTGTTGACATGGGAACAAAAATAGAAAATGGAAAAAAAATTTAAAAAAAAACCAGAATGAGATGGCACAGAAAGCAAAGTGTGAGGCAGGAGACAATTTAAAACAGCAATTAGAGTCTAATTAAACCCGAAGTTTGGTATCATTATCAGAAGTGAGGACATAGCTAATTACGCTGAAAGCAAGTTTCAGTTCAGGCTATAGTCATTCAATAAGGGAATCTTTTCTTCCCAGCAGAAAACACTAATTTTGAAAAACACTTAAAAGATTCTCAATAATGGATGGCATGTATGTGTGTGCATTTTAATCTCTTTATCCATATTGTCCACGTGTTATTTAGTCTTTGTACTTAAATCAACAGTAATTGTTTGTGGTAGCATGAGAAATTTTTGCCTCATTGATTTTCCATAGCACTGAAATGTCACATTAGCTCGAGGTGAAAAGCTAATAGGATGTGAATAATGATAATAATAATCAGAATGATAATAGAAAGAATCATACACCTGAATGTACATTAAAATCCTCTATTGCATCTCAGGACTCTGGTGATATTTCAAACCCAGGAGAAGAGAGAGAAAATAGTTTATTAACACTGTGCTCTCTGGAATCTCACTGCAACCTTGGCCACACGTTCTGGCACAGATGACAATTTGCAGAATGAATGAATAAGGACCAACCACAACCTACTATGTGTTCTCCCTCAATTTCACTCCATTTCCAAGTACAGTTTATTAATGTTCAATCTTCCACATTCCTGTCTAGGACACACACCTACACTTTTAAATAGGCATTTGGAATTTGTCATATGCATAGGGTCACTAAATAAATGCACTCAAGTTAGATACATCTTGGAATCCCACAGAGGCCAGTTATCACCCAGACATCTTGAGAACATTCACTGAGTCTCAAACATTTGCCCAAGGACATTGGCTTATGCTACTAATATTAAAAAATGAAAATGAACAGAAGTGTCTCAGATCCTCTGAGCCCATAGTAAGTAACACAGTATGTAACAATATCTCACTTCATTTTTTAGGTATTCTAACCCCCTGCTGGTAATTGCAGATTCATAATTACATGTAAATGAATCTACTATTCTATTATTCCAGAAAGTCACTTCAGAACCCAGACCCCCACAGACTGTTTAATTCCACTGTGATACCCTGCCATGGAATTCCAAACTTTTATTTTATAGCACTTTGCCACTGATGATTATTTAACAGATTTTTTAAATAGTTGCTTAATATCTGTCTCCTCCTCTAGACTGTATAGCAGGAAGCTTCCATCTGCCATTCCGTTCTGTGTCCCCAGGGCCCAGAAGAGGACTAAAAGACAAAGTGGTTCTCAATCAGTGAATGTCCATTCCATGACTTACCCAAGAGTGCCTCATTCCTCCCTATGCAAGGGTTTACAACATTTTTACTTTGCATACTGAATTTCACCTTACTATAACATTCTAGAATCTGCAACTTCTTACCTCCAATGTATCTTTCCTCAGTCTCCATCCAATTGATCTCCTAACTCTTGACTGTATTTTAATTTGTTCAGACCACACTGGTCTTCTTAAACTCTTTACCCACATGGTTCACTATTACCTCTAAGTCCTCATTTATGTCATCAAGCTTGTTAGGGATTTATATTATAATGGTTATATTCTCAACTTTTCCATCTATTTCTGTTGATTCCAGCTGTTCCTAAAGATTTCTGGGTGTTGCAATGAGAAAAAAATGAGATGCTCCTAAAATATTTTTTAAGAGAAAAGTATAACTTCTCAGAGGGAAACTACAAAATCAACCCAAGATGCATCACAGTAGTAATACACAATTACCTTAAATGGAAATAAAAATTCCCAGACCAAATCAAGACTTGAACTAATCAAACCCAAGGTGTGGAGTTTATATAAAATGTCCCACATTCAAAAGTAAATTCTTATCCATGTTTCACAAATATGGACTCAAATTCTGATTAAAAGGAAAGGTTCTAAATTAAGTAATATCCTATTCCTCAGAGGTAGTATGTCACAATTATAACATTAAATTATCCAGTCTTATCACTAATTTTTATTATGAATCTATACTCACTAAGCTGGCCTCTGATTATTACTTTACAACAAGGTGACCATGTCTTATTTATCCAAAAAATTAACTAATCAACTTCACTTTGGTATACATTCTTGAGTCTATTGTGAGCTATTCAGCATGAGTTAGTCTTCCTAGGTTAACCTAACTCAGCTCTACTGAGTTCAAATTCAAGTTTCTGGATGTGAAAAGCTGAGGAACCTTGATGTATTAGTGCATTATCCAGGGTTTCCAGAGAAACACAACCAGTAGAAGATATAGATAGATAATTTCATATCTAATTCCTTAGATCTAGGCATCTATATCTATCTATCTATCTATCTATCTATCTATCTATCTATCTTTCTTTTTTTTTTTTTTAAATGTTTTTATTTATTTCTAGGAGAGAGAGAGAGAGACAGCGTGAGCAGGGGAGGGTCAGAGAGAGAGGGAGTCACAGACTGAAACAGGCTCCAGGCTCTGAGCTGGCAGTCAGCACAGAGCCCGACGCGGGGCTCGAACCCACAAACCGCGAGATCATGACCTAAGCGAAAGTCGGACGCTCAACCGACTAAGCCACCCAGGCGCCCCTATCTATCTATCTATCTTTCTATCATTCTGTTGTTCTACCAACATATCTTGAAAGAGATTTATTATAAGGTATTGACTCACAGGATTATAGAATCTAAGAAGTCCCAAGATCTTCTATCGTCTGCAAAGCTGGAGACCCAGGAAAGCTGATGGAATAGTTCAAAGGACTGAGAGTTGAAGAGCCAATGGTATAGGTTATAGTCAGAATTTGAAGGCCTGGGAGCCAGGGGCTCTGAAGAAAGAAGACTGATGTTTCAGCTCAAGGAGACAGGCAAAAGCAACTTCAACTTTCCTCTGCCTTTGTGTTCTATTGAGGCCCTCAATGCATTGGATGATGCTCACCCACACTGGTGAGGACAATCTGCTCTACCTAGCCCACAAATTCAAATGCTAATCTCTTCTAGAAGCACTCTCACAGACATACCCAGAAATAATGTTTAACCAGCTATCTGGATATCCCATGGGCCAGTCAAGTTGCCATATAAATTAATCATCACATTTGCATAGGCTTCTTCTATTTCATAAGACTTCTACTTCTAAAGTAGAATCTGCCTATCAGATTGCTTGAAAGCCAATCAAGCAACTTCCCCTGAAAATATTCCAGCACCTCTATCACTACATTATCCTTCTCTCAGAAGTATTTAAGATTTATCACTCTCCCTGGAGTTCTTCATTACTGACCCTAGTCCATCTCATATGTACTTTCTTTTGTGGCAAATCACCACTGGGGGCTAGAACATTGTTTGTATACACCAGCAAAAAAGTATGATTTGTTGCCATGTAATGATGATCATTTTTAGGATTATATAATACCAACACAGCATACATATTCATTAAGCATAAACTCTAATTATTTTCTATTACCATGCACTATAATCACCATGATTTATAATCTCCCTGGAAATGACCAAAATGGAATGTGCTCTCTCTTCAAGGATTTCACAGGTCACAGATGATTCAGAAATCCTGAAATCATCTCTCTTATACGATGAGCCCTTTGTGAGTTAAGGGAGACCCAGACCACAGGCACTGCTCTGTGGGGGCCAGTGGACTCTACTGACACATTTGGCAATGGCACTAAATGGAAAAGCAAAGCAAACAGGCAAACTAATTCCTAATGTCAGAAAGCAATTAGATATGCTAATTACCAAATAATGTATGCAAATTCTCAAATGTATGTGAGTATGATGATTATCTATCACATACTCAAAATCACTTCCTGTCAACAGTATTCTGTTCTCCCCAGGGTATTTCCAGCAGTTTCATGGAGCCCACACCTACCACTTACCAAATAGAGGATCATCTCAAATTGGCCTTAAAATCCTAGCCAGGGTCAGAAATCACTGGCCTTGAGTGCCATGTACTTCATTGCAACAATGAGTTGGGTGTCATGTGTTACAAATTCCCTGGTCAAAGACTGGATACTCTTAATTGAATAGTTTTGATCATGCAGTAAAACGTAATACCTGAGGTGAAAAAGGGTTGAATTCTGGCTTATCTTTAAGGATCTTTGTCTTTTCACTTCTTTCTTCCTTGAACCAGCTGTGAACCTTCAGACAGCAGTGTACCCTGTCCAATTTCCTTGAGCTTCCATATCCTTATCTATAAAATAGGAATGATTCCATCTACTTGCTGTATCTTAAAACAAATTATTGAGAGTTCTACTGAATAGTGAATGTAATGAGTGTTCTAAAACACATAACAAATAGTGAAGCATGTAAAGACACATAACAATGGAGTTGTACTCAAATTTAAATTGTTACCAATTTTTACTCTCTATATAAACATAGAACTTGGAACCCTGAAAATTGATGAAAAAAATATCTTGCTCAATTGAGACCTGAATTTTTATTTTTATTTTTTCCGTCTTTAGCTCTGAAAAGAGATGAAAATACAGTATGATGAAATGAAGAAAAAGCAGAGATGAGAAAAAGTGAATACTATAATCTAAAGAAAATGAATTTAGACTATTAGCTAGAACTGCCTCTGGTTCCAATTCCCCTGTGTGACACTTTGGTCTCATTTTTCTCCACTTTCAAATACATATTTCTTATTTCCCTGATAAAGTTACTATGTGAGAAACTTAGGTTATCTACTTAAACTATAGGCTTCTGACAGAGGATGAAAGAACAAGGGAAGTTTCATATTTCAAGGAGAAATGAAGAGATGATACAGAGAATAGAAAACAAATTAGATATCAGATGTACCATCCATTTATAAAAGCCTTTACAATTTACATAGAGCATCTTATACAATCTTCATAAACACCTGTGAAGTGGGTAGGATTCTCTTTCTTAGAGAAAAGTAAATTGAACCTTA
The DNA here is from genome assembly GCF_003009895.1 of Hyaena hyaena. Classification (NCBI taxonomy): domain Eukaryota; kingdom Metazoa; phylum Chordata; class Mammalia; order Carnivora; family Hyaenidae; genus Hyaena; species Hyaena hyaena. Next base: position 5,462,767 of record NW_024080655.1, on the reverse strand, counting down.
GAAAGTTTACACAAAGCCAAGGATACATAGAACTAATAAATGGTGGCCTTGCATGGACTAATTCTACTTCACAGTGCTCTCAAATGGATCACAGAGTCTTTAAGTTGTGTCATTCTTAAAGATAAAATAAACCCAGGGTTAAAACACACATAATTCATTGAACACAGAAGGATTAAAGCACCAAAAGACCTAGTCATCAATTCCAAAATCAAAACGCTTAAGTGAGAGAGTGTGTATGTGGGTGAACAGGTAAGCAAGAACAGAAACAAATTTTCATTTTAGAAGCAATTGGATTATCACCTATATATGATGGTTTACAAATGCCTCTGCCCAGAAACAGGAAAGTGGATCACAAAAAGTATCAGTTTACTTTAGTAATTGAGCATTGCCTGGAGCCAGACCTCTTCTTAACTTTGTTTCTTTTTTCTTTAAAAAAATTTTTTTTAAATGTTTTATTTATTTTTGAGAGAGAGAGAGAGACAGAGTACTAGGAGGGGGAGGTGCAGAGAGAAAGGGAGACACAGAATCTGAAGAGGCTCCAGGCTCTGAGCTGTCAGCACAGAGCCTGAGTTGGTGCTTGAAACACAAGATCATGATCTGAGCCAAAGTCAGACGCTTAACTGACTGAGCCACCCAGGAGCCCCTTGACTTTGAATCTTGTGTGTACTTAACAGCTGTGACAAGCAAGTTATTTAATTCCTCTGTGCCTCAGTTTCTCTTTCCTAAAGTTAAAAAAAATTGTACCTACTCATTGTAAGTATTAATAGGACAGACAAGAAGTTCTTAAATACTGCCTAGTACACATACTAAGTATTAAAAACAAACAAACAAACATTTAGTGCAAAGAAGTTTAAGGACCCCTCAGATATACCCAACATAGGTAGGTAAACTTTCTTCAGGAAGGGTCATAGCTATAGGGATGAGATAATAAAGGATTTGTTTCTTGTTGGATTAAAATGGAAAGATATAAGTTTGTTGTTTTGTTTTGTTTTTCCAACTGCCGTAGAGTTTCTTTTGTTACCCACCATACATGTTTTGAAATGTTCTTCTACCTATAATCCACTCTTAATCAACTTTATTATTTTCTCCTCTTCTTCTGGCTCTAAGACATTAGTTCCACATTTGTAAGAGGGGTTAGAAACAAAGTAGCTAAAACAGAAGGGAAAATGTTTTGTAGAAATCATTATAAGACATCTCTTAACTCAGACATCATGGTTTAATTGATAATTACATACTATAACTTATTTTTATTATTATTATTTGGTAATGATACCTTTTTTTACAGTTTACAATGATAATCACATAAATCGTTTTCATCCTTTTCAACAAAATGGGAGGGTACACACGAAAGATTTTAGTCAATTTTACAATCTAAAGGAAAATGAATCTTCGGTGGCAGAATTTTAGGCTTAATAACAAAGAAATGAGAGAGTCCATTCTGGGATGTAAAGTACATGGAAGATTTCATTATTTATCTATTAATAATAGGTATTAATTCATTTTTTGTTTTTGTTGTCTACAAACTACATGGACAGAGAGTGGAGAAGAAAAGCAACTGATTGGATACTGGTCTCTTCAGATAATTATCAATCCCACACTCTTCCCTTCTTATTTAAATTGGTCTTATTTTGGGTAGTTAGTCAGCCCTGGGTGTCCTTGTTATCTTTTATACTCCAATTGTCTACTACCAGAACTTTCCAAGGACTTATCTGCAGAAGTGTGTGTGTGTGTGTGTGCACGCACACGCGTGCGCTACAGAGATGTCAAATGGAAGGAAGGACCCTGAACACTTTCCCTTGTTCCTGTGGAAGACAATGTCTGCTCTTGAGATTAACAACCCAGACAAGTTAACAAGTTTATTGTCTGCTTCTCCATCCTCCTCACCTCCAGTTCCTCACCTAGCATTAGCTGGCTTTTGACTCTGTAAGCTGCTGGCAAAAAAAAATGCTGGAATCTTCGGGAAGACATATTTGGATTATTTAGGAGTCCATGGAAACTTCTCTTGGAGTAGATCCCTAACTTGGGACCCTACAAAGAAATTATTCCTCCTCTCCATGCAAAAGAGGGTCTGCTCCACTTTCCCCCTAACTTCCTCTGTTCTGATATGGCTGCTTATTTAGGGGACTCACAATGTACCTTCAGCACTGCTGGCTCTCACAGTATCCTTTGCATTCAGAGAAAATCCCTGCATCTTTGATAAGCAGTGGAAGTGGAAATGCCGACTGCCCCAGGTCCCTTTTGCTTTATTTATCCTTCTTCCCTCTCTCTGGCCCTCCCCACCCACCCCTAATGCACTTAACACCAATCACCAGCAATGCCAGGGAAGTCTATCAATTTATTGGCCCTGAAACTTGTAGACAAGCTACGAATCTCCTCCAGAGCTGGAGGCACAGGTCAGATCTAAGATCTCTACCCCCTTACTTACTACATACCAGCCATAGAGGGGCAAATGTTCTAAAATGTTTTCCTTTCCCTAAAAAAAAATAACTTCTTTCTCAGACTTTCTGCTAAACGGCTTCACCCTTTTTTTCAAAGTAGTTACCAGCCTAATTTGGCTTAACTGCAACATGCAGACAGAGAAACACCATGAAAAAGTTTCTCTTTGATAGGAAATTTTCTGCTTTTTAATCCCCTACTGTATGGTTAATGGATGAGGCCGACTAATCTTTCATAAAGCAGGGAAAGTTCTCCACCATCCCTCTGGCTCTCATATATCCTAACCTATATGTCTGTCTATCCAAATGCTTCTCTTTACCCATCCATTCACCTAACCATCTATTTTTTTTTTTCTTATATCAAATGTTTTACTTTTCCATTTGTTGTAGTGCAATATGGGGCTCACAGCCTCAGTCTTTGAAAGCTCAGGATATTACCTTCTCATAAAGCTGTATCCAGGACAGATGATTTCTGAAGTTGTGAAATTTCTACTTTTAATTCAAAACTAGTTGTTTGAAGACAATAGTAACTGCCAGATTTCAAATCTTCCCAGTAACCTGCCTGTAAAACTCATAACAGCAATGAAAATAATATGCCTTTACCAGAACCAGAAGATAAAAAGTAGCACCAACTTTAAATTAATTGTAAGTAGATTTAAAACTTCTAGATGAGTTCCTACCCATTAACGTAAGCCTATAGGTATACAGAGAACAGGACAGAAGAGACTTAAGGGACTTAATGAAGAAAAGAAGAAATGCGAAGGGCACACAAAAAACAGACAAAATCACCTGAGAAAGTGAAAGTTCAATATTAAATGCAGGTAGTGGTGGCCATGTAGAAATATTGCTTTGAGGGGATAGTCAGATATATAGAAGATGGGTAGTTCTGTTTAGCAGTGAGGTAGTGAAAGGAAATAAGGAACAAAGTGGAGGGGATGAAATCAAGGATTGTACAAACAAAAGAAACCTAAAGCTGGCCAACCCCTCCTTCCCACTACCACACCAGCCCCATTCATAGAAGCAGCAGCACAGAAGAGGACCAAACAGAATAGACAGAATTCTTGAACTAGGAACAACACTTAAAAAATAAATAGAAATAGCAAAAAATCTGACCAGATTCACACAAAGCTACAGAAATAAAAATAGAAAAAATGAATAGAAGCATTCCAGCTGGTGAAATTTCTCCCTTCCTCCCAAAAAGACTACCTTGTTACTGAGAAAACTGTAACATAAAAAGTCATAAACCAAAAAAGCATTGAAGATCCTCCAACAAATATCTGTAAATCTGAGGATAAAACTTTAGATTGGAAATACACTAGCACCAAGTGCTGGCAAGGATGTGGGGCACCAGGAACGTTCATTCATTGCTGGTTGGGATGCAAAATGCTACAGCCACTTTGCAAGGAAGTCTGGCAGTTACTTCCAAAGCTAAATATACAAAGCAAGACTTACCATACAATTCAACCATCACAGTCAGGTATTTACCTAAAGCAGAGAAAACCTTAGGCCCTCACAAAAACCTTAACAAGAATATTTACAGTAGTTTTATTCAAAATTGCCAAAATCTGTAAGAATTCAAGATGCCCTTCAATAGGTATCCATAAAATGAAATATTTTAAACCAATAAAAACAAATGAGCTATCAAGTCACAAAAAGACATAGAGGAGAGCCTTAAACACATACTGCTAAGTGAAAGAAGCTTATCTGAAAAGGCTACATAATGTATGATTCCAACAATGTGAAATTCTGGAAGATGCAAAACTATGTAAAATATAGTTGTAAAATACATAAAACTATGTAAAATATGCCAAGCAGTAAAAATTTAAGTGGCTACTTGTTTTTGGGGTGCATAGAGGAGGAATAATAGGTGGATATTTAGAAATATTTAAGGTAATGAAACTGTTCTGCATGATGTTTTGATGGTAGATACATGACATCATGCATTTATCAAAACTCAGAACTGTATTACACAAAGAGTGAACCCTGATGTAATCTATGGACTGTAGTTAATAATTAAGGAAGATTTAATAGATCAAATACGCAGTACATTTATATATTAGAGAAACTACTCTGTGTGATACTGTAATGGTAGGTATGTAACATTATGCATTTATCAAAACCCATAGAACTTTGCAGCACAAAGATGGAAACTTAATACATATAAATTATATTTGTAAAAAAATTAGGACATCTGGGGATCACTGGATAAAATGAAACATGGCGCAAAATAATTTAACCATATTACAAATACAAGAAACAACTTCAGTGTTGGGAATGGATGGTGAAGGTGATGACCTAAGTAACTCTGGAAGTGAGGGGAGTCTGTAACTGCACATAAGCATTATGTTCTAATTGGCAATGTTTCTTCCCATGGGGGTATGGATTAGCAATCTCCATAGTGCTGTGCATGTATTCTAGAATTGAACAATTAAGTAAATGGATGGCAGATGGTGAAATCCAGATTTCTTGGATATAAAACTTGGAATAAGAGTTTACTTATATGTAAGGGGAGCCTGCTGGAATGATAGACATAATCAATAAGAGCAGGAAACATCAATAAGAACTCACATGTAGCTTAATATAGTGAAGATAAGGTTACAGATAAAAAATATTTATAAATATGTGTATATACAAATATATATTCCCTTTGTCAGCAGAGATGGCCTAGAATCAATGACACTCCAGTAGCAACAAGGATACCTAGCACCCTGATCTTGACTTCTAGTATTGTTCTCCAATAAAAGGGGCAAGAGCTACTTGGGTAAATGATTGATCCAAGGACTGGGGTAAAATTACATAAGATAAGTCTGGAGCATGTTGCAGCGTCCATAAGTAAGTGCTTACAACCCCCCCCCCCCATTTAACGGTGGTATGTTAAAAGCACACAGGATCCAACTGAAAGAGCTCCCAATGGCTAAAGCTAAAAAAATGTGAGCAACACATAAAGAAGCAATGGACTATAACCAATAGTATAAAGTACCAATGGACTATACCTATAGTATAAAATAAATATCTATGAGCCCATACTGATATAAATAAATATAGGAAAATTAAATAAATGGAAGAGATGAATGTATGCATTAAAATGCCAAATAATTTGTGGACTTACTGTATCCTCCAGGACTGGAATCAAATCCCAAACTTAAGTGTGTGAAGCGCAGTGACTTCCTTCCAGAGACTACAGTAAGAATATGGGGAAAAGAAAGAATAGCTTCAAGGTAGAGAAATCTGACAGACACTATCTCACTGCTCAAGGTCAAAATTAATTGAGATAAAGCATGTTGATTACATGTACCCTTAAAATGATTTGATGAAAATACCATTTTTACAACTATTGCCTTCCTCCCCAAAACTCACAAACCCAGTCTAGTCATGAAAAAAAACACCAGACAAATTCCAATAGAGTGTCATTCTACAAAACACCTGACCCATACTCCTCAAAACTATCATCATCAAAAAACAATAAAAATATGAGAAATTCTCATAGCCCAGAGATGCATAGGAGACATGACAACTAAATGCAATATAGTATCTTGTTTCGGTTCCCGGAAGATAAAAAAGATATTAGGCTAAAACAAAAGAAACCTGAATGAAGTATGAATATTAATTAATAATAATGTGTCTGTCAGTACTGGTTCATTAATTATATGATAATTATAATAATTATATAATATGTAATATGTAGTAAGTATATAATAAATGTACCATACTAATATAAGATATTAACAATGGGAAACCTGGATTGCAGTATATGGGATCTCTGTACAATATTTTTAGTTTCTTTGCAAACTAAATGTTTTCCATTTCTCTGTAAACTAAAACTTGTAAAAAAAATAAAGTTGATTTAAATAATGAAAAATATTTAGTTAAAGGGGTGCTTTGGTAGTTCAGTCCCTTGAGCGTCTGACTTCAGCTCAGGTCATGCATGATCTTCCGGTCTGTGGGTTTGAGCCCTGCATCGGGCTTTGTGCTGACAGCTCAGAGACTGAAGCCTGCTTCAGCTTCTGGGTCTTCCTCTCTTTATGATCACCCTCCCACCCCACTCATGCTCTGTCTCTTTCTGTCTCTCAAAAATAAATAAGTATAAAAAATTAAAAAATAAAAACATTTAAGAAATTTTAAGCAACCAACCAAAAAATAAAAATTAGATGATGTAAAAATAGAGAGAAAGCAGTTGTAATAAAAGACAAGCAAATGAGGTCAAAATACATATGATTGACGATATAAGAACAAAAATAAAAACATGAAACAAAAGTAGTATTGAAAACTATACCCCAAGGAAACTTTCTGAAAATGAAACAAGACCTGTATCTCTTCATTAAAACGTGTTCACACAGATGCTGGGTAAAAATGACCCAGCATGGTCAATTCTGAAACATAACCCACTAAACCTGTTGGATTTTAAAGGTAGAAAAAAAAAGTCCTTATGATGAAGAGCAAGGGGAAAGAGGAGGAGGAGGAGAAATAGGCAATAGAATTAGACTGATACTGATTTAAGATAAAAGGTATAAGCAAAAACAATCTGCAATTTTAAAAAAGTGAAAATGAAAGATACTATATCATGCTAATCTGTTCTTAACTATCACAGTTACAAGAAATAATTTTGAAGATAAAGCAAAAGCTAAAGAAAGAATCAGCTTCAAATCTGAGATCACTTATCAAGATCACTTATCAAGAGTATGGCTTCAATTTTATGGAAAAAAAAGAAGGTCATTCAATAAATATTTCCATTCTAAAACCAGCATTGAACTTACTGGAATTGTCTACAAACAGAACCTACAATTAATTTAAAAATCAGCCTTGTCGTTGGGAGACAGAAACTTGTTCTTTACCCTGAGAGGAGAATTATCAACACACTGTATAAAGGCTAATTGGCATTGACCTAAGTCTGCTTGGGATAGAAGGTTCTGGAGGCTGGTAAAGAGGATGGGCCTTGAGGTAGAAACAACAACAAACATTCTTCTGTGTTAGTGGTTTTTTTTTCTGCTGCCTATTAACTGTGTAATCTCAAAAAAGTTACCTAATGTTTCTGTATCTCATTTTCCTCATCTGTATAAAGGGAATGATTAAGTCTGCCTTACATGTGGCCATTAGTAGCTCCTTCAGGTTTGTTCATGTGTTCTTTCATAAGTCCCAGTCTTTTCTGAACACCTCCTATTCAGACTTATCTCATATTTTCTCTGTATTAGCCTTTCTATCTACTGCTTCTCCAAAGATTCTGGATTCCTTCTTTTAAAAATAGTGTTGAGAAACCAAGAAATAGGAGCGAGATGTATACTCTTTGGTTCCGGTGTTAACTTCATTGTAGGCCCTCTCAATGGAAATACTTAGGAAACATATGAATATTTACTAAATCACATATGCACATGTGTTAATATCAAAGCAGGAATGGTTTGAACAACATAAATAATGACAATATAGAATTATAGCTCAGACATTAAATATATCAATTCCTGAACCTATTGTGACTTAATAAACAATAAATATGGATGAAAGGCAGCACATCCTTACAGTTGAATTCCAATTAATAAATATAAAAGGAAAGAGGGAGATGGAAAATAACCCTTAGACCATAGCAACAATTGCTGCAGACAAGATGCATGATGGATGCCAACATTAATAGGTACAAGTTTGCAGAGAAACAGGATTAACATAGCCTCAAAGCATCTCCCTCATGCTATAAAGAGAAAAGATACTACCTTACAATGGAGGAACCTGCCCAAACCACCTTCATGAAGCGACTAAGCTCAGTATTCTGTGATAACTCATAGGAACATCATGAATTCCATGATGGCATGCACTGAGAAGGATACGGAAGCATTTCAGCAGTACGTTTTGCCAAAAATGCATACCGGCAACCTGTCCAATCATGAGAAAACAAGAGACAAACCCAGATCGAGAGGCATTTGACAAAGTAACTGATCAATGTTCCTCAAAAGTGTTAAGGCTGTAAAAGCCAAGGAAAGACTGATGAATATTATAGACTGTAAGATGTTATGAGGAAATGAAAAATTTAATGCAATTTTGGATCCTAATAAGACTCTGGAATAAGAAAAGAACACCAGTGGAAAAACTGGAGAAATATGAATAAATTTTATACTTTAGTTGATAGTGTTGTACAGGGTTGATGTCCTCATCTTGATAACTGTACTAAAATCACATAACATTAATATTAGGGGAAGTGAGATGAGCGACAGATGGAAACTATATTTTTGTAAATTTCTTGTAAGGCTAACATTAGTATAAAATACTTAAGAATTAAGAAAATTTTAAAAAAGAGGGGAACCTGGGTGGCTCAGTCAAATTAGCGTTCGACTTCAGCTCAAGTCATGATCTCACAGTTTGAATTTGAGCCCCGTATCAGGTTCTTTGCTGACAGCTCAGAGCCTGGAGCCTGCTTCAGATTCTGTGTCTCCCTGTCTCTCTCAGCCTCTTCCCTGCTCACACGCTGTCTGTCTCTGTCCCAAAAACAAACATTAAAAAAGGGAAAATTTAAAAAGCAAGTATCTCAGTCAAAAAAATTAAATATGATTGTATATGTAAATGTTTATATAAAATTAAATATGAGTGTTTATGGCAGTACCTGGCATAACTGTGCACAAAAAAAATTTGTGAACATCATTATCATCATTATCAGTATTATTAATGTAATAAAATTATGGTAGATACTACATAAAATTTTTTGTTCTCCCAGGCTGACCAAAAAAACAAAACAAACAAATAAAAAAAGCCTGGAGGTAAGGATAATGGTGATTAAGTTTAAAACAAAGTTCAGACCTGCTGCCTTTCAGGGAAACCCCTTCACCTCCTGTCTTGCAGAGAAGCATGATTTCCCAAGACCTAGTTATCCCTTCCCCTTACCCCAAGATGGTTTTAAAAAGACAAGGAGGGGAGAAAAGTTTGTTGTTATTGAATACTGCAATATTTATGAAGAAATTCTACCTCTTTTCTTTACATTCCAGTTGGAGCAGAAGGAGATCATGTGACTAGTTCTGATTCTCAATGCCAAGGGAATCATTTGTCAAATTGGGAGTATCCAGAAAGAGGGATATTATGGGTTTAATCATGTTCCCAAAAAGATATTTTAAAGTCCTAACTCAGAGTACCTCAGAATGTGAACTTATTTGGAGATAAGAGTTATAGATGTGTTCAGTTAAGTTTGGTAAGATTATACTGAAGTAGGCTGGGCCGAAATCCAATAAGTCCTTATAAAGAAAACATTGTGGAGATGAGGAGAATGCCAGGTGATAGGGAGGCATAGACTGGAGTGATTCAAGACAAAAAATGCCAGAGAACAATGGCCACCATGAGAAGTTAGCATGAGGCAGAGAAGGGTTCTATTCAGAGTCTCAGAGGGAGTGTGGCCCTGTCATACGTGATTTTGTACTTGTAGCCTCAAGAACAGTGAGAGAATAAATTTCTGTTGCTTTAGGCCAAACAATTTGTGGTGTTTTGTTAGGGTGGCGCTAGCAAACTAATGCAAGAGAGGAATGGCAGATGTCTTGATGGCTACCAGGCAGACTAACCTGACCAATACTTCCAGGTCACGGCAAAGAGCTTTGGGGAGAAATGGCATGGTGGGATGGACAGGTGTAGATGATGGATCCTAGTCGTGTCCGCAGATATCACAGGTGATGCCACAGTGGGTAGATGAGATTGGTACCCAGTCTTTTAGAAGAAGTGGGACAAGGAAATATGTACAGCCTAGGAGGACAGCACAACACCAATGGCATGACTTGGGCTGAGCCTCACAAAGGACCCACAGTGTCCAGTGAGGCTGCTTGGACTTGAGCCTCCATCAGTATGAGGCTCTTAAAACCACCATCAGTCCCCATCAAGTTCAGAATCCACAAAGAAAGAAAGTAGTCCCAAGCTGTCCAGGAAAAAAAAAGAAAGAAAAACTTACATATTTCTCCCACCCTGTGCTCTCACCCCAATGCCCAAGAGGTCCCCATAGTGAAGGGGAGGATATGTAAAGGAGAATGGACTCCCATACCTCAACACTCCCCCACCACCCCAGCTTACTTGTGTTATATAGGTACAACAGTGTGTCAGTGAGCTGGTGCAGAGGAGGAAAGGAATAGGAGAGATTTCTTTCACACATGGATTTGAAGTTTTATCATTAAAAGGTCTGAATCTTAAGAACTAAGAAGAAATTATTTTAATAACCTAAAGAGACAAAAATGTTATAGTATTAGATACCACAAAAGGCATCTGCTCCCCTGTGGGAAAGAAAAGGATCAATTAAGCCTTAGTGGGAATTCATATTAGCAAGGATAAAACTGGGGCACCTGAGTGGCTCAGTCAGTTAAGTGTTAACTCTTGATTAAGAGTTAACTCTTGATTTTGGCTCAGGTCAATCTCACTGTTCATGAGTTTGACCCACATCAGGCTCTGCACTGACAGCGTGGAGCCTGCTTGAGATTCTCTTTCTCCCTCTTTCTCTCTGCCTCTACCTCTGTCTCTCTCTCTCAAAATAAATAAATAAACTTGAAAAAAATGAAAAAAAAAAACTTTTTTAGTTGTACACACCAACAATCCAAGACTCTTAACTAAACTGTAATTATAATACATTAAAAATAATAATAAAACAACATAATTATATTAATAATCATGTCTTTTCACCTCATCAGCAAAATGTTCCTTATCTCTAAGACAAGGCTTCCTTTCCTGTTTATCTGAGGGCAAAGCCATTTTTGATCATAGTTTAGGACCAAGAGTTATTGATAAGCAAAGGATTTGGAGGACTCAGTGAATTTGGCAAGGCTTATGGGTTTCTAAATGATGAGCATTTTAGTAAGTGAATGGTGGAGGTGGGGAGGTCTCCAGAGAGTCCTGTGCCCTGAAATTTAATGAGTTTCTTTGGGGAGTAATTCATTAGGAAATGAGAAAGCAAATGCTCTGTCAAGAGGAAGCTTTCGAAACTATTACTCTGTTTTAATCAGCAGGCTTGATTTTCCATTAAGAAACAAGAAAAAATGTTTTCCCTGGCCAGGCAACTCTTTCAACAGGAGACTTTGTTGGTTTTTAATAAGGCAAAGTATTTAGGGGCCCAGAGATTGGTCCACCTCAAGAGGTTTGTAGAATTTCAGAGTCAGGAAAATATGAAACATTTTTAATTATTATAGAAGAGGGAGTTGCTAACCTTCAGCAAGTAGCATTGTCTTATGTTTTAGAACTAGGTGTGTGCCCTTGGAAAAACATCTTCACCTCTTTGAGCTTCAATTTTCTCATCTACAAATGGAAATAACAATACTTCTCAACACTCTCACAGAGAGGTATTTTTGAGTTAAAATGACCCACGTAACGTACTTAGCAAAAAAGTGCTAATAAATAGCAGAGCCGGGATTTGAACCCCAGTTGGTCTGGCTACAAAACTCAGGTTCTTAATCATTACCCTCCATTTCCCCTACTTCACAAAGAATTGTCTTGAAGATCATATATGAATGCAAGAATAAACCTATGAAGGGCAATATAAATACAAATTTTAGTCTGCCAAGAGAGATCCAGGACTTTATAATCAGAACTAAAGGCTTCTGGTAGTGATTTAAAGAAGAAAAGAAAGTGCTCCATTAGAGAACTAAAGATATTTCTTTTGTTCACTGCTCCATCCCTGGTTCCATAATGCATGATGCTGTTTTATTATATGTATTGGTTGAAAGGATGATACATAATCCAACACCTATCAAAGGAAGGAACACCTGTAGACAATACCTATTTTAAGACCTGTAAAGGTGGTAACATCATTATCCTTAAAGGTCTAGCACACATAAAAAATACCTACACTTTAAGGAAACTACTTTATAGATGTTGATTATTTTGAACTTAGCATAGTATGTGCATAATAGGAAAAAATCATTTTAGAAGATGTTATGACTTGATGTACAAAAGTAATATACGCTTTTAGAAAGAAGTTATTCAGTTTTCCTTACCTAATCACACATGGTAATTGAAAATAAATTACAATTAGTTCTAACAAAGACCTCTTCTTTTCTAGTCTCTAGGCAGGCTCTCCTAAGCCCTCTAAGCCTGGACTGTGATATCCATTGTGGCAAGTGTCTTGCTAAGACTTAGTTCAGCAAGAATTCCCCCACCCTATATCCACTTCAATATCTGATCAAATTCTTCATCCTTCATCATGCCTGCAGCTGAAATTTCATCACCCTGGATTACTTTAAGCAAAAATCCTGTCAGATCTGGTTAGCAAGGATCCCCCCCACCCCTTACCTTTGATGTTTTCCCTTAGTGATTTTCTATCCACTGGACTCTAGGGCAGCACTTGTACCTCATTCCTTTCTCCAGTTCTATTAACCAGATGTACCCCCTCCTTCCCATGTCAGGGCTTTATGTGTGTGTAGCTCCCTCAACTCAACATTTCCTATGTAGGATCCTTCAGATTTCAGCTCAGAGGTCACCTCCTTGAAGAATCATCTTTCTAAGACATCAGACTAAATCAGGTCATCTTGCTATAAGTTCTCAGTGTACCCTAGACATTAAAAGCATGCATCACGGTAATGATACATTTCCATTCCTTTTCTGTGGTGGGAGGGGGGTCAATCCATAAAAACCTGAAGCTCCATGATGTAAATGATATACATGTATGCCACATTTTGCAAATTCCTTTATTCAACTGAAAGTACAAAAAACAAATACTCTAAGATCTGACCCAAAGCCTTTGTCTATACTGCCCACATTTCTCCTCTTCCTAGATCTCCATCCTTCTCCATATCCTGTCTGCCATTTTCTAAGTGTCTACAACCTATCAGGGAACTAGCAACATGCTACACATACTATCCCTTAACTCTTAGAATAATAAAGCAATCTAGGAAAGTACTACCTTCTGATTTTAGCAAACTAAATCCTACATGTCCAATCACTTAAACCACACAGCACAGGAAGCAGGTGCTGTAAGTAGAACTGGGAACACAGGTCTGCAGAACGCCATTCCATGTTGTTATCTCTCCAACCTTCCCACACTGGGTGCTATCTCATCTATTGTCCAGACAGCCTAGGAATGCTACTCTTGTATGCACTGCCTTTTTGGGTGCATGCTTCATCGCTGTTATGTTTGTGGGAGGGTCACAAGATTAAAAATTCTAGCACAACAGGGGATATAGCTTACATTTCTTTCATACTTTCCTCCTAAGCCAGGAGGGCCTTGTGCCAGAAGTAGATTCTTGATGCATATGTTACTAAAGAATCACAAAATGTGACAGCAGGAAGAAAACTCGGTAATCTGGTCCTGTCTCTCATTTCAGAAATAAGAAACGTAGTCTCAGATATTCTACCCATCTAGCCCAGGGACACTGCTAAATAGTTGGCAGAGAACTTAGAAGTTAAAACACAGAAGTTTAAATTTTCTGTTGTACTATGTTGCAACCCACTCCTGGCTGGTGAATGATAAGATAAATGAACCTATTGTTTTTAAATAAATGATTCACTTACCAGACCATCTAACCTTTAGGGAATGCCTAGTGCTGCATAGGTGTCCTGTTTCTGATTAATGTCAAAGAAGGTTTTAACCAGGAAGGAAAAAAAGGAAGAATGAGAGCCACATGCTCTTGTTACTTTTCACCTAATGTCATGGCATTTTATTGCCCATTTGCGGGTCAAAAAGTCTCTGAAATACGGCCCAACAAGATTGTGCTTACCAAGCATTATGTGAGAACAAGCTTTGTCTGTCTTGGTGCAAGCCCTTTACCCTCTCTGGAGTCATCCAAACTCATTTCTCTGGCTGAAACACTTGAAACAAGTAGACAGACTCTCTTGTTTTCATTTCAAGGAAAAGTTTTATAGTTCTAAATCCTTTCTGTAGCCATAGTTTCATGAAAATTTATGAGACCAAAAAATGCCTACAACTAAGTAGTGGGTCTCTAGATGGCAGCTCCTGCTAATGACACAACTTATTCTTCATGTTGTGCACTGGGCGAAAAGCCTGCACTACAATCTTGGGCTTCATCCAAGTGCCCTTGGGGTTCAAGCATGGCACTGAGTGCAGGCATCACTGGTTCTCAAAACCTTGCATCCATCATCTGCGTTCCTCGGCCACATCCCTCATATTTAGCAGGGTCACCGGCTGACAAATGATAGGATTCTTATGACAATCCCTTAATTAGACTGGGGTGACTATTTCATTTGAGTTACTGGAAGCTTAGGAGTCAAGGAAAGGTAATAAATAAATAAAGTTCTCAGTTGTACATGATAAAGACACTAGACTTTTGATATCCTCTCAGAGAGAAGAGTCATTTGTATGTTATATGTCCCGCAATGGTTTTATCAAACTAAAGTGAAATATTCATACATATTTATATATCTATAGATATATAATATATATTTACCTAGAATAAGATATATATATATATGTTCTTTGTGAATATAAAAAATGAGGAAATAATATATTTATGCAATAGCACTCATCTGAATGATAAAAAGAGAAAATGAGCATTCTCAAGAAATATATGGGGTAATGTTCTCTTTTAGAAATAATCAAATTAATGTAAGTTAAAACAATGAGTCTGTATTTCATGGGTATTGCACAGATGAACTTTTAAAATAAATCACAAATGCCAATGATGGTAAAGATGTGGTAAAATGTATAAGATCAAGCAATTTGGGACACAACCCCAACGTGGGTCTACCATTTTGAAAAGCAATATATCAAATGCATATCAATGGAAATAAAGGTTATTTCAGGAATTCCATTCTCAGAAATTATTTGGGAAAAACTATTCAGTTAGGATTTTTTTCCTTTCAATTAAGACACTGACTGCAATATTAATCATAACACCTAAAGATGAGAAATAACTACAATGTCCAACATTATGGTGTTGAAATGTTACACAAACATTTTTAAATATTTTCAAAAATTTTCAGTATCATGTCAAATGTGTATGACAAAGTTAAAAGAGCAAACTGCAAAATTCTATTTTCATAGTGATTACAATCATGCAAAAAAGATATTTGCCTAAATTTTTATGTAAATATATGTCTTTTAATTATTTTAAGAAATTGGCATGAGGAATGCCTTTTAATTTTTTATATTATGTGATTTTCTCATTAAATTGGGAAAGATAAACTGAGCCAGATCCTATGGACTGGAAATAAAATTACTTTTTTCATTGTAGAGGGTACGTACATCGACACTGAGGACCATAGGTTTAGAGGTCAGTAGAACAGTGGAGTCTGTGAATTCCCTTCCTTTGGAAGCTGTGAGACTTTGGAAAAATAATTCACATTCCCTGAGTGCCATTTTCTTCTTACGTAGGATAGATCATTGTTTGCATAGCTATGAAGTTTCAGTGAAATAAAGTCTTTATCACTTAATAACGTTCCCGGCCTATACTAAGTGTTCAAGAAACAACAGTTTTGTTTTGGTTTAAATTTTCAAATTTTGGCAGCAACCATTTTTAGGTCACAAAAACACTATCCAGTAAGTATTTTAAAGTCAGAATGTCCAAACAAAAAATAAAACAAAAAGCAAAAAAAAAAAAAAAAAAAAGTGTATCAGGAATATATCTGATAAAACCATTCCATGTAGACCTTACCAACACAACCTTTTTTAATGCATTTTCCCCCATTTTATTTCAGGTACTTAGAATTTTGAAGTACACAAGGTTTTTGGAAAAGAAATGCTTTTACAAAATCAATCTATGTCCATATCTACATTCAAAGAGAAGCACTCAGAAATTGCATCAAGTATATCACTTTTTTATAGAAATAAAATATCTGAATAGCTAACATATTATAAACAACTCTTCTTCTCTTCCCCATCTCATAGCTCATACCTACATCTATGTCTGTACTCAATTTCCTGAAAGAGTTAATCTTCCCCCTCCCCTCTTGCACTCAGTTCCAACAAATGAATGAGCAGTTTACTCTTTTTTTGATACCCAGTGGGGTCTGGCCTATTTCATGTGGGCACAATGAATGTAGGTTCCAAAGGATCCTACTGATTCACATATTATAGAAAGCTTATAATATAAAAGTCCACAGAGATAGCTTTTAGATTTTCAAATGTCCAGTTTTAACTTGAAAGCTGTGCACATTTGCTCTAGGAAGACATAACAATAGCTCCCCAACATTGTTCCTCTTTTCAATGTAACCCCATTTAAAAGGAATTCAGTTCCTTTAGCAACAAAAGTATCCCAAGGACTCAAGGTCCTCAGTGTTCACATCTCAGAATGACTCCATGTGAGCAAAGCCACTGTAGTTTCTTTTGAACATTTCATTGTTGCCTCTCAGCTCGTTGGGTGGAGGACAATCTTTCTGACTTGAAACAGGGGGGTGAAATAGAGGAAAAATCTATGAGATTTATCACCTTTGCTTCATGATGTACCTTGGCAGCAAAGTGACCCAGGCAATGAAGAAGCATTATTGTGTGCATAACAATTTAATGAGTTCTTGGTGACTTTGGTCTTCAGTGAGCATTTCATTGGGAAATTTCTCTATTAGGTGGCTTTTATGGGTACATCTTACCCTGAATCCCCAGGAGAGCTTGCAAAAATTTCAAGAAGTGAATGTGAACTCAAATCAGAATTTCCTCCAGTCAAGAACTATGGCTGGTAAGTAGAAAACTTTTTTCCATAAAAGGAATTTCATCTTTCTTTAGGAAGAGTAGGTCAAAATATTCACATTCTGAGTTACCTGTCTTCAATGAACAATTCATTTAAAAAGTATGCACAGTCCTATATGAACCAATTACTGCCTCCATTTCACAAGATGCCTTAAAGAAATTCGTTGAGTGGTTATCCGCTCCACATTTCATTCATTCATTCATTCATTCATTAACTCATTCACTCATTCACTCACTCAGCATATATTTACTGTGTGTCTATTATGTGCCAGTCACTATACTAATGAATGAAAAACATTTTTATTTTCTTTTCTTAAAAAATATTTTTAATGTTTACTTATTTTTGAGAGAGAGAGACAGAGAGCAAGCAAGGGGAGGGGTAGAGAGAGAGGGAGACACAGAATCTGAAGCAGGCTCCAGGCTCCAAGCTGAGCTCCAGAGTCTGACACGGAGCTTGAACTCACAAACCATGAGATCATGACCTGAGCTGAAGTTGGTGGCTTAACCAACTGAGCCACCCAGGTGCTCCAAAAACTTTTTTAAGCACAACAGGCAAACAATAATTCCCGCCTTTGAGAAGCATTCCTTCCAGAAGAAGGAAGCAAAAAATAAAGAAAAAACATAAGAACCCATAAATAATATGTTGGAATTGCAGGTGTTTGGCAGAATAGCTGAGCCAAGAGGACAACTCGTGCAAAGTCCTAAAGATGAAAGTATGCTTGGTGTGAGGACAAAAAAGCAGCTAGCGTGTCTGAAGCAGGGTGGATGAGGAAGAAAGTGACAGGAAAGGAGCGAGACAGGTCAGTAGTGCCATGAGGTCACTGTTAGGGTTCTGGTTTTCACTCTAAGAAAGTGGGGAGCCACTGAAGAGTTTGGGCAGAGGAGCCACATTATCTGACTTCTATGTCGAAAGGATCACTTGGGTGCAGGGATGGGACAGTATCAAGGACTGGATCTTCTAGAAAGCCATACCTCCTACTGCCACCTCAAAGGAGCTGTTATCATGCCACTTCTAACACATCCAAGCATTTGACCACATTTACTGAGTATCAGCATCCTTGTAAGAGACAGAAATACAAAATGGGTAGTATCTTGTCATATTTTGCCTCCCCAGCATTCAGAATTCTCTCCTATTTGGGAAAACCTCCTTTATATGAGTCTTTCACTGCGACAGAGTGTCTCATCTTTCCTCCTGTAAAGTTCAGTCAAACATGCCATGTGTAAGTAATGGTAGAGAGGGTGACATTTATATTCTATGCTCATGTGTAAAAAAAAAAAAAAAGAAAGAAAGAAACCTCATTGGTGTCTAACTGGAACTCTGACCAAATTCAACCATCTGCTTAGAGAAGACAAATTATCCAACCTTCCTTCCACTTAAGTTTACTTAAGCTTAAGTTAAGCTTACTGTCTTTTTGTCTTATTTTTGTTTTCACCAAACTCAAGCATCATTATTTCATCTGCTATCTAATCAATTTGTATAAATATTCTGGTTTTCAGTATTTCTTTCTCCTCTCCCTCCCCTTTCTCATCTCTCCATACAACAGGTTAAGGATGAACTGCAAGAAAGAGACATGTTCCCCGATAGTTTTCATATTGTTGTGATTTGAGAAAATTATTTCCTGGGTATAGGTCTCTGGCTGCTGTGATCCTTGTATGTAGCTGGTCTGCCTGTTCTACAGGCATCTGCACTGGTATTTGCTGAAGGGTGGCAAGTTCTGTCTGGCCTTTTGGACATGATGCTAACACGTGATGATGGGGTAATGGTAAGCCTGCACTGCCTCACACACACGGCTGCTCTAATCTCTTTAGTGCTTCGAGCACTTCTCTATCTCCAAACACAACAAGGAAATCTTGACTGCTCTCTCCAAATCTGGCTACAAGATGTGGGACAATATGAAGCTAACCTCAAGTCCATCCATTTAAGGATCTTCCTTGGTCACTCATTTTCTCACAGTACCATCTGCACGTGTCTGAGTCCCCATGTTTTCAGAATTCCCAGCACCATTCTCTCATTCTGTTTCTCTTTCTTTGCTCTCTTCTATATTTTTTCCTCTTTCCTTCTCTTTCCCTTCTCTCCCTCTGTCACCTTCTCTGTCTTTATTGCCTCCTTTTCATAGTATCCTTAAGCCCTTTTTTTTTTTTAACCTTGGTGATTATCATGTAAACCCAGCTATGGGCATTCCCAGAAAAATCTCATTCTCTCTCACCAAAGTCATTTTTTGTTTTGTTTTATCCACACCAAAAGCATTTACTCAGTCTCTTTGTGAACTTAGAAACTAGAATCCAAAGTTCAGGGCTGGGTTCTAGGCTGCACTGTCCCCTCCCGAAATAATCAATGCCTTCACGGCACAACCAGGGAAACTAAGATTTTCAAAAATATTATTATCCACATACTAATAAGACTAACAGGTCCTGCCTATCAATATTTACTTTAATAAAAATAAGAATAGAGAATCTATTTGTTGAATGCATTGTTAGTATATTTTCATTAAATTTGTTATAATCTGTATGCCAAAGCATGTAATGCTGATTATGAAAAATATAGAATGATTAAAAAAAACCAAAACCTGAGGCTCAGAAGCCCTAAATTTGCCCACAGTCACATGGCTAAGGAGCTCTGGAGGTGGCATGATGCCTGAGCAGTGCCTGCATCCTTTCGGAGAGCCACGGTGCAGAGGCTTATTAAAAATTAAAGGCTCTGAGAGGTCGAGTCGGGGTAAAGTTTCCTGTTTAAATGTATTTAATAGTATTCCCCGTGTCTTTTACTTTAGAACGGGAATCTCGAGTTTAAAGATTGTGGGTGGGGGGCAAGTTTCTGCTGCTCATGGTTGCACGGGGGCTAGGAAACAAATGGTGGGGCGGTGCTGGACCAGCAGCAGCAGGACAGCAGCGGATCCCTTCGCTCTGCAAATGCTGGCAGAGCACACGCAGTGGCAGCCGTTTCACTAAAGCACCAGAAACCTAAAGAGAGGCAAGATCCCCTCTGTGTCCACAGGAAGCTCTGAGTCAAGGCTTCTCTACTTCCATTGGAGAAACTGGTTCTCAAACAGGAGCTTGTTTTAAAAAAAAACACAGATGGGGCGCCTGGGTGGCTTAGTCGGTTAAGCGTCCGACTTTCGCTTAGGGCATGGTCTCGCGGTTCGTGGGTTCGAGCCCTGCGTCGGGCTCTGCGCTGACTGCCAGCTCAGAGCCTGGAGCCTGTTTCAGAGTCTGTGTCTCCCTCTCTCTCTGACCCTCCCCTGCTCACGCTGTCTCTCTCTCTCTCTCTCCTAGAAATAAATAAAACATTTAAAAAAAATTTAAAAAAACACAGATTGCTGAGTCCCAACTCCAGAATTCTGATTCTGAGATTCCCGGCATGGGAGTGGCGGGGCAGGGGCGGGGAGGGTGGGGGAGGGGCCGGGGGGGCGGGGGAGGCCGTACCAAAGAGTTTGCATCCCTATCAAGCCCCCAGACAATACTGGTGCTACAGGTCCCAGGAGCACACCTCAAAAAGGACTCGGGTAGAGTATTCAAGTACTAGCTGTTTCGGGATCCTGGGGAAATACTTTCTGTTAATTCCCACGACTTCCAGAAAGGAAGTTCAACATTGTAATCTTGACCTATTGGCACCGCTATGTCCATGGTAATATAATAAAAGCCACAGTTATTTGTCTTTCTGGCCATAGAGGGGCTGGCATATTACATTCATCATTGCCTTTTCACCCTCACAACGAATCAGTAATAGATTTGTTGATCAGTAATTGGTGCTCAATTCAAGAGCCGCAGACGGGTCAGGAGTTGACACAGCGCACGTCAACAAAAGGTGCAAAGCTGAGATTCAAACCTGCCCCTGATATTCCAGACATGCAGTATTTTTCACTCTGCCTTACTGCTGAGACCAGTTCATTTGATGGTGGTGGTGGGAGGTGGCCATGTGGGAGACAAGTGGCTTGTTAAGCATCAGGAAGCCCTGATAAATAATTGATTGAATTCCTTTTTTCCCCCCTCTTTTCTTCCTGCTCCTGAGGAAAGTACCTCTTCCGTTGAAAGACAGCAGCCCAGACAGTGCTGAGAGGACAAAAAGTGGTGGCTCTCTATTCCCTGGAGCCTGGGAACATCTTCCAACACCTGAGTCGCTTCTGGAATTCATCTTTCAGCCCCGCCCCCACCCCCTCTCCCTTGGCCCCAGCAGAGGGGGTGAAAGGCCACCAAGACCGCATCCCCCTGGCTGTGGGAAGGACTGTGTGTCAGCAGCACCACCCGCAGGAGAGCAGGAACAGGGACCTCCTTCTGTGCTGCCTGCCTAATCCCCCCTCCAGAGCCGGTTGTCATGGTGACAAGGGCAAAGCGTGCAGGTGCCTTATTGTGACTGAGACACGTGTGACTCAAATGACGGGAAGAATTAAAGAGGCGCTGCAGCAGCCCAGCAGCTCCAGCAGGAGGGCTCTGAGTCCCATGGTGCTTTAAGCAGAGAGCTGAGAATTGAAAAGGCTGAGGAAGTGCAGAAACCCAAGTCAGGTCTGAGAGGGCCCGGCCCCCAGCCCATGTGGCTTTGGCTGGATGGAAGCTTCAGGTGCAGGCCCCAGATTTGTCAGGGTTGATTTGAAGAGGTGCCTTCCCAACCTCAGGAGAAGCACTTATGTTGTTCTACATCTTCCTTTCCTACCAACTCTTCCTTCTGCAGCAGATTCTTAGGAATGAGCTAGAAGGCAGAACCAAATTCATTCAGTCTTGCTCTGAGAAATCAAAGTGATGTGGCAAAAAATAGGGACTGGGCTTGAAAATAGCAACATGTTTTCGAGTGTGTGTGTGTGTGTGTGTGTGTGTGTCTGTGTGTGTGTGTGTGTCTGTGTGTCTGTGTGTGTTGGATTTCTCCTTGAGAACAGGTCCGAGTTTCTGAAGTACTGAGTTCCCATTTCGGCTGGGTTTCAGGGTAGATTGTGGGGTAGGTAAATGGCGCCCTGCGTTGGCATCCTACCACGCTAGGCTGCCAATCTGCTTGCCCCTCACCTTTCCGACTCTACCCTCCTCTCTCCAGCTCTATCAATGGCAGCAACATTAATATTAACGAGAGGAATTAATACAGATTTCCCAGAAAAGGAGAAGAAAAACAGAATCACAAAAGACTGAGCAAAATTAGTGTGCTAGGTGTTTGGTAAACATTTTCTCATTATATCCAGACAATGAGCACTCAGAGGCAAGCGTAACCATTTCCATTTTCCAGATATTGGAGTTCCAAGAGCTTAAAGCAGTATGCCCTATATCAGAAACAGAACATAGATTCATACTTAGGTCTTTACTGTCACCAAACTTCAGGGTTGTTTCTTTTTTCCTCCTACAAGGCCACATCAAAATGTCCCTCAAAAAGAAGAAAAAACAACTCTCTTCTTTCCTCCGGTAATTTTAACATTTAACTGGTAAGAGAAATCTTGCTGCTTTTCTGATGCCACGTCTCAGGGCTCTTATCTCAGTCTTTATCATTAATAAGCAATATTTGTTGCATAATAATTACTATGTCCATTTCACACCCCTATCACAAAGGAAATATGTTAAAGATCTTTATTAACAGTGTGTAAATTTGGACTTAAGGACATTATCTGCCCAAAGTTCCACAGCAGCTATAGATAGGTCTTAGCCAGGATGTGAACCCAGGCCTGTGTGTTTCCAGAGCATAACACTTACTTTCTATGCTATGCTATGAGGGAAAGGTCTTACAAGCTTTCCTAGGTGTGAAGACAAAAAAGGGAAGAGAAGTTACATATATATCCCTATTTAGTTCCCATGAAAAGAAAGCTAAACCATGCGGGCTTGTGACTTAAACAAGGACATTTCAAGAAGTGTAAGAGCCCTTCTTGAGCCATCTTTTACGGATTGTTTGGTTTTGTTATGTTTGAATTCTGGAATGTTTCCGGTGCCTATTGTTTGGGGTTAGATACTTAGGCACAGGCAACCTATGTCTGCATCTGAAATGACTTTCACAAAAGCTTTCCTTCCAAGATGTCTTTGATAGAGATCAATGCACTTAATATTCATTTCAGTCTAATTAGCTAAAGCAAGGGTCCCATGAGCAACCACGAGCCAGGAGAAGGGACAATTCCAGACATCTTTGTCTAATTCCTCTTTAAATGCTAATAGCTTTGAGATTATTCTATTAACAGGCAGAATCAGAAAACGAATAAAAGGGCCTGTTTCATTTAATAAAGGGATCACCAAATGGATCGGAATGTTTGTAACAGCCTGAGTAATTATCTTTTCATTTAGGTCAAACTACTGTGGGCATCAGGAAAACATAACTAAGAAGAGCAATCCGATTTATGCAGAGCCTGCGGTGGGGCCTCAGTACAAAACATCCCTTGATCCCTACACTTCTGCACTTCTGGTAGAAAACAGATCAGCTTTACAGCAGAGAGTGAAGATCTTTTTCTGTGGAGTCCCAGAACTCCAAGTCAAACATTTAGAATATGACAAATAAAAGCTATGTTCTAATGCAATACATGTTACATAAACAATGTGTTTGGCCAAAGGGCAAAGGAGGCTGGACCTACACACTGAAGTGTCATCTAGAAAACCAGAAAGACTTGTGTTTGAACCCTGGTTTCTCTTTAGTAACCCCAAAACACCCTCCTCCAGGCTGCAACTATTTATTGGAACATTAATCAGGCAAATTAATCTCACTGTTTTAAGTCTTTGCTTTTTTTTTTTACTTACAGAATAAGCATAATCGTAGTGTCAAGCTCACAAAAGTTGCTGTAAGGATTAAAAGAGATATTATATGTGCAAAGAGACTAGATCAGAGTAAATGTTCAAAAGATAGTCATAATGTTACCTGGCTTAGCTATAGAGGTCTCTGTCAGAGACACCTGAAAGGTCCAAGGGTAAAGTGATTAGCTCAAGAACTTAGGCATTTGTTCAAGAAGGATCCATCCAACAAGTAAGTTCTTCCAAAGGAGATGGATTATATTCTTGTTACGTGACTGATGATGTCAGTCTATTCTTAGAGCTTTAATTTTTGGCTTTCACAGAGATTTTCTAGCCACCAGGTAGGGGGAGGAGTTGGTGAGAGCAGCTAGGTATCTGTGTTCTAGTTGAACAGGCAGAAGTTAGCAAAGGTCTTTCGTTTTAACGGCTATTGGTGCCACACGCTCTGCATTGGCCAGCAATGGCTGCTCAATCATCAGAAGAACATCTCAAAAATGCAGATTTTGAGTCCTAATCCAGATATGCTGAACCAGAATCTCCAAGACATAATACCAAGGAATACGCCTTTTCTAAAATTTCCTAAGGACACCAGGACATATTCTATGGGCTACAGTCTGGAAACCTAAGGGCTAAGCAAGTGCATTAAACTCAGCCACTGCAATATCACATTTGTGAGGAGGACCTTTCTGAATATATTCTATAAGCCATCTTGCACTCATGTCTCAGGAGGGATATATCTGAGGCCCATTAACATTCACTTCGTAAAACACCAAGTGCCTATGTGTCCTATTCTTGCGTTCCTCCAATAATAAGCTATAAGAAAATGGGAAATAAAAGATGGTTCTTAATGGCGACTTTTTTTCTATCCCATCAGGCCTCCTCTGCCTCGACCCACCTCTTGCCTACAGGTTGGAAAACAAAGACTACAGCACGAGCTCTTAAGCAGATATAAAAAGCACCCAGTTATCATGACCAGCAACTTAGGTATGACTGACTTCCACTGCAAATGGCCACAGCAGTATACTAATAAAGCAAGAATTGGATTGAAATTTATTCCAGAAGTTTCAAAGTGACTTCAGATGGTAAAAAATAAATATATTCAAGGGTATAATTACTAGGTCATAAGTCAGGTATATATGTTTAGCTCAAGCAAATATTGCCCAAAACTTTTCCAAAGTAATTCAACCAATTTATACTCCCCCCAGCATATACGAGTGTTTCAATTCTTCCATATCCTCATCAAAATATGGGCTTTTCAGTTTCTTTAAATTTAGCCATTGCAGTGAGTGTTTGGTGGGATTTTGTTGTGGTTTTAGTCTGCATTTCCTAAGGCACAATCATTTCACATGAAGTGTCTATTAGAGTGTTTTACTTGTAACTCATCAATTTCACTCCTAAGTATATGCCCTAGAGTGCATATGTCCACCAAAAGACATATATAAGCAGCTTTATGTCTAATAGCCAAAAGCTAGAAATAACCTAAATCTCCATCAACAGGAAAATAGATAAATAAATTGGGACTATATATGCAATGGAATACGCAGAAAAGAAAAACAAAAACAGCTAAAATATACACCATGGGTAAATCTCAGATACTACATTGAGGGATTTAGAAAAAAAAAAAAAAACAGGCACAAATGAGTATCCACAGTATAATTCCATTTATATGAAGTTCCCAACCATAAGGAATAGAGACAGAATTTGGAAAAGTAGTTAACTCTGGTGGTGGGGACTGTAATCAGGGGAGGCTTCATGGATGCAGATCTCATAAGGTTCCACACTTAGGGAGATCCTGTGCTTGGTTTAATGTTCTGTTCTCTCTGTTCTGAAATTCATAACATTTTTTCAACAATGGGCCCCACATAATCAATTTGGACTTTGCACTGTATGTTATACACCTGGACCTTGGTGCAATTGACTAGAAAAGGGCATAAGGGAGTCTCCTGGGTACTGGAAAAGGGTTGTAGTTACACAGGTATATGTATATGTTAAAGTCCATTGAGCTAGAGATATAAGATTTGTGCACTTTAGTCCATGTAAGTTATAACTTAATAGATTAAACTTGAACAAAAATGTGAAAGAATAAATAGAACATAGAGCAACATGAAGAGCAAACTCACCAGAATTTCCAGAGGTTCTGGTGCATGGCTCTGGGGAGGATTCCAACCGCAAGTGACTCTAACTGTAAGAAAGAGCAGGGGAGTGATGAATATTAACATACACTCAGCATCTACTATGTGTCAGGCATTGCAGAAATCACTTTACATGTGATTAATGTGCATCATTAAATCTGCACAGTAGGTGCACCTGTGTGGCTCAGTTGCTTGAGCAGCTAACCTCAGCTCAGGTCACAGTCTCATGGCTCCTGAGTTTGAGCCTCACGTCAGGCTCTGTGCTGACAGCTCAGAGCCTGGGGCCTGCTTAGAATTCCATGTCTCCATGTCTCTCTGCCCCTCCTCTGCTCATGCTCTGTCGTTATCTCTCTCTCTCTCTCTCTCTCTCAAAAATAAATAAATAAATAAACACTAAAAACTTTTTTTAAAAACTTTGCACAGCAATCTTGTAAGATAGATAGCATTAGCCTCGATTAATAGGAGGAAAAGGGGGTCCAGAGGAGTTAAGTAACTTGTCTAATAATAGACAGTATGTGAGTGGCCAAAGGGAGTCTCAAATACAGATCCATCCATTTTATAGGCACATCCTTTCAAAACTATTATGCCATCTCAACTTGTAAAAATCTCTTGGTCATGTACTGGGGGAGACAAAAAAGCTGACCACATTCCAAGAATATTTCAATATGACATAACCATTCAGAGGCTGCGTGCAATATGGAGAAATTCCTTTCCTGCCCTGAGCAGATGCCACGTCTTCCCGGAGGCATGAGATCTGATTTCACCGGTGAACACAAACGCAGGTATTAGTCCTGGAAATACAATTACCCATCTCAAGTATTTGACTCAAGGACTTGGTTAAGCCTCTGATTCTACAGCTTGCTGATGGGCCATAAGAAATAAGCATTGTTATGTGACCTTCAAAACATGACAGATGAGTAGCAAAATAAATGATTCATTTAATGGGTTTAGATATACAGGGCCTTCCCTTGCTTCAGCACTGAGGTCTTATTTATGGCCTGGTCTTAACTGAGTTTCTTTGTGTGTAAGCTTTGAAAAACCATTATGGTCAAAACCTTTCACAGGATTTATTAGAATGCTTTGAAAATTTCCGTGTAGAGAACAGAAGCAGCCAAACTATTATATCTGTTGCATGCACGCATGCATGCATGCAAAAAGAAAAATCCCCTTAAAACAAACTTCTGAATGTTTGACACTGTGGAAATGATAAGAATGGAAAATAATCCCTATGAACCTGGTGTAAAAATATGCTAATCTAGGGTTTCACAAGCCCTGCACGTAGTTTCTATCCAATGGATTACTTACTAAACATCTATTTGAGCACCTTTGTATACAATATCACTATACTATGAATTTTTAAGCATATGGGATGTACATTTGATCTTCTAAAAGGCAAGTGGTAAGAATATTATATAACATGTGTCCTACATGTCCCTAGTATAAAAGATGATGTAATAAAGAATTATAGCATCAAGAGAAGGTATGACAGGAGAAGCAAGCTTCCTTATATTCCTTATATTCCTCAGGAAAAATTAGTGATAGCCAGAAACATACTAGATTTGCCAAATAATATAAAATTTAACTATATGGTCAGGTGGTTCCTATGATTTTGTTCTTGTTCTTGTTTTCTCCCAGGCAGTTTTAGAGACTATCCATTTTGCTATTTTATCCATGTCTCCCTCTAATCTATATCGCTAACTCATTGTGCTTCACCCTCCTGTTTCATCACCTGGGTCAGAAATCTTGGGAGAGATTAAAGAGAAACCCAGAAGGGTGTGAAATACCTGTGTTCCAGCTCAAGACCAAAGACAATGGCATATATGTCTTTCCCAGGTATTTTAGTCTCCCTTTGGGTAATAGGGGCATGAAAATTCACAAAATATCAGGTAGAAATGTTTTGGGGATCTGAGAAAAAATCACAGTACTGAACAAACTAGCTGGCTGTTGGTTTAAATTCTGATCCCACACAAGATAAGCTTCTTTCCAGCAAAGCCTTAAAAACTTCCCATTAGCTTTCACCAATTAGAAGAAAAGACACACTAGGCTGAGGCAAAGGAAGGAAGGAAGGAATGAACAAATGAATGAACAAAGGAACAAAGGATGGAAGAAAGGAAGAGAGGTAGGGGAAAAGGGGGAATAGGGAGGAAGAGAAAGTGAGAAAGGCAGCATTGCATGTTGTTTGTTCTCAGAGTTAAAAAGGAAATATTGAACCATCTTGGTTTAAAAATTAGGCTTTAAATTAGAAATGGACATAGTATGGAAACAGAATAGATATGGCAAAGAAGATGGTAATAACTAACATTTATTAAGCACTTATGATGTACCAGGCATGATTCCAAGCTCCTCATGTTTTAACTCATTTACTCATTATGACAATCCTGAAAGGTGGTACTATAATCATGGCCACTTTAAACATGAGGGAAATAAGGCAAAGATTGACTAAGGAAAATGTCTAGTCACATCATATGCTTATAAGTAATGAAAGTGAAATTTAAACCCAGGCAGACTATCTCCAGACCTCTCACTCTGAACCACCATGCTATTTTATACAAGGAAATGAAACTATGGAAAGTTTTGGAAATAAAACAACAAAACTACAGAAAAAGGTATCTAAGATGAACAATAAGCATCCCCAGTTTAGCTGTCTTTATTACAATACCTGGCTACCTCAATTATTGAGGGATGCCATGAATACTGAGTTTGGAATGAGGTGAGAATCGTGTCAGTGGAAATGGTCCAATTATAGATAAGAAAAGCGAGCCTGAAGAAATCAGGTGATTCCTTCTAATCTGCACAGCTAGGATTAGAACCTGGATACTCTAAACTCTCGGACCTATGTGCTTTCTATATTACCACACTAACTTACACAGCTGATTCTAAAGCTTCCTTCCTCTGTTCCATTCTCCTATCATCTCCCAACCACATGGCCTGTCATTGCACATTAACACACTCACCGCAAGGCAAAGACAAAATCTAAGAAGCTTATAGGAGTAATGGCCATAGATATGACCTGGAAAACACTTTGTTCTCCAGACTTGTTTTATACAGATGAGAGGACTGATGCCCAGAAAAACATTTGTCACAAACTCATTTTTATATGGTAGCTAATTGGGAGCTAACTTCTTCCACTTCCTACCAGTTTCTTTCCTATAGACTACATCATCCTGGATATTCACTTTTACATGTAATGAACCATTCATCACCAATGACATTCATTGGATCATATGTGGATAATCCCTCACCTTACATTTTCACACTAAATGCTTCAAAAGACTCATGAGAAACAAATTATGCTTATATCTTTTCTAATTTTGGATTATTAGAATCCCAGATCTCATTACTTCAAACTCAGTGCTATCTCCAATCTGCCAGGCTGTCTCCCCACTCTTTAGAACTACAAGTATTCTTGATCAGATTTACTGGCTCTAGATTTAACACCATTCAATATTTGTTAGCTACCAACCACATAGTAGTGATATGTACTTCAGGATTTATACCACATTTTCTAAACATTCACTGAGTACTTTCTGTGTAGTTGGTATACTATACATATGTACATATGCATATATACATATATATGCATGTGAATGTATGCTTATATATACATATATTCGTATATAAACATGAACACACAGAGAGAAATGTATACCTATAAAATAATTTAAAAAGACAAATATATCTTTATATGCCCATATCATTTCATATGATCCCTTTATTTAAAATAGCAACACAAAATTAAGATGTAAAAAGCTTTCATTTCAAACAGCTGACATAAAATATTTATGACAATGAGAATCGACAGATTTGTCCAACTCAACCATCTTTTATATACCCCAAAGTTTTGCTTACTTAGACTACAATTACTACAGTCAATTTCTTATCTTGCTTTTATTTATTATTCAAGAACAAAAGATAATGAAATTAAATCAGGTTTCCTTGTGAGCTTTAAAAAGCAAGAAAAGGCCAGAAAGTACAGCAGCAAGTTGCTGCAGACCTCAAAACTCATAGGAGAGAAGGCTGAAATCTTCACCAAAAGACTCCACAGCAGAAGAGATTGAAGTAGGGGATAGGGCAGACAGAAGAGCCCAGAAGGAATCCTCCCCGAATTTCAAGGAAACTAATTAAGAAACTAGTATTCCAGAAAAAGATGATCAGCTACCAATAGAGAGCGCAAACAAATCCAAACCAATCAAAGATGTGTCAAGAATGGGCCTATTTCAGCATCACTTGGCTCCATCCTTGAAATAATAAAAGTTGATTGGCTTACACGTAAGAGATTTTGACATACTCCTGGCTATAAATACATGCTTGATAAGCATCCTTCTCTGTGTTCCTCAAATGGTGCTTGCTAAAAAAAAAAAAAAAAAAAAAAAAAAGCATTTTCTTTTGCTTCTATGACCAAAATGTCTATGGTATTCTGTGCTACTCTTATCTATGCACACAAGTATCACAGAGCCCTTCATACAAACCCGTATCATGACAGATGGTTTGCAAACATTATCACATTCAATCCTGACAGAAACTCTGGGAAAGGAGTCCTATTAGGATCTCAATTTTAGAAATAAGAAGAATAGAGTTTAAACAACTTTCTTAACTACTTTCACAACTGACTAGTGTCAAATGAGGTCATAAACCAAGGTCCATTTCATACTAAGAGCAGTCTCTTTAACCACCAGACACCATGCCTAAAGGAAACTGTATTCAGAAAAGAAGCTTACAAATGCAGATTTCAGTTAAACATGCAAAATAACGAAAGCAGTCATAAAAGACAACTTTTAGCATTTTTGAAGATACTCTATGTTCTGCCTCTGCTTGGAGTTTCAAGGAAAAGAATGTCTTCATCCCTTCTCAGCCACTAGACTATTGACTTTGCCCTTAAACTTGGTAGCTGTCCCTACTGTTCAGAGCACCAAGTTTGACCCTTGGAGGATTATAAGAGAAAAGCTGACCCAAAATAATCTCTACTCTGGCAGCATTAAAAGGACCTAATTAAAGTGGATTGAGGTGTCAAAATTCATCATTACAACTTACTTCAGAAAAGGCCTTAAATGTCAATTTACCTTTGCAGTGAGGGTACCTTGGAGCAAAAACAGAACATATCCCAGTATAATAACCTTTCTTAGCCAAGAGCACCTCTGAACTCCTGTTAATGTCTTCTCATTTCACGCACACTAAAAAGCAGAATTAATTCTGCAGTCAGTGAGCACGCTGTCCCCCTTTGTGAAGATACTCATCCTGATACAAAGCGGTGCAGACTGGGGTGGCTCCAGCAACACAAGTTTACTTTCTCACAATCCTGGAGGCAAGAAGTCTGAGAGCAAGGTACTGGCAAGGTTAGTTTCTTCTAAGGCCTTTTTCTTGGGCTTGTCGATAATCTCCTCCCTGTCTATGTACTCATATGGTCTTTCTTCTGAGTGTGTTTGTGCCTTAATGTCCTTTTTGTTTTTTTAATAAGGTCATATAGAATTAGGGTCCATCTTTATGACTTTGTTTCACTTTAATTATCTCCTCAAAGGTTCTAACTCCAAATTCCACCCTATTCTCAAGTACTAGGGTTAAGACTTCTACACATGAATTTTGTGAAGGATGCAACTCAGCCTGCAACACAGCCCAACTGAAATGATCCCCCTTTGGTATTGCTCTATCCCTGAGCCTCCAAAAATTTCAGTTCTTACTCAATGGCCTATTCTTGCCATTCACTAGTCCTTCTTCCTAAATTCTACCCCCAATCTCACCCCAGAATATAACAATGAAGCCTAGTGGTTTCTTGCATTCCAGGCTATAGAGGTTGGTCCAATGACTAGCACCTGCCCCAAGCAACAAAATAAAATGCAATATATTTTTCTCTGGTAGAACAAAGCCTCTTACTCTTGGCTCTTGAAGAGAAATCTACAATGATGTAACCCAGGGGGTTAACAGAAGTCATTTTACAACCAAGAGGGACAGATCTGAGCATAAGTCAAATAAACTTGGACAACAGAGTGGATCCAAAAGACTGAGAAAACAGGGTGTTGGTGACATATTTTGAGGCTCTGGATCAAACTAGGTCTGCATTTAAAATTATACCCAATCTTTCCCATCACAATAATTTCCCTTTTGCTTCAGCCCTTTGGAGTCTGGCTACCTGTAATTCTATCTGAAACAACAGTTTCCTATAGATGAAACAGAGCACTGGAGCTCAGGAGCAGGCTGTGAGAATAAATTAGGAAAGTTTCTTTTGCTTTCATCTGTTCACCTTGTGTAGATAGGGCATTTGTGTTGAATTTCTAAAAGTCAAGATCACTTACTTCATTAGTTCAACAATTATCTATAAAATGCCCAACAGAATCAGGTATTGAATCATGAAATACGTTCTCAAGAGGGGTGATATTGCTCCAAAAGAAACAAAAATTGCTTCTTCTAGGGGTGGAAAAAATCTTGGAACTTTTTTAATGTGTAAAACACAGATATGCATATAGTGCATAAACTGAGTATATTGGCAATATTATAATTTCACAGGGGATGTGGACAATTAGGGAGAGAAACCCATCCCCAAAGGCTTCTAAATAGAAGGCAGTAATTAAAAAAAAAAAAAAAAAGTTGAGAAACACTGTGTGAAAGGAAATGTGGAGATGCAGATATAAATGTGAGTGTAGCAGGCACTGTGACAGAGAAATAGACAAAGTACAATAAAGACCGAAAGGAAAAGTATTTCCAATCCTACTGGGATGGGAATTGAATGAAGAGTCAAAATAGTTATGTAGAAAATGATACTTTATCTTCTTCTGAAAGCTAAGTAATCAAGAAGAAAAACCACATCCTAGTCTGAGAGGCCAATGTAAGCAAAAGCATGAAAGTACAAAATGGTGTAGCTCAGTACCACTGGAGTTCAGGCTACAGAAGAAAAAGCAGGCAACGAGGGAGGCTTGGCATATCGGGTAAAATATTTTATCAATAGTGGATTAAATGCACAAGGTGTTTTTCTTCTCTCCTAAAAAGAATTCCAGAGGCAGGAAGCTTTCAGCTTCAGTTCAGTAGCTCCAAGCTGTCACAGTTGGCATTTCTGAAATGCTTTTACCTTTTCCTCTGTGTTTGTCACTTCATCCACTCTAGGCAACGGGGGCAATTTCAGACACTCATGTTTAAGACAGGAAAATGGAGAAATTGCATTTATTATATACATCAATCAGCTTGTATCAGGAAAGGAAAAGCTTTTCCAGAATAACATCTCCAACCCTGCCCATTTGCTCATTGGCTTGATTTGGGTCACTTGGCAATTGCCAGTCACAAAGGAGACTAAGAGACTGGAGAACAGAATGGTCATAACTTGTTGAGACTAAGTATTCCAATACTTAGAGACAAGCAAGTTGCTGCTGCAAATGTAATCTCGGTACTGTTGGAAAGAAATACATGGGGAATGGTTTTAGGCTAAGAAAGAAATGATCAAACATCAAATTGTTATTTAGTTCTCTGTAGCCAAGACTAGACACAGAATAAAATTCTAATGTTCTTCAGAAATTATTATTAGAGAGGTGATAAAATTATTGGTGATTTTTATATTCCTCCTTATATTTCCAAATTATCAATAGTGAATATTCAATAGTGAATAATCAAGAAAAAAACCCAAACATTATGATATTATAGAAGAAACTGTTCCCAATAAAATTATTGTCTTGGTAAGAGAACTAGATCATTTTAAGAGCGAAGCTGGTAGAAAAATTAAGTATAGTATATTTAGGTAATTGGACTAGAACACATAGAAAATATGGAAGAAAATGAGTGAGGCCCAAGAGGAGAAAAACATTAAGTGGTTTTCTAAAGCCAACACATGCCACTATTTGAGAGGTGATTAGTAAATTTTTCTTCTTTGGAACTTTGCAAAGTTGTGTGTAAAGCACAGCAATTATTAAAATTAAATTATGTAAACCTACAATTAAAGCCAACAAATACTCAGAATAATCACTTCCTAATTATCTTACTGTATTGGACTATCATCTATGCTTTTGAGGCTGTCTACTACATTTTTATGGTGAAAACACTACATAAATGTAGGCTAATAAATATCTCTTCCCAATTCCATGCTCAGGGAAATCAAATTCTAGCTTGATGTAGGCCACAGCAGGAGCATGTGTGTCATGAAGATTTGCAAATGCTACAAATCAGAGCTTGATTTATTGTTTTGTTGATTGTCTGTACTTAAATAATGGAAAAATTTATTAATAAAAATTAAACTTGAATTTTGTCTTACCTATAAACTATTTATTGTAAGTAACACAAAAATCTGAACAGGTATTTTTCCTATCAGCATTATCACAATAACCACGACCTAACCTCTTAAAACTTCTCCCCTTAGCTTCTCTTTAAAAAAATATATCAAGATTTCTGGATTCCTAAGAGGCTGAACTTGCAACTACCATATGAACCAGCAAATGTACTCCTGGACATTAATCCCTGAAGGGGTAAAATAAATAAATAAATAAATAACTTATGTTCACATAAAAATCTGTACACAAATGTTTATGATAGCTTTATTTATAACAGCCCCACAGCAGAAACAACCCTTAAATAGGTTACTGAATAAACAAACTGTAATATATCCATACTACGGAATATTATTTGGCAATGAAAATGAAGCAATTATTGATGCATGCCAACAATCTGGATGAATCTCCAGAAAATTAGCTGAGTACAAAAAGCCAACCCCAAGAGTTATATACTGTAGAATTCTATTTACACAAATGTGTTGATATGTGAACATTTTGGAAATGGAAACGGATTAGTGGTTGTCAGGGGTTAAGAAGTGGGCAGGGATGGGGGCAAATGGGTGTGACTATAAAAAAATGATATTAAGGTTCTCTGTGCTGATGGAAGTGCTCTATATCAATACCCATATTCTGCTTATGATATTATACTATAGATTATATGATATTATTATTGGCAGAAACTGGTTAAAAGATACATGGCATCTCCAGATAATTACTTATGACAGCATATGAATCGACAATTATTCCGATACACTAAATTTAACTAAAAAATAGCAAAAAGGTCCCAATAGTCTATCTATTGCACAATAATAAATAAATTGAAAGTAGAAAAAATTTAAGTTTTCTTAATTCTCTCTTCTTTGTCTCTATTCTTCTCACTTCTCTCTTCTTTTCTCATTGCATATATTCCTCTTTGATTATATCATCTGTTCTCACATATTCAATTACCATATACATAATAAAGTTCCCCAAACATATACTATCTTTTCTCTTGAAACTGTAAACTCAACTACTGACTGGTCATACCTCTTGAATATCATATAGGCATTACAAAGTAAAGATCTCTAAAATTTAATGCAAAAGAAATTCAATGGAGAAAGGCTAATCTTTGCAAAAAACTGTGCTTAAGCAGCTGGATATTCACATATAGGAAAGAGGGGAAGGAAAGGGAAGAAGGCAAGGGAAAGGAAACGAAGGGAAGAGAGGAAGAAAGGAAAGAAGTCTCAAATGAATTTGAGTTAAACATAGTACCTAAAACTGCAAAGATTCTAGATAATAACGTAAGTAAATATCTTTGTTACTTTGTATTAAACAAAGTTTCCTAAGACATAGCATCAAACACATGGTCCAAAAAGAAAAAATGACCAATTGGTATTCATCAAAATTAAAAGCTCCTACTGTATAAAACACACTGATAAGAGAATTAAAATACAAGGTATATATTGGGAGAAAATATGAGCAAATATAAATATATATGTTTATAAGTGTGTATATATTATATTTATATTTATATAATATATATATAATATCTCAAAATTCAGTAAGAAATCAAACAACCCAATAAAAAATGGTAAAAATATTTCAACAAAGACTTCATCCAAGAGGATGCATAGATGACAAATAAATTCAAGAAAAGATGTTCAACATCATTAATCGTTAGAAAAATAAAAACTAAAATTACCATAAAGAAAACTAATATTGAACACATTACCATAACAAGTGTTAACAAAAATATAGATATAGAACTCTCACATATTACTGGTGGGAATATGAAATTGTACTACTTGGAAAATGGTTTGCTAGTTTTTTTAAAAAGTAAACATATTCCTATTAATATAATGTAGCCTTTATACATTATATTCTAGGTATTTTCCCAAGAGGGGAAAAAATCCATAATTACACAAAAATTTGTACACAACTGTTTCTACCAACATCAATGAATCTCCAATTAATGGTGCTCAGTGAAAGAGGTCAAATAAGAAGGGTTAAAACTGTGTGGTTCAATTTACATAAAATTCAAGAAGATGTAAACTAACTTTAGTGATAGAAAACACATTAATGGTCACTTGGGGGTATCAACACAGAGGAGGAGTGTAATCCCAGAAAAGGAGGAAAGGAGAGAGGAGAAAGGGGTTCAAGGAAAGGATTGCAGGTGATAGACTTGCTCTCTCCCTTGACTGTGGTAAAGACTTCATAAGTCAAAACATCAAACTGTACTCTTTAAATGTTCAATTTATATCAATTAAAATTAATTTTTAATGGAGAAAAAAGTCATAAGAAAAATGTGTATGGGCAAGGGAATTAGACAAGACTAGAGTTACATTAAAGCGGACAATGTTTTCACCCCTGGTACCACAGGAAGAAAAGAGAACATAGCAAACATAAGCTTGTGGGTTTTTTAGTACATAACTCATATAGTTTCCTTCTTGTGTTTTCAATTTTCTAAGTATGAGGTCTAAGGGAGATCATGGAAATTATAGGAAGAAGTCTGTGAGATAAACCCTATGGACAATGGAGACAATGGTGGTGTTTCTCCAGGGGAATCTTCCCTGATTTCCATGTAGATAATAACTACTTTTTCTACGGGTTATCATATCATCTACCATGTCTTCAGAACATGCATCACTAGGTATATATCTTACATAGATCTGTGTGTTTATTTGTTTTACAGCCTTCTCACCCACTAGATTAGATGCCACTCTCCAGGGAAGGAAAGATTATTCTATTTTTGTGAACTTCTGTGATCCCCCCTAGCATTCTAGCAGAGTGCATGTGAGAAAACACTAATGAGTGAATGACTGAGGAAATCTAGAAGGATCACTTGGCAACATGGATGGTACAGACAAGACCAGAGGCCATAATTTCCCAATGGTATCTATCTGCATGATTTTATTTTTTCAAATAGTGCTTGGTCAGCAGCACACAGGCACTGAAATGATAAACCACTGCATTGGATTAATTACTGTTTCCCCAAGATAGTGCAGTTGAAGAATAACATGCAAAGACATTGACATGAGATAGATGACAAATATGTTTTAACAAAGAAACTGAAGATTGAACTTTAGCAACTATAATTTTATAAATACATGAAGGAATTCAATAAAACAAGCCACTGAAAATCAGTTCCTTACAAGTGAATAATTGAATACTGAATAATTGATTTCTTCTCTTAAGGCAGTTATGTAATGGAAAAAGAATTGAGTCCACCTTAAATATTTAGTTTTTTTCCACCCCTTATTTGCATGTAACTGTGGTAAAATCACTAATGCAACTGTGCTCTTTTGAAAAATAAAGATTTCATTTTTAAAGCAGTTTTGGGTTTACAATAAATTTGAGAGAAAGATACAGAAATTTTCCCAGACACCTTCTGTCCCAAAATATGTAGAGCCTTTCCTATTATCAACATCACTCACCAGAATGATACTTTTTTTTTTTTTTTTTTATTAAGGATGAACCCACACTGACACATCATGATCACTCAAAATCCACACTTTAGTTTTCGCTCTTAGAATTGTACGTTCTCAATGCTTGGAAAATGTATAATGACATATTCATCATTACACTATCATACAGAGTATTTTCACTACCTTAAAAATCCTCTGTACTCTGCCTATTCATCTCTCCCATTCCCTCTCAACCTCAATCCTGACAACCATTGAATTTTCACTGTCTCCATAATTTTGCCTCTTTCAGAACTTCATATCGTTGAAATCTTACAGTACGTAACACTTTCACATCAACCTCTTCACTTTTTTAATATACATGTAAGCTTCCTTCATGTTTCTCATGGCTTGATAGTTCATTTCTATTTAGCCCCAAATTATATTCCATTGTCTAGATGTGCAACTGTTTATTTATCCATTAATCTACTAAAGACATCTTGGTTGCTTCCAAGTATTGCCTATTATGAATAAACCTGCTATAAACTTTTGTGTATGGGTTTTTATGTGGACATAGGGTTTCGGCCACTGTGGGTAAATACCAGGGAACATGACTGCTGTATTGATGTTAAAAAAAAAAAAAAAAAAAAAAAAGTATGTTCAATCTGAGTGCCTGAGTGGCTCAGTTGGTTAAATGTCTGACTCTTGGTTTTGGCCCAAGTCATGATCTCAGCGTTTATGAGTTTGAGCCCCACATCAGGCTCTGTGCTGACAGTGCAGAGACTGCTTGGGATAGTCTCTCTCTCTCTCTCCACCCCCCAAAATAAGTAAACTTAAAAAAAAAAAGACTATATTCAGTTTTATAAAAGATCTGCAAATTGTCTACCAAAGTGGCTGTGCCATTTTGCATGTCTCCTAGCATGGTATGAGCTCCTGTTGCTCCAGTATTGTCATGGATCATATTATCGATTTGGGGCATTCT
Organism: Hyaena hyaena; assembly: GCF_003009895.1. Taxonomy (NCBI): domain Eukaryota; kingdom Metazoa; phylum Chordata; class Mammalia; order Carnivora; family Hyaenidae; genus Hyaena; species Hyaena hyaena. Next base: position 5,424,342 of record NW_024080655.1, on the reverse strand, counting down.
AATAGGTATACTTGTACTTTATTGTTGTTCTAATTTGCATTTCCCTGATGACATATGATGTGTAACATCTTTTCTTATGATTTTTGCGATCTGTTTATCTTCTTTGGTAAGGTGTATGTTAAGGTTTTTGGCCCATTTTTAAATCAGGTTTTCTTATCGTTGAATTTTAAGACTTCTTTATATATTTTGGATAGTAGTCATTTATCAGATGTGTCATTTACAAATATTTTCTCCCAGTCTGTAGCTTGTCTTCTCAGTCTCTTGATATTGTCTTTTGCAGATCAGAAGTTTTATGGTATTTAAAAAAATTTTTAATTTATTTATTTTAAGACAGACAGTGACAGCGTGAGTAGGAGGGTCAGAGAGAGAATCCCAAGCAGGCTGTGTGCTGCCAGCAAAGTGTCCAACATGGGGCTCAAACTCACAAAACTGAGAGATCATGACCTAAGCTGAAACCAAATCAGAAGCTTAACTGACTGAGCCACCCTGGGACCCCCAGATCAGAAGTTTTTAATTAAATCCACCTATCAATTATTTCTTTCATGCATCATACCTTTGGCTTTATATCAAAAAGTCAGATACATATCCAAGGTCATTTAGATTTTCTCCTATGTTATCTTTCAGGAGTTTTATAGTTTTGCATTTTATACTTAGGTCTGTGGTCCTTTTTAGTTACTTTTTGTGAAGGCTGTACGATCTGTGTCCAGATTCATTTTTTGTGTGTAGATGTCCTCTTGGTCTAGCATAATTTGTGGAAAAAGACATTCTTTGCTTTCTTATACTGTTTTTGTTCCTCTGTCAGTTTCTTAGTATCCATTCTCCAACTTTGTTCTCTTCTTTCAATACTGTGTTGGCTATTCTGAGTCTTTTGATTCTCCATATAAACTTTAGAATCAGTTTTGTGATATCCATAAAATTATTTCCTAGGATTTTGATTGAGATTGCTCTGAATTTATAAATCAAGTTGGGAAGAAATGGTATCTTTTTAATATTCAGTCTTCCTATTCATGAAGATGGATTATCTCTCCATTTATTTACTTCTTGTTTGACTTTATTCATCAGAGGCTTGTAGTTTTCCTCATGTAGATCTTCTACAGATTCGTTAGATTTGTACCTAAGTATTTCCTCTTTTGACATGATATTGCATGCATTTATTTTATTTTTTTTATTTCTAGGAGAGAGAGAGAGACAGCATGAGCAGGGGAGGGTCAGAGAGAGAGGGAGTCACAGGCTGAAACAGGCTCCAGGCTCTGAGCTGGCAGTCAGCACAGAGCCCGATGCGGGGCCCGAACCCACGAACCAAGAGATCATGACCTAAGCGAAAGTCGGATGCTTAACCGACTAAGCCACCCAGGCGCCCCAGATATTGCATGCATTTAAATCAAATTCAATATATTCATTGCTGGTATATAGGAAAGCAATTTACTTTTGTATATTAACCTTGTATCCTGTCATATTGCTATAACACTTAGAAGCTCTAGGGGTTTTTGTCAATTCTTTTGGGTTTTCTACATGGGTGATCATGTCATCTGTAAACAAAGATAGTTTTATTTCTTCTTTCCCAATCTATATGCCTTTTCATTTTCTTGTCTTATCACATAAGCTAGAACTTCTAGTAAAATATTGTAAAGGAATCGTAAGAGGGGATACTCTTGTCTTATACCTGACCTTAGTAGGAAAACTTTTTTTTTTCACTAGTAAGTATTGTAATAGCTGTATATTTTTTGTAAATATTCTTTATCAATTTGAGGAAGTTCCTCACTGCAGTCTGCATGTTTTTGATTATGAACAGAATTGGATTTTGTCAAATCGTTTTTTCTGTAGCTATTCATATAATCATGTGATTTTTCTTTTTCATCCTATTAATGTGATGGATGTATACCTGAAATGAATCCCACTAGGTTGTGGCATATAATTCTTTTTATACACTGTTGGATTCAATTTACTACAATTTTCCTGAGTATTTTTGTATCTAAATTTATGAGACAAATTAGTCTTTAGTTTTTTCTTTTTTGTTTTTGTCCAGTTTTGGTATTATGGTAAGGCTAACTTCAGAGAATGAGTTAGGAAGTATCCCTTCTGTTTTTATCTTCTGAAAGAGATTGTAGAGAATTGGTAAAAAATTTTTCTTGAATGTTTGGTAGAATTCTGAACCTACCTAAACCTGTTGCTTTCTGTTTGGGAAGGTTATTAATTATTAATTATTAATTTCTTTAATAGATATAGGCCTATTAGGATGCTCTATTTCTTCTTGTATGACTTTCAGAAGCTTGTGTCTTTCAAAGAATGGGTCTATTTCCTCTAGATTATTAAATTTGTTCATATAAATACGTTCAGAGTATTCTTTTATTATCATTTTAATGTCATTAGGATTTATAGTGATTTTTCTCTTTTATTTCAGATGTTAATAATTTGCATCTTCTCTTTCTTTTTTTAGCATAAGAGTTTTATAAAATTTGTTGTTCTGTTGATCTTTTCAGTATGCTAGCTATTGGTTTCATTGATTTTTCTCTATTGATTTTCTGTTTTTGATTTCACTGTTGTCTCTTATTTTTACTTTTCTTCTGCTTACTTCAATTTAGTTTGCTCTTTTTTTTCCAGTTTCCTAAAGTGGAAATTTAGATTTTTGATTTGAGATCTCTCCTCTTTTCTCTTTTTTTAAAGTTTATTTATTTATTTTGAGGTGGAAGAGGGGCAGAGAGAGAATCCTAAGCAGGCTCCACATTCAGCACAGAGCCCAACACCAGGCTTGCTCTCACAGCTATGAGATCATGACGTGAGCCAAAATCAAGAGTCAGACCCTTAACCAAGTGAGCCATCTAGGTGCCCCAAATCTTTCCTTTTTTCTAATTTAAGTATTCAATGCTATAAATTTCCCTCTAAGACTTGTTTTTTGCTGTACCCCACATATTTTTATGAGGTGTGCTTTCATTTTCATTTCATTCCATATTTTTCTTAATTTCTCTGGAGATTTCTTCTTTGCCCCATGTGTTATTTAGAAGAATGCTGTTTAATTTTCACATATGTTGAAATTTTCTAGTTATCTTTCTGCTAGTAATTTCTAGTTTAATTCCTTTGTGGTCTGAGAGCAGATATTGTATGATTACTATTCTTGAGAATGTGTTAAGGTGCATTTTATGGCCCAAAAGATAATCTGTCTCCCTACCTTGAGAAAGATACATACTTTGCTATTGATGAAGTACTCAATAGATATCAATTATATCCAGTTGTCTGTTGGTATAGTTGGTATAGTTGACTGATGGTCAACTGATGGTATGCTGATTTTCTACCTGTTGAATCCTTCCACTTCTCATAGAGGGGTGTTGAAGTTCCCAACTACGATACTAAATTCATCTATGTTCCCTTGTAGTTCTTTCAGATTTTGCCTCATGCAGTTTGATGCTCTGTTGTTAAATACATACACATTAAGAATTATTACGTATGTCAGTTGGTTGAGTATCTGACTCTTAATGTTGGCTCAGGTCTAATCTCACTGTTGGTGAATTCAAGCCCTGCATTGGGCTCCATGCTGACAGTGTGAAGCTTGTTTGGGATTCTCTCCCTCTCTCTGTCTCTCTCTCTCTCTGCCCCTCCCCAGCTCACATCTTCTCTTCCAAATAAATTAAGTTTAAGAAATTAATTCAAAAATAAATTCAAAAAAGGAATTATGTCTTCTTGAAGAAGTAACCCCTTCATCATTATGTAATTCCCTGCTTCTTCCTTGATATCTTTACTTACTTTGAAATCTGCTGTTTCTGAAATTAATATAGCTACACCTGTTTTCTTTTGATCAATGTCACTATGACATATTTTCCTCCATCTATTTACTTTTAATCTATATGTGTCTTAATATTTAATGTGGGTTTTGTGTAGACAGAATTTGGTTAGGTCATGGTTTTTGATCCACTCTGATAATCTCTGTCTTTTAATTCCTACATTTAGACCAACGACACTAAAAGTGGTTATTGATATAGTTGGATTAATATCTACCATATTCATTATTTTTTTATACTTGTCACCCTCTGCTTTGTTTCTATTTTTCTCTTCCACTAATTTTCTGCCACTTATAATTTTAAATGAGCATTTTATATGATTTTATTTTCTCTCCTTTCTTAGCATATCAGTTACACATTTTTTACCTTTTTTTTTTAGTGGTTTATCTAGAGTTTCCCAAATACTTTTATAACTAATCACTAGTTCACTGTCAAATAACACTATCCCACCTGACAAATAGTATGAGAATCTCAAAATAACAAAATAATTCTAATTCTTTCCTGCTAACCTTTATATTATTGCTGTTATTCATTTTATTTATATATAAGCATAGATAAGTACACATATATATATCTATAAATGTGTATATATGTGTGTGTGTGTGTATGTAGTATATATAATAGAGTACATTCTTGCCATATGAAAGAAGCATATTGAAATAGTGCTTTATCAAATAGATCAGTTAAGAATAAGAACAACAGAAGTTTTGTTTTGTTTTGTTTTTTACCCTCACATTTCCTTCAATACTGTTCCTTTCTTTATATAGATCTGAGTTTCTGACCTATATTTTTCTTTTCTCTAAAGAACTTATTTTGGGCACCTCATTGGCTCAGTTGGTTAAGTGTCTGACTTGATTTCTGCTCAGGTCATGATCTCAGGAGTTCGTGAGATCGAGCCCCACGTTCAGCTCTGCACTGACAGTGTGGAGCCTGCTTGAGATTCTCTCTCCCTCCCCATCTGCTTCTCCCCCACTCACGCTCTTTCTCTCAGCGTACATAAATATGCATTCAAAAATAAAGAACTTCTTTTAACTTTTCCTGTAAGTCAAGTCTCCTGGCAACAAATTCCCTCTATTTGTGTTTATTTGAAAAAGTCTATATCTCTTTCACTTCTGAAGTATAATTTTGCAGAGTTGAGAATTCTACTCTTTTGAGTTTTTCTCCCAACACTTTAAACATTTCACTACACTGTCTTCTTGCTTGCACTGTTTCTAAGACAACGTTGAATGTAATTCTTAACTTTGTTCCTCTACAGGTAAGGTGCTTTTTCCCTCTGGCATCTTTCAGGATTTTTTTTCTTTATCTTTGATTTTCTATATTTTGAAAATGATATACCTAGGCATGTTTTTTTGTTTTGGCATTTATCCTGTTTGGTGCTCTCTGAGTTTCCCCAGTCTGTTGTTTGGCATTTGACATTTATTTGGAGTAAATTCTCACAAATTACTGTGCCAAATGCCTCTCCTGTTTCATTTTCTTTCTTCTGGTGATATTCCCATTTTGTGTATGTTACAGCTTTTGTAGTTGTTTCATAATCATTGAATATTCTGTTCTGGGACGTTCTTTCATTTTTACAGTATTTTTTTTCTCTTCGCTTTTCTGTGGTTGAGAATTCTATTGATATATCTCTAGCTCAGAGTTTCCCCAACCATGTCTAGTCTCCTAATAAGTCCATCAAAGACATTCATTTTTCAGTTCTGTTACATTCATTTTTTTAATCTCTAGAACTTCTTTTCTGTTCGTTCTTAAGATTTCTCTCTGCTTGCTCTGCCCATCGGTTTTTGCATGATGTCTACTTTATCCATTGGAATGCTTAACCTATAAACATAATTATTTTAAATTCTCTGATAATTCCAACATCCTTACCATGTTCAGTTCTGATGCTTGATCTCTTCAGTTTGTGTGTTTTGTTTTTTGCTTTTGGTATGTCCTATAATTTTTTTTTCTTGATAGACAGACATGATGTACTGAGTAAAACAAATTGCATTAAGCAGGCCTTCAGTAATGTGGTGGTGAGGTATAAGGAAAAAGGAAGTGTCCTATGTCCTATGAGTAGGCCTTAGTCTTTTAGTGAGTCCTGTCCCTGTCTGTGAACTTCATAAGTGTTTCTGAGGCATTTTTCTCCCTTCTTCAGTGGGACAAGATGGCTAGACTGAGCTGAAGTTGGGTATTTATTTCCCTCCTTTAGATCAGTTAGAATCGGTTAAATAGGGGCGCCTGGGTGGCTCAGTTAAGTGGCTGACTTTGGCTCAGGTCATGATCCCAGGCAGTTTGTGAGTTTGAGCCTCGCATCGGGCTCTGTGCTGACAGCTCAGAGCCTGGAGCGTGCTTCAGATTCTGTGTCTCCTTCTCTCTCTGCCCTTCCCCTGTTCACTCTCTGTCTCTCAAAAATAAAAACATTTAAAAATAAATAAATAAAATAAACTGCTTTGCAATAATCTTTAAAAAAAAAAAAAAAGGATCTGGTTAAATAGTTTCCCTGAGTGCAAGCCTTATTAATAAGAACAGAGATTTCTGGCTTATTTCAAAATGGCTCACTGCCCCCTCCTTTGGCCAAAAGCACAATGGATTTTTCTCAGATATCTACTATAGGGTTCTGGTTGAGCTCCCAAATGTAAATCACATAATACTGTGGTGGTCTTCCTATGACTGTTTCCTCCTGGAGTTTTTAACTCTGAAAGTTGTCCACACTGAACCTCCAGCAATTCACCAGTTACTCATCTGGTTTCCCTATCATGGCACTGGATCCCATGGCTATTTCTGCAGCACTTTCTGCCCGTGAGTCTATGTTGTGATAAGCAGTGACTTCCTGTATTCACATGTCTCTTCAATCTTGACAGTTGCCTGCCCTGTGTCCTCCCCTCTCTTATGGATCCAAAAGGAGATAGTGACTTTTAAGTTTGTTCTGCTTTTTATTTCCTGTTAGGAAAGAAGGGTGACTTACATGCAGAAACTAGAAGTTCCTCCAACAATACACTGTTAATAAAAAATACATGATGATTTATCTGCAGAAACCGTCATGAAAAATACACATGGGGAATACATCCATTTTGGAGTAGGTGTGCTAATTCTATCCCTTTCAGTGTATTAGCACCCTTTCAATAAGATCTTGAAGCTCCTCTTCTAAAAAAAAAAAAGGTTGACTATATTTCTTTTTCTCTTAATCTGGGTTGGGTTTATGGCTTGAGTTAGCCAATGAGATATGACAAAATGAAGATGTCGTAGTGCAAGAGCAATCTTCAAGAGGCCTTGCACAGCACCACCTTCTGTGTTCCACCTGTGCCTAAGCCAGCTTGTCAGACATGGCAAAAGTGTAGAGTACAGGAAAGTTAATGCAACCACACCATCCTGGATCAGTTGTTTCCTCTGTCTATGGTCTTTTTAGAAGGACAAGAGTGGAACAGATTTTGTAGCTACAGATATTAACAGTAGGGTGTAAGGCTGCCAGGGTGAATGCACTAGGAAAAGAGGGGTGAGGGAGAGCCCTAGTGCAACAGTGGCTGAGTTTTGCCCTATTAACATCCCATTCTCAAATGGAGAAGTGCAAAGTCACCTAACTCAGGAGAAGACTAGTTCAAAGATATACTCTTTTCCCATAATTTCTGCAATAAAGTTATATGGTGTTCTATATTCCTAAATAATTATCCTGACATTATGACATCCTTATAAGATATCTGACTAAAGACCTGTAAATGTGTTTTTAAATATTAGTTATAATTACTCCATATGTTTACACCACATTTTGCTTTTACCATATGTTAAGGACACCTGTTGCTTTTATTGATTCAGCTTTCATCCTGTTTTCTGTTCTCTCTACTTCCAGGGGGAAATTCGTTCTCTAATGTCGGAATAGAGATGAACCCCATAGGAGTGACCACAAAACTGAGGCTTTGTGGGTATGAGAATGCTCCATACCCCTAACTGGTTTGGCAGTGGATCTACGATCCAACTTATGCAAAGCTAGTTCTCTATAGGAGTTCTCTGTAGTATTTACTGAGAAAGACTGTCCTTTCCCATTGGGTTACTTACATGGTAAAATGGGTCTGAGGCATCTAGAGCCATCTTGCCCATTACTTCTGAGAGAGCTTGTTGAGGGAAAGAGAGTGCCCTGATAATATCATTTAAGTCCCTGGATCCAATCCTGGCTCAAGCTTATGTGCCAGTAGACTTTCTAGATATGTGAGCTAATAAATCCCCTTTAATGCCTAATGTAGTTTCAGTTGTGTTTTTATCTCTTGCAAAAAATGATTTCTAACAAATATATCATGGTTTTGGGATATTGGTAACCACCTCATCTATCCTGCACGCATTAACCTGCTTGATCAAGAACTGAATGTATTATTCTCTGAAATGACACACTCAAGATACATCTCAAGAGAAAGCACTCCCAGCCAAGCCTCTGAAATGGTTACCCAGGAAACTCTGAGAGTCTATACGTGAAAGAAATATCTCAGAAAAAAGTACAGAAATTGATGGAAAATGCCTAAGATACAAGAAAAGTAATATCTAACAACACTGCCACAAAGAATAAGAAATGATTAATTCAAGCAAGAAGCAAGTGAATCAATTTGTGTCATATACATGTTCATGGGTAACAGTGAAAGTTTGTGGAGAGCTAGTTAATCAAGATCTTACAAAGTCTGACAATTCCAGAAAATGAGAAGAAAGTGAGAAAGGGGACAGGAACCTGCTTCCCATAAAACAATGCTAGATGCAAGTTTACCCCTTTTGCCCTCAGCATTTGTCTTACTGGATGGCACTGTGTACTGGATGGCTTGGGTGTCCACTGATGGCACTGCTGTGCCCAGGAGCTATTCTTGTTGTTTTAATCATGATTAGGTAAAGAAAAAAGAAAGAATCCCAGCACATCCCTTATCAGTCTGTGTCTTAAAACCCTCCCAGAGGCAATTTATGGAAATCACCTGCCTTCAATCATGTCCCATTGCTTCGGTACAAGGTCAGTGGCAAGTCAACAAAATCTCTCCTGGTCACTGACATTTCATCTGAAGAGCTTCTTTGGGGAAAGGAGAACTACACCATGTTACAGACAAGGCCCCCTTATTATAAAAGTTTCTGAGTAATGCAGCTATTTCCATCTCCCTACAGAATGGCTCAGAGAGTCAATTCTCTCAACAGAGTCCCTAGAGAGGAAAAGTGTTCAAGCAGTAATCAGTTCTTAAAAGGGAAGTACCTGGTTATTCACTGTTTATATAAAAATAAGAAGGAAGGAATCCTTTAAAAAAAAAAAAGTCTTAGAATCACATTGTACTTTAGTATTAAAAATTCCAGGATCTTCAGGGACATCAAATTTGAAAAGAGCCCTGAGATGTAGATAAGAAGAAAGATATTGTATTCATTTTATGGCTGTGGAATCTGCATTTCAGGGAGCTATACCTTACTTACTCAAGCCATAAAGTAACCAAGTAACAGAGCCAGGATTCAAGCTAACATCTCCACAAGGTACTCATGTGTTCATTTATTTAATAAACCACGACTGAGGGATACCTGGGTGGCTGTCTGTTGAGCGTCTGACTCTCTATTTTGGCTCAGGTCATGATACCAGGGTGCTAATCATGGAGCCTGCATAAGATTCTCTCTCTCTCTCTTTCTCTCTCTCTCTCTCTCTCAAATAAAAAAGTAAACAAACAATATCACAACTGACCATTTATTAAACTTTTGCTACCACTTCAGTACTGGAGATACAAGCTTATATCTAAAGTTACATTGCTTATACCAATTTATATTCTGATGTAATTTCTTTTTTTATTTATTTTTATTTTTATGTTTATTTTTAAAAATTTTTTAACGTTTTATTTATTTTTGAGACAGAGACAGAGCACGAGCTGGGGAGGGGCAGAGAGAAAGGGAGACACAGAACCTGAAACAGGCTCTAGGCTCTGAGCTGTTAGCACAGAGCCCGATGCGGGGCTCGAAGCCACAGCCTGCGATATCATGCCCTGAGCCGAAATCAGACACCTAACGACTGAGCCACCAGGCACCCCTGTTTATTTGTTTTTGAGGGAGAGAGAGAGACATTGTGAGTGGGGGAGTGTCAGACACAGAATGCGAAGCAGGCTCCAGGATCTGCTGTCAGCACGGAGCCTGATGCCAGGGCTCAAACTCTGAACTCACGAACCGTGATATCATGATCTGAGCCAAAGTCGACGCTTAACTAACTGAGCCACCCAGGCTCCCCTCTGATGTAATTTCTTGAGTGGGAGAAAGAGTAGCATTAAAATCAACATGTTTGAGAATTGCCTAAGACAGCATGATGTAATATATCATGTGTATAACAGAATAAAAGAATAGTGGAAGCGATGGACACATGAACAAGTACAGAGAAGAGCAGAAATGCTAAGCAATGAATGGTCAGTTCTAGAAGCTGGAGATTAAAAATTAAAAAGGCTTCCCAGCATAGATGTGATATAAGAGACAGGTGTTGAAATATCAGTAGATTGAGGCTGCAAGTGAATGATGGACCCTAAAAGCAAGAGCAAAGAGTGTGAGGAGAGGAATGGAGTTCATGTATGAAATTATCAGACATTCATGGAGGATCTATAATCATACGTGGTAAATGAAAGACAAGTATTTCTTTTCAAGGACATGTTAGCACTTTTCCTTAATCCTGTAATACCACCCTACGCTTCAGAGAACTTGTCTTTGGTCCTTAAACATCTATTCCCATGATACCTCTTTCATTAATTGTCATTTTTCTTCATTTCTCTCTGGCTTACAGAAGGTGAACACTATAACCAAGAAATCCTACCTAACTCCTAAACTAGTAGTTAAAGTTAAGTATAACAGTATTTCAATAATTCCAGAAGACTGGAAAAGAAAAATAAACAGTCCTAAGGGGGTGTATTTGTATATAGTTGTGCATAAATATGAATATTTTTTTAAAAAACTACCAGTAAACTAAAGTCAAGATAACCCTGCTTTGATTGTAAGCATAAGAAAGATCATGATACACATTTTGTTTTTGAAGACTGAGATTTGTCTGAATCACCTCTTATTTACACCACATAGAGAAGAGGCTCTGATACCCCTGTGGTAATTTACAAAACCTCCCATCATCATGCTTCATGGACTCTCTCATATTAACCCAATATCATAGCTTTCTAAATCATATCTTTTATAGTATTCATGAAGTTATTTTATTCATTCAAGAAAGACATCTCCAAATCATTTTATATGTAAGTTATGAAATTAGGCACTGCCTCTGGTATAGTTTCATGTACCAAAAATGCATTCAGTATCTCCAACTCATCTTTTGGGTATTAAGTCAGGGTATAAATAAATATATTCATTTAGTCACTACCATGTATTCTTTGCTTCTGCAAGAACCCGCTTTGGCTAGAGACATGCCCTGAATTAATCAAACACCCTTGACTAGCTCTTAGTGGCAGAAGATTAAATATTAACTTTTCTTTTAGCTGTTAGTAAAGTTCCTCCATCAAATTAGATATTTTTCATGGTCTCTTGTGTCAGGGTAGTAATTTTTCGTCCCTATAGTTCTCAAACTTTTGGCCTCAGGACTGTGTTCTATTTCTAAAAATTACAGAGGACCCTCCAAAGGCTTTCATTTATGTGAATTGTACCTATCTCTATTTACAATACTAAAAACTAAAGTTAGCACATTTTAAAAATATTTGTATATAAATCCACTTAATATTTATATATAAATCCACTATATACCAATAACAAACTCATTATATGTCAAATAAAAATACATCTATGAAAATAACTATATTTTCCAAAATAAAAGCAATTAGTAAAATAAAGTGGTATTTTTGTTTTCATTCAGTTTTGTGTATCCCTTTAGTATCTAGAATAGAAGTCAAATAGATAGAAGCCAATTTGAAACTCTTCTCTGCTTCTTCATTTAGTGAAGAATAACTGTTAATAATAATTAATAATTAACCTTTTACACAATAAGTAACAATTCAATATGCCCACATTTTGAGTTCTATGTTTGCAGCTGGGAATTCAGTGGTTAATATTTAGAAATAACTCATACACTCATTGAACTTATGTCCTCATTGGGGAAGCAGATAAGACACAAGTAAATAGACAAATTCAATTATGATAAGCATGATAAAGCATATACACAGGAGCTGAGATAAAGCAGAGCCAGGGATACCCACATAGACAGAGTGATGAGTAAAGCCATTTCTGATGAATGTAACTTGAAACTGAGACATCAAGTTGAGAAGGATCTACGGGACAAAGAATTCTAAGCAAAGGGAACAATATAGGCAAATGCCTTGAGTCTGGGGGAAAAATCCAGGGAGATGAAAGAAGATTGCAATGTAGTTAGTATAAGAGATAGTAGCATAAGCTAAATTTGGAGAGACAGGGACAAAAGTATACAGACCTTTTGTGGGCTGCCTGCTAAAGATATTATGAGAGTTAACTGAGAAAATATATGTGAAACCACATCAAGGAGGGGGCTAGTGCATAAAGAGTGCTCAATACATGGAAGTTATTGGGGTCACAATCACCTCTTCACCAGTAATCCCAAGAAGACAGCAAATAGACAACAAGAAATGAGAATGGGCAAAATCCTCTGACGAGATGGCTTGGTCTCTATTTGGAGCAAATCTTGGCTTGGTAAGGGCTCTAGAGAATTTTTACCAAAATAATTAGTGATCTTTTTAGTTAAAAGTTGTCATTTTTCTGGGGCGCCTGGGTGGCTTAGTTGGTTAAGCGTCCGGCTTTCGCTTAGGTCATGATCTCACGGTTCGTGGGTTCGAGCCCCGCGTCGGGCTCTGTGCTGACTGCCAGCTCAGAGCCTGGAGCCTGTTTCAGTCTGTGACTCCCTCTCTCTCTGACCCTCCCCTGCTCATGCTGTCTCTCTCTCTTTGTCTCTCTCCTAGAAATAAACATTAAAAAACATTAAAAAGAAAAGTTGTCATTTTCAGAAAAAAAATCCTAGGAGAGGGATTATAATGCTCAAGTTAACATCTCACAACCTTGAACCTCCTCGCTTTCTCCCACATACATGCAAATTCTTGTGGCGTGTGCACGCACATGCACATGCACACACACACACACACACACACACACAGTGCATGCCCACACATGCAGGTTAGGGTTTTATTTTTTTTTCCACTCTGTTTTGTTTTATAATCAGGATGAAATGCTTTCACCCTATGAAATGTTTTCCCAACCTCCAAGGTCTGGGCTGCAAGTGCCTTCTCTGCAAGTGTACTGTTTTAAAAATGGTCGCATTAAATATGCATTTGCTTTTGAGTTTCTGAGACTGTTTAGGGACTATTTCTTTTCAGAGTAAATCACTTTCAACAGCATATTTAATATGAGATGAGGGTATCTGTCCTACTCATCAGAGTAATAATTTTTTTAAGTCTAGAATTATCCTGGGGGTATTCTCAGCTACATTCTTCTCTTGTTGGGTATTTTATCAAGCTAGTGGTTTTTTTCTTTGGATGTTAGGTTTGATCTCCTGATATTCTGTCTAGTTGATTTGACAATGATTAGGTGACAGGTGTGCATCCTTTGCATTATAATTGCCTTTACTTCTGGCTTCCACTCTTTCCCCTCTTTCCAGTCTTTGACAGTAAATCAGCCAGGATACGCAAAACTATGCTGTGGTAACAAATAACCCCAAAATATAAGTAGCCTACATTGACAGTTTATTTCCCACTCACTTCCAATTATTTTCACTCTGGAATCCAGGTTGACTAAGCAACTTTCATCTGTAATATTTCTGGTCTTACAGCAGAGGGAAAAAGAGCACAGATACCTATGACTTGACTCTATGATATCTGTGTTACTCAGACTAACACATGTTACTCTCACTCACATTAATTGACAAAAACAAATTACATGCGCGGGACTGATACCAATGGGGCAGGGAAGTATAATCCTTTTACAAGGAAGCAGAGTAAACATCTCTGAAAAATAAAAGAGTTTACTGCAGGTCAGTTTCACCAAGGAGCAATCTATACATTCTAGAGGGAGAAGTTAAAAAAAGACATGGGCTCTGGAATCAGTGAGATCTAGCTTTTGATTCTGTCTTTACTACATAATAACTCTATTATGTCAGACTAATTATTTCCAACTTTTAGCCTTAGTGTTTCCTTATTAGAAATAGAGTGATAATAATAGTCTCAAAGAACCACTGTGAAAATCAGAGACATGTAAAGATATGTAAAGTAGTGTCTAATCCATAGAATTGTTCAATCTATTTTAGGTTTTATCTTGAATTGCCTGATTTATTTTCTCTATTCCAATTCTGTGTAATATCCATTGCAGTATGACTTTTTCCTACCATTTTACTGCTCTAAGGTCATAGAGGCTACTTACTTACCAAAAGGACATAACTTAGTCCTTAGCCTACTTGATGTCACATTTACCACCACTGATCATTCCCATGTTGAAAGTCTTTCCTCTTCCTCCAAGGCTTAGGCTGTGCCTTTATACTTTACCAATTGCTTCCTTTCCAGCTCCTCCTTTTTCTTTTTTTATGATTTTTAAATATATATTTAAGAGAGAGAGAGAGAAGAGAGAGAGAAGAATGACCAGGAGAGTGGCAGAGACACGGAGACAGAATATGAACCAGGCTCCAAGCTTCAAGCTGTCGGCACAGAGCTCCATGTGGGGCCGAACTCACGAGAAGTGAGATCATGACCTGAGCCAAAGTCAGAAGCTGAACCAACTGAGTCACCTATGAGCCCTCAGCTCCTCCTCTTTCTTGCCATATACTTGGTGCTGACTTTGCCTAGATCCAGCCTGGATTGTCTTCTAACTATACCTCTACCTTGTGAGACAGATGCAGAGGTAATAGCAGAGATTTCATGGCCGAGGAGTTCTGGATCTTAATCTGACTTCTGCTACTTACTCCTATACAGCCTAATTCACCATTTCTTCATTGGCAAATCAGGATTTAAAGATTTATTGGAAATATTAAATACAGATGTAGTAACTAACACTGTGCTTACAAACACCAAGTGTGTAACACATTTTAGTTCCCTCCTCTGTCCATACCTGCCTTGAAAAACTTCTGCAAATTCTACCACTTAATGTAAAAGGTATTCAAAATCATAGTTGTTGCCTTTTCTACTTGATAGTTTCAGGAGGAATAGGTTTCAATAAGAAATGTCAATGTTTACTGAAAATTTTATTTTCTTGAGACTGTGCTTTGAAAGAAGACTTATACATACATAAGAGAACATACAGAACACAAAAGAATCTAACTGTATTTACCTCAGATCTTAATATAGTATAATTGCAATAGTACAATGAACTATGAGATTTAGTGTTAAACTACCTTGATTCAATTATTGGCTCGAACATCCTATTTTTGTGATCCCAAGAGTCGTTTAACTCCTCTTTAAATTTCCTTATCTGGGAGTGCCTGGGTGTCTCAGTTGGTTAAGCATCCAACTTCAGTTCAGGTCATGATCTCGCAGTCCATGGGTTCGAGCCCCATGTTGGGCTCTGTGCTGACAGCTCAGAGCCTGTAGCCTGGTTCAAATTCTCTTTCTTCCCTCTCTCTCTGCCCCTACCCAACTCATGCTTTGACTCTCTCCATCTCTCAAAAATGAATAAACATTAAAAGAAACTAAAATAAATAAACAAATTATTAATTTCCTTATCTGTAAAGTGGGTGGGGCAATGCTAATAATCTCACTGGAATGTTGAGAGGATTCAACTTGTTTATATAAGAAAAGTGCTTAAAGAATTAGTTGGCATGTAATAAGCATTCAATAAGTATTAGATATCATCATCATCCATAGAAATTATATTGCTGGGAAGAGAGCTTTTGCATTGCCTACCAAGACATATCGCTGCTCAATTAGGAGTGATTCCTACCCTCATTCCTCACTGAAGACTGTTGTGTGTTCTAGTTTCCCACTTTTCCATTTTCTCTCCTTCCACTCCAGGATAGCAAAGTATTTGCTTCTGGCCTCAAAGGGATGTCAGGAGGATTCATGAGATAACATCCATAAGGCACTTTGAGCCCTTGGAAGCAAGGTGTTTGATAAATAAAAGGTTATTACCATTGCTAGTGATATCTTATATTACTCTAGCCCTTCTCAGCCCAGAGGGATCCTGAAATGGTTTGCAAAACTTGAAGCACAAATAAGAATCATTCAATAACAGCTGAATTGAAGCAATCACTGCACATACAACCATTGATTCTTCACAGCCTCTAGTGATCTAAACCCAGTGGTTTCACCAAGGGCATAAAAAGCACTGAAACTGATTCAAAGGGTGCTTTGAGGTATCAAGTATTTTAGGGGTCAGTTCATTGAGCAGAACAGGAGGCAGACACTGACTCAGACACTCAAAATTATGTGAAAATCACAAGTCAATGAGAGAAACCAGCAGGTCAAATTCTAGACTAAACAAGGATGAGGTATGGCTCAATATGGAATTCCCTTATGGTTTCCTGGTCACATATTGAAAGTCTACCCTCTATAAAACAAGTTGTGCCTTTAAGACAATCTAAATTAAGAAAAAAAAAAAAAAAGGCTGCAAATATGCAAACTTTCCCTAGTCTTTCAAAGCAAATCCCTCCACAGCACAGTGTTATTCCAAGAACCAATCTGAAGTACATCAGCCTTAAACCCATGCTGTCCTATATGCACCGTTCACTTAGTTGTAGTTGAACTCCTGACAGTCCACTAATTCTGCCTTATCTATTACAAAGAATCTCTTAACCAAACCTTGGCCATACTTTCCTCTTCATTTCAGTCTAAAGCCATGACTCTGGAATTTGACTCTTCATCATTTGACTCTTTGGGACTGCTCACTGACACTCATTTTCTGTGTGAAGGTCCAGATGAGGCACTGAGGTGACCTGCAGTCAGGGCTTCTACTATCAACCATCATACAGAAGTCATATACATCCTGTCAAGCGGGAGTAAGCCAAATGTCACAGCCAATTGAATCCTATCCTGCAGAATCAAAAGAGTCATCTTAAGGAAAATAGTAAAGTTTTAGCTTTAGGCTCCTGATTCCATCTGCCTCATTAAGCCTGTCTTCTCATACCTATACCACAAAGAAGTTTCAAATATACACTTGAAATGTTGAACAAGAAGCTTAATGAATTAGTAGCATCTCTGCCAGTTTTAACAGCAAATCAACTAACATATAGTCATTTTAAAAGTTTAGGAAAATGAAATGAAAAAAAAATAACACATTGGTTAGTATAGATTACATTTGGGCATGACAATATTTGAGGAAAAAACTAGATATTTACTGTATAATCTACATCAAAGATAAATCCATAGAGATGTAAGATTTAATTTTTTTAATGTATTATTTATGAGAGAGACAGAGACAGAGACAGAGCAAGAGGGAGGGAGGGGCAGAGCAAGAGAGAGACACAGAATCCAAAGCAGGCTCCAGGCTCTGAGGTGTCAGCACAGAGCCAGATGTGGGTCTCAAACTCACAAGCAGTGAGATTGTGACCTGAGCCAAAGTTGGACACTCAACCAACTGAGCCATCCCAGCTCTCCAACATGGATGTAAGATTTAAAAGGGGGTAAAAAGCTTTAAAAATCCTAGAAGAAAATAGTAAAGAATTATGATATGATCGCAGAGTGGGTGTGGTTAATTTTAGTGGGACATTAAATATAGGGATGATCTATAATTTTTTTAATATTGTTACAGAACATAATAAAACCAGAGGCCATTAAAATATGAGGGTAAAATAAGAAACAAAAGAGAAAATTTTTGTAATTTAAATGAAAAACAAAAGGTTATCATCTAATTGGAGGTAAAACATGCCTATAAGACAAAGGAGAACAGTATAAAAACTTAAGGAAAAAAATGGTAAAAAGAGAGGTAGAACAGATTTGCAGAAATGAAGTATAACAGAAACGCAAGATCCTTCACACCATTCATAAACACACTCTATGTAAATCAAAACAGTGAGGTGTCATTTCTGAAGAGTGTTAATGGAAATACAGAGCAAAAAGCATTCATATAAAGTTGGTAGGGACACAAACTGGTACAATGTTTTCCCAGATAGTTTTCCAATATCAAACTTTACATGGGTCTGTGCTTTCATATAGCATCTTCAATTCTAGTAATCTATTCCAAAGATATATCAGTATAAATATATATGAATCGGGGAAAAGTTATTTATTGAAGCAATGTTGATAGTAAAGAAAAACTGGAAATATCTTTAATGTTTACTATTACCTGTTAGAAATATTGCAGAGATGTATGTACATAAATGACTTGAAAATGTAAAATAAGCAGGTTGAATCCCATTTTTGAAAAAGAAAATACACACACCTACATATGTGCCGTGTGTCTGTGTGTGTGGTACATATATACAGATAAAAATACTTGAAAAGATGTAAACCAAAATGTTATTAGTGGTCACCTTTGGGGTACTGGAATGGCAGCACTCTTTCTGTATTTTAAGGTTATTTTTGATCAGTTTTTTTTTTATTAGAAACGTGTATGTTTTCTAAAATGAATAAAAGATACAAATTAAATCAAAGCAAGAGCATGTGAGCAAGTTATGGAACAAGATTTATAACAAGGTGATATTTGAAATAACGTTAAGTATCCAAAACTAATACTCTGAATATCTCAACAGAAATCTATTATCAGTAGTTAACCCTGAAGGTGAAATTATGGTGGGATTTTGCCATAATTTTTTAACTATAATTATACACTCTTTAGAGAATTTTATTTTATTTTTATTTTACAGTATCATTCAACACCAGAAAATATAAAAATGTGACCATAAATATAGTCTTAAAGCCGAATCTCAGCACTGTGCTGGCCACCATGACTGAAGATTTTTGGGTGACCCAGGGGTATCTTCTTACCTCTCTAGACTCAAGTTTCTTTTTTCAAGATTATAGTGATAGTATCAGCCTCTCACTATATATATTTGTTCAATTTAAGGGTGAATTGGAAACAATGCCTTGACTTGTCCTAAAAGCCAGTATTATAAAAACATTAAAATGCTCGGAACTGAGCAGAAAATTCAGTAAATATACCAAGTTTCCAATTCTTCAGGATTGAAGGTTGACTAACATAAATAATTACCACTTACTTGAGTGCATCATTAACTCTCATTTAGTCACCAAGACTTAGATGAGTTATCTCTACCTCTGGGGAGTATCTCTGATTTTCCTCCAACCCACCCATCTACCTCACTCCAAGCCAGGTGAGATGCTGCTTAATATGCACTTTCCAAACTCTGTTTAGGTCTTTCCTATTCTTTTTTTTTTTTTTTTTTTTTCATTTTATTAGGCAGACTTTCATTCCTTCAACCGACTTTCAGCAAACACTTTTATACAGGCTCTTGAGATATAGTGCTGAGTAACACGAGAGGCCCTGGCCTTCTAGAAGCATATAGTTCAGTAGGGGGAGCCAACGCTAATCATATTAAAAAATATACACTTATAAAGTTTTTTTAATGTTTATTATTTTTGAGAAAGAGAGAGTAAGTGAGTGCAGAGGAGGGGAAGGGAAGAGAGAGAGGAGACACAGAATTAAGCAGGTTCCAGGCTCTACGTTGTCAGCATAGAGCTTGATGCTGACATGCTCGAACTCACGGGCCATGAGATCACGACCTGAGCCCAAGTCAGATACTTAAACAACTGAACCATCCAGGTGCCCCCAAAAATATACACTTATAAACAGTGACAAATACTATGAAGGAAAATTACACAGGACAACAAAAGTGCAAAATGAAGACGCTAACCAGCTTATTTTACAATATTATAAATAGTTCTTCCACTAAACTGTGAGGCTCCAGAAGACAGAGACTCTTTGTCTTGTCTGTCTTGTTCTTTGTCATGTTTTCTGTCTAGTTTTTTCAGCTTTGCAGTTTTTGTACTTGTTTTTTCCTTTGTCTTGTTTTTTTAGCTTTGTACCGCATCCAATAGACAATAAATACTCAGCTTCTGTCTAACTGAATTGAACAGATCAGATTTTTTTCCCTGTATATTCTGTGATGGCCCAATAATCTGAAAAGTGATTGAGCTACAAAGTAATCATTGTTTCAGCCATGCAGACTTGATATTCATTTATAGTAAGAAACGCTGATATTTCAGACTGAGCTCCCTTTCCTTATTCAGACTAATAATTTTTATTACTATTATTATCAAGTTTACTGTCCATTCCCACTGTATTATAGGTGGGCAGTATAGGGGAAAAAGAGGAGAAACAGTAGGAAAAAGAACAGATATCTTGGTAAACAGAATGTCAATAGTATAGTCGAATTTAGCGACAAAAAAATAGTATCCATATCATCTTCTGCAGTTACTTAAACAAATGCAGTCAGCTATAATAGCATATATGCTGTGAGTTACTTAACTTCTCAAATTGTATTTCCTTACTTCCAACACAGTGGCAACAATTCCTATTTTTCACTTAAGCATTAAAAAGTTTAAGATAGTTGAAGTGTTTGGAACATTAAATGACATAAAGTAGGCACCCAAAATATTAATAACATTAATAATGTTTATTCTTTTCTCCAAGTGGTTCTGAACCAGGGGCAATTTTGTCCTCCGGGGATTCTAGGTAATGTCTGGACACATTTCTGGTGATCACAATTGATGGAAAATACAGTGGATAGAGGTGATGGATGCCTCTAAATATCCACAATGCATAGGACAGTTCCCACAACAAATACTCATCAAATGGCCCAAAATATCAACAGTATCAACATTGAAAAATCCTGCTGGATTCTTTCCTTCCTTAAATCTAATATCTCATGTCTTAAGACAGTTCAGGGGAATTTACAGGACACATTCTGACAGCACATAAAGACACAATCTAAGATTTCCTTAGAAATCTTCCCATTCTTTCCTCAACCACTATAAGCCTGTTTTCACACCCTGTGCTTACCATTCAAAGCCTATCACTCCTTTGCCACAGTATCTCCAAGTCCTTTGCCTTGTGTATCCAGAGGGTCCGTGTTCTTCAGTGTTGCAATGACTATGTTCCTTTGCTCCCCAAAGCCCCAGTCTGTCTCCTTATGGTCCTTAAAATCCAGTTTAACTGGGTTGAATTGCCTTTATATTCCTCCACTCCTCTATAACTGCAGATCCCTCTAATTCTCTCACTCTGACTCTGTCCCTTCCCTCATTTCCACTGTTCACCAATTGAAGTCAATATATTAGCCTTAATTTATTTGGGGAATCTAAACAACACACCATAGAAGTTAGCTTCTATAGAATATATTTACTTTTTGCTATGCTGTTACAACAGTGAAGTTAATAAAACTGACATCTAATTACAACTAACAAGCATGGTCTTATTAAACTAAAACAATAAAGAAAGCAGTAGAGATTGCATTACCCATCCTACACACTCTCACAAGAATGACTAGCCTCTACCCAAACTATCGATCGTTCGGTGTCCCTGCCTGAGACTCCTGATTTGAACAGATGGGCAGCCCCAGCCATACTGGCTAGTTCGCACCTGGGTTCCCAGGGCAAGGAAAGAAACCTGGAACTTCATAGAAGGGTTAAAACCAAGCAACAATCCTAAAATATGCTGTCAGTATAAAAAAAAGGGAGGAGCCCTGTGAAAGAGGTGCACTGGAGAACAAGAGGGACAAAAATGCAAGAGCCAGGCAGAATTTGTGGGTCAAGCTTGGAGACTTGGGAGAGAAGGCCAGGATGTCTGCTGTGAGCAAGACTGTGCTGCTGAGGCCTCTTTCTCATAGTCTAAGTGTTGAATGGATGTCTTGGTTTGTGTTAGAAGTATAAGATCAGAGCAGAGAAACAGAGACTCCAAGTGTGGGAAGGAATCAGAAGAGAACCATCTCTTCTCTATAATCTTGGAGGGCATGTTGCTAAAGCCATCTCTGGTACAAAACAAGATGAAACAAAATAAAACAAACAAACAAAAAACTAAATGGAATCGTGAAATCCTGGATTTTCATCAAGACACAGTTTATTCTTCAGAAGAGCAGGAATAGCATTGCTTCAGATTAAAAGCTACATTTCAAAGATCCAAGTTCTATTTGCAGGCACATCAAATGCCAGGTTCTCTAACAGAAGTGATAAGGATAGCTACCACCTTAGACAAACTTCAGAGAGCTCTCACACGCGTTGCCTCCTGTGATCCTTACTAAAGCCCGGTGAGATCAGGAGTTCAAGCAATCACCCTTCTCAGTTCAAAGAATTCAGAAATGAAAACTCAGAGTGTAGTGACTCTAGGTCACATGCTGAGGGCATGGGTACAACTATATCTAAATCTACTACTTTTAAAAACCATTCCTATTTCTCCTTGAAAAACAATAAAATCTACACATTAAGCATACAGACTCTAGAACTACATTGCCTGGGTTCAAATCCCAGCATGCCCAATTACTAAGTACCAGGCAAGTTACTTATCTTCTTTGTGTCTCAGTTTGTTCATCTGCAAAGTGGGTTTAATAATAGCACTTACCTCCTGGAACTGTGGTGAGGATTAGGAATTAACATGCAAAATGCTTTAAAGCATTTCTAACATGTTCCTTATGAACACTAAAAAATCATGAAGTTTTCTGGTTTTTAAGCTTTACTCGTATAAACTAAAATTTTAACATATTTATATAAGCTTTATTGCTTATAAGAAAGTGAGTGAAATTATCCTCATTTTATTAATTTATTTTTGAGACAAAGAGAGTGAGCACAAGTGGGGAAGGGACAAAGAGAGAAGGCGAGAGAGAATCTTAAGGAGGCTCCATGTTCAGCTTAAAACCCAACATAGGGCTCAATCTCACAACTCTGGGATCTTGACCTGAGTCAAAATCAAGAGTTGGATGCTTAACCAACTGAGCCACCCAGGCACCCCATCCTCATTTTATATGTGAGGAAACTGAGATGTCAAGTTACTATTTCTGCATTAACCAACCTCAAAAAGTAGTGGCATATACATAATAAATGCCATTTGATTATACCCCAGATTGCTTGGATAAGAGTTTGGGACAAGACACAGTAGAGAAGTCTTCTCTCTTCCCCACATGGTCTACAGCTTCAACTGGGAGATTCAAGGGTTGGAGAATGGGATTTGGTGGCACCTTCATTCACATGTCTAGGGATTGAGGCTGGCTACCAGCTGGGACCTGAGCTGGGCTAACGGCTAGAATGCTATATGTGTTCTCCCTCTGTGTGACCTGGGTTTCCTCTGGAGCAGAGCAGTCTCAGGATACTGGAACTTCTCACACAGCAGTTCAGAGTATCAAAGATTCAAGTGGAAGCTATATCACTTTTTGTGGTCTATTCTTGAAAGTCACACAGACACATGGGGCTCCTGGGTGGCTCAGTTGGTTAAGCATCCAACTTCGGCTCATTTCATGATCTCACGGTTCGTGGGTTTGAGCCCTGCATCGGGCTCTGTGCTGACAGCTAGCTCAAAGCCTGGAGCCTGCTTCAGATTCTGTATCTCCCTCTCTCTCTGACTCTCCCCTATTCATGCTGTCTCTCTCTCTCTCTCAGAAATAAATAAAAACATTTTAAAAATTTAAAAAAAAGAAAGCCACACAGACACATTCTAATGATTGCAGCAAATCACAAGACTGCCCCAATTCAATGAGAGGGAAATTAGACCTCACCTCTCAGTGGAGTAGTAGAGATTTTTGGAAAAACATGTGGGATGGCAAATATTATTGCAATCATCTTTGGATGATGCAAGGCACTACACATAGGAAGACAGGATTTGCCAAAACTTCTACAAAAAGTAAGTGAATATGCTAGAAGAGAAATGCCCAGCTTTTGATTTCTAAACTTGCTCTTTCACTGGCATCCCAGACCTCTGTCATTTGTAAATAATATCAGCTCATCTTGCACATGCGCTGCCAGGTACATCCGAAGGTCTGGACCTACAGAGATACAACTGAGGACAAGCAGATTGCACTGGGTAGGCATCTCAATAAATTGTACAAACTTGTAATGGGAATTTACCATTAGGCTTCTTCCTCCCCCATGCCTTGCATACTATCTCCTTTTTTAATTAACCCTTGGGAAAAAATTAAAATGGGTCAGATTCGCCAGCACTGATTGGACCCCTTCAATGAATACATAAATAACTGTGTGGAGCTCCAGCTCAGTGCTTTGTCTTTCAGCCCACGAGGCTAGCCTCACTTTCTGTTCTTTTCTGTCTGGTCTTTCCTTTGTGACTGCTTCTCCTCATGTCCTCTTCTATCAGAATGGTCCAAGCCACCACTGTCTCTCTCCTGGATTAGACAATAGCCCCTAATTCATCTCTCTGCTTTAGTTCTCATATCCATCAGCCTTTTCTCAACATACCAGCCAGAGTAAACCTTTTTTAAAAACAATTTTTAACATTTATTTATTTGAGAGACAGAGCATAGCAGGGGAGAGGTAGAGAGGGAGGGAGATAAATCTGAAGCAGGCTCCAGGCTAGAATTCAACATGGGACTTGAACTCACAAACCACGAGATCATGACCTAAGCCGAAGTCAGATGTTTAACTGGCTAAGCCAGCCAGGCGCCCCCAGAATAAACCTTCTGACACCTAGGTCAGATAATGTCATGACCTTCTAATTCCCATTTCATTCATGGTAAAAGCCAAAGTCCTGACAAGGTCTGATGTAATCTGGGCATCTCTTTGATCTCATCTCCTTTAAGTCTTCCCCTAGCTTGCTCTATCCATGCTTACTTCTCTTTTAAATATACCATGCAAGAGTCATCATAAGAGTGTTTATATTTTCTCTCTGCTGGACTGCTCTTGCCCTAAATATCCACATGACCAACTTTTACACTTCCTTATTGTCTTTGCTCGTAAGTCAGCTTCCTGGGGACATCTTTCCTTGAACACAGCATCAAAAATGGTAAATGCTCTCTCTCTGCAGTTTCTATCCCCATTCCTTCATTTACCACCGAACAACAAATTTTGTATTTACATTCTCTATTTGTACACTGTGTATCTCCTGCTACCCCTACATATCCCTATACACTAGAAAGTAGCTTTTGGGAACAAGATTTATTTGTTGATCTGTTTTATTCACTGTGGTATCTCTAGAATCTAGAGCAGTGCCTGACACATCACAGGTGCCAGTGAGTATTTGTAGAGGAAATAAATGAATATATGAGTGTGGTAATACTGGCTGTGCATTTAGGCAAAGGTTAGGTGGTAACTGAAGAAACAGGAACACTTTTATCTAAAACTATTTTGGACTAGTTAACCAAAGAAAAGAGGATGTTTCCCCATGGCTCAGCCTACTTTATTGCACCACTGGTTGTTGGGACTCAAATCCACCTATAAAAATGGTTGTTAGGGCACCTGGGTGGCTCAGTCAGTTAAGCGGCTGACTTTGGCTCAGATCAATATCTCACAGTTCATGAATTCAAGCCCTCCATCCCCATATCTGGCTCTCTGCTGTCAAGCAGAGCCCATTTGGGATCCTCTGTCCCCCCTCTCTCTAATTAAAAAAATATTTAAAGAATATATACCACATCTTCAGAAAACTCTGAGACAGAAAGGCATGTTTTTTAAAAAAATTTAATGTTTATTTTTCTTTGAGAGAGAGAGAGAGAGAGGCATTGCATTAGTGGAGGAAGGGCATGGGGGCGGGGGGTGGGGGGTGGCGCACAGAATGTGAAGCAGGCTCCAGGATCTGAACTGTCAACACAGAGCCCCATGTGGGGCTTGAACTCCCAAGCTGTGAGATCATGATCTGAGCCAAAGTTGGATGCTTAACCGACCTAGCCACAGGTGCCCCTAGAAAGGCATACGTTTTATCTGGGCAGGATCCAGGAATTCCCACTTTTCCTAGCCCCCATGCTATCCAATAGTCCTCATATCCTACTGTGGTAGACAGAATAGTGGTCCCCTAAAATGGCCACATCTTAATCCCTGAAACCTGTGAATATGTTGTGATATATATGACAAGGGGAAATTCAAATGGAATTACGATTCCTACTTAACCTGAGATGTGAGAAACTGTCCTGGATTTGAATCCAGGTGGCTTCAATGCTATTACTGTAAGAGTCCTTATAAGTGAAAGAGGAGAGGAGGAGCATTGGAGGGAGAGAAAGAGACATAATAATGGAAGGGTCAGAATCAGAGAAAGTGATAAAGCTATACCAGTAGAGATCAGAGTAATGCACATGCTGGCTTTGAAGAAAGAAAGAGGCCATGGGCCAAGGACTTCCAGTGGCCTCTACAGACCTGAGAAGACAAGAAACCAGATTCTCCTCCAGAGTCTCCAAAAGGAACACAGCCCTGCTTATATCTTGACTTTAGCCCAGTGAGACTCATTTCTGAACCCTAGATGTGTAAGATAATAAATCTGTGTTGTTTCACACCACCAATTTGATGGCAGTTTGTGACAGTGGCAATAAGAAACCAGGACACTTACTGATTTCTAACAAACACCTCCATCATTAGCAAAACCATCTAAAGACAAAAGAAAATCCAGCCTGAAAGTGCACAGTCCTGCTACAGCATCTGACAGAGAGAAAGGCAATCATTCTTGGCCCTGCCATTCAACTTACATCTGCCCTGAAGGGAGAGGTTCGAGTGCCTCTCTTTCATCAAGTACAGAGAGCAAACGTTATCACTGGTCGTAAAGTCCTGGCGATAAACTTAATTTTCTATACTCCAAATGCCATCCAAATAACAACTCTGGCTAAAGCTATTTTTTTTTTTAAGACATATTCTGAAGATGTGGCTGAACTAGACCAGTAAAAGAATAATAAGTACTTCTTTCCTTTTAGCAACTGACAAAACATGCTTTCAACTCAAAGTGAAAAAATAAAAAATAAAGATTAAAATGCATCTTCCATGAATTATAAGTTGAATTTTTAAATTTAGCCCAATTCATGTAAATTCCTACCTATTACTCCTAATTATACCATGTTCCTCTTTTTTTCCCTTTTTTAGTGATGACTACAGATGAAGAAAGAAAGAGCACTAGAAGTTGATTTTTTTTTAAAAAAAGGATGTGTTTTCTCAATTCAAAATGGGAAAGGATTTCAACAGCAGGTCTGTAGATTTTTGAAAATCCTAATTAGACTGAATTAAATGACTAAAATGCTACTAATTACTTTTTAATTTCAAGAGAGATGTTTACAAAGCACAGTATAATGAGTAATACAGCACTTCAAATGATTACTAATGTTGCCATTTTGTCTGACTTAATCTCAATTAGTATAAATCACATTGTCATCATTGTTAATTGCCATTTCTTTCAAGCAAAATGCTAATTTCTCTTTACAATCTTACAATTGCTGTTTGTTTTCCTCAAAATATTCCATTTGAAAGGCCTAATAAAGAGAACATTTATAGCCCCTGTATTTTTCTGCAGTTTGAAGCAAATGCATTTGTTTGTTATCCTTTTTGGAGAGTAGTGGTAATTCCTACTTACTTCTTAATAAAATGGATTTGTTAACTTTTAGCTCTGTTGTCTCACTGGATGGAAATGCACGGGCAGCTATCGTTCCAAGGAAGAGTTGTCTCGATCTGAATGACAGGTAGAAACTTCATTAATGAATGCTAAGAGGCATCATTTGTTTTACCTCTCTGAAGAAATTCATCATAAAGAGGGAGGAAACAGCCTTTAATCAAGAGAATATAGAATCGTTCTGGTTTTTTTCCTCCAGCTTCTTTTCATTGTTCTTCTAGTCATGTGGAAGTAAAACTCCCTTGAGGGAATTATCTCATCAGCCATAGGCTATTGGTTTTCCAATCCACTGTGTCATTGGATATCCTTGGGAAATTTACCCCTAGTTTTTGCTCAGTCATAAACACAAGGAACCTGAAGAATCATGAAGATTTAATAATTCCCCAATGAGACTCTAACATTACACTATTGTTTTAAGAGCTCTTCTAGATTAATCTCATTTTTCTGTAAAAAAAAAAAAACACACACAAAAGGTTAGGAATTGAATATTAACAATGTTAAGTTTCTTCTTTTTTCACACACATATTTCTCTTAAGTTTTTGGTGTATGTTTTATTTACTTATTGTCCGAAAACAGACTGCTCCAAAACTGATTCGTTTCAAAAATAAAATATCGTTTTTACTCATGATTTGCTAAGAATTTGGGGGATGCCTTGACTGGGGCATTGGTGAGGCATGTGCCAACAGTGGAGGCACATGTTGGTAAGGTAAAGATCTGCTTCCAGAAGGGCCTCTTGATGCACATTTCTGGCAACTTAGGGCCACTCACGTCATGTTACTTCACACAGTGACTCGTCCTTCAGAGTGTTCATGAACTTTGGGCTTTTCATAGCGTGATGGCCTCCACATAGTTAAACTTCTTTCATAGAAACTCTAAGAGCAGGTATTCCAAAAGACTGGTAGAAGGTGCATCTTAGAAGCTCCAAGATGTCTCTCCTCCCAAATTCTATTGTTCAAACTTATTAAGGTAAGCCGTATTCAAGGACAGGGAAATGATACTTTCTTACAAGGGAGGAGTAGCTAAGAATTTTGCTTCCATCTTTATTTTACTGCAGTACTTCTAGCTTACGTGCAAGCTAGCAATAAAATAACATGATTTAGGGGCACCTGGGTGGCTCAGTCAGTAAAGTGTCTGACTTCATGTTGGCTCAGGTCACGATCTCATGATTTGTGAGTTGGAGCCCAGTATCGGGGTCTCTGCTGTCAGCATGGAGCCTGCTTCAGATGCTCTGTCCTCCTTTCTTTCTCCCTCTTCCCAGCTTGTGCACTCCCTCTCTCTCAAAAAATAAATGTTAAAAAAAAGAAGAAGAGGGAGACTGCTGTCTCTGCACACACAGAGGAAAGACCATCTGAGGACAGACAGCCCTCTACAAGCCAGGAAGAGAGCCCTGACTAGAAACCAAATTGCCTGGCACCTTGATCTTCGACTCTAGAAACTGTGAGAAAATAAAGTTCTATTTTTAAACCCTTCCAGTCTGTGGTGTTTTCTTATAGCAGCCGAAATTAATAGGTCACATTTGGGATTTTATATGATTTCCATGCTAATATCATAATTTTTGGCAGGCAAAACTGCCATAGTTGAGGAGTTCTGTTGATTTTGGTGTCTTCAGTATTCATTTCTCCTTCTTCTGCTAATAGCAAACTGATTTTTCTTTAAGAGCTCATCCTTTTCCCTTCCAATGCAGTATTCTGGGACTGCCAAACAAAGACCCCTTTGCTATTTTTGGACGAGAAGTGGCTATTTTACTTGACAGGCCAATGAAATGCTTTCCGCCAGAATTTAAATCATGAGGAGTGACACAGGGATGAGAATTACTTGGTCTTCATCCCTCCTGATGTTGGCACCCTGCAACGTCAACACTTAAATCTTCTCAAGCTCCTTTATTCTAAGCTTTCCCAAACATGGTCCTTTAGGGCTTTCCTTTGAGTCTGTGAGCTACTTTCGAGTCTTCCATTTTTGTTGTTGTTAGAAATTAAAATAGCCACAGTTTTCTAATTTTTCAAAATAAAACCAAAAACCCTAACACATACAGAAATTGGTACCATCAGTGGAGTTACCCATAAATACTACAATAAAAGATCAATGAGTACAAAGATACAAAAATCAGGAATCATTAGGCATGAAGGATATAACTTAAAAATACATTAAGCAAACACCGATGGAAATTCAAGAAGAAAATAACAAATCCATAGACATAGTTGGAGACCTAGAACTAGGCAATAATCAATATATAGAGAAAAGAGCAAGTCAGTACACAGATTTGTTAAATTAGTATCTAGTAACTTAATATACAATTTGTATAGCCTTTTAGCTTTCAAAGCATTTTTACATGTGCTCATTCACATCCTCTCCTTCCTTCTCTAAAATAAACCAGTTAAGCAAGGAAAAATGTGATTTGTGGAATTGTCAGAACTATTTAGAACTCGAGAGTCTAGTTTTTAAATTGTATTCTTTTTCCTCCATGTAGCTTACTTTCTTGGTTATATAGCTTATTTTCTTGGTCATACCAGCCAGCTCACTACTCCCTGCTCATGAGTGAGATTTTGAAGCAGTAGACGTATACTCCTAAATGGTGATTTACTAGATAAACTCACAGAGACACCAATCTAATAATGTACAGAAGGTGTTTGGCCTGGCACCTGGCCTACAGTGAGTATTCAATAAATGTCAGTTATTACTACGCTGAATACCATGAGGAGCTCTCTATTATTTCTAAGTTGATTTTTCCTCTGTCTTGTGTTCCAAGACAGTCATTTGTAGTATTCGAAGCAAGCACCCAGTGGTCTCAAAATATTATTCTGGATGTGATCTCGAGCCCATAACCTTTCTATATGGCAGTAAGCCTTGACAGACCCATTCATTAAATGGTAAGAAGCATGGATCTAGGATCAAAACAGAAGTCAAATCTTCAACAGCAAGGCAGTTGCTAGGTCTCTGAATTTCTCTTTTAAACGCCCTAAGGTTACCTAAGTTTCTCAATTCTGCTGATCCAGTGTGAAAGAAAATTCCTTCAGATAGCACCACAGCATTTGAATTCCATCAGAAGCAGATGAGTTTCTTTTGCAGACACTACTAGCTGGTACTTCACAAAGTCTTGTCTTTGAGGCTGATACTAGAATCAGGTTGTAACAAGAGTTGGAGTCTAATAAAACCAGTGATATTTACTCCTTAATGCAGTCTCTCTTTCCAGGGTGTGCTTCCTCTGAAGATTGATCACAGTTTTTATTGTGTGAGCTTGTAAAATGCAAAATGATTAAAGGTACATCTATTTTTTTTTTTAATCCCATCTCTGTCATTCCTGTAGTCAACAGCAGCAGAGTCCTGGCAGTTTCACATACACTTACATGAAAGGTCAGGTTTAGCCATCAGCGCTGAAAAAAATCTTAAAGGGCAAGAATGCTGTATTGTAATGAGTTTGGGGAGCTGACTATAAGTGGAAGGACTTGTGATCTTGCAGAAAGCCTCCCATTTCATTTCTCGTCCCCAGTATGAGCCTAACTAAAGAGATCCATTTCCATATCGGTATAGAGCATTAAAAAAAAAAAAAAAAAAAGTCTTCTCAAGATCCGGAGTATGAAATGATTCTGTTAAAGTCCTTCTTATCTTCTTGGGCCCCACTGCCTACTTCTTAGACATTCCAGGACACTTCTTGATTTTGACTTCCACCTGGATGGATTCAGGCTCACTGCTGGCTGCCAAGGTCTCTCACCCTTCCTTTGTGAACTCAATTCTGCTCATTTCCATTGTGTCTCACATCAAGTTTCCAAAATGTACTTTTCATTTAGGAATTTTAACGTGACAGGAAAAAGAGCTCAACAAAACTGTTGTGGATGGAGAGTGACTGAAATGAAATTATGAAGTGTGTGCTCTGCATGGCTTCTACCATAACTTCAGAACTGTGGTAACGGTTCTGTCTCTTCCTCCTACATGGCCTCAAGTAACCAAAGAACATACCCACATATGTCCCATTTCTCCCCTGGCCACCCTTGTCCTAGAGGATAGACTGTTACTTACTATCCAGGCTGTTGTTATAATAAGAAGCAAGCTTGGGCTACAGCATAACTTTGTCATGGTGAGAACTGGGTTGAGGCAAAGAATCCAAGATAATTAGAGAGTATATAAAGCCAAGCTTCAAATCTTAGTCATAAGAATGGAGTCACACACATGATACAGAACCCTAAGTTACAAGCTGGGTGAAACAAATGTGTGAGATGGGTACTCAGTAGAGAGAGGAGTTCATGTATCGGGAGTTCAAATCTCAGCACAGCTACTAACTAACTATTGGACTTAACGTAATTTTCCGAACTATGATAAATCTCCACTTCTTCATCATTTAACTGGGTTCAGTGTTACCTTCCTTTAATGTCGTGATGAACATTAAGTAAAATAATGGGTACTTATCAGGAAGAATATTGTTTAAAATATTAAACTCCTGTAGAAATAAATGAAGGCCAACCAAATGAGAACAAGCTATTTATTTAGAGCTTGCTTTACCAAAGGAGTCAGCTACCATCACTTGCATTTGGAAGAGACTCAATGGCAGGCAGAGGAGTGGTGGGAAAGCTTTATGGAAAAAAAGGAAGGCTTGGGTGTGCTATGATTGGAGGCTCTTGGCACGGGGAAGTTAGAGGCAGGCTAACTAGAAGCAAGGTATCCTACATGAATAGTTAGGGATATATATTTGGCTATTTCTAGTTGTCTCTAAGTTGGAAGCAGGGACAGAAGCTAGGGAAGCTGTCAGCTGTTAATCTAATCCTGGCCATTTTAGGTCAGTTATCATGGGGATTACTGTTTGGTTCCCTGGGCTTTTTGCTGGAGATAGTCTGATTTCCTACAAGTCTGACTCATAGCAGGCTGGTTTCCTAGGCTGGTTACGATTGACAATGTATTAATTTCTTGGGCTAGAGGCTGACTGTGAGTCAGAGCTCTATTTTTATATATGATCTGGCCATTGTCTGTTTGCATATTCTGTCTACAACTCTCTACAGTTTTCGTTTTTCTTAAATAAATGATTACCTGGACTTCCTGCACCAAATCTCACAGCCTGTTTCAGGGTTTCAGGGAGAGAGTGGATACAGGCTGGAATAATGAGGCTATTGCTGAACTTTTATTTTTAATTTATTTTTTTCTTTTAAGTTCATTAAGAGACTATAGTCTCTAGATTCCAGCTTTCATAACGAGAGAAAAAAGAAATCTATGTTCTAAAAGACATCTTCACATCAAGTCATGATCCCAAATTACTTAGAACAAGGAAATCCTCATACCTGAGGGTAAAAAGTCCTTTTGCAGTTTTCTCTAAGGAGAGCAAAGGAGAAGAAGGAAAAGGAGGAGAAAATGGAAGAGGAAAAGGAGGACATGGTGGCGGTGGCAAAGGGAGAGTTTTGTGCCAAGATGATTCAATGAGTTCCTACAATTTCTATGGGTATCTTAGGGTCATGAACATATTTGCTGGAAGTTTACCTGTAGAAATGAGATTCAACTTTTTCTGAGTAGCTGAGAAGGGAGCTCTTTATTCTTCTCTGTTTTGTAATTTCTTCAGGTGATTCTGTGCACCATTACAGGTAAGGGGTCAGTCATGATACTGAGGAGAGTCAAATCTATGTCATATTAGAATGGAACAAAAGTTTCTTAACATCAGTACCATTGCCATTTGGACTGGATAATTCTTGACCGTGCATTTCTTAATGTTTCTCAGCATCCCTGGCCTCTACACACCAGGTACCAGTAGCACAGCCCACTCCAGCTGTAATAACCAAAACTGTCTCCAGATACTGTCAAATGTCCCCTGGAATGCAAAACTGCCCCAAGTTGAAAACTGCTGCACAGCAGGATTCTTATATTCACAGAATCACCTGAAGAACTTGTTTAAAATAGTTGATCCAGTGATCCACTGTGGTGATTATGATTCAAGAACAGAAAGCCATATTATTTTAAAAGTTCCTTACAGGTCTGTTTTTTGGTTACTAACCATGGACAAGAAATGACTCAAAGGACAATATAGCCATCTTCAAATACATACATACATACATACATACATACATACATACATTACAGCCATCTTCAAATACATAAAAGTTTACCTGTAGAAATGAGATTCAACTTTTTCTGAAACTCAAAATTTCAAAATCTGAAAAGGGAGCTCTGATGAAATTACAAAACAGAGAAGAATAAAGATATTCCTAACAGAACAGTAGTTTTTTTAATCACTGTAGGCATTTAAAGAAAAGTTTAAAGATCACTTGTCAGGAAAGTTGTAAAAACAAATCATAAATCAAGAAGGACTCTAAATCAGTGACCTTTAAGCCATATTCTAATTCTGAAATTATATGATGCTATTTAAATAAATTATCCCTTAGCGTGAAAAACAACATTAGATCTTTCTCAGCCTACCTGAGAGTAAAGAAGAGGAGTTAATATTGTTTACATCTAATACACAGTTTCTCAATCCTGAGTAAAAAACAGAACCACCTGTACAACTTACAGGCAATATTTAGGGTCATGAGATATGAGAATCATTGCTTTACTCTGTTTCAGGCTCTCCTTAGCTCAACTCTTAGTCATAGGTGTATTATTGTACATTTACAGATGAAAACACTAAACAAAAATTTACACAATTTGTTCAAGGTGACAAGACTTCTGGGTGGTAAGGCTGTAAAGGGGCCAAGGACAGGCAGCTTGATGATGGGGCACTGTGACATGAATACTATTTTCAGTTGGGTGTCTCAGTTGTTTAAGTGTCCAACTCTTGATTTTGGCTCAGGTTATCACGACCTCACAGTTTGTGAGGTCAAGCCCTGTGTCAGGCTCTGTGCCATTAGCACAGAACCTGCTTGGGATTCTCTCTTTCCCTCTCTCTATCCCTCCCTATTCTCTCTCTCAAAATAAATAAAAAACATTTTGCAACATTTTTAAGAATGAGAAAAGGCAAACAAAATTTAGAAGATGCAGGAAAAGCTCTTTAGCTCCCCCTCAACGGCCAGTGTTACCAGGAAAAGAACTATTAACAGATATTCCTCTTTACCTAAGAAACTTATCTGCATAAGAGGGCAACTTTTATTTTCCAAATATCTCCCCTCACTTTCCTGCTAATGGTCTTTCTCCTCTTCATTTCCTCAGACCCCTACTCTTCTCCTTAGGGCATATAAGCTTAATGTTGTTTCACTGTTTTGGGAATTTCCATGTCTGTATGAATTCCCTTACATACGCTGTAAAATTTGTTTTTCTCCAGTTAGTCTGTTTCATGTCAATTTGATTCTTAGTTCAGTTAGAAGGAACTTGAAGGGTAGAGGAGCTTCTTCTTCCCCAACAACTAGAAGCTAGCTCTCTCTGACTTCAAACCCTCATGAGCCCCACAGGGTCTTACGAAAAGAAAAGAAAGAAAAGAAAAGAAAAGAAAAGAAAAGAAAAGAAAAGAAAAGAAAAGAAAAGAAAAGAAAAGAAAAGAAGGAAGGAAGGAAGGAAGAAAGAAAGGAAGAAAGCAAGCAAGCAGATATTCTTTGAGTGACTGCTGTCTTTTAGGCCTTTGGTGAACCACCTTAGAAAAAATGTTAAGGTGATTTTTGTCTTTCTGACAGTTTTATCTTATGTTAACCAAAGGGCATAAGTAAAATAATAACAGCCAGGAAATACAGTTGCCATTGAAAAGGAATGAAAGAATTTAACCAAAAAAATGTTTGCCTTAATTTATCAGAGAACAGCATGTCTAGAGAAATGAAGGAGGTGTACCATCATGAAATTTGGTGATGAGGAGTCTGCTATCTTGGCATGGTTGACACAAATCCCTTCTACTGTTAAAAGTCATAATCCATATTTCACAGATATAGGTAACACTTCCAGCCCCACAATATGAATCTTAATCAGAGTGAGGAATTAGTTAGGATTCCATCATATCCTAAAATATGCTCATTAGACTCCCAGTACTGAAATATCTCTCATAATGGATAAGGATCCAGTTTCCATTTGCTATGATTAGATATTATATGGTAATGGAGGGGAATGGGAGGGGAGACGAGGGTGGGGAATCAAGTTGATAATTTAGAATAAACTTGGAAAAAAAAAACCCAGAAGTCAGGAATAATAATAATCAATAATATGTATTGAAAACATATTAAATGCCAGAAAATGGGTTAAACATTTTTTACACTTAGCAGAGCTAATAGTTTCCAAAAATGCTATCATGTTATAATTATCATGTTATACCTAAAGTAACAGGGTCAAAGAAAATTAAGAACTTGCCCAGAATTGGGCAAGACAGATTATGCATGGGATGCAAGCCAAATTGTGTGACCTCAGCGTATGTACTCCCACTCTACCCACCCGCCCTCCACTTTGTTCCCACACAGATTTCTTCCTGCTTCAAGCTCCAGGAAATGACCAACTAGATGTCAGGCAGGAATCCCATGGTTTCTTTCCATTCCCTTTCCACCCACTCTTGTAGGTTTTGTTATTGCCGTTCATCATTAAAAACTAATTTGGATGCCCCAGTGCCTTACAGAAGCTTCGAATGAACATAACAAAAGTGAGGGAGCCATTTGCATTCCAGGATGCTCTCAGCTCTCACATTCCAGCTGATTTGGGAAGACAGGTTCAGCTCCTTCTGGAATCAGATTCAAAGGTCTTTAGCTGGAATACAGCCAAGCAGATGGGCCAGCTCTCTAAGATCCTGAGTTTGCTTCAGCCAAAGTAAGAGCTGAGAGTAGGAATGGTTTTAACTAGACCCAGAGGTATTTCAGTTTTCTGCCTGAGCAGCCCGGTACACACAGTGTTTACTCAGAACTTCAGAAAGCTCCTGCAAGCAAAGAGCTGGCACCCACAGGTAGGGTGGCCAACCCAGAGCTGAGACTTCAGGACTGTTGTGAAGACAGTCTTGGTGACATGAGCTTCCTGTTGCTGAAGTGAAATCCTTACACCTCATCTCTATCTTGAGGCTTGTTTTCTCTTAAAATTCAAATGCCTCCTTGTTAAGCTGCTGCTAGGAACCAGTAAAGCCCAGCAAAATCCATTTACAGCCACACCAAGTATAATCCTTCCATCCTGGAACCACACACCACCCACTGAAAAGGGGATGTGGTTCTCATAGCAGTTGCCTTCACCCTTCTCTCCCTACAACTCTGGTTGGACCACCTTACATCCTGCTGCAAATCCTGCTGCTTCCTTAGTTCCCATACTCCCTGCCTCTCTAGACTTCCTGCCTAGCACATCTTCAGTGCTACCTTTTGACCTCACCTGAAGCCCTCCTTCCCATGTTTCTGACTCAAACTGCCCCAAATAAAACATATTCTCAATCTTCTCATCTCTAGCCATCTCTGCTTACCCACCTTCTGCCTCCAGATGATAAGACAGTGAGACAACAAAAATCAGGAGGTGGAAATTCCACAGTATATAGAGTGAAGCTTCGAGGCCGAGACCACAGAGAAACCAAACCAGATTGTTAGCTCTGTATTTAGTGAGGACCACAGACGCATTAAGATTAAAAACAAACCAGCAAAACCCAGGATGTTACACTGGGTAATGACAGTGTAGATAGCTATATAATCTGTACAGCTGCTTATGTATTAAACCTAAGAATAGTAATGATAGCTAAGATAAAATTTGCAATTTCTTTATGTTACACAAACCGCTTTCATTTATGTCATCTTATTCAATGTCTTGTGCAGCCCTCCCAAATATACTGCCAGGTAGGGATTATTATGTCTATTTTAAAGATAATGCAGTTGAGGCCCAGGGAAATTAAATAGTGAATGCAAACTTAGATGGTAATGCAATCACAATGGGAGTCCAAAGCCTGCCTGTCTCTAAATAGCATGCTTGTTCAGATCATCCCCTGGTTTTGATTTTTCCCTTCGGACAGAGTCTGAATGATGATGATGGCCCCTCTCTACTGGGCAGGACCAGAGAGGCAGGAGTGTGTACGAGTAAGAAACGAGCCCAGTTGTCTGGCTATGGATCCCAGTCCCCTCACTTTTAATGGCTACATGAATTTGTTTATGTGACATAATTATTTTACACCTTTATTTCATATACTCTTAAGTCAATAATGGCACCAATCTCACAAGATTCTTGGGTTAAACAGAAAAAAGAGAGAGAACATGGCACATGGCTCTCACTAAATAAATGTTTACTGCTATAATTACTCATGCTGTGGTTGCTGTTATTATTCATATAATGGCGATAATGAAACTCCTATTGAGATCCTGCAGGACTTGGGCTCTGTGAAGAAGCCCATTCCTTCAATGCAGAGCAAAAGTAGTTTCTGAAGCCTGAAAATCTTAGGCTTTAAACTGAGGCTTCTTTTAAAACACTGGCTCACAAGAATAATTTCTTAATATTGCCATTGTCTTGAGCACTCCTTAATGACAGGACTATCTCCAGAAAGAAATATAGATATCTGAGATGTACCAAAGTCAAAATTGTGGAAAAAGATAGCAGCTCCCCACCTCCATCTCAATCTTTCTGTTTCTCAGATGTCTGATGTCCTTACATGTTATGCCTCTGCTGTGCAATATGGTAGCCAGTTGGTATTAGTGCCTATTTGAATTTATTTATTTATTTAAAAATTTTTTAATGTTTATTCTTGAAGGAAAGAGACATAGAACATGAGCAGGGGAGGGGAAGAGAGAGAGGGAGACAAAGAATCTGAAATGGGCTCCGGGCTCTGAGCTGTCAGCGCAGAGCCCGATACGGGGCTCAAACTCCCAAACCACGAGATCATGACCTAAGCTGAAATCAATCACTTAACCGACTGTGCCCCCCAGGTGTCCCGGTGCCTAATTGAATTTAAATTAACTACAAATAAATAAAATTCAAAAATTATCTCCTCAGTTCTCACTAGCCACATTTCAAATGATCAATAGCCACAGGTCACTAATGTCTACTGAATATTAGACAAAGCAGAACATTCCCATTATCATAGAAAGTTCTCTTGGATAAACCTAGTCCAGACATATCAAAACCTGGTTTTGTAAATATGAAAATGCTAGTAACGTTCTGAGATTTAACCCTCCTGAAGATAAGTGCTTTTTAACAGGTACCAATGTCATGAAGCTCAGTGAAATTCCAAAGCATTTGAATGAAATATTTTGTGAACTTTCCAGGATCTCATTAACAGCACTACCTGGGCACTGTTTACTCTAACTAAGGAAAATCATCAGTTAGAGAGGAGCTAAGAGTAGCACTTAAAACATATATTGCCCATCAATATCTGTAACAGGAAGATCTCTTTTTTAAAATTTTAAATGCTTATTATTTTTGAAAGAGAAGAAGAGAGAAAGAGAGAAAGAGAGTGTTCACAAATGGGGGAGGGGCAGAGAAAAGAGAGGGGGACAGAGAATCCAAAGCAGGCTCTAAGCTATGAGATCTCAGTACAGAGCCCGATGCAGGGCTCAAACTTATGAACCACGAGATCATGACCTGAGTCGAAGTCAGGCACTTAACTGACAGAGCCATCAGGTGCTCCAAAAGGAAGGTCTTTACAAATAGGCAGAACTGGAAACATCCAAAATGCAAGGCAAATAAAAAATGGTGTATTTAACCGTAGTGAATCATATAATGGTGGGTAGCCATCGAAACCTGTTTTCAAAAAATAATTACTGAATTTACACTTCCAACATAATAGAAAATATATAATCTTCCAACTCCTCCTGTTAATTATAACTAAAATACACAGACGTATATGTATATATGAGGAAGATACAGAAGGGATGATATGGTTGGTAAGGGAAACGTGGTGCTCTGTTTGTATAGCACCCTACAATGAAGAAAATATTAACTTTTCGTATAAAGGATGGATAAAGGGCTATGAAGATTAAGGAAAACTAACCCCCATCTCAGCCACCCTTAACATTGCTACTTTGGGAAGGAGAGTTGACCATTTTATATTAAAGTGCTCTGAATCATTAGCATGAAGGATGAGTTTTCCAAAGAGTCCAAAATATGCATTTTTTGTTTTCATCATTAAAAATAAGAGTCTCTTTTTTAACATCTATGTGAAACATGCATATGTAAGCTAATCCCAAGTATAGCTTCATTTATTTCCATGGATGCTTTTAAAATCAAACATCCTCTTAATACCATTAAACTCTATGGAATAAGTCCTCTGCCATTTTGGTCAATAGTTTCTCATGATTAGCAAAGCAATTTCTATCCTACACAAGAATACAATTGTTGAGAATTCTATGCTGGCATTAGTATATAGAGTTACCATAAGAAGCAGCCATTCTCCTTCTGGGTATATACCGAACAGACTGAAAGAAGTGTCTCGAAGAGATATTTGTACAACCATGTTAACAGCAGCATTATTCACTATGTGCCAGTTTCAAACTTGGGGTTCAAGAAGACATGCCTGTTTCTTTTTGCTTTCCTACATTTCTGCCATTGGCATGAGAATATCCCCAGGCTAGTCTGTTGTTGGAGGATGAGAGACACATGGGACAGAACAAGGTAACTCAAGTCATTCCAGCAGAAACCAGCCCAAATCAGCAGGAACATCTACTCAATCCAGGCTGAGCACATATACACATGCAATGCACACTTTGTTATATATCACTCAGCTTGTGTGGTTGCTCATTATACATCAAAAGCCCACTGATAATCATACCTTTTTAAATTGCCTTTAAAATGTTCTTCAAGGTTTTCTTTATGACAAAGCAGTAATAAGAAAACTGCATAACAGGAAGATCCCCTAGTTTATGGGAAATTCTATGATGAGCTTTTTTCTCCCCTATAGACAGCTGCCTGATGAGTCAACTCTAACTCTCATGTTTCTGGCTCCTTTGCCATTTAAGATATAGTTGATTTTCTTTTGTATTGGCTCATGCATGACCAGCTACTACCAGATGGTTTAAGGGGACTAAACAACCTTCATATATTAAGGGAACTAAATTAATTTCCACCTATTATACCACAGAAGCATATGTGAATATAACACAACAGGCATAATAACTAGAAAATAAAGTGATTTTCCTACTCAGCCTGAGATTCCCTATAATCAAGCTGCTTAAAACACATGCAATACCCATTTCAGCAAAACCTTTTATATTTGCAGGTGTTTCCTACTGGCTATCAAGTGTTCAGCTGAGTTCTGTGCTGTACTAATAAAAATAATAAAGAATGCTTTTATATTTTTAAACAAAATGCCCTCTTGTAAATTGTTTCAAAAGTGTATCAGCAAGGATTCTTGTCTACAAGCAAGAGAAACCTCCCTTTACTAAATTAACCCAAAAGAAAGGTTTGGGAAGGAATGTAAGGGGGCCAGATGACTTAATTTATAAGAAGAAAATGTGATACAGGATGGGTTTTATCTGAATGCCACTGTCACTAGACACCAGACACAATGGCTGCTGCCACTTGCAGCACTTGAACCCTGGGTATCCCTGCCATGGCTAGAATGAATTCCCCACTGACTTCTTTCCATCACTGAATACACAGTCAAACTCTAAAGTGATAGTATAAGATTCGTCAAGTACGGAAACATACACTAAAATCCCACAACTCAGAGAAAACTTTACTCACAATCAAGCCAAAATCAAACCATCACCCCACCTAAAGGAGATGGAAAAATACACATTTGATTCTTTTGCTTAAGAGCAGTTGTAGGTCTTTGTATACCTCTGAGATATGGAAATCAAATATTTTCCCAAGTGTAGTAAGAGCATTTAAAAAATGACAACATATACAACACGAATAATATTTCATTTAATGCTCAGGAAAAATAAACAGGAGATTTCCAGGGCGGGCATTAACATAACTATTGGATGCATAAGGAACTAGGAATCATTTATTAACTCATTCAGCAAATAATTTTTGAATGTGTCAGGTTCCTGTTAGTCACTTGGGATGCTTATGGAAAACACAAAATTCAGGAGTGCCTATGACTGCCAGAGCGCTTTCAAGAAATGAATTTAGTATATCAGATAGTAACTGTGAAGAAAACATAAGTGAGGTAAGAAAAGAGTGATTAGGTGGAGAAGTGAAAAGGTATCTCATTCTTTTTTTTTTTTTTTTTTTTTTACAAATAGTTTATTGTCAAATTAGTTTCCACATAACACTCAGTGCTCATCCCCAAAGTGCCCTCCTCCATGCCCATCCCCCACTCCCCCCCACATCCATCAGTCCTCAGTTTTTGTCAGCATTCAAGAGTCTCTCATGGTTTGCCTCTCTCCCTTTCCCCCACCATTTCCGCCCTTCTTCTCCCCCTTGTTCCTCCGTCAAGTTCCTCCTAATCCTCCTATACGTGCAAACATATGATATTTGTCCTTCTCTGCCTGACTTATTTCGCTCAGCATAACACCCTCAAGGTCCATCCATGTTGCTACACATGGCCAGATTTCATTGTTTCTCATTGCCATGTAGTATTCCATGGTATAGATAAACCACATCTTCTTGATCCATTCATCTGTTGATGGACACTTAGGCTCTTTCCATGTTTTAGCTATTGTGGAGAGTGCTGCTATGAACATTGGGGTACATGTGCTCCTATGCCTCAGCATTTCTGTATCCCTTGGGTAAATTCCTAGCAGTGCTATTGCTGGGTCATAAGGGAGTTCTATTGTTAGTTTCCTGAGGAACCTCCACACTGTTTTCCAGAGGGGCTGTACCAGTTTACATTCCCACCAACAGTGTAGGAGGGTGCCCGTTTCTCCACATCCTCGCCAGCATCTAGAGTTCTCTGATTTGCTCATTTTAGCCACTCTGACTGGCGTGAGGTGGTATCTCAGTGTGGTTTTGATTTGTATTTCCCTGATGAGGAGGGATGCTGAGCATCGTTTCATGTGTCTGTTGGCCATCTGGATGTCCTCTTTGGAGAAGTGTCTGTTCATGTCTTCTGCCCATTTCTTCACTGGGTTGTTTGTTTTTCGGGCGTGTAGTTTGGTGAGTTCCTTATAGATTCTGGATATTAACCCTTTATCTGATATGTCATTTGCAACTATCTTTTCCCATTCCGTTGGTTGCCTATTAATTTTCTGGGTTGTTTCCTTGGCTGTGCAGAAGCTTTTAATCTTGATGAGGTCCCAACAGTTTATTTTTGCTCTTGATTCCCTTGCTTTTGGGGATGTGTCAAGTAAGAAGTTGCTGCGGTGGAGGTCAAGGAGGTTGTTTCCTGCTTTCTCCTCTAGGGTGTTGATAGTTTCCTGTCTCACGTTCAGGTCCTTTATCCATTTTGAGTTGATTTTTGTGCATGGTGTGAGAAAATGATCTAGTTTCATTCTTCTGCATGTTGCTGTCCAGTTCTCCCAACACCATCTGTTAAAAAGGCTGTCTTTTTTCCATTGGATATTCTTTCCTGCTTTGTCAAAGATCAGTTGGCTGTATACTTTTGGGTCCACTTCTGAGTTCTCAATTCTGTTCCATTGGTCTATGTGTCTGTTTTTGTGCCAATACCATACTGTCTTGAGGATGACAGCTTTGTAGTAGAGGCTGAAGTCTGGGATGGTGATACCTCCCGTTTTGGTTTTATTTTTCAGTATTACTTTGGCTATTCGGGGTCTTTTGTGGTTCCATACAAATTTTTGGATAGTTTGTTCTAGTTTTGAGAAGTATGCTGGTGCAATTTTGATTGGAATTGCATTGAATGTGTAGAGTGCTTTAGGTAGTAATGACATCTTAACTATATTTATTCTTCCTATCCATGAGCATGGAATGTTTTTCCATTTCTTTGTGTCTTCTTCAATTTCCTTCATAAGTTTTCTATAGTTTTCATCATACAGATCTCTTGTATCCTTGGTTAGGTT
Source organism: Hyaena hyaena (assembly GCF_003009895.1). Lineage (NCBI taxonomy): Eukaryota > Metazoa > Chordata > Mammalia > Carnivora > Hyaenidae > Hyaena > Hyaena hyaena. The sequence goes on along the minus strand of NW_024080655.1, from coordinate 5,381,486 downwards.
TATTCCGAGGTATTTTATGGTTTTTTGTGCAATTGTGAATGGGATCAGTTTCTTGATTTCTCTTTCTGTTGCTTCATTATTGGTGTATAAAAATGCAACCGATTTCTGTACGTTGATTTTGTACCCTGCAACTTGGCTGAATTCTTGGATCAGTTCTAGTAGGCTTCTGGTGGAGTCTGTCGGGTTTTCTATGTAGAGTATCATGTCATCTGCGAAGAGTGAAAGTTTGACTTCCTCTTTGCCAATTCTGATGCCTTTGATTTCCTTTTGTTGTCTGATGGCTGATGCTAGGACTTCCAGCACTATGTTAAACAACAGTGGTGAGAGTGGACATCCCTGTCGTGTTCCTGATCTCAGGGGGAAAGCTCTCAGTTTTTCCCCGTTGAGGATGATGTTAGCTGAAGGCTTCTCATAGATGGCTTTGATGATGTTTAAGTAGGTTCCTTCTATCCCAACTTTCTCGAGAGTCTTTATTAAGAAGGGATGCTGTATTTTGTCAAATGCTTTTTCTGCATCTATTGACAGGATCATATGGTTTTTATCTTTTCTTTTATTGATATGATGGATCACATTGATTGATTTGCGAATGTTGAACCAGCCCTGTAACCCAGGAATGAATCCCACTTGATCTTGGTGGATGATTCTTTTGATATGCTGCTGGATTCGATTTGCAAGGATCTTGTTGAGAATTTTTGCATCCGTATTCATCAAGGATATTGGCCTATAGTTCTCTTTTTTTGCTGGATCTCTGTCTGGCTTGGGAATCAGAGTGATGCTGGCTTCATAAAATGAGTCCGGGAGTTTTCCTTCGACTTCTATTTTTTGGAATAGCTTGAGAAGAATTGGGATTAATTCTGTTTTAAATGTCTGGTAGAATTCCCCAGGGAAACCATCAGGTCCAGGGCTCTTATTTGTTGGGAGATTTTTGATCACTGATTCGATTTCTTCACTCGTTATGGGTCTGTTCAGGTTTTCTATTTCTTCCCGTGTGAATTTTGGTAGTGAGTGTGTGTTTAGGAATTTGTCCATTTCTTCTAAGTTGTCCAATTTGTTGGCATATAATTTTTCATAGTATTCCCTGATAATTGCTTGTATTTCTGAGGGGTTGGTTGTAATAAGTCCATTTTCATTCATAATTTTGTCTATTTGGGTGCTCTCTCTTTTCTTTTTGATAAGCCTGGCTAGAGGTTTGTCAATTTTGTTTACTTTTTCAAAAAACCAACTCTTGGTTTCATTGATCTGTTCAATTGTTTCTTTGGTCTCTATGTTGTTTATTTCTGCTCTAATTTTTACTATTTCTCTTCTTCTACTGGGTTTAGGGCGTTCTTGTTGCTCTGCCTCTAGCTCCTTTAGGTGAGCTGTTAGATTTTGGACTTGTGCTTTTTCTAATCTCTTGAAATAGGCCTGGAGAGCAATGTACTTTCCTCTTAGGACTGCCTTGGCCGCATCCCATAGATTTTGAATTGTTGTGTTTTCATTTTCATTTGTTTCCATATATTTTTTAATTTCCTCTCTAATTGCCTGATTGGCCCATTCATTCTTTAGAAGGGTGTTCTTTAACCTCCATGTTTTTGGCGGTTTTCCAGACTTCTTCCTGTAATTGATTTCAAGTTTCAAAGCATTGTGATCTGACAGTGTGCATGGTATGATCTCTATTCTTTTATATTTATTGAGGGCTGCTTTATGTCCCAGTATGTGATCTATCTTGGAGAATGTGCCATGCGCACTTGAGAAGAAAGTAAATTCCCTGGCCTCAGGATGTAAAGTTCTAAATATATCCGTCAGATCCATCTGGTCCAATGTGTCTTTCAAGTCCATTATTTCTTTAGTGATTTTCTGTCTGGTTGACCTATCCATTGCTGTAAGCGGAGTATTAAAGTCCCCTGCTATTAGCACATTCTTATCTATAAGCTTGTTTCTGTTTGTGATTAATTGTTTTAGATATTTAGGTGCTCCCATATTCGGTGCGTAGACATTTATGATTGTTAGTTCTTCCTGATGGATGGACCCTGTAATTATTATGTAGTGCCCTTCTTCATCTCTTGTGATTGTCTTTAATTTAAAGTCCAGTTTGTCTGATATAAGTATCGCTACTCCGGCTTTCTTTTGATTTCCTGTAGCATGATATATATTTCTCCATCCCCTTACTTTTAATCTGAAGGTATCTTCCCGTCTAAAATGAGTTTCTTGTAGACAGCATATTGATGGATTTTGTTTTTTAATCCATTCTGCTACCCTATGTCTTTTGATTGGAGCATTCAGCCCATTTACATTCAGTGTTATTATTGAAATATGTGGGTTTAGAGTCTTTGTATCTTTTGTAGGGTTCATGTTTGTGGTGGTGTCTCTGGTATCTTTGTTCCTTGCAACCTTTCCTTCAGAGCATCCCCCTCAGGATTTCTTGTAGGGCTGGCTTCGTGGTGACAAATTCTTTCAATTTCTGTTTATTTGGAAAGGTTTTTATCTCTCCTTCTATTTTGAATGACAGGCTTGCTGGATAGAGGATTCTTGGCTGCATATTTTTACCGTTCATCACATTGAAGATTTCCTGCCATTCCTTTCTAGCCTGCCAAGTTTCAGTAGATAGGTCTGTCACCACTCTGATAGGTTTCCCTTTGTATGTTAGGGCCCTTTTCTCCCTAGCTGCTTTCAAAATTCTCTCTTTGTCCTTGTATTTGGCCATTTTCACTATGATATGTCGTGCAGAAGATCGATTCAGGTTACGTCTGAGGGGAGTCCTCTGAGCCTCTTGTACTTCCACATTTACTTCCTTCCCCAGGTCGGGGAAGTTCTCTGCTATAATTTGTTCCAGGACTCCTTCAGCACCTTTCCCTCTCTCTTCCTCTTCTGGGATTCCTATGATACGGATATTGTTGCGTTTGACCGTATCGCTGAGCTCTCGAATTCTTCTTTCCTGTTCCTGGATCAGTTTGTCTCTTTTTTTGTCAGCTTCTTGTTTTTCTATAATGGTGTCTTCTAAATCACTTATTCTCCTTTCTGCCTCTTCAATCCGTGCATTGGAGGCCTCTAATTTATTATGGATCTCATTTATCGCATTTTTTAATTCTTCATGCCTATTTTTATTTTCCATTCTGTCTGTAGCCATAGTTTCTTTGATGTCCCCTATGTTTTTTTCAAGCCCAGCTATTAATTTTACCATTATTATTCTAAAATCTTGTTCAGTGATGCTGCTGATATCTGTTTTGAGCAGTTCATTAGCTGTCATTTCTTCTTGGAGTTTCTTTGGAGGAGAGGTCTTTCGTTTCGTCATTTTAGTTAGCTTTCCGGCTCTTGTTGGTTTTAAAGACCTGTTATGCTCTCTGTTTCTATGAGCACTGCTATATCCAAGAAGGCTCTTTGACTTTCCAGGGCCTATCCTTTCAGAGAGTGTTTTTTGAATGGTATCCCCTGGTCTCTCTTTTTGGGACCTTGGTTATTTTATTTTCCAATTCGTAGTGATATTTGGGATTCTCCACCTTGTGTACTCTAGCTTGTTTCTTGAGGTAGCCCTGGAAAAGAAAACAGACAGACAAACACACAGGGAGCAGGAGCACACAAATGCACAGGCTAATTCAACTAACATGCAAAGCGAGAGGGAAAATGAAAAAGTTAAGAGAAAAGATGGAGGAGGGAGGGCGAATAATAGGGAGTATAAAATACATAAAAGGGTCAAAAAGGGTAAAAGAAAAGGAAAAAAGGTATCTCATTCTTGAAATGGCAGTCGCGGAAGTACTTTCTGAAGACGTGACAACAAACAAGTCTTGAAGTGAGGATACAAGTATAAACAAATTGAACAAGAGCATTCTAGGCAGGGGAGAAGCACCAGTAAAGACCCACTGTCTGAAGCAAACTTGGCATGTTTTTAAAATAGGGAAAAGACAAATGTTCTTTAAACAGATGAAGCAAAGGCAAATGAATACGAGATTTAGATACAAAGACACAGTTATAAACCAGACCATGAAAGTTCTTATTGGACATGGCAGACCAACTTTATACACAAACTCAGCTTAAAAAGAGACATTTAAAAATATGAAGCTGAGCTCCTGTTAAATTAAGCTGCTTGTCAAAACAAACTCCTACAATCTATAAGGGAAGCCAAAAATATCCAAACTCTCAACACCATATGTATCATGTCAGGTATTCAATTAAAAAAAAAATGATGCAGAGAGCCTGGATGGCTCAGTCGGTTAAGCGTTCGACTCTTTGCTTCGGCTCAGGTCAGGATCTAGTGGTTTTGAGAGTTCAAGCCCCACATAGGGCTCTGTTCTGGGAGCATGGAGGCTACTTGAGATTCAGCCTCTCTCTCTCTCTCTCTCTGTGCGCCCCCCCCCCCCAGTCGTGCTGTCTCCATCTCTCTCAAAATTAAATAGACTTTATAACTTTAAAAAAAATAAATAAGGTGAAAGAATAAAAAAAAAATATGAACAATAAACAAATAGCAGTTTGTCAGAAACAGGGCTCAAAGTGACAGAAATGATGAAAGTAACAGCCAAGGACTTTAAAACAGCCATCGTAAATATGTGCAAAGATATAAAGAAAAACATGATAGGTTTCATGTTTTCTGTTTTGGTTAACTGAGAAGTCATCAGACAGGCTTAATGGCAGGGTAGCTCTGCAGAAGAAAGATCAGAAACCTAAAAAACGAGGCAACAGAAATTATATTTGAAATGAAGGACAAGAGATAAAAAGCTGAAAAAAATTGGGAGTCTCGATGACCTGTGGGAAAGTATAAAATAGTCTGAAATATGAAAGTACAAGAAGTAGAGGAGAGAAAAGAGAGGCAAGGACAAATAATATTTGATACTAAAGTACAAAGATTTATAAACTTTGATACAACTTACAGAGCTCCTGTTACAAAAAGCTCAACATCTCCCAATCTGGATAAATACTAGGAAAACAACAAGGCACACCATAATGAAAATGCTACAAAATACAGGCATATCTTGTTTTATTGCACTTCAACGTTGAGCTTTACAGATACTGAGTTTTGGAGTCCAGGGATTTTTTTTTTTTTTTAGTTGTTTGTTTGTTTGTTTGTTACACACCAAAGATTTGTGGCAATCTGGCATCAAGCAAGTCTAGTGGTGCCATTTTTCCAATAGCATTTTTTCACTTTGTGTCTCTGTGTCCTATTTTGGTAATTTTTTCAATATTTCAAAATTTTCATTATTGTGGCCAGCATTTTTTAGCAAAGGGACATTTTTAAAATAAAGTATTTATATTTTGTAGATATAATGGTATTGCACACTTAACAGACTACAGTATAGTGTAAACATAATTTTAATATGCATGGGGAAACTAAAAAATGTATGTGGTTCACGTTATTAAATTATTTGCTTCATTTCAGGTAGTCTGGAATCAACCTCTTAATATCTTTGAACTATGCCTGTGTAGTGATAAAACCACACAGGTAAGATGTATTGTGCAGTATAAATACATATCAAAAGACATCTAGACATATCTTAAGAGAAAATCTTAAGAGCAATCATATGTGATGGTTGAGGAGATGGAAATATTACTTCAGAATTTCAGAAAATTCCAAGCAGAAGTAGCAGCATGCATGCATATGTGTGTGTTTATGTGCATAGGCAAACACATACACACACGCCACGGTCATATGGCAAGATTTCTTTTAAACTTGAAAGCATCCAGACAAAAAAAGAAATATTAACTACTGAAGGATAATGTTAAGAATTATAGTAGATTTCTCATTAGAAACTATGCAATATAGAGGAGTGATGTGTTTGGAGTACAGACAGAAAAACATTGTCAGCCCAGAATTCTGTATCCAGTGCAAAGATATTTCAAACAAACAAACAAAAAAAAAGCAAAGTAGAACTTTTCAGGTAAACAGAAACTTAAAAAAATCATTGTTAGAAGACCTAGTATGCAGCAAATGGTTAATTCAGCAGATCTGGGGTGGGTGCTCACTGTGCAAAAACAGTTAATTCAGTGGGCTTGGGTGTTCAAGTCCTGCACATCTCAAAGAAAGGACTGTCTTCTAGAAGATAACATCTAAGTCTTTCCAATACTCTATCTGACTAGAGTGTCTTTGTATACGCAGGGTCTTGAGCCATGCCAGAGGGTTTACTGTTACAGTGTGATTTATGGTGGGGGCTTTGGGCCACACTCTATTAGTCTGACCTCTGGCAGGGCTCGAGATTGAGTATCAGAGGTCAGTCCCAAGACTGTTCCATACCTAGTGACTCATCCCCAGTAAAGCCCCTAGACCACTAAGGATTGGGTGAGCTTCCTTGATTGGCAATATTCTATAGATATTATCCCACATCATTGCTGGGAAAATTACTGTCAATATGACTCCACTGGGTGGGGACAACTAGAACCCTGCACCTGGCCTCTCTTAGACTTTATGCTAGATGCCTTTCACCTTTGTTTTTATTTATAACCCTTCAGTGTAACAAACTATAACTGTAAGTATTTTCCAACAGTTTTTCTGGGTTCTGCAAGTTTTTCTAGCACATTATTGAAACTGTGCATGGTCTTAGTGACCCCCTAATACACCTGTGCTACAAAATATACAGAAAGAAGAGATTTTTTTCCAGAAAGGTAGAATGTGATACCAGAAGGAAATGGAGAACTTATCTAAGGACATAAATGAGGAAACCATGTACATAAGGATACGTGTTTCCATGCGTTTCAAGTTTAAAAACAGGTGACACTAAACTGATGATAGAAGTAAAAATTACCCCCGGGTGGGGTAGTTGGTTAAGCGTCCGACTTTCACTCGGGTCATGATCTCGCGTTCGTGGGTTCGAGCCCCGCGTCGGGCTCTGTGCTGACTGCCAGCTCAGAGCCTGGAGCCTGTTTCAGTCTGTGACTCCCTCTCTCTCTGACCCTCCCCTGCTCACGCTGTCTCTCTCTCTCTCTCCTAGAAATAAATAAAACATTAAAAAAAAAAAGAAGTAAAAATTATGGTTATCTCTGGGGACGATGATGAATGTGAGGGATGCAAGTCAGTTTCCACATATTGACGTGAATGTTAGTTACATGCATGTGTTGAGTTTATAAAATTTTACTGAGCTGTTGATATGATGTATTTGGTGTGCATTATGACAGATGATTCATGATAGGTAGGTAGGTAGGTTGACAGATACTATTTCAATAAAAAAATATTTAAAATATGTGATAGATATGCAATCTGGGGGGAGCCTATGAAAAAAAGACTCCTAAGAGAGCACAATTATTATGTTGATTCAAAACGTTTCAGTTCCCAGAAAATATAGCATTAGAGAAAGATTTTAAGTTTGTAAGTCAAAATGAACAGTCTTTTTTTTCTTTTTTTTACTGCCTGGCTAGCCATCTGTTCTTAGGTAATTCCTTAATCTCTGTCAAAATCAACTTCCTCATCAGGGAAATGGGGAAAATCATATTTAACTCTCTGTGTTCGGTGAGGAATTAGTGAAATAATACCTACGAGGGACTCAACAAAGGCTAGGACAAGTCAATGATTACACAGGAAATCCTTTTTCTCATTGTTGTTAAGATGATGGAGAAGAAGAGGAAGAAAAGAAGGATGAGATGCTGGGAGATTTCTGTTCATCTAAATATGTAATCAGGTGAACTTGGTTCCTAAAGGAACCCTTATCTGTACCCACACCCTCTGAAACTCCTTTTCACATTTTCATTAATTTTGGTCCAAGTTGGAAACACAGAATAATTACACACGTGACAAATGCAGTAGGCATGATTGTAACTCTGCAACATTGAGAAAAAGAAGGTTCAAGAAACTGGAATTATCTAGATATTCTGACATTTTAAAAAATCATCTTAACTCAGCACACCCAAGCCTTATGATCATCGCCAAACTTCATCTCCTTAGATTTACAAAACACCACAAGATACAAATCTTTTTCCTAAGTCATAGAAGAAAGTGTTGCTGAATCTGAGGCTCCCAGAGAAATAAACATACTCCCAGAACATGGCAAGTCCAGAACTTGGGGAATCAGTATAAGTGGTCAAATAATCCTTTGACAGATACCGTTTGTCATCTTTTGAGCCTTTGAAAATGTAGTCTCTTCGTTGGCAAAATAAGGAATAGAAAGCCTGCTTCTATGAGAAGAGCAGTTCTCATTGTAAACATCCTGTCCTATGGCTTCCAATAAACACAATTCCACACTCTATTTGCATATCCTACTTTGGGGTTAATATAATATGATCAGCACTCTGCTGGAATTCTATGGGAAATGACAAAAAGAAGCAGAGTCTAAATATTAAATAAAAATAAAATTTAATTTTAAAAGTATTATGGTGCAGCAGGTACTGATAATTTATGCCAGGATGATCTTTGAAAATTACTGTATCCTGTTGTGGGTTAATCAGTTTCCCTTTTCGGCATTTCAATCATTTTATTTCTCAATTGCAAGATACATCAGAAAACATTATTTTCATCATCCATTCCCTTCTACAAATGAGAAAACAGACTCAGAGAAGGAAACTGACTTGCCTGAACTCACACAGCTTGTCGGTACCAAACCTGGGACTAAAGCTACTTTTCCTGATCTCAGGCCAACACATTCTCAAGAACTATAACACAGAATCCAAAGTTAAAGCAGAGCCATCTTAGTCAGGTGAACTGGATTTGAATCTTCTGGTAGCCATTTTCCAGTAAGTACAACCTTGGACTATTTATTTAACTTTTTTGACCTTCAGTTATTTTGTTAGAAAATGGCACCTATCTTAAGGACTATACTAATAATAACTGGACATAAAGACCCTAATACACTACCTGGTACATTGTGAGACTCAATAATTGTTGGATATTAGAATATTCATTAACAACTTCATATTCAAGAATGAAATCTTGATAACAATGATGCCACTGACCCCTGTGAATCAGTCAGGGACAAGGACTGTCATGTGCATTTCTTATTATGAGTAATGAGTCAGGAAAGTTTATTTCAAAATAAGTCAATAATTTCATCCTTCCAGCTGAAATGCTACATACATCATGCTTCTAAATATGCTTTCTGTTACAACTATGAATTCATACTTGGGTCAGAAGAATCAAGAATGTCTAATGAAGGAGTTCTCAGAAACTTTGCCTATACTCTTATACTAGAAAATCTACTTAATTGTCTCCCAAACTTTTCCAATAAGCTATTTCTGCCATTTAGGAGGTATAGTTAATTGCTGTATGTGTGTTCATTTTTATGTGGAACTGTACATCAGAATATACAGCTCTGGGGCTCCTGTGTGGCTCAGTTAGTTAAGCGTTCGACTTCAGCTCAGGTCACGATCTCATTGTTCCTGAGTTTGAGCGCCATGTTGGGCTCTGTGCTGACAGCTTAGAGCCGGGAGCCTGCTTCGGATTCTGCGTCTCCCTCTCTCTCTGCTCCTCACCCACTCATACCCTATTTCCTTCTTCCTCTCAAAAATAAATAAACATTAAAATAAAACTTAAAAAAAGATGAACATATAGATCTTTTGCTTAGATCATCCCTTAATGGGGGGACATGGCAGAGTAAAAAGAGAATTGTTTTAGGTTGAATTCTACTTCTTCTGCCAATTAGATGTCTAGACAAATCACTTAACTTCTTCAAGTCTCATGATTGTCAGCTCAAAAAATGGACATGATGCCACCCACCTCACTGGTTGTGAAAAGCAATAGAAAAGACCCACAAGGTGTCTCTTAATTCCCTTCTTTCTCACTTTTTGGAAAGGAATAAAACACTATTCACTAATGAGAGTACAGGAGGAATCAATCTAAAAAGATTACCAGTAAATGAAATGTTTCTTAACCTAACTTAATCTAAGGGTTGTTTAATTTAGGGAAGAAAACAATCCTGGTGCATTGCATCAGACCCTGACTGCAGATGAAGACACTAAAGCAAAAGGTTCATGTTCTTGGGAGCAAATGAACTGGGAATAACTAAAAGAACTGCTAACGCAATAATAATGGCCAGTGGAACATCCATAATAGAGTTTAAGTAAAAATAATTCGTTATCAGTCCTTACTTAGCAAAGACCAGTCTTTCATATGGTATGTTGTTCTCTCCCTTAAGCATAAAATACCAGTTTTTAGAATGGTGACTTGGATTAATGTACAAATACAAACTTAGATATGTAAGGCAGAGGGAAAGAAAAACAAATGGTGTAAAATAATTGGTTAAAAGATGGAGCCTAGATCTTAAATAATCCATATATTATGTCCTAAATACATTAATTTTAGAAACATTTATTGAACTTGGAGTCAGACATTGAATTAGATGCCATAAATACAGAAATTAATAACATTGTCCAGATCCTCAGGGAACTCCCAGTCTAGGGGGTAAAGAGGTAATGAAGAATACAATTCTACTATAGCATGCTGGTGCTATAGAAACAGACTTGAGGTTAAGGGGAAATTCCTAGCATAGATACACCCTAACTGGTTCTTATAACACATGAAGGAAGTTAGACAAAAGCATAAAGGTAATAAATGAAGATATGAGACAGCACAGCATTCCTGAAAATATCATGTAGTTGAGTGTGGGTGTAGAATTAGGGTAAAAAGGAAGTCTGAAAATTGAAGAGGCTAAAGAAGTTAGCAGGAAGGAATCATAAAAGTCATCTTATGCTAAGTAGTTTGAAATTACTGTTTTTATAGAGTTGATAGGAAGGTATATAAAAAACATATTTTTTAGAAGTGAATTATGTGATCAGGTTGACTTTTTAGTAGAACATGCCTTAAAGTCAATGGTCTTTGGAATTGTCCACCTGAGTCTGAGTCAGGGTACTAGAATGAAAATGAGGAGCAGATATAAGAAGGTAAGAAGATAAAAATTCAGAACTTGGTGACCAACTCAACAAGAGAAATAAAGCAAAGTACCCAATTACAGAAATTATTCAGCTAAGCTCCTCCTTTGATTAGTTTGACACACCTTTATGTCATGCCAGAGAATACAGTTTATACTCCTATTTTGCCATCTGAAGATTTTGCTGTATCATTAAGCTATTGTCTTTGCCATTCCTTAAACATACCAGAACACCTTCTGACCTCAGGCTCATTGCATTTGGTAGAGAGGTCATTTGTTCCTCAAATAATTACTAATCCAATAATTTAATTCCAGTCTCCAGGGCTTTCTCCTCAGACAGAACTTTCCTAATTATCTAAAACAAACTCTCTTGCCATTACTCTCTTTCTCTCTTTAACCTGTTTTAATTTTTCACAGCATTTATTAATACTTAAAACTAAATCTTGCAAGTATTTGTTTCCCACAAGAATGTAAGCTTTCTAGAGCCAGATTTTCCCCCCTACACTGTGACAACATTCCCATCACTAAGAGCAAAACCTTACCACAAAGTTGTAGGTACTCGACACATAATTATTAAACATATGAGAAGTTCATATGTTTTGTGCCTTTCCAATTAGGTAGCAAATTCAAGCTGTCACCAGAATAAATATAAATAAGTCATCTTATTTTCAAGATAAGGAGATAAAAATCCTAAAAAGTTTTTATTATTCTTTCAAAATCCAAAGGCTAGTTAATGGTAAAATCAAAGATTTCTGATTCTTATTGCCTCTGTGGCTAAAAATCATACCTTCTATTTAATCTATTTTATCTTTTCCACAGTACCTATAACCATAGTAGGTACACTGAAATGTTTGCTTCCTATTGAACAATCAAAATATTCAATATCTCTCCTCCTGGATAATAAAACTGGTTCACCAACTTTAATTCTATCTGAAATTCTGACATCTTTCCTCTTAATAATAATGTCTGAAATTTCAGTTATAGGAATAGTAGTACCTTTTCTAGAACACAATGTCAGAATTATATCTACCGGCTTTCTATCTCTACTGTCTTTGGGGTAGACTAAGGAAATATTGCTAGTAGGAAAGTCAAGTTGCTGTCCTTCATGAGTAGAGAACACTTTGGAATAGAATGAACTTATGCTATCAGTGTACTTAATATGACTAATTTATTTAATAAACTTACTATTTATTAAACTAGTATGAATACAACCAGTAGGATATATTCTATCTATGAAGTTCCAATGCCCTGAACATTGTTTAAAAAAGACTTTGATAGGGGCACCTGGGTGGCTTAGTCGGTTAAGCGTCCAACTTTCGCTTAGGTCATGATCTCACGGTTCGTGGGTTCAAGCCCTGCACCAGGCTCTATGCTGACAGCCAGTTCAGAGCCTGGAGCCTATTTCCAATTCTGTGTCTCCCTCTCTCTCTGACCCTCCCCTGCTCACTCCGTTTCTATCTCTCTCTCAAAAATAAATAAAAACATTAAAAAAAAATTTTTTTAAAGACTTTGATAGCTACTATTTGACACCTCAACAAACAGTTGCATATAGCTTCCCAACTGTCAATGGTCACAGTCATTTTGCACTCCAGAGTTGCACCTCTTCAATTTTAGTTTAAAATATTGCCCCAAGGCTTAATATATTGCCCCCCCTACATAAAATAGGATTGTGATTATCATATCCATGCCAGACAGTACTATGAAATGATGTTTCAGCCATGTTTCAAAGACAGGTAGAAATAATACTATCTCATAGGTTTACCATTATATAATACCGATTCCACTACCAACACCTTCTAAATTTAACTTTGTGACCTCCATGTTTCTAGGCTTACCAGTGGACAATACTTTTCAAATAAGTTGAATATTGAAAAACAACAACAAATAGCACAAGTCTGAAATGAGGAACCTCACTTTAGCTTCTTCAAACTACCTTATGAGAGTTGAGATTATTCAGAGACTATTCACTCCCCTGCTCCCACTGTGGATAGAGCATACTTTTCCAGTTCACTGATGTAGATCTAGACCAAATATCTTCCTTTATCCAATGGAATGTTAGTAGATAGGATGCAAGTAGAGACTTTAAATGTGCTTGCAGGAGATGGGTGATGATCTCTGACATTTCAAGGATCCACCATAAAAAAAGCTTCCTTTGGATAGCTTCTGCTACTTAGTTTGGGCTCAAGAATGCAACAGATGGAGCAGACTTGAACTCCACCCCCAGCCTGAACCAGAGCTTCCCCAGCTGTCCAGCAGACCATGAATGATAAAAATAAATATTTACATTGAAGGCCACTGAGATATAGTGGTTGTTTGCTAAATAGTAAAATCAATTAATATAGACAACATTCCCAGTCTGCTGCTGACATTCAAAACCATTCAGATTATGCTAGTTATGATGTCCATAGCTGGGTGACAGGAATCAAAAAGCAAAGTCAAATAGTCTTTAGTTCCTGGCTTAGTCATATAGAAATTCTATAGAATCAGGTAGGTTTCTTTATGTTCCTATACTGCAGTTCCTTACCTATAACACGGGACTAATAATATTTTCTTTCAGGGATTCTGATCAGTATTCAATCAGTTCTACAAATCAACTAGCCAAGGACTGCTCAGAATAGTGCTGGATGTGTGGACAGATTAACTATATCCAAATTCATCTGATTGAAATATATAAAATTTTTGTACTTACATGCATTCCCTCTCTTTATCCCTTCCTCTGTGAACAGTCCTTTTTTGTTAGGCGATATATTCCGTGCAGTTCATGTAGTTCATATAGTTCATGTCAAGGTAACTCTTCTCCATGCTTATACTTCAGAGTTGTGTGTATAGTCCTTTAGGTAAGACTAAGTCAAAATCCTACCCTACTTGTGCCACAGTGATTGGATCATGGATGGACACAAGACCTAGCCTGGCCAATCAGAGCTCTTCCCAAGGCCTTTACTGAAGCTGTAGAGAATGAGGCACTCTATCTTTTCTCATGCTACAACACTACAATACAAACTTAGAGCTATGGGGCACCTGGGTGGCTCAGTCGGTTAAGTGTCCACTTCAGCTCAGGTCATGATCTCACAGTTCCTGGGTTCCAGCCCTTTGTCAGGCTCTATGCTAAATGCTTGCTCAGAGCCTGAAGCCTGCTTCAGATTCTTTGTCTCCTTCTCTCTCTGCCCCTTACCCACTCATGCTCTGTCTCACTCTCTCAAAAATAAATAAATGTAAAAAAAATTTTTTTAAATAAATGAGTCTTTGGACTTTCTGTATTAAAAAAAAAAACAAAAAGTAAAAAACAAACTTAGAGCTAAACTAGCCTTAACTGACAACATATTGGGGGAGTCTATGTTAAAATAATCCAATGCAGAGGAAATCAGATCAAGACAGAGAAATTCTGATTACACTATCAAAGCCTCTGAGTCCCTCTTGGGCTATAGACAGGACTACCAATAGATATCTCAGTAATATGAGCCAATACACTTCCATTGCTTAGGCTTGTTTGAGATGGGCATCACCACTTGCATATAAGCAAGTGTGATCTTGGGGACACCTGAGTGGCTCAGTTGGTTAAGCAACCAACTCCAGCTCAGGTCATACTCACAGTTTGTGAGTTCAAGCCCAACATCTGGCTCTGTGCTGACAGCTCAGAGCCTGTGCCTGCTTTAGATTCTGTGTCTCCCTGTCTTCTGCCCCTCCCCTGCTCACACTCTGTCACTCTCTCTCAAAAAATAAACAAATTTTTAAAAAATAAAAAAAAAGAAAGTGTGATCTTGGAAAATCTGGCTACTTTCTTTGAACCAAATTAGTCCACTAATCTGTAAAAATGGAAATAAGACAAAACAAAAATGGAAATAAGAATTGTATTACAAGAATACTATTTAAAGTGTGTTGCTGTTGTGGGTATTAAATGAGGATGTGCCTCACACATCATATGAAGCCACTAAGAATTATCTGTTATCGTCATGATCATCATCGCATCCTCCTATTTCACATCTGCTTTGAAAAATGTCACTGACTAATAAACCAATAAACACATTTTTTTCACTCCTGTCTCTATCAGTCACAGGCAAATGTGGGGGTGGGGTGGAATTCTATAGTAATGTTCAAAAGTATGGTAAGAAAATGGGAACAGAAAGGTCTGATGTCCCCCCAAACCTTTGGAAGCTAGACCAATCTCAAAATGGGCTACTCAGGTGCTAGAATATGAAGGGATTAAAAGAACCAATAATTCCTAAGATGATGGAGTCAACCCACACAGAGTTAACAGTAAGAGCCCATTTGGGGGAGAAAAGTACACAGAAAGTATACAAAGAGAAGGCTGCTTCTACCTGGTTCTGTTCCTCATCCTCTCAGCCGGTGGAAAATACAAAATACCACCTACTGAAAGCAGGTGGAAACCTGCAAAGCTCTCAGTCCTGAAGATCCCTGCCAGCCCTGAATGACGGATGCTGAGTTTCTTCAGCCCCAAGGAGGCAGCAATAACAATTTGTCATCCCCTGCACTAGAGGAAATTGGTAGCTCTTTTGGAGTAAGCTTTCCTGTAGACCACTTACTAAGACAAAGGCCAAAACCCACACTATTTCTTTCCAAAAGACCTCTGTACCTTTGGTAGACAGGACCCCATCTGTGCACTCAGCTCTGGTGGGAAGCTTTCATTTTCCGGAATATCCAGAACCTCTCACCCCCTTACCTTTGAATACAACAGTCCACCTGCATATCCCCTTCGTGCTTCCTCCCCTCAAGGCTAAAAGAGTTAAGCACCTTCAACTTTCAACTCTCTTTTTCTCCCCAACTATACTTTTCTTTTTTTTTTTTTTCACTTTTACTCTAAATAAAAGTGTCAGTCAGTGGAAGTGTTCCAAGTATATTGTTCAGCTTTGAGAAGAATTCTCCAAAAATTCTAGTATCAACTCTGCTCACCTCTCCTGTGTTCTTTTTATTTATTTGCCCTGGCTCCATTCCTGGGTTATTCCTCTTCAGATTTCAAACAGATTCACAAATCCCCTACCCCACAACCAGAATAAAAAAGGAAGAAAAAGTCAAAACCATTACTACCACTAATAGAAAAACTTGGAAGCTTATTATTCTTTTTGACCATTATTTCCTCTCTGTTCTTCTGATAACTACCAATAGTCTTAAAGAGCAGTCTATTGTCCTCTGTTACATCTCTTTTGTACCCACACTCACTGCTCACTTTCTTGAGATCTGAATTATGTTACCCAGTTCAGACTGCACAATGGAAGATGTTAGTAATGGGAGAAATTGTGTGTGTGTCGGGGGGGGGGGGTTGGGTAGGAGAAGTATATTTAAAATATCCATACTTAATGCTCAATTTTTCTATAAACTTAAATTGCTCTAAAGTAGTCCATTAATTTAAATAAAAGGTAATGTCATTCGTGCATTAAAGTCAGCTGAGATTCTGAGGCATTATACACACACATACACACACGTAAACTTGAAAGTCACGAATGATCTTTGAAGCATCCACTCTAATGGCTTGTCCATATGTGCCTTCTTCCTGTACTTCTGTACGGTGAGATACTGCTAGCCTATTTTCAAACTGCCTGAAATATAACACTTGCATGTCTGATGGTTTTTTCAATCCCATCTTTGTTACAAAATTAATAGTAAAATTCTTCTTCTTTTTTTAAGTAGGCTTATGCCCAGCACAGAGCCCAACAGGAGGCTTGAACCCATGACCCTGATATCAGGACCTAAGGAGAGATCAAGAGTCAGACATTTAACCAATTGAGCCCCCCAAGCACCTCTAATAGCAAAATTCTTATATAGAAGTTGAGAAAACATTGGTTCAAATACATCATAGTGCTAATATGTGGTAAATTACTAAATAAGTATGAAAATTCAAGCATTCTTTTGCAGTTGAGTATTCTTTCCTCCTCTATCACTCTTAAACCTTGAACTCATTCCCCTCTTGACAGCCTTATATCTATTAAAGGCATAGCTATTCTCCTACTACCCAATGGAAAAACCTCAAGCATCTTTATTAAAGTCAGAATTTACAGCCTATTCCTATAACACCATGAGCCTACTGAGGCTGCAGTTCACTAATACTCTAGACTAACTTTATGCCTCTGTTTAGGTAAGGAAGCTGACATTGGGGTAAAGGAGATGATGGGAAGGAGTGCCTGTCTATGATGTTCGTGTTTATAACTACAGGTTTGGGATTTAGAACCTTAAGACTCCTAACATAATCTGGCCTAACCTTAGGCAATAATTCAGAGGGAGATGAAAGACAGACTATATTGTGGGTAGCACCCTCCTGGGGCAGGTGAATCATTCTATCAGGGAACTTACTGTCCTAGAAACTCTGCTGATTTCTAAATATTTGGCTCTTATCAGTTTCAAGTAATTGTCTCTTGGTACTTCTGATTTCCTACATTTCTAATGATTAAATTTCTCCAGGGTTTAGCTAAATTTTGTACAATTAGGCAGATTATCCTTAGGTCAACTTGTGGATATTAGTTTTGGTGCTCATTTTTTTTCCAAATAATGCCTGAGAATGCCCTCCATCCCCATAGGTATCATGAGGCCAAAATATATATGAGCCTTTTGGCTGAAGTCATCTGTATAGCTTGAATCTGAACAAAGTTAATTTCTGATGAAAAGTGGGACAATGTAGTTAAGTCATAAGGAACACTTACTTGAAAAATAAGAGCATCAGCAGAGAAAATTTAGTTACCTTTCTAGTTATCTTCAAATGGCTACATGTCCCATACTGTGCTTGCCATAAAAATCAGATCTCAAATATTTATTCATTTACTTTTAAAGACTGGAGGGCTCATAAATTTTATGCAGTCCCTTCATTTTATAAATAAGAAAAGAGAACTTCTTATTTGATACAAGCTAATCCCAAGTTCAAACCAATGCAAAAAAGCACTAGATATCCTAGATCATGATGGCCAGACCTGGCTTTCTTTTCCTCCCATGAAGTTTTGTACATTGAAACTTAAATAATGTAATAAAACAGGTGCACAGAGAAACACATATATACATATACACATAAGTACAGCACAGCTTTGAATTACTTAAAACTTTTTCTGGGGTGATTTTGTTCTCTTGGTTTTATCCACCCACAGAGCTGAACCCCATCCGCCCCTGTAGTGCCATTCTTCTCTCTTTCCTGTTTGCAACATTCCCAGTTTAGTAACATCTGAAAGCATAATTAAAGTGCCATTTATTCACGTTTACATAACATGAACTGATAAAAGTGGAAAAGTTGAAAACACCTAAATAGAATTGGTTTTGTCTTCAGGTTCCTTCTTCAGTACTATGGAGAATGCATCTCTAGTGTCCTACGTGGTCCTGATATTCTTTTGAGAAAGATGATAATATGAATCCAAAGTAACAGAGTGTCCTATAAAACAGAAATCTTATTTTGGCTGAGCTGAGAAAAACGTTGGAGGTAGAGGACTAGAAGCTTGCAAAGGAAGGAATAGTCAGAAGTATGCATGGAGTCTAGGGCATGTGTGGAAATTAAGAAATGGAGACATCAGCCTAGCTCCTTTTGAATTCAACTTATTGAGACCTCTGAGGGGAATGGATGTGGTCAAAACCATAATGCAGGGGAAGAAATAATGTCCCTAAGATAAAAATCAAGTCAAGAGTAACAACAGAGAAGAGCTATAGGATAATTTTCGCATGGAGTATGTACTTTTACTCATCCCTGACTTCCAGGTATTTCATCCTTGAGAACACTAATTCAGCATGCAGCTGTGATCACTGTACTTTACAAACCTCTTTCGATAATTTTACAAATTAGGAAATCAGGCATAAAAACCTGTACGTCCTCTCACAATTCTTCCTGCAATGAGATTAAAGTAGAATGACCTTCAGGGGTCGTACTGCTGACGGTTACTCCCATAATGGGCAAGGATCTCCCAAGAGGGAGCTTAGATCAGGAAGTCATCCTCAGGGTAAAATATTACCCATTTCTCTAATGAAACTTAGATGATAAAGTGTAGTCATAGGGCACTCCCCTAATGGTTAAGAATGTCAGGAGAGACAGAGTTGACACAATATAATCACTCTGGGTTGTATGACAATCTCTGAGATAAACTTATATGACAAGGAAGATGATTATAATAAAAGAGGAATTCCTAGGAGTGGGAATTACCCAATATCCTTTTCACAAAATTAAAACTGTGGTTAACATAAGATTATCAGATAATATTCCCTAACATCGTATGGAGGTCTGCGCATGCATTACTCCAAGAAGTCAAGATTTCAAAGGAAAAAAAATTAAAGCAACATTCCTACCCAGGAGTTTTATGAAAGAGGAAAATGCTGTCATCCTGGAATAATGGTGATAGCCTGATTCTCAGAGCAGTGCTACTCAAGGTGGAATGTTAAGCAGCCAATGGCTCCTTCCATGATAAGTGTGGATTTCAAAGATCAACACGGGACAAAAGGCAAGATTCCCAGTTGAGATTCAACCATTAGTTACTTTTTTTTTTTCAGTTTCAATACACATGAAAGGATATCAAGATAATGCTGGGGAAATAAGTAAAATATAAAACTTGAATATCTACGATTTTCACAAATGTTAGATGACACTATCCAAAAACAACAATAACAATTCCGTTTCCAGGAGTTTCAATGGGGATGTGAGACATGTCTCATTCCTGAAAGTAATACAAGAAGTCAATGCCTCAATTCTATCCAGAATGACCTATCATCTACTCTATTCTCTTTAATTACATGTCAAGAGGTATGGGGTTGTTGGGTGGCTTGTGGGCATTCCTAGGATGGGCCACACATTTGAGACAAAATTGCCTAAGTCAGAAAGTCCTATGTTCCCACTCCCTTTTATTTAGATATATACTGCCAAGAATAGGTAAGAATCTCAGATATGACCAATCTAAAACAAAAGACCTATCTAGGAATTTATTTTGAACTATTTAAAAACAATTTTTTACATTTATTTATTTTTGAGAGACAGAGCATGAGTGGGGGAGGGGCAGAGAGAAAAGGAGTCACAGAATCTGAAGTAGGCTCCAGGCTCCAAGCAAACATTCAGCATAGAGCCTGACATGGGGCTCAAACTCCCAAACCATGAGATCATTACCTGAGCTGAAGTCGGACACTTAACTGACTGAGCCACTCAGGTGCCCCTATTTTGAACTATTTTTATGGTCAAGTTTTAAACAGTGAGCTTCACTGATGGCTGCTGCGAGTTGGCACTTTTGGTAAACTCTAGGTTGTCAGAGGAAATCAAGAAAAACCAGACTAGCCCTATCTTCATTCTTTCTGATTTTCAACTGGATGGATTTGATATTGGGTATTATTTAATATATGCAATTATAACAGAGGTGAATTTTGATAGGAGGAGCAATGAGAAATAGATCACTAATTAATTTCTTCAAAATTTTAGAAAGGATCCAGGTTAATGGTTTTACACATGTATGTAAATGTATACATGCATATTTCTTTTATTATTTGTATTAAATTTGGTTTGATTTAGGCATTGTACTTATTCCTTAAGTATTCTAGGTCATAGCCTGGAAGGGCAAAAGTTTTGAGAAGCCAGTCATTATTTACATCATTCCAGCATTGATGGTAGGGGCTACATAGCAGAACTACCTTAACTCATAAATTGTGATGATTACTTTCCTTATTTGATTTGTGTGTGTGTGTGTGTGTGTGTGTGTGTAGTGACTGCCCCTTCTAGACATAATGTCCTTGGAGTTTAGTCTAATGCCTTCCCAAACTTATGGTTAACGTGTGCCCATTTCATCTTACTCCTGAGAATTAGATCTTAATCTGAACACTGGGATTTCTTGAATTAGCATCTAACAGATTTACCTAACCCAGAAAGAGAAATAGTTCTACTCAGGAAATTCATCAAATTTGGTATAAAACTACTAAATTCCTCACCATCATGAGCTAAACTAATCATAATGTGAATTTCTAGAATGTAGAATTGTATACTGTGATTCTTCATTCACTTTATCAAAATATTCTTTGAGGTTGAGAAAGTAACCTGTGATATTCACATCATGATTAACATAGGTTTGAAAAACTTTACTGTTGAAATTCTCCCCCTGAATTAGAACACAGTAACCTCAAAGCCAGTTAGATGCTACATTATTTCTATAGTATTAATAGAGCCAGGCCAGAAAGAACTTTCCCTGGATGAATCACACAAGAACACTGTTAAAGTTAAGTGAGAGTCTCCTCAAGTAGAAGGTCTGGAAACAAAGGAAACAAATCATATTTGTAAAAAGATGAGGACCACAAATTTGGTTTTAAGTTTCCTAGCAGGAAAATACATAAACAAAACAGTACTAATTACAAAATCTATGAATTAAAAACAAATATGTCCTTCAGACAAAACATGGTCTTTGCTTCCTCATCTCCCCTTTTCACCTTTCCTCAGTTTTGCTGGGCCATATTTTTCCTCTGGGCTCTCATAACGTACGTGTTGAATCATGGCCTATATTTGCAATAGTATTTCCACAGCAATAAAAAAGAGAGGTATGCTGCTATTTTTCTAGTTTTATCTGTTGCTGTAAACTGACATATAACCTAAAACACTCTTAATTTCTGGGATAAAAAAAGACAAATTAAGCTCACAGCTCTTTGATGTCTCAGATAAAATGTCTATGATCAAAAAACAAGAGGGTGCCTGGGTGGCTCAGTCAGTTGAAGGTCTAACTCTTGATTTCAGCTCAGGTCATGAACCCAGGGTCATGGGATAGAGCCCCAGGTCAGGCTCTGTGCTGAGTATGGAGCCTACTTAATATTCTCTCTCTCTCTCTCTCTCTCTCTCTCAAATAAACAAAAATGATAAGTGAATGAACACTGTATTGTTTAGTTAAATAGTCATTAAAAGTAGCTCCTGGAAATAAGCTTTGAGGGGTGCCTGGGTGGCTCAAGTCGGTTAAGCGTCTGACTTCGGCTCAGGTCATGATCTCATGGTTCGTGGGTTAGAGCCCTGCGTTGGGCTCTGTGCTGACAGCCAGCTCAGAGCCTGGAGCCTGTTTCAGATTCTGTATTTCCCTCTCTCTCTGACCTTCTCTTGCTCACGCTGTCTGTCTCTCTCAGGAAAAAAAAGTTTTTTTTTTATTAAAAAAAAAGAAAAGTAAGAAGCTTTGGGTAAGTTTAAGGCTAAAAGGACTATGAGTTCCAAAGAGTACAATGAGAAGCATCTGAGAACTGGAGAGCGCAGGAAGAGGGAGAATGAATAAAAGGCATCTTCTCATAAAACACTTCTCTAAGGTTTTCACATTCTTAATTAACTGTTGTTTTCATTTTTATTTTTTTTAATCAATATAAGAAATAGAATTTGGGGTTGAATGAAACTGTGAATATAACAAAACATTGTACCTATTTCCTGGCCTCTCTGCCTCATTACTGATAGAAGAAATAAATCTGTATACAAATGAATTCAAAGTATGGTAACAAGTACCACTAGGGGTAAGGAAAAGACAACAGTTTTGGTTGAAGAGCCTGTTTGTTACAGGACCAAAATTCTGTCTTGGAGTGAGTCAATTCATGCAAATTACTTGGCATAGTGCCTGACCCATAGATTAGTCCATAAATGCTAACTAGTGAAATTTGTGATTAATAATTGTAGCAGATACGATGAACTTTTATTGAAACCTCATGATAGTGCTAGATAGAATAGTAAGTGCTTTACATATACTAATTTAATCTTCATAAAAATTCTTTGACATAGGTAATTTACAGAGAAGTTAAACAATGTGTCCATGGTTACAAAATTAGGAAGGATGGAGTAGAATTCAAATCCCAGCACTCAAAGCCCAGAGCCTGGGCTCCAACATATAATATTTGCAGCAGTAAGGCCAAAATTGATACAAAGAAAATCAGAGAACTTTTGCACCAGATAGACATTCTTAAGAGAGATGACATATATAATTATATAAATCCTTCCAATATTGCAGAGACCAATTTCAGCAGTGTTATTTAATGTGTAGCTTGAAGACCTCTCACAACTAATTTGAATGCTTCATTCATGGCTCCACCCCAGATCTATGAAATCTTCAAACGTCTCTAGGAGTCTGTGTGTAGCAAGGTTCATTTCTATGCATATTAAAATTTGAGATCCACTGGCATAGAGAGTATTAGTCTAACGGAGAAGGCAAAAAAAGAAAAAAAGTCATATAAGAAATGTGTGTTAGTTCAGATCCTCTGAGCAGCAGACAATGAGAAAGGATTCAGTATATAAAAGTTTTTACTCAGTGAAATCCTATCAGCCAAAATGGAGAAGCTAAATGATGATGCTGAATTTTACCTGAGCTCTGTGCTTCTGGAAAACATGATGGTCAAGAAACCCACCTCAATTTTGTGTTCTAAGAAATGGTTTACTATAAAGAACCATTCTTCTCCCATGACTCAGATAAAACTGGTGGATGAAACCCTTGTTTATGGCAAAGCCAGAAACAGACTACATATTTCTATTTTTGTCTCATAAATTAATATCACCATCCACAGCTGGGTAAAATACCCATAACTTAACTTCACCAAATGTGAGTCAGGCTTCACCACCTACCCCAGGGCCCCTGAACTTTGCCCCACCCTTGAGAATTGGAGCACAGAACAATCCTGTCTTAAAAGTTCCCCCCGCTCCCCACCACACGCACACCAAGAACAGCTAACCTCAGAGGACAACATTCCCTGATTAATTGTCAAATCATACCACTCACTCATCCCACTTGCCTGCACCTTGTTTTTTTCTAGCTTTGTTTACTCCTCCCCATAAAACAAGAACCTTTTTCTGCCTGACTTTGCAACCCTCATGGTCTGAGAGCTCTCTTTAATCCAATAGTCTTCTCCCCTCATTGCATTTGATCTTTGCCAAAAAGCCGAGAAGCGATTCTCCTCATTGCAATAATCTTTTTGAATAAAGTCTTTCCTTACCTAAATCTGAATTTATTTCTTCTTTGACACAGTAAGACTGTGAGAACCATCACACCAGGATGGAAGTCCGTTCCAAAGTGAAGAAGAAAGGGAGGGGAGGAAGAATGGGTGGAAGCATCCCACACTTTCCTACAGTCTAAGGAAAGTTTGCCAGCAGGCCCTGTGTCCCAAGGACAACCCTGCTTTGCTTTAGAACCATGCTGTGCTCCATCACTGGCTGGGAGTAGCCCAGGGGAAGCATATTCAAACATATTAATGGATTTCAGCATGCACAGCTGGGACCCTTATGAGTCAATTATGCTCCCTGAAGTTGAAGTCTACAAAGCACATGCTCCTAACTACTGCAGCATGTTTCAAACTAGAACTCCGTAACCTCTTAGGACTCCTCCATCTACCAAATCCAATACAGTGGCAGCAACCAGCCACTACTAGAGATAGGTGTGCTCTCCAATGTACACGGTTGACAAAAAGTAGAAGGTACATAGGTGTGGAGACTTGCTTACATGAGTCTGTGAATATGCAATGACTAGAATGCAGAATGAGCAATAAATTGTGAGTTTCTAATGGAAGAATATCAAAGAGCTGCTTCTAGTAATTTTAACTTTTGAGGTTGGGAATACCAATGGGGAAAGAGATGTTTGTTTGAACCTCTGCCGTCTCTATTCAATGTGCTCACACTGAGAAAAGCATAAATGAGCAAACAACAGAATAGAGACAGGTAGTGACATTGTTGGAATCCAGCTTTTGTAAACCTGGACAGTTCATTTTGCCTCCCTGAGTTTCTTTGTCCTGAAAAATGATACATTTTTATCACTATACCTCACAGGGATGTTGGAAAACAACATGGCATGCCTATGAAATATTTCAATATTCTCAGGAAAAAGACACAGTCTAGATGCAGATTTGAAGTCACTTTGACTTTTTGCAGAGATAAAGGAGAGACATTGTTTTGTATGGTTTTGGGGCATGGTTTTGCAGTTCATAGGACTGTGAGCCCTTTTTTTAAAAACATTTTTTTATTTTTGAGAGAGAAACAGAGACAGCATGAGCAGGGGAGGGTCAGAGAGAGAGGAAGACACAGAATCCGAAGCAGGCTCCAGGCTCTGAGCTAGCTGTCAGCACAGAGCCCGATGCGGGGCTCGAACCCACGAACCGTGAGATCATGACCTCAGCTGAAGTTGGACAATTAACCGACTGAGCCACCCAGGCGGCCCCTGTGAGCCCTTTTTGAGTCAATCTGTGAAGTTGGAGTTTTAAATGTACAATCTAGAGATGGAAAAAATATGTGAAGAAAAAGGAAGGGAATGGGTGCTGAAAGAAGGGAGATAATTACATTTGTTAATCTCTTACTCTATGTGGAATACACTTAACCACACATGACAGCTGTTCAATAAAAGAGTAAGTACCATCTTGAAGAGTCATACTGAGTTTTGGACATTGACTATCTTGCTTTCAGGATGATGACTTTTTTTCTTCTTAAAACACATTAAATAAATACAGTATAGAACGTAATATTTCAACATTATGGCTTCAGGCAATGACATATTCACCAATTTACTTGACACCAAAGTTTCCAGTTAGAAAATATCATAAAGAATAAATTTGAATGAGTTACATTTTGAATGAATTTAAATGAGTTTGCTTTGCATATAGATGCCAAGCAAGTGTGATGACAGGGCAGCACTATCTAAGACTCTCCAGTTTGCTTTGCATGTATCTTGTTTCCCTGTGTTTCAGAGTACCATTGTTGTAGCTTTTATTTTGGTATAAGAATCTTTTCTGTGCTATAAAATTATTAATCATACTTTGAGGGAAATATCACCAACAGCACCCAAAGGTTGAAAATTTGTTGAAGGAAACAGTTTTAAAATAATGCACTTGGACAGGGGTGCATTGGTGGCTCAGTGAAGCATCTCTTAATTTCAGCTCAGGTTGTGATCTCACGGTTTGGGAGTTGGAGCCCCATGTTGGGCTCTGTGCTGACAGTGCAGAGCCAACTTGAGATTCTCTCTCTCCCTCTGTGTCTGCCTCGCTCTGCCTCTCTCAAAAATAATAAATAAACTTTAAAGAAATGCACTTGGATATATAGGTACATCCAAAAGAAATGAAAATAGGATTAGAAGAGATATCTGGACCCCCATGTTCACTGCATTATTCACAATGGCCAACATATGGAAGCAACCTAAGTGTGCATAAATGATGAATGGATAAAGAAGATGAGAGATTTCATATATATGCATGTGCACACACATATATACATACATGAAAGCTCAGAAATTATATATATATGCGCATATTTATTTGCAACATTTGCAACAACATAGATGGACCCTTGAGATCATTATCTAAGTGAAACAAGCCAGACAAAGACATATACTACATGGTATAACTTATCTGTGAATCTTTTTTTTTTTTAAGTGATATCCATAGACTTGGGGGGGGGGGTATAGGGAGAGATCCAGTAAAAGGGTGTATATAACCTTTCAGCTATAAGATGAAGTAGGTCTGAGGATCTCATCTAGAATAGGGTGACTACAGTTGATAACACTGCACTGTAGAATTAAAATTTGATAAGAGAGTACAAGTTAAACATTTTTTGCCAAAAACAAAACAAAAAACAAACAAAAAAACAAAACAAAACCAAATTAGTGAGGTGATGAATGGGATGTGATAATTAACTAGATGGGAGACTCCTTTCACAATGTACATGTATATTAAATCATAATGAACACTTTAAATATCTTACAATATTGTATGCCAATTATACCTGAGTAAAGTTGAAAAATAAACAAATAAAATGCACTTCTAAAGAACACCTCTATGCACCCTCTTTCACAACCCTCCATTATCCATCTACCCTTTACTCTTTCAGTGAGTAAGCAAGCCTTTACTACATCAATTTTACATACGAATCATGTTAATTTATTTTCAAATAGTTATCCATTACTTATATGAACCTTTTTCATCATATAACTGTTATATTTTTTCTATCTTATTTGAAAATCCATGCCTCAAATTGGAATAAAAGCATCATAATTTTCCCATTAAAATTAATAGAACTATATTTATATTTAATAGTTTTTAGCTAGAGGCAGGGTTATCAGAAATGAATTTAGGTTATTAAGAAAATGACCTGTCATGAGCACTCTTTTATTTAAACCTCATAGTAACCCTGTGGGCATGTATCACTATTATTATTATCATTATTGCTATTATCATCATCATCATCATTATTTTTTAAATTTTTATTCCAATACCTAGGTAAGAAAACTGAAGAATAAAACAGTTCTGGAATTTGTCTAAGTTCACACAGCTAATAAATGACAGAGCCACGATTCCATCTCAAATCTACCTGACTCAAAGATCAATAATGAGAGCATTCAGATCAAGGTGAGCAAAACATAATAAGGAGTCAAACAAGACCTTTGGTTTTTCACTCTCTCATAAGAAGTTCCATGACATAATTCATGCTTTGAAAATTCACTAACAAAACATTGAAATAACCACAACAAATAATGAAGAAAAAAACTGATTATAAAGGAGATAAAATTTGGGTGGCTCTCTGCCTGTGCTGTGGAGTATGTGGGAAAGAGTTTCCGCAGAAATAATCCAAGGTTCCAGACAAGTTTGATCACGGCAGTTTTTGCACATGTGTGTTTTGTATATTGGGATTTGTGCACGAAACTTTGAGAAAATGGTTGCTGTGTGTGCGTGTGTGTGTGTTTTACACAAAACTGATTTGGAAATCATCTGTTGTAAGAGAACTCTCAAAACCAACTCTCAAAGTCTATACTTCTCTGATTCTACACATGTAGTTTAGTACAGCAGTAAATCTCAATCTTGGTAGTTCCCACCATTGTCTAACAATTAACTTTAAAGTCTTTTATTAGGATTAGTTAAAGTATCCTATGAGTAAAATATTTATACTTTATTCAAAGTTATCTCATTCATCATGTTAACTATCATTTACTTGAATTTTCATCTATTTTATTTAGTAGGAAAAAAACAAGGAAGAGTAACAGCTCCTAAGTTTATATGGGTGACAGATTTGCAAATGCCATTGCAGACTGCCACTGGAATATATATATTTTTTTTTGTACGTGCATTTGAGGGTGGAAATGAAAGTGATTGTTTGTAAATGGCTAATCTCACCCAAATTTATGGCACAACTTTTCTATCTTTGAAGATTTCATTCACCCTGTTCCTTTGGCTTATATGTGGGGACTGCAGACTGAAATCTGCTTAGAAGCTTCTAATTTCCCTCAAGCCTTTCAAGAGTTGTGATTTTAGACTCCACCATCTACACAAAACTGAGTGTCATTCTTCTGAGGACAGGGAGGCACATTGTGCCTAGAGAGACATAAAGCAGATTTTTGTCAGCTCACTGTTGCCCTGGAATAATGTTTTATGAGTGTTATTCCTAATTCCTGAGAAGAAAACCAGGTGGGGATTTTTTTTTGTCGTTTCTTTCTTACTTGGTGTGAATGTGGTATTTCACTGATCAATATGTTTACCAGTGAGAGAGAACAGAATATGGCAATAATTGGTATGCAATTGGTATGCAAAAATACATGTAGTGAGGAATGCCCACTAGGAATAAGCACTGAGGTTGGCTTGGAGAGATGAGACAAGACATTGGACAGAGGACATGTAGTTCTTCTACCAGGAGGAAAGAAGAAATACGGAAATTAAACATGCCAACCATATGGCATTAATTAATGTCATCAAAATCTGAAACCTACCTTTTAGTTGCATCTGTTACTTATACTTGTAATGGGTAATATATCATTATGCTTTTACTCTTTCTACATATATTTCTCATATCCTAAGACCAAAAGCAATTACTTCTTTCCATTATTTCAGGTGCGATCCTTATTTTTAGGTTTGCCATGTTCAATAAACCTCCTACAACTGCACAGGACAAACTCCATTACTCCTCTCTACTCTTAGACTCTCATTTCCATACCACCAAAATAAGCACTAGGTCACTTCTGTCAGGCCTATATCGAACACATCCATCCCTGTTTTCTTATTTGAATTTTACAACATCAACATGACATGTATTATTATATCCCCTTTCAAAGAGAAAATAGAAGTTACGTGATTTGCCAAGGTATCAGAGCCACTGCTTGCTATATTAGTCTTTTTGCAAATTATAAATTAGACTCTTAAATTCAGGCTTTTGGAAGACATTTAACTTCCATCTACTGGGAAATTTCCCTAATGCTTATTTTTTTTTGGATAAGACACAACTGCTGTCAAGCCATAGAAAAACTGTGATATAGTATTATGACCTCTGTATGCAATCTAAACTCCAAACATTTTCCCCATTAAATTCACTAACTCAGTGTCTAATGTCCTTGAAACAAGAGTCTGGGTGGCCAAGTTTAGGTCCCTTGCTCATTCTCTGGGTAGAATATGTAAAATCTGCAGCACAAAGATTAAGCTTCCCACCACTTCCACAGAGTGAGTCATCAGGAGGAGGCAGGGACTAGACTGTCCTTTCCTAATAAGAAGCACATTAAGAGAAAGTCCTCCAGAAAAAGAGATCAGGTAGCTAAGACCAAAGGTTAGTTACTTTGAATAGTTAAAAAACATCAACCAAAAACATCAACAGTCTGTGATAAGGACTATAGTAGTTGACATTTTTCACATACACATTTTATTTTACCCTCACATTTTATTTCATCTCTTTGTGATGAACATGATTAGGAGGAAACGGAGTTGCAAAAAAGGTATCTGTAAAAGGTTACAAGGACATCATCTGATCAACTCATGATGTGAATCCAGGTAAGACTAACTCCAAAACCTATAATTTCCCCAAAATTGCACCAAGTGAGGTGTGTTTCTTAAGTTCCATATATATGACTCATATCTCCCTTTAGATTTTTCATTTCTTGGAAGCACTAAAAAGCTACTCTGTAAGTATCCTCCTGATTACCTAAAGTTCAGAGTATGTACTATTTGATTGATCAATGCCATCCATTCTTTAAATGATCTCTTCAGGTATAAAATAAATGTGTAAATATAACCCAAAGGCAAAAGTAGAGAACTATTTTTCACTCTATGCAATGCCATTTTTTTGTTCTAGGATATTCTGGGATATGATGAAAGAGGTTAGTAAGTATACAAGGAAAATGACTCTATAACCTGAATCCATTAGAGACTAAAAGGAAGACAAAAGGTCTAGAAAAGCAGCAAAAGCAAAGAGAAAACATGATTGGAAAGGCTGAAGAAGGAATCAAAACATAAAAAGGTAAAGAAGTTCCTGCCACCCCCCAAAAGGAAAGGTTACTAAGATAAAAGCTGTTTCTAAACTGTTTTCTTTAAAAGTACATTCTCAATAATAAAGCAATTGTAAAGATAGTTTATAATAATAAACCTTGAAATTCACTGCTAGCACTGAACAGTAGGTTTGTGTATGTCAAGACTAAACTGTATAGAATTTAGAAGCCACTTGGTTTGGAGGACATATCCTGAGTCTTTTTTTTTTTTTTTTTAATGTTTATCTTTGAGAGAAAGAGAGAGAGAAAGAGAGACAGACAGACAGACGACAGGCAGAACATGAGTGGCGGAGGGGCACAGAAAGAGGGAGATACAGAATCTGAAGTAGGCTTCAGGCTCTGAGCTGTCAGCACAGAGCCAGACGCAGTGCTCGAACTCATGAAAGAGGAGATCATGACCTGAACCAAAATCAGACACGTACCCAACTTTGAGCCACCAGGTGCCCTAGTGAGTCTTTAAAAATTTACTTAATGTACTTGCAAAATACTAGCAATTAATTATAAAAAGGTATTTTGATACATAGCAAAAGGGGGAAATGGGATTTAAGAACATCTACATAGTTGAGGGATACAGTTCAAGGACTATTCATAAGAATATGATAGACCATTAGCAGTGAAGCAGTAGGATATAAGAAACATTAGACTGAGGAACATCATCATATTTCATAATCATACATACCTAGATTTTTCCTAGGAGGAATGATGCATTCTCTAACTATAAAATATTATGGATCCTTATGTCACAGCCATTACTTTTATGTATCACTAAATTAGGCTCTACAGACACACTGAGATAAATAGATGTGATTCCATGTCAAATGCATGCCCAAATGGCCTCATCTAAACCATCCCATGAAAAATCATGAGTTTACAATTTACCTTACGATTTTTCACTCTACTGCCCCTACCTGACCCACTCAGTGCTTTTTACACTCCACGCCCATCCCCCCTCACATCCATCAGTCCTCAGTTTTTGTCAGCATTCAAGAGTCTCTCATGGTTTGCTTCTCTCCCTTTCCCCCACCATTTCCCCTCTTCTTCTCCCCCTTGTTCTTCAGTTAAGTTCCTCCTAATCCTTCTATACGTGCAAACATATGATATTTGTCCTTCTCTGCCTGACTTATTTCGCTCAGCATAACACCCTCAAGGTCCATCCATGTTGCTACACATGGCCAGATTTCATTGTTTCTCATTGCCATGTAGTATTCCATGGTATAGATAAACCACATCTTCTTGATCCATTCATCTGTTGATGGACACTTAGGCTCTTTCCATGTTTTAGCTATTGTGGAGAGTGCTGCTATGAACATTGGGGTACATGTGCTCCTATGCCTCAGCATTTCTGTATCCCTTGGGTAAATTCCTAGCAGTGCTATTGCTGGGTCATAAGGGAGTTCTATTGTTAGTTTCCTGAGGAACCTCCACACTGTTTTCCAGAGGGGCTGTACCAGTTTACATTCCCACCAACAGTGTAGGAGGGTGCCCGTTTCTCCACATCCTCGCCAGCATCTAGAGTTCTCTGATTTGCTCATTTTAGCCACTCTGACTGGCGTGAGGTGGTATCTCAGTGTGGTTTTGATTTGTATTTCCCTGATGAGGAGGGATGCTGAGCATCGTTTCATGTGTCTGTTGGCCATCTGGATGTCCTCTTTGGAGAAGTGTCTGTTCATGTCTTCTGCCCATTTCTTCACTGGGTTGTTTGTTTTTCGGGCGTGTAGTTTGGTGAGTTCCTTATAGATTCTGGATATTAACCCTTTATCTGATATGTCATTTGCAACTATCTTTTCCCATTCCGTTGGTTGCCTATTAATTTTCTGGGTTGTTTCCTTGGCTGTGCAGAAGCTTTTAATCTTGATGAGGTCCCAACAGTTTATTTTTGCTCTTGATTCCCTTGCTTTTGGGGATGTGTCAAGTAAGAAGTTGCTGCGGTGGAGGTCAAGGAGGTTGTTTCCTGCTTTCTCCTCTAGGGTGTTGATAGTTTCCTGTCTCACGTTCAGGTCCTTTATCCATTTTGAGTTGATTTTTGTGCATGGTGTGAGAAAATGATCTAGTTTCATTCTTCTGCATGTTGCTGTCCAGTTCTCCCAACACCATCTGTTAAAAAGGCTGTCTTTTTTCCATTGGATATTCTTTCCTGCTTTGTCAAAGATCAGTTGGCTGTATACTTTTGGGTCCACTTCTGAGTTCTCAATTCTGTTCCATTGGTCTATGTGTCTGTTTTTGTGCCAATACCATACTGTCTTGAGGATGACAGCTTTGTAGTAGAGGCTGAAGTCTGGGATGGTGATACCTCCCGTTTTGGTTTTATTTTTCAGTATTACTTTGGCTATTCGGGGTCTTTTGTGGTTCCATACAAATTTTTGGATAGTTTGTTCTAGTTTTGAGAAGTATGCTGGTGCAATTTTGATTGGAATTGCATTGAATGTGTAGAGTGCTTTAGGTAGTAATGACATCTTAACTATATTTATTCTTCCTATCCATGAGCATGGAATGTTTTTCCATTTCTTTGTGTCTTCTTCAATTTCCTTCATAAGTTTTCTATAGTTTTCATCATACAGATCTCTTGTATCCTTGGTTAGGTTTATTCCGAGGTATTTTATGGTTTTTTGTGCAATGGTGAATGGGATCAGTTTCTTGATTTCTCTTTCTGTTGCTTCATCGTTGGTGTATAAAAATGCAACCGATTTCTGTACGTTGATTTTGTACCCTGCAACTTGGCTGAATTCTTGGATCAGTTCTAGTAGGTTTCTGGTGGAGTCTGTCGGGTTTTCGATGTAGAGTATCATGTCATCTGCGAAGAGTGAAAGTTTGACTTCCTCTTTGCCAATTCTGATGCCTTTGATTTCTTTTGCTGTCTGGTGGCTAATGCTAGGACTTCCAGCACTATGTTAAACAACAGTGGTGAGAGTGGACATCTCTGTCGTGTTCCTGATCTCAGGGGGAAAGCTCTCAGTTTTTCCCCATTGAGGATGATGTTAGCTGAAGTCTTCTCATAGATGGCTTTGATGATGTTTAAGTAGGTTCCTTCCACCTCGACTCAGAAATCCCAGTTTTATGTAACTTTCCACTACCATACTATCCAAAAATCTGTTTTTTCCTTTGGGGATCTTGTTGTACAAAATACACCTTGAAATAATGGGACATCAGTCAGAGCTTAAAAAGTAATTTTTGGAAATGGGAAAAAAATCTTTCAAGATTAATGTATTAGATAATAGGACTTGACCTGTACTCAGGTGAATTTAATTTTCTCTCTTGGGATGACTTGCTTTCCTCCCTCCAGTTACCTTGCCTTTTAAACTAATTTTGTAGCATCTAAGGTTACCTATTTTCATTTTCCAATTTGTAAGCCCCTTTCCATTTTCCAGATCATTACCATTTAAGATGTTCTGACCATTCTTCTTGAGACTTCCTGAAGTAAATAAAAGAAATCCTCTGGATGGGTCCCTGACCTTTGGCAGTACTCGTCAAATGCTAAAACTGTTGTAAGGCTCAAAGCCCTTATTTACACCCTTCATTGCAGTGTCTCATAAAGTATGCTCTCACTTTTTCATTTGACAGAGATTTATTAAATGCCAACACTGCCACTCCCTGTGTTCATTATTGGGTTAAGTTCCTACTTAAGGAGAAAAACAACAATTATAATGTGTTGTGATAAGTGCTGTGATAGCAGTATTCAAGGGAGTTTCTGTGAGTCCAACATGATAGGGCTAGGCAAGAAAGGATTCTCAGCAGAGGATTATGACATTTATAGGGCATATCAAGTATAAATCATAGAGCAGTGTTCAGGAACTATATGATGTTCCATATACCCAGAGAAAGGGTGCTTGCCCCTCTCAGTAAAAAAAAAATAGTAAATCCTCTTCAGTCTACTTCCTAAATATATCAAAACCTATCTACCTCTCTTCCCTAACACTACCACTGTTGTCTGAGCCTCCATCTTCTCTTACCTAAATTATTTTCTTTGGCATGTTAATTGTTCCTGTGTTCCCATTCTTGCTTAGTGCAATTCATTCTCCTCTAAGCAGCCTGGATTATTGGTTAAAAAGCAAATTAGATCATGCTTAAACACTTCATTGGCTTTCCACTGAACTTAAAATAAAAGTCATATTCCTTGACATGACCTACTAGATCTTATGATCTAGCCCTTGCTGAGCTCTCCAGTCCTTCTTTACTTCTTGCTTATAATATTCAAGTCACACATCATCTTCTCAATGAATTCTTCCCTAACAATCCAGTCTAATCTATCTGCCATGGATGCCATATTATGTCATGTCATCTGTTTCTTTTTTTTAATGGCAATTATCACCATACAAGTTCATTTATTAGTTTGTTACCTATCATTTCACTGAGCTAGAATACAAGATCTTATTTATGTTGTTTCCCACCATTTCCCAAACGTCTAGAAAGTACATGGTCTATAGTAGGTCTTCCATAAGTATTTGTTGTCTGAACAAGAATGTAGAAGTTGGCAAGCACTGGTGAGAAAAGCCTGGTATATGTTGTAGCTATGCTGATAAATAAGATGGACCCCTCATTAAAATGTGGTTCAGATGCCAAGACTGATGATGCCACATACACACCAAGTGGGTATGAAAAAGTTTATTAATTATATAATGAGACTTTTGGGGAAGAACAGGGAAGGCTTCCCAAGCTGGCCCAAAAACTGGCTTGAGAGGCTAAGGTAAGAGATGAACTTGAGGTTTTTATTGTGCTTAGGACATGGAGCTGGCGTAAAGATTCTTTCACATGAATAGGGGCTTGCCATGGATTGGATCTCACATAGTTTCTGCTGAAAGAAGTAGTACCTATGCTTTCTTACAAGCTTGCCCAGATATGTACAAAAGGGAGAGATGAGGCTAAAAACTTGTTAGCAGTCCAACATCAAAAGATGAAATCAGATTCTATTACAGAATGCTACCCCAAATTGTACAAACTATATAAAAAGGTGTGTATGACAGATTCTTGAAGTACCTTAAGAATGATAAGATTTATATTTCAGGAGTATTGAAAAGGCTGCACTCTGGAGAAAGTAACACTGAGATGACACGGGAGATGAGGGGGTCATTTTGGCTACTGAAATGACCCAAGAGAGATTGCAAGCTCCAAACTACAAATTCTTGGAGGCTCTGAAGAGATCGTGTGGAGATTTAGGGACAAACTGGAAAGACAGATTATTATTTTTTTTTTTGAAAAAAAAAATTATTAGATTACACTGCCTCAAACTTATAACTGATTTGAGTTCTGACAAAACAACCACAGCAAGTTCAATAAGTACCTTAAGAAGAAATGGCCCCTCAATATGAAAAAACACTGAACCCCATGGATCACTTTTGAAAATGGAGTCTCTTGGTGCACCTGGGTGGCTCGGTCGGTTAAGCATTTGACTTCAGCTCATGCCATGGTCACATGGTTCATGGGTTCGAGCCCCGCATTGGGCTCTGTGCTGATGGCTAGTTCAGAGCTGGAACCTGTTTTAGATTCTGTATCTCCCCCTCTCTCTGACCCTCCCCTGCTCATCCTGTCTCTCTCTATCAGAAATAAATAAAAAATTAAAAAATAATTTTTAAATAAAAAAAAGAAAAGAAAATGGAGTCTCTGAAGATTATATGAATACATCAAGTAGATCATGTCAAGGAAGGGATGTGTTATAGAAAAGTAATTCATAATTTATATTTCAGGAGTATTGAAAAGGCTGCACTCTGGAGAAAGTAACACTGAGATGACACAGGAGATGAAGGGGCCATTTTGGCTACTGCAATGACCTGAGAGAGACTGGAAGCTCCAAAATACAAATTCTTGTAGGCTCTGAGGAGCCTCCAGATTCTTTTGAGTTGGTCATCCCATGTTGAACTGATAGTTGAAATTCTTAGATCCGATTTCAAGCTCTACTTCCTATTGACCTCAAAACTTATGACTTCCTCTGGGACATGCAGAATTGTCCCTACATGTGCAATTGGTAGATGAGAAACTCACAGAAGCTTGATTCAAAATTCAGGATGCTGACACACGGGAATAGGCCCTGTTGATTTTTTTCATAGTGATATGCCTTGTCAAAGATGACAGGAGCAATAAAGTTTCAAAAGTATTCCGTTTATTAGTACTGTTGTGCTGTTAATATATGACTTTTATAGCTAAGACCCATGATCTTTAAGGATTTCTGGACTTCTGTTCACAAGTTGTCTTCCCTTTTTCTGGACCATCCTGTTGCCAAAAATCTTGCATGTTTTCAGGTTAGCTCATCAGTTCACTTAATACAGCCTTTCTCTTTTTGTAATGCTCTTATCCTATCATGGGGCTATATTGTTATGGTGATAACAGTAAATAGTGTAGATTAAAAGAAATCTTATCTGTTCTTTTTTTAAAATAATTTTTAATGGTTTATTTATTTCTGAGAGACAGAGACAGCATGAGCAGAGGAGGGTCAGAGAGAGGGGGAGACACAGAATCTGAAGCAGGCTCCAGGCTCTGAGCTGTCAGCACAGAATCTGACGCGGGGCTCGAACCCACGAACCATGAGATCATGACCTGAGCTGAAGTTGGATGCTTAACCGACTGAGCCACCCAGGTGCCCCAAATCTTATCTGTTCTTAAGGTTGGCCATATCTGGTTAGGGTAATTTTACCCCTAAGTATTCCCTTAAAACCCTGTAAAGGATTAACCCTCCCCTCTACTACTTTGTTGGGCTAGTTCTTTTCTATAATGTTGGAGTCAGTGAGAAGCATGTAGCAAGAAAGAAGTCAATGGGAAAAAGTATGTAGCCAGTTTCATCTTGCTCTCATTAAATGTACTTTCAGATAACACTTTATTTCACAGATTCATTAAATTTGCTCATTTCAACAGCAGAGACAGATATAAGCCATTTCACTATAGTAACTTTTTTGCTTCTACCATAAAGTGAATCACTTATATTAGACCAGAAATCTCTCAATACTTTCCAGACAAGTCGACTTTTGTTGAAGTCACCATGAGCTCCATATTTAAAAGGTGAAAATTACTAAGAAAATTCCATTTTACTAAACAATTATCTCTTCACCATTTTTTATTCATCAAAATTGCACTCTCAAAATGAGAGCTTCTAATAGCTAGATGGGGTTCTTTTCTTGCTAAATTTTTCAAAATGAAAAAACTCAAATATTGTAAGGGAAAAGTGTGTGTATATATACATACATACACACATACATATAGGTACATATATGTATACACACACACACACATATATATACACACAAGCACACAGAGGCATATATATATATACACACACACATACATATATGTGTGTTTATATATCATATATAACAACAAAATAAGTGTGAGTACAGAAAAAAATAACAAAAAGTCATATCCACATACAGTAGACCAGAGAAAATTAGCAACAGACATAGTGACATAGTGAAGAGATTATTCCATAAAATAAAATAGCTCTTCCAAATTGACCAGACAGAAAAGACAAATTAAGAACAGATAATAAAAGAATATGAATTTGAAATTCACGAAAGCAAAACTTTCGAATGGCAATAAATATATTAGAATATTTTCAACTTCAATAGCCATCAGAGTGATGTCAATAATGAAATTACATCCTGACACTTAAAATAAAACACAATACTACACCTCTGAATATGTGGAGAAATGGCTATTCATATACATACTGCTAGTATGAAAATAAATTCCTACAAACTCTTTTAAAGTATCTAGTAATATACATTAGAATTTAAAATAGATTGAACCTTTGATTGAGAAGTAACAGTTTTAGAATTCCATCTTATTTAAATAAAACTACATATTACCAAGCCAAAGTATTAAGGGAAGTTTTATTGGATAATTGTTTGAAAAGGTGAAAAAAGGTAAAGAATCTGAACATTAATAAATGAATGATTCAATAAAGTATGATATTTCATTGCTGTGAAAAATTATGCAGCTACTTGAAATAATGTTTTAGAGTTACAATTACTAACTTAAAAGGATAGTCATACCATATTATTAAGGAATGAAATCAAGTTTCAAAGTATTATGTAAAATATGATACTATTTTGTAAAAAGAAATAACTCCCATGAGTCTTTATATATTTACATATCTTTTTATGATCAAGGAAAGCAATGCAAATGATGTGAGGGGAAGGTTATGAATTTTGTTTATTTACAGCACAAAACTACAGTTTCACTTAAATAGAGTTTGTTGTTGATATTGTTGCTGTTGGTTTGTACTGTGGAAGAGAAATTTAATAAAATACAAATCTGTTTAAAAAGAAAAAAGAAAGAAAATAGTTCACAGAAAACTCTCTCTGTCTCAGGATTCTGAAGGGTCCAAACACTCTAACATGGGAATCACTGGAGTAAATAATCCTGTGGCCCTTTCTCTTTCTAAAATTCAATTTTACATGATACCAATTTAATGTTAGCCTCTCAAAAATTCTTCAAACTGATATCATCAACCCACAGTTGCTCCATGTTTTCAGCAACACTACTATGCAGTTTGATTGATTATAAACTTCCCTCTAAATGCATACTTCTCTCAATTACCATTCAGTCTTTCTCTGCAAACACAAAGTCTGGGATTATAGATTTCAGATAGAAGATATATTGATTCATCTAAACAGCACTGCTTTTATAGGAAATGCAAGCTCACAGCCACTGGCTTCCATGGATGCAGCAATTTCATACAATATCATCCTACCACATTTTTCACAGAGGTAAGCAACAGATGCTGACTAGGATGATGAGACCCTTCCTCCAGGTATATGGCATTTGGGCCAGAGAGAGTATCAGAGTAGTCCCCATTCAGTGATCAAATCATAAAACATAAAATTTGTGAGTTGTCAAAAACTGGGTTTCCTATCATGTGAAAAGAGTACAACTGCAGAGGAAGAGAATAATGCAAAATTCCCAAGAAAGGTAAAAGTAAAAGAGGGGCCGAGGACCCTAATGCTACTTGAGTCCCTTGGTTAAGATATTTCAGAGTCCCAACACTGCCTTATACAGTCAACAGATTATTCAATCTTCCTTTGGGTTTGATGATCAACACAAATTGGGTTGCTACCACTTGCAGTTAAGAAAGCCCCAACAGGGGCGCCTGGGTGGCTTAGTCGGTTAAGCGTCCGACTTTCGCTTAGGTCATGATCTCGCGGTTTGTGGGTTCGAGCCCCGCGTCGGGCTCTGTGCTGACTGCCAGCTCCTGGAGCCTGTTTCAGTCTGTGACTCCCTCTCTCTCTGACCCTCCCCTGCTCATGCTGTCTCTCTCTCTCTCCTAGAAATAAATAAAACATAAAAAAAAAAAAAAAAAAAGAAAGCCCCAACAAATATGGGTCACATGTTTAATTTCCTTTGGAATGTTCCCCAGAACCTAAGACAGAAGGTATCTAAATCATAAGTATCTAATTTATTACCCTAGACTGTTCTGTGATGGGCAGGGAGAAAAGCAGAGTCCAGAAGACCTAATACTATCAGAGGAAGGAACACAGAGAGTGCACAGATGAGTTTCAATATGAAACTTAATAGGACAGGAGAATTTTTTTAAAGAAGCCATAAAAGGAAGAGAATCCATTACACAAAGAAGAAAATTACAACAAGGAAACTTGATATTCCACACAAAAACAAAAAAAGGAACATGTTAAAAAGATAATTGAAACTAAACTTCTCAATAAGGTGGCCTAATTTAATAAAGCACAAAGGCAAATATTTTGGAGAATTCAGTTATGCTAGGTCTGATACAGTCTATCCTGAGGTTTACTTGGCTAGTTTTATGGATGCTATTTCTTGTCTGTTAAAAAAATTAAAAAACCCAACATTTTCCTTCTTCTTTAACTGTAATGTGTTGGAATCAGGGTTTAGTTGGATGTTCTCAAAGGGATCAAAAACATTTCATTGCACTCTCCAATAAATAATAACATTTGAACATAGAATTATTTATATATCCACTCAAGAAATATTAAGCACCTGCTCTGTGCCAGGTACTGTTCTTGTTATTACTTGGGATATACTGGAATACAAACCACACCTAACAAAAATTTCTTCCTTAAAGGAACTTATCATCTAGCAGAGAGAGATGACAAACAAGCAATAAAGGTAGTATATGACTGAAGTAAATAGCATGTTCAATGATGATAAGCATATTGAAAAAAAAAAGAAAAGAACAGAACAAAGTAAAGAGAATCAAGAGTCAGATGGGCGAAGACAGGAAATGTCCAATTTTAAATAAGGTGATTAGAGTAGACCTCATTGAGAAGGTGGCTTTGAGGAAGGACCTAAAGAAAGTGAATAAATGAGTCATGCAGAT
This sequence comes from Hyaena hyaena, assembly GCF_003009895.1. NCBI lineage: Eukaryota > Metazoa > Chordata > Mammalia > Carnivora > Hyaenidae > Hyaena > Hyaena hyaena. The sequence continues at coordinate 5,341,287 of NW_024080655.1, read as the reverse complement.
ATCCAGGGGAAGACAGTTCTAGGCAGTATGTGTCATGCAACAGGGTTGCACTTTGAGCTTTTACATAGAGGGGAATGACCAAGGGGAAGAGTACCAGGTGATGAAGTCAGAAAGGTAATAGATGAGTAGAATGCTACTACAAGCACTTTATCCTTTGCTTCAGTTGAAATGGAGAGTCGATGCATTTGAGCAGAGAAGTGACAAGATTTCACGTAGGTTTTTAAAAGATCTCTTTTTCTGTCATGGGAATAGATTGCAGGTGACATAGCAAAGATGTAATGACACTAGTATGCAACATAGAGATAATCTCAAAGCATGCTAGAAGCAGGGGAGACTGACAGAGAGAGAGAGAGAGAGAGAGAGAGAGGTGGGGGGGAGAGAGAGATATATACATCTAGACTTTGGAAGAGAGTTCTTAGGTAAATATATACATTTAGGAATCATGAGTATAGAATTGTTGTTACAAGTCTAGATGAAATCATTAAAGAGAGAAGAGGGAATGTGAAGAAGGAAGAGAAGGGAAGAAATGAGAAACAATGTTTTATTCAAAGAAGATGAATAAAATGCTCAAATTAGAGATTTTAAAAATCAAGCCTTTTGCTGATGACAGACAACAATTTCAGAAGGCAGAGGGGTAAGACTCAGTAGTTAGGGAGGGAAGAGAGAAAGGAGAACAGAGGATTTTCAGAACCTTATGGTGTAAAAAACAGGTAAGGAGTAACTAGGTTGCCTATGGCTTCTTTTTATTACTGATGTAACAAGGATAAGGTGTATAATGAAATCAGTGCTGGTCAACTGAAAGCAGATGATGGTGGTAAGGGTGAGGGTACTGTGAAGGGAAAAGCTATGGGTGTCTCAGTGGATTTTTCTCTTAATCTTTTCAATGAGGAAGAGGAGGGAGGCACCAGATAGATCATGGAGGAAGGGGCAAAAATCTAGGAAAGGCATAATCTAGGAATATATATTTAGAGGAGCTAAAGTACTAAGGTGAAACAATATAAATTTAGCTAGCAAAGCAGCCTCCAAATTGGAATCAGGGTCATCGGACATTTCCTAAAAGTATACTCCATTAAGAGATAATACCAACACTTTATTAAGTACCTTACACAGAGAGACTCTGAGCACAAAGTGACTTCACCTCTCTGTGTATCAGGTTCCCCATTAGGAAAATGTTAGTTAAAACCACCTACCACAAAGGGTGGTTGGAAGGATGATGAATTGATATTTACAGAGAATGTACCACATTAAAAGAAATAAACCAAAGTTAGTATTATTTATATTATATAATGCCACCAAAACAGTTTTCAAATCTGCTAGTTTTCGAATTCTATCAACTTCTATGCTACCACCCTAATCCTGGCCACCACTATCACTCACCTGAATTGCTGTAATCGTCTCTAAATTGACTCTCTGTACATACACTCTTGCCTTTCCAAACATACTCATGAAGTATATAAAGTAGTATTTTTTTATAGAAGCTTTGAAATAGGATCCAAATAACAAAAAAATAACAATTCATCAGCTTTTAGTATATTCATGGAATTGTGCAACTATCACCATTATATAATTTTAGGGCATTTTCATCAACCCCAAAAAGAAACCCCACACCAATTGGTAGTCACTCCCATTACCCCTCCATGCAGCCCCTGGCAACCATTAACCCAGTTTTTATCTCTACAGTTTTGCTTATTCCAGACTGAATGGAATTGTACAATACGTGTTCTTTTTTGACTGGCTTCCTTACTTAAAATATTGTTTTCAAGCTTCATCCGTATTTTAGTATGTATCAGTACTTCAGTTCTTTTTATTGTTGGAATAACATTCTCTTTATGGATAAATCATATTTGTTCATTAATCAGTTGAAAGATATTTAGGTTGTTTCCTTTTTTTTTTTTTTTTTTTTGGCCTAATAGATATAATGATGCTATGACATTCATCTACAAGTCTTTTTGGGGGCATTTGTAAAAAAATTATCTTAGGTATACAGTTAAAAGCAGACTATCACAGTGATCTAATTCTGTTTAACATCTTGGGAAGTGTCAAACTAGTTTCCAAAGTGGCACTGCCATTTTCCAATCCCATCTAAAATGTCTGAGGGTTCCAATTTTCCCACATTTTTGTCAACATTTGCAATGACTGACTGTTGATTTTAGCCATCACAGTGGCTGTGAAGTAATATTTCATTGTGGATTGGAATTCTAGTTCCTTAATAACTAATGATATCAGCCATCTTTTTATGAATTTGTTGGCCATTTTTCTATCTTCATTAGAGAAATGCCTATTCAAATCATTGCCCATTTTTGGTAATTTGGTTATCATCATTTATAGGTATAGGTTCTCCTCTAAGTACTACTTTAGCTGCATCCTGTAAATTTTGATATACTTTATCTTCATTTTCATTTATCTCAAGATTCTAATATTCCTAATTTCCTTGTGATTTCTTCTCTCATTAATTATTTAAAAGTATATTTTAAAATTTCCATGTACTTTAGAATTTTCCAAGTTTCTCTTTGTATTTTATTTCATTCCTTTGTGGTTTTAGAACATACTTTGTATACTTTCAGTTCTTTTAAATTTACTAATACTTGTATTATGTTCCAACATACAGCGTATCCTGGAGAATTTCACATATGCAATTGAGAAGACTATGTATTCTACTGATCCTGGGTGGAATGTTCTATAATCTATAATTATATATATAATATATATACTTACATATAAATAAGATATAATTAGGTATATTCAGGTTGCAGGGTTTTATAAGTCTTTTATTTCCTTGTCGATCTTTTGTCTACTTATTATGTCCTTTATCAAAAGTGTGGTATTTAGGGTGCCTGAGTGGCTCAATCAGTTAAGCTTCTACCTCTTGATTTCAGCTCAGGTCATGATCTCACTGTCCTGGACTGGAGCCCCACATCGGGCTCTGCAGTGAGCCTGGGGCCTGCTTAAGATTCTCTCTGCCATTCCCCCACTTGCATCTGTGTGCACTGCCTCTCTCTCTCTCAAAACAAACAAACAAACAAACAAAAAAACCAAAAAACAATATGGTATTTAAGTCTCCAGTTATTGTTTCTTCATTTTTTCCTGGTCATTTTAGCTACAGTTTTGTCAATTTTGTTGATATTTTATAAAAACTAACTTTTGGGGACCACTGGGTGACTCCGTTGGTTAAGCATCCAACTACTGATTTCAGCTTAGGTCATAATCTCATAGTTCATGAGTTTGAGCCCCACATTGGTGGTGCACTGACAGCATGGAGCCTCCTTGGGTGGCTCAGTCAGTTAAGCATCTGACTTATGATTTTGGCTCAGGTCATGATCTTGCAGCTCATGAGATCAAGCCATACTTTGGGCTCTGGGCTGATAGTGCAGAGCCTACTTGGGATTCTCTCTCTCCCTCTCTCTCTTTGCCCTTCCCCCAACTTGTTTTCTCTCCCTCTCTCTCTCAATAAATTTTTTTAATTTAAAAAAACAACTTTGTCTTTCAATTCAGTCCACATTGCTTCAAATATTTATTCTCTATTTTTAGAAACACAATGTTTACCATATTTATGTTTTTCCTATGGATTGATCTTTTTACTATAATAGAATATCCTTTTTGTCTCTAATAAAAACATAGGTCTATTTTGTCTAATATTATTATTACACTTAGCTCTCTTTGTCACTGTAATAACATCTTTTACCATCATGTTATATTCAACCTATTTGTGTCTTCAAATTTAAAATGTCTCTTACAGAAACCATACACCTGGATAATTTCTTTCATCTACCTCTCAATCTCTGCCTTTTGGTTGGAATATCTCCTCTATTTTCATTAATGGGATTTCTGATGAATCACACCCTATGTCTTCCATTTTCTTAATTATCTTCTATATGTCTTATGTATTTTTTTATTCCCCAATTCTTTCACTGCCTTTTGTGTTTAATGTATATTGCCTAGAGCATCAATGATTGCTTTATGACAGTATCATTCAAACTAAATATGAAAAGAAAATATTTTAAAACAAAAACATTCTACTGTCATTTATACTTACCACTACTATCAGTGTACTATATATTTCTTCACATTGATTTGAATAATTGCCTAATATCTTATTATTTTAACCTGAAGGACTCTCTTTTGTATTTCTTCTAGGGCAGATCTGCTGACATCAAGATCTCTCACTTTTTGTTTATCTGGGACTGTCTTCACCTTTCTTTTCACTTTCATTTTGAAGCATTGTTTTCCTGGATGTGGAAATTTTGGCTGCCAATCTTTTTCTTTCAACACTTTGAATATGTCATTCTACTGCTTTTTGACCTTCAAGATTTCTGATGAGAAGCCTGCTATTAACATTATTGAGAATCCTTTGTAGGTGATGAGTTTTGTTTTGCTGCTTTAAGATTCTCTCCTTGTCTTTAGCTTTTAGCAATTTAAATATGATGTGCCTAGGGCACAACTCTTTGAGTGTATCCTACTTGTAGAGCACTGAATTTCTTGGATGTCTAAATTAAGTTTTTCATCAAACTGAGGAAGTTTTGTCAATTATTTCTTCAATTATTCTTTGTATCCACCCCTTTGTCTCTCTTCTCTTCTTCAACTACTATTATGCATGTTTCATTGTTGGACTGTGTCTCACAGGTCTCTGGGGTTCTGTCTTTCTCCATTCTTTTTTCTCTTTGATCTTCAGAATGCATAATCTCAATTAGCCTTTAATTGATTCTTTTATCTTATTTTATTATTTTTTAAAATGTTTATTATTGAGAGAGAGACAGACAGAGCATGAGCAGAGGAGGGGCAGAGAGATGGGGAGACACAGAATCCAAAGCCGGCTCCAGGCTCTGAGCCGTCAGCACAGAGCTCAACATGTGGCTCAAACCCATGAACTGTGAGATCATGACCTGAGCCAAAGTTGGAAACTTAACCAACTGAGCCACCCACGTGTGCTGATTATTTATTTTTAAAGATTACATCATCATTTTGCCATTTTACTTTTTCTAAAGTTTATTTATTTATTTTGAGAGGGAGAGCAAGAGCCAGGGAGGGGGAGGGGCAAAGAGAAGGGAGAGAGATTGAATCTCAAGCAGATGCCATGCTGTAAGCAAGGAGCCTGATGCAGGGTTTCGAACTCATTAACCATGAGATCATGACCTGAGCCAAAGTCAGATGCTTAACCAACTGAGCCACCCAGGTGCCCCATTAAGTTGACTGATTCTTTCTCCTACCAGGTCAAATCTGCTATTGAAACCTGTTAGTGATTTTTTTTTTTAATTTCAGTTACTATGCTTTTCAACTCCAGAATTTCTAGTATATTTTTTTCCATTTTATTGATATTCTCTATTTGGAAAAACATCATTCTTAACCTTTCCTTAATTCTCTAGACATGGTTTCCTTTGGTTCTCTGAACATATTCATAAGTAGCTAATTTAAAGTCTTTGTGGTAAGTCTAACTTCTGGACACTCTCAAGGACAACTCCTATTGATTGCTTTCCCCCCCTGTGTGTAGCCACACTTTCCTGTTTCCTTGCATGTCTCCTAATTCATTTTTTTAAACCACGCATTATAAATAATATACTGTGGCAATTCTTGAGATCAGAATCCATATGCTCTGCTGTAGATTTTTGTTGTTCTTATTGCTCCTCCTATTTGTTCAGTGAATTTCTTTGTCTAAATCTGTAAAGTCTGTATTCTTTGCTACTTCTAACCAGTGACTGGAACATCTGCTTGCATCCCAGTGGTTAGCCAATGATTGGACAGATTTTCATAAATATCTTGAACCCATAAGTCTCTCATCCTTTGCTGTGGGGCTCCATGTGTGTAGTAGTGATGAGGAAGCCAAAGGCAAGTTGAGGCCAAAGCACAAGCTAGCACCCCCCCTTCCCCATCCCAGGTGGGATATGTGTGACAGTCCTCAGGCTCTCCTGGCCGCCCAAGAATAAAGAAAAGGGAAACACAAATGGTTAATTGATGGAGAGCAGAGTCATGTAGGGCATGAGTCTCCATCAGTTTGCAACTGTTTTAATGATTTACAAGAACGAAGGCAATCTCCAGAAACGCACAGACTAGTTTCCTAGAGCCCTCATATCACCCTCCCCTCCACAGTGGTGTGGGGAACAAAAAGAAAATGTAGACAAAATGAAATTTCTCTGTAACCTGCAGCCCATTGACAAATACTTGAGACAGGCAGAGTAAAGGATTCCTCCAGAAACTACCTACTGTCTTAGCATTAATGCTTTGTTAGAGGAACCTTAGCAAAGAGCTAGGACCTCCGCTATCTTATGAGTCCTCTTCAGCACATTAAGGTCCTTTTTAGAAACCTCCCATTGTCTTTACCTCCTCAATTCTATAGTAAATAGTCAGTCACTCCTCACTACCCCAATGCAGTTCTTTCAGCCCTCAGGTCCTGATCCCCTGCTTTCATAAAATCAATTTTTTGCACCAAATATGATAGGCAAAAAAAAAAAAAATAGGGTAAATTAGGCAGAGAGGGAAAGGATTAGGACCTGAGGTCTCTGGGTGGGGAAAGACATATTTTGGAACAATGCCGAGAGTGTCTGACCACAGCAAACCCCACCAGGCATAAAGATTCCTCTTAAAAATGTAACAGACACCACCTACTCCCCCTCGGGTTCCCTCAGAAATTTGACAAGAGACCTGACTAAAAATAAGTAAACCGTAAAACCTATGACCCACAAGGAATGGTATGGCCTTAGCCCACCCAAGCTATCCAGCCAATAAGGTTAGAACTTGAGAAGAAACAAGGGGGAAGGGAAGGGGAGGGGGAGGGCTGCCCAGAACCTTATAAAACCAGGACCCTTGCCTACAGTCCTGGGCATTTTTCCATGTCCCCTCTCTGTAAAGAGAGCTTTCCTACTATACTCCTTCTTAAATCTTATACTCTAATAAACTTGTGCCTGCTGCTCATTTTGTGTGCACCTCTTCATTCTTCGAAGTGGTGAGACAATAAATCCTGGGTATTGAGATATAAAAAAATAAAAAATCCTACAACATAAAGATGCCTCAAGAATTTTTTCTTGGCCATCAGCTCGGGACCCCCACCATCACTCCAAATCTTCATCAGTAGGGCACATGGTCAGCATTCCAAAAGTATACAAATGTGCCTTAGGGTTTACTCCTGCTTAGACAGAGCCTAAAGGTCACCCAGAGATAAAAAAATTAGGGCCTTGTTAGGTCTTTTCTGAGTATATGAAAAGCCCTAAACATGAGCTTAGATTTCTAAATCCCTATGGTTTTTCAAAGCCGCCTAGATACATCTGATTCTTCAGATTTTCCTTTAAATTTTTTCGTCAGTCTCCTGTTTGCCTCAACTGGTTATCAGTGCCTTAGGCAGTTGTAATGTTAAACAATCACCAATGATTGTTAGCAAATACCCTGGGGAATGGGCTTTCCCCATTGAGTGATCTTGAGTCAGATGAAATAAAAACAAGCTTCCTGGATGGGTTTTTTTTCCAGGGAGCTGCCAGGCAGGTCAAATACTGGTAATTCTCTGGGGATAGGGCTTTTTGAGAGGCTCCTAACTCTATGCCCCTTCCACGGCTGTTAGGCTTCTGGGTTTCACAGCTACCATGCTGACAAAGCTGCTAGTTTTTAAGACAATTGGAGAGCTAGGAAGTAGAAGATTGGAATAGGGCAAGTTAAAATACCACACACTCATGATTCTTACTGAGCTTCAACCATTCTTCTTCAACAGCCCACAAGTTTTTGCAAGCTTTTGCTTAATTTCCAGAGTTCTGAAAAAGTTGGTGTTAACAATTCTTGCCACAGTTACTTTTGTGAAGGAGAGAGTTTGAGTGGTTCTTTCTTAGCCATTGTTCTGGAAATTCCCCTAAAGTAATATTTTTAAAAGCACTAGTCTAAGTATTTAACTCCTCTTCTTAAAATTATTCAATAGCTTTCCTTTAATTTTCAGATTAAGTCCCCAAAATGACTTTCAAAGCTCTTTGTAATCTGATCCCTCCCTCTTAGCCTCACACTCCATATTCTCCACCTAGACTTCCTATTGATACCTACAATAAATCAGCTCCCCACTGGCCTTTTGCACAGACCATTCCTTCCCCTATAACCCTTATCCTCTCCTCATTCCACCCCCTCTAGGCTAATAGCTATCAATTCTCAGGTCTCCCTATAAATATCACTTTCTGGGGGAGCCTTCTCTGACTCACAGGCTACCTTCAGTCTCTTGAGCAAATGCTCTCAGGGCACCCCAAATTTTACTTCATTGTGCTTATTCTAATTGTAATGAAATGCAGTTTGTGTATTTGTTGAATTTTAAGATCCATGATGGCAGAGATTTAATCTGGCTCAGAGGAAAATATTCAATAGATATTTGTTGAAACGAATGAAGGAATGAAGAGAAGAGAAAGAATACATTATGCAAATATCTGGCCACAAAAGCTGTTCTGTCTTGGGTAAAGGTGATGAGGAAAGGGACAGGAGATGTCACTAAAGCAGCCCTGAACCTAAACACACACACACACACACGTTAGTGCTTCCGCCAATGTAGCACCTCAAAATATTTATTTTGGAAATTAAAGAGAATTATGCTATTACTGTGAAAATCACTAATCTAAATCCCTCACTTTATAAATGAACACACCTATACAGGTAAGCAAGGAATGGTTATACAGCAGTCTTCAATCCAGTCTACAAACCACATGAGATAATTTTAAAATAACCATGTCCACCAGATCATGGCTCCAGAAATTCGGCCATAATTTGCCTCTGATGTGGCCTAAGGGCCTGGGTATTTTTGAAAAGCTCTCAACGTAATTCTCATATGTGGCCAGACTTGAGGATCATCATTGCTTGTCTTTGGTTGGTTTCTGTCAACCTTGCACTCAAAGTGCTCCAGTCCTTACGGCAAGGAAATGTAGTAAGATTTGAAGAAAGTCTGATAAATGATCAACTTAGAAAGATAGGAACACAAGATGCAACCGGGGTGTGTCTCTCAACCAAAACACTAAAGCAAAATTATTCTTCACGTTTGAAATAACAGAAAAAGCTTGTCCCTGGGGAAGATACAACCTGTTTTCTGCTAATGAACTCCAAGGTGGCTTCTGTGGCTGCCGTGATTAATGGGTGACGATGAAATAACCAGTGCTCAGGGATACATGAGACAGCAAAGGATTCTAAGTGACAATTTGATGTTAAAATTCATCAGCCCCTGCAAAGCTCTTTGATTAATGAAGTGGCTGCGCCTCCCTCTGCTCTGAGAAGGGGGCCGCTGTGGGAGGGAAGGGGAAACAAATTTGCAAGGATGCTCTCGCTAAAGAGGTTCGGCACCCGGTTGCGTTTAATCTGTCTACTGTTCCATTACGCAAGTACCTTCTCCCTTTCAATTGTTCACTGGCGCTGCCATTAATCACAGACTTCCGTAAAGGAAAGGAAAGCATGGAGGAGGTAGGGGAGACAGAGCTCCTCTTCCCGGCTTTTAGTGGGGGTGAGAATGATGGGTCAGCAGGGGGTTCAGGAGGGAAACTGCTGCTTTATGACCAACCAGCGGAACTTGAAACAGGATTCAGAGTTGAGCCTCAGCAGGCCACAGCTGGATGCTCGCTCCTCCGCCCGCCACTGCCTCCGAGGAGGAAGTTCTTGGTGCAACATCGCCATCTACAGCTGACTGTAAGAATTGCTTCGACGGAGTACCTGAGCTCCACAAAGTGCCTAGAAATCAGATTACTTGCAAATCCAGTAGCTTTAGGACATGCACTGGCCATGGAGGTAGGACAACATAGGTTTCTATGGTACCAGCCTACCTTCCTTGATGTTTGGTCCTACAGCACGTCGTCCTTCATAAGGTTAAGTGAGTACCAATGTGAATATGCCACAAAAAAATGGAATCCCATGAAACCACATGAATGACCCCTTTTTCCCTAGAGAAAAAACAACCAGTCCCCATATTTGAAATTTACCAAGTCAGAAAGGGCCTCTGCACTGCTGATACACCGTGCTTTGAAAAGAATCTTAAACAGTTTCTAAAATCAGTGCTAAAATCTCTTTATGTTGCCATACTAAATGTAAGGAAATCTTGGTTTTAATGTGATATGACCACATTCTGCAAGTTGCATTATTTGTAGCATCTGTATAGTTTCTAATACATCATGAATGACAACTCTGTATTTGTATAGTCCCTAATCCTAATGTGTCAGAAGTGGAAGGGTCTGTTTAGAGTCTCTATACCTCTACAATACTCCTGCAGCAGCATAAGAAATTTACAAACATGAGCTTATTTACACACAAAATCTGTAGTAGGTACTACTGGTATCTCATTTTATAGATTAGAATAATTCAGGTGACAGATCTTCAAAAGTAGCTCTCCCATAGCTACAAATTACTTTTCAAACTTTGGTTCAATCAATGAAAATAATTGTCCTCCCAGCTTCTATGCACCTTGCTATTTCTGAGGACAATGGGGCTAATTTATCAGCAAAGGATGTTGTCCCAGTTTTATATTAGCTGTGTGACTTTGAACAAGTCTCTTGACCTCTCTAAGTCTTCTTTTTGTTGTTCTCGGTAACTGATGGGGTGAAAGTGATGGGGTTCTTGAGTAAATGGCCAAGAAAGAATTCTTGAGATATCTTTGTTGCAAAAAAAGGTGATTTTATTAAATCATGGGGATAGGACCCATGGGCAGAAAGAGCTAAACTAGGGTTGTGATGAGTGACTGATTATATACTTTCAAGTTAGTGGGGGTTAGGGATAGCCTAAGTCTCTAAGGAATTTGAAAGCAAGGCTTTTGGGACCTTGAGGGGCTAGCTACTGTTAAGATAAAGTTGCTTTTAGTCTTTAATAAAACAAAAACATTAAGGAAGTAAGGCAGCTATGAACTCCTTGAACAAGGCCATGCTCTGCATGTTTCAGGTGTCCATCAGTGGGCTGCAAGCTGTACGGAGATTTAATTTATGTTACATTGCTCTTGCCTTTGTTTCCCTCATCAAAAGGATTCAGCTTTGGGATGCTGGAAGAGAAGTTGAACACTTTCAAAAGACACTGAAGCTTGAGGCCACTTAGGTCACAAATTGGAAGTAATTCCATTATTGAAAGGAATTCAAGCCACAGTGGACTATTCCACCATTTATGATAACACAAAGCACTGGTCATCCATGGACCTCCCCTCAACCCTCTTCTCCTCTCCTTTGTTTTGGGCAGTAGGCCAATTATTGACAGGTGGAAGTGGCTTTCCATCTTTGCCTTTGACATGCAGTAGAGAAGTGAGCTTGGCTTTTGAACTTGATGGAGTAAAGAGCCTGTCTGCCTTCCTACTTCACGGCATTCAGAGAAAGCTTACCTGCATGCTGTCAGTACATGGCCTACTTCTAAGAGAAATGCACATCAGGATCAGGATGTGGAAAGCAACTACACCCTGGAAATGTTTAAGCAAAAGAAAAGAATATTCTAGGAATCTTAAATAAGATTTTTTATAATCTCTGTAATAAAGCCACCTTGGAGTAGGACATGGTTGATAGCATTTCCCCAGAGTATTAAATATAGCATTCAAACCAGAAAATTACTCATTGATTTGTCCTGTAAAAAGATAAATGTCTACTCCACTCTGCTCTATCCCAGTGCAGACGTCGGTTTTTAGCGAAACAATCTGAGCAAGTCTCCCTAATGAAGCAACACAGCACATAAACACAGCAAGCACATGGCACAGGAGAGCCCTTGCGAACCAAACACGGCACCCCTTAAGGCCACCCACCGCTCCCGAAAGCAGGGTATGCATGCCAGCTTAACAAGGTGGCTATGCTATCCCAGCACAGCAGCAGACACAAAGCCTGAAAGCAAATACACTTGGCAAATGAAGTCTCCGGCTAAGGATGGAACAGAGGTAACAGCATATAATTCACTGCCTCGAGAGCCACTGAAGTCACTACTATTTCGGCTTTGGTTAAAGACAGCTTTCATAATGACAGGTGACTGCCATCTCTAAGACCCTGCCAGACCACATATGCCTAATAATACTCTCTCATTTTTATCCAGTGTTTTACAGCTCACTAGGGCCACTGAATGCCCAGTCTCATTTGGTTCTCTTAACAACCCTATTAAACAGGTGGTGCAGGTCCCCACTTGCACTGGCTGCATTTTGTTTTTCACAAAGATGCTGTCAAATAGCATTGTATCTACTGTTCATTCAACAAGCGGGTATGGAGAGCCAACTCTGTCCTAGGCCCAGGCAGGTGGGGGAGAAGCACAGAGAAGGAGAGTGCAGAGATGAGTCAAATATGGTCTCCATATCAATGTTTTCAAGGAATTAACAAATCTTAAGAGGAGGCAGATGGATAAACAAATAACTCTGATTACATCTGGACAAAGCTGAGAAGGAGGTTCACAATCTCCAAGAGAAATACAGGGGAGCAGTGATGTAATTCTGAATGACAAAGGGAATTTTTAAGTCTGTTTTGCATCTTAATTCTTAGGGGGACATGTTATATAATAATTAAGAAACAATAGGCACTTTGAGTTTATAGATCAGTTAACAGGCTTATAAAATATTTTATTATTGATAATTTTCTTAACATTAACAACAACACCTCCGGATAAGACAAAGGGGCACTTTTATCCTTACTTTATTGAGGCTCACAAAGGTTGAATGGCTTGTGCAAGGCAGTCGGTCAGGAATTTGAATTTGCTAGAGAAACGTTCCATGCTCAGTTCCAATCTGGATTCTAACTTAATGTATGTAGAAACCACTTGGGGATCTTATTCAATAGCAGATTCAGGTTTAGTAGGCCTGGGGTAGGGTCTGAGATTTAGCATTTCTGACAAGCTGTCAGGTGATCCTGATGCTGCTGGCCACAGACCTCGCTTTGTGTAGTAAGGATCCAAGTGACAACAATGCCCTAATAGCAAAACGCGGGGGGTGGGGGGGGTGGGGCAAGAGTACATGAATGCTAGCAAGGGTGAATTCGTTTTGCAGAAATTAGAAGGGAAAAAAGTAGAAAATTAGGGAAATTTAAGGAACCAGCTCAGGATTTTGAAGACCTGACATAGCTAAGGGATGTCAAACGAGACCAGTAGTACCAAATCTGGAATTATGATCTTTCCAGGGATCTTGGAAAGCATCAATGGGGATCTCTGATTTTTTTTTAGATATTCAAAAAATAACTGTTAGAAATTGAATATTTACACAAGGCTTCATGTGCTAATGAAAACATGGGTCTATTAATAAAATTAATTATTGTTTTGTTTCTCTTTAGTCTTTTAATTAGCTTAATAGTTACTGTTTATGCTGCATGCTCATATACATGTATATATGTATATATACATATAAACTTTTGATTAATTAACAATAGGAAAACAAATTAAATATTAATAAATGCAGTTCAAGTGGTAGATGGAGATTAAGAGAAGGAATAGTTGGTGGTAAAATATTAGAAACTAATTCAAACCCCTTATTTTATGGGATATTTTCTATTTGTTGCTTTTCTTTCAAGTTTTTGTATTTTATTGCTTTTTTTTTTTGCATTGGTTTTGCATTAGATTACCCACATAAATATTAAGTAACTAAGCAAAGGTTTAACAAAACCAGAATCAGATCCCAACTGTTCTGACTTTAAGCTAATAATAACAGTTACCACTTATGAACAACCTATTATGTGTCAAGTACTTGCATTAATTGTCACATTAAATCATTAAAATAACTGAGAAAAAATAATATCATATCACCATTATATTAGGCCAGGAATCGGAGTCTCAAGAGACATGCAGTAACTTGCCCAGGAAAACAAACATGTTTATCTAGAAATGGAGCTTGAATCTGTGCCCTACAGCTCATTCTTAGATCCAAAAATCCTACTTTCAATTCTCTCAAGCTGCTACTAGATTCCAGGACCTTCATACTCTGTTTGCGAGCACTGAGGAGAAATTACTGGTTTATTTGAATCTGGATTCTTTCCAAAAATGTTTGTGACAGAGAGCAGCCTTGAGTTCTAGCTGGCGCAATGTCCCCACTCAGCAGCCTACCTGTATGTTGCCTTTCTCTTCAAGATTGAAATTTTCCCTCCTATGGACACACAAAGAGAGGGGCAATAGTCTCCAAAAGGCACTAGTAAGAATCCAAACCAAATTCTCTACCTTTTGCACTAAGGGTGCAGTAGAATGAACACAAACTGAGGAATCAAATAAATTCAGATTTAAATCAAACTCTCCAAGCACAGACTCGTCATCACTGACAGATCACTGGCCTGAGCCATTTTTATTATCTGGTAAAAGAATAATAATACCACATACCTCACTGGATGGCAGTGAGGACCAAAAAGCCTCGCATAGGTAAAGTCCCCGGAACAGGTCAAGTGCCATACACATACGTCACCAGCTCTTATCAGATTAGCTAGTTACCACCTTGGAAGACACACATTCGGCACATCTCAGCCAAATCACAGGCTGCCAGGAGATGTTGCCCTCTTGGCTGTGGATAATTCAGAATAAAAACACCAGAGCATTTATTTACCCAGCCTCATTTCACCCATATCCCCAAATCCTGAAGCTGGGTGGCCACAGGCGAATGACGCCATCAATTCTGAAAATAATGTCACTCGGCAAAGACCACTGGTGTGGACAGAGCAGAATCTGGGTGACCAACCAGAGGATGGTGCCTATTTCTCAGAATAAGTATCAGATTGGATACATCCTAATTTGGACTTCATTTTTCATCTTCCCAGCAGAGTTGGAAGGTGAGTCTGGTGAAATCATTTCTCCCCCAACCCTGGTCCAATCATGTTTTGCTTACCTCACTCACCCTGAAAAGGAAAAGAATAAATCAATTTCCCAGCTTGCATTCCAAAGGGAGAAAGCATGAAAGAAGAGCCCTATAATGTCAAACCTGTTATACGATAGCATCTGGGAGGGTAAAAGGGTGGTAAAAGGGTAAAATACAGCAATGCAGCCCTGTCTTTCCTATGTTTAATTAACACAGGACGGTTTTGTTCAGGGAACTAAAAACCCTGGGGGAGAGAAAACACTACTTTAATTTTTAAAGACTCTCAGTGCTCAGTGAATCCGATTGATGCCTCTGATTCTTTGGCTCTATTCAGATTCTCCATGCACAGCCAGCACCAGACCTCTCATATTCAAACAGATTGACAAATACTGATTTTTAACACCCCCAGCTAAGGACTCCTTAGTCAGCTCTCAGAGAACACATGTGTGTGGAATGAGTTCTGCAAGTTGACTCAAGTCAGTCCCAGCTGGATCCTTTCTCCTGCTGAAAAGGCAGGCCCAAAGAGGCAGCTGGATTCCAGCAAAGAGCAATCCACCGTCAGCGGGGCGCAGCCAGAGCTTTCTGAATCCTCTGTCCCTCCTAAGACATAGGTTTGTCTGTGGTCAGAAAGGGCTCTGAGAGCTAGACCTAAGTGAAAGATACTTGGGGTTGAAGTGATTAAGCTGTAGGGAATTTAGGACTCTCTTCTCAATGTTATGAAAAATTAACAAGTCTTTGACATGAAAACCATGACGTGACTTAGCTCCTTTCTGCAGCCTCAGAGCGACACTTCCCCAGCCTTGAAGCTCCAGCCTAACGGATTACATACAGTAGTTCGCATTTATCCACAGGGGACATGTCCTAAGCCCCCCAGTGAATGCCTGGACCTGCATTTCAGATACTACAGAATTCTCTCCTTGTTATGTTTCTTCCTCTACATGCATACCTGTGATAAAGTGTAATTTAGAAAGTAGGCACAGTAAGAGATTAAAAGCAGTAACTAATTATAAAATAGAACAAGTATAACTATTGTGAAACCTGAAATACAATGGAATCCTTTATGTTAAGGGGTTTTAAAACAGAGCTTAACAGAGTCAATTAAGAAGATGAGGCTCAGGCATGTCCTCATCCTCGCCAGGTGGACCCATGAACTTTTGAACTGGGCCAAATTGTAAAAATTCCAATAATTCTGCAAGAACACCTGCAACTTGTTACAGTAACAGACTTTTGCTTAGTGACAGCCTTAGCAACCAATTAGGTTTAGCAAAGATTAGCTTTCTGCTGCCAACACCAATCAAAATTCTTTGTAAACAACCTATACAGGCATTCCCGGTTTTACTTTGAAAAACACCCGACTTCTGCTCCCTAGTGGGACATGATTTGGGTTGGTGCCCAAATCTGTGTACCCTGAGTTGCAATTCTTTGAGCCCAAACAAACACTTTTGCTTAATCATTGCCTGACAATTTAAGGTTGACACAAAATACTGCAATGAAAATTACGTGCATGTGGGTCTCTCAAAATATCTTATTATATACTGTACTCACCCTTCTTCTTGTGATGATCTGAGATGGTAAAATGCTTACGTGATGAGAGGAAGTGAGGTGAGTGATGCAGGCGGTGTGACAGGGCGTTAGGCTACTGCTGACCCGATCATTTTTCAGAAAGAGGATCAGCTGCTTCCAGACTGCAGTGGACCACAGGGAAGTGAATGCATGGAAGGCAGAAAGCGAAACTGCAGGGGTTGTACCCCCGTAAAGGGGTACAAGTGTACTCCCAGGTCTTTGAACTAGCCATGCTTGCTCTCACAGGTTTGCTCAAAACTTATATCCGCCGAATACATTCCCCTTAGTAGTACCTAGTCCACAGTATTGTAAATTCCTGTTTACTCACCAGTATCCTCCTTTGGTAATGTGGTGAGTTCTTTGAGCCTGATGTGCTCGGTCTTTTTCACTCTTGTACCTTCAGTCTTTGATAACAGGCATTTATTAATATTTTTCACTGATTGCTAAATGCATGAATGAAGAAATGAGAAAAGGCCATGGGCCATTTCTGGCCCTAGCTTTATACAGTGTTCCTTTCCATCTTCACACGATCACTGTGAAATAGTAAATTATTAGCCTCATCTCAGTCATCATCATTAATCATCATCATAATAATAGAGGCTCAGGAAGTAGAGACATTTAGAGAAGTTCGCACACTGAGAAAGTAACAGTCAAGACTAGCATCATCATGTGCTGTCTCCCTATGATGTTCAAGGTTTGAACAAATGCTAGGAACACTCAGAATGGAGAATATTTAGATTCCTCTACCGGATCCATTCATTTATTTACTCATTAAACCATCCATCCATTTTTATATCCATTCAATAAGTATTTATTTAGAACCTGTTTTAAACTGGCCTTTGTGTAAGGCTCCAGGGGAAGTGAAAATGAACAGCATCTCTTATTTCCAAAGAGCATTCAGTTTATTCAGTAAGATAATAACACAGAGCTGTAATAAGGTGAGTCCCTCAAGGGCTGTGAAATGAAATTAAAGGAGAAAAATAATTTCCTTTACAGTAGTTTTTAAGCAGACCCTTTGTCTTTTTCCATCCCCCAAATAGTACCCCACTCCCTCCACCAGCAGAACTCTAAGAAGTAGCCCATCTTTTAATCACTTAGAAATGTTTGGGTGCCTGAGTGGCTCAGTTGGTTGAGTCTGGCTTCAGTTATGATCTCACAGTTCCTGAGTTTGAGCCCTGCACCAGGCTCTGTGCTGACAGCTTGGAGTCTGGAGACTGCTTCACATTCTGTCTCCCTCTTTCTCTGCTTTTCCACTGCTCATGAGCTTTCTCGCTCTCTCTCTTTCTCTCTCAAAAGTAAATAAACATTAAAAAGTATATTTTGATCAAGGTACTGCCTGTTCAAAATCATTCAGTGACTTATTATTAAGCACAGAACTCCGAACGTATGAACATGTTATATAATCTGGCCTCATCTACATTTCCAGGTATATCTTCTATATCCCTAAGATTTCCTGACTGACTGTCACCATTCTCTAAGTCTATCCTGTGCCTTCCTGCTTCTGCATTTTTGTACAGCTACTTTCATTTGGGATTAGGTTTATTCTATTTAGATTTTTCTGACAACTATATAATCTCTTTTTTCTGAATTCTTTTACAACATTTTGCTTCATATAGGTAGCTCCCTTTTTATATGGCTGTGTCAGAAAATACTCATTTATCCTGGGTTGGAATTAACTGTTTATACCTCAGAGTCCTGTTCTAGTCCATGAACATCCTAATAACTAGAACAGTTTCTCATTCATCTTTATATCCTCAGCATCTCACACAATGGCACGTGCAGCTTACTCAGTGAATGTCTGCTAAAATGAAATGACTGTCCAGTCTCGTAACATTACTTCCTCAATCATACTATTTGCCATTTAGTTACATATATATCTTTGCATCTTTCACTTTCAATTCACCATAGTTCCCAGTATAGTTTGTATACAGAGTGGGTGCCCAGTAAATATTTGCTAGTGAATGGAAAAACTGTCCATATCATAATAGGAATGATCATATCTAATTTATTCATTGCTGCCTTTTTAAAATCTAGACCTAGTAGATATTCAGTAAATGACTGTCAATTAAACGGATACAAATTCCCAAATATTTACTCAGGGAATGTAATGGACATACTGCTTTGCCTGACCTGCCCCTGGTTTCCTGGCCTTTCCTCCACTTTCCACATGGCAAATGCAAAAGTAGCCACTTTATAAGGTATGTCACTTTCTCCTAACTGGAGTTTATGGGTCCAAGGGAAAGAGACCATAACCAAACTGCTAATCATACCTCTTTCCTAGGATTTCTGGGCCAGGAACACAGTGAATGAAGTTGATTAGCTGGAGTTATTTGGGGAAGAAATTAAGATAGAGAGATTGTCATGAGGACCCCAAAGTTTTTAGGTTAGGTTGCAAACCTATCCCTGCCTTTTTTTTCCCCTTAAGCTTTGTTCAAAACGGATTTTTGTCACTTTTTTCCCAAAAGAGACTTAATGATTGCAAAGACCATTCTGGTAAAAGATACAGGAGATGATAGAGCCTGGAGAACAAGGAGGGATAAAAGTCATTAAATTACACAACAAAACTATAGACATTTACCTGGGACCTTTCCAAAAGCAAGACAGGGAGACTCAAGTAATAAAGAAAGTCATTGAGAGGTTATCTGACCAAATAAGTTACCACATAATAGTTTCATGAGAAATTATTAGACAACAGAGGAAGGAAATATCAGTGGCATTCAATGAGCAATGAGCAGAAGCCTTCCTGGAACCAGAGTGGAAGAGAGTAGAAGAGAACACTAAGAACATGGCTATGAGTCTATTATGTCAGAAAGAAATTCTTTCCTTCCTCCCTCCCTCCCTTCCTTCCTCTCCTTCCTTCCTTCCTTCCTCCTTCCTTCCTTCCTTCCTTCCATATATTTATATATATAATCAATTATGTCCTAGGCATACTACTTAATGCTAAAGTTATAGAGAATAGAAGAAGCTCTCTCTTTCCTTCAAGGATCTACCCTCGTGTTAAGGAGATGGCAGTCTGATGTAAGAGGTGGAGTGCATTGTGATAGGTAGTACTGGGATCTAGAATCACCTTATAGACATGTAGGTTAGGGGAACCAAGCTAGTGTTAAATGTTCCATGGAAAGTTTCCCTGAAAAGGCAATTCTTGAGAAGGCCTAAAAGATGAGTAGCATTTACCTGTGCTAAGGTGAGTCTTGCATACAGGAGCAAACATTCTAGGGAGAGGAAACAGCATATACAAAGTCATGGTGACTAAATAAAACATGACATATTCAAATGGGGTGATGATTCCTCCAAGTTTAGTGGGAGAGGTAAACAAGTAAATCAACAACTGCAATGATAAGTCCTTTCACAGAAATGAGCATATGGTGCTAAGTGAAAACACATAAACTAAAACCAACCTAGCCTGTTAGGGTGATTGAAGTTATGGCAGACTCCTGGAGGAGGTGACACCAAAGATGAGTGTGAATGATAAACACAGGATATTCAAAGAGAAAAGAAATGGTGAGGGAAGATTTTTATGCAAAATGCACAATACCTGAAAAGACACTGGCACGTTTGACTCAGTAAACAGCGAGTATATTCTCTCTGCACCAGAAGCAATGGGGAGAAGATGGGTCTGATTTTATTAACACTCAATATTGTCTTCCCAAAGAAGCCATATTCTAAAGCAAAGGTAGTATTGAGGACAACAATCATAAAATCAGTGTAGATGAGCCAAACAGTCAAGATGGAAGGGCTAAATGGCAATGGACAGCTGGCTCCCATGTTGAGAGGCAATAGGGTGGTGAAGACTGTGACAAAGCCAGTACAGAGTCTATCTAGATGTACAGCACTCTGCTGTTCCAGACAACTGTCATGCAGGAACATAACTTCAAAATTTCTAGATCTTTCTCACTGCCACGCAGACCCAGATTGTGCTTATGTAAGCTATTTCCTGATACCAACTTAACTATGAATGTTGCTCTTTGAGTTAAACAAAGCATTCCTGCAAGTCAGAGACTTAGCAGAGTCCTATACCTTGTGATTTTTGAGTTAAAACCTAGATGACAGACATGTTAAAAATGGACTTCAATAATCTGTTATGAAATGTTCCCTTCTCAGTTTGAATTAAATTTCAGATTCAGTTGGTATATGGTATAATAAGTTATCTTTCTAAAGGAAAAACCATAAAACCTGATCTTCCCCATTTCTTTACGTCCTAAGATCTAGACTGGACTGACAATTACATCAGAATTGAACATCAGTATCAACTACCATGTGTTATAATAATTTTCTAACTTTTCTTTGAAAGAAACCCATAAGAGCACCTGGGTGGCTCAGTTGGTTGAGCATCTGACTCTTGATTTCAGCTCGGGTCATGATCCCAGGGTCGTGGGATTGAGCCCTGAATCGGGCTTCATGCTGAGTATAAAACCTACTTAAGACTCTCTTTCTGTCTTTCTCTGCCATTCTTCCCCACTCATGTACATGTTCTCTCTCTCTCTCTCAAAAAAGAAAAAAAATCCGTAAAAGCAGATTTTCCCCATTCTTTTATATCCTAAAGCCTGGCCTTTCTTACCTTATATAAGCCACTTGGTAAATGATGAGGTAATTTAAGGTCATTTGCAATATCATCTTACAGTTAGTAATAGCATTCCTAATTACAGGCCAGAGGAAATATTTAGTTGGAGGGAATAGAGGAGAAGAATGAGATAAGAAAAGAATCCTTGTAAGTGCTTCTTCCTGCTTCATCTTTCTACTTATTCTCATGCTCTCTGTTCCTTCTTACACTTATTACCACTAAATGCCATTCACAAGGCAAGGAATGTTAGATTGTCACCATCACCTGCCTCTATGGACAACATAAATGTTTTCATGTTGCTGTGTTTAAAACAGGGATTAAGTAGAACAATGCTATAAGAAGTGAGGGGCAGGACCTCTGGAAAACAGTGTGGAGGTTCCTAAGGAAACTAACAATAGAACACCCCTATGACCCAGCAATAGCACTGCTAGGAATTTACCCAAGGGATACAGAAATGCTGATGCACATGTACCCCAATGTTCATAGCAGCACTCTCCACAATAGCTAAAACATGGAAAGAGCCTAAGTGTCCATCAACAGATGAATGGATCAAGAAGATGTGGTTTATCTATACCATGGAATACTACATGGCAATGAGAAACAATGAAATCTGGCCACGTGTAGCAACATGGATGGACCTTGAGGGTGTTATGCTGAGCGAAATAAGTCAGGCAGAGAAGGACAGATATCATATGTTTGCACGTATAGGAGGATTACGAGAACTTGACGGAGGTACAAGGGGGAGAAGAAGGGGGGATATGGTGGGGGAAAGGGAGAGAGGCAAACCATGAGAGACTCTTGAATGCTGACAAAAACTGAGGACTGTTGGTTGTGGGGGGGGGGGGGGATGGGCATGGAGGAGGGCACTTGTGGGGATGAGCACTGAGTGTTATGTGGAAAGTAATTTGACAATAAACTATTTGTAAAAAAAAAATAATAAAATAAATAAACTAAGTTAGCTGATAAAAAAAAACACTTGCAATGCTGTATCTGTGATACAAAGATATTAAAAGTGTTAATATCTTGAAAGGTAAAAAAAAAAAAAAAGAAGTGAGGGGCAGGAAAACTAATAATAATAATAATAATAATAATAATAATATCCAGCATATATATGAGGTTTTTGGTTCACCAAGTGCCTTTCTATATCCCAACTCATGTGATACATATGACAACACTTTGGGTAGATGGGGCAGATATTACCATCTTCATTATGCAGAGGAACTGAGTTTTCAAGCAGTCACAGGTCCACCACATATTAACTGTGTGAGATTAGACAATGCATCTTACCTCTGTGTGTCTCAGCTAAACTTTGAAATAGGAACATTCATAGAGCTTATGAACTTACTGTTTTGAAGATCATAAAAGATAGTTCATGGCGGGGGGGGGGACGCCTGGGTGGTTCAGTCAGTTAAGCATCCGACTTCGGCTCAGGTCATGACTTCACGGTTCATGGGTTCGAGCCCCATGTTGGGCTCTGTGCTGACAGCTAGCTCAGAGCCTGGGGCCTGTTTCTGATTCTGTCTCCCTCTCTCTCTGATCCTTCCTTGCTCATGCTGTCTCTCTCTCAGAAATAAATAACACATTAAAAAAATTTTTTTTAAAAAGTTCATGGGGGCCCAATGCCTACCTTAGTATAAAGGCTCAAAAAGATCAGCAGTTACTGTCACCACTGTTATTAAGAAGTTAACACTAAGTACTGTAACAGATAATTCTGGGAATTCAGGGCCTTAACCCACTTATATAAAGTCCAGAGGGTGGGCTGAGGGTGGTATGGGGAGTACGGAGATCAAAATGGGTTTTGTTCCACTTAGGAAGCAGGGTCTTCATTCAGTGTCTAGGGCTTTGGGGTCCCTGGAAGGCTATCCTGTACCTGGTCTCCAGATGAGGAAAGGGAAAGAGTCTGTAGTCTAGGCTTGGAATTGGCTTCCATTCCTTGCACCTACATCCCATGAACCAGAATTCAGCCACACAGCCAAAGAAACTGCAAGAAGCCTACGAATTAGAGCCTACATATGTGCGCAGGAAGAGCAGAAAATGACTTTGCATGAACAAAGAGCCATCTGTGTCACACAAGGGGACTTTGCCCAGATCCAGAAGTCTTCCCTCTACAGGTGCCCAAGGTCTCACACAAAAAAAGAAACCAGACATCCTGGTCTTTAATTGCAGGATCTTTTCTCTCACTCTTTCTAGATGGTAAAAGCATGTTGGTCAACTACAGATGTCTGTGTTCTTTCCATTATGACACTGTGCTTTATTACAGGTGCTCTAAGAGCTAGCACATTCACCAAACTAGATTTCCAACCTTTCTCTTCTTTGACAACTGAGACAGCAGAGAATGGTCTGATTCTGTGACTTCCCTGAAGTCTCCCCTGGGTGACAGATAGAATTGACTATTCCTTTCCCTTAGAGGAGAGCAATCAAGAGCAACAACTCATTGTGTAGGCAGTGTTCCTGTGTGTGGGATGTATGGTATGGGGTCACTTTGCCACATCATCTGTCTGCATGCCGAAACTGGGGATAATTGGGCTATTTTTCAAAGTCAATGGAGTGTGACTTTATTGAGGCATTGGCCACATCTAGATTCTTTTTTACTTGCTCTAGGTGTTACCTTAGGTTCTTTCTTTACCTTTGAATAATGTCAGACTCTTTGCCTGCTTGGAGGTAAATTTAGAGTAACTCAGAGAGAAGTCCTTCTGGAAGCCTCAGCATAAACTCCAAGCATTGACATGATCATTTGTCCAGGCTAGAGAGTGTCAAGGCACAATCAGAGTGCATCTGGCCTCCCAGAGGCACACTTGTCCTCACTCAGTAGGGCCAAGTATGCAAGGCCTACCTCAGAGAACTCTGAGTTCTTTCCAGATGCAAAGCCTCTAATTCGAGGAACTTCCCCTGAGCAAGCTGTAGTGCCAGTTTATAAGCTATGGACTCCCCTTAAAGCTTGGAAACTGAGAACCACCAGGATATGTTTGAGTTCCTTTCTAATCTCAAAACCAGTTAGGGAGAGAGTAGAGATTAGTGCAAAGTACATGGGCCCTGCACATTTCAACCGATGGACTAAATCCATCCCACTCTCTGATTTTGAAAATAAAGCTGTACTGGAACATGGCCACACCCATTTGTTGACATATCGTCCATGGCTGCCACACACTGTGCAGTAGCAGAGCTGAGAAGGACACATGTGGCCTGCAAAATCATAAATCTTTTTTATTTATTTACTTATTTTTTTTTAAATGTTTTATTTATTTCTAAGAGAGAGAGAGAGACAGCGTGAGCAGGGGAGGGTCAGAGAGAGAGGGAGTCACAGACTGAAACAGGCTCCAGGCTCTGAGCTGGCAGTCAGCACAGAGCCCGACGCGGGGCTCGAACCCACGAACCGCGAGATCATGACTTAAGCGAAAGTCGGACGCTTAACCGACTAAGCCACCCAGGCGCCCCTATTTACTTATTTTTTTAACTTTTATTTTTGAGAGAGAGAGACAGAGAAAGAGAGACAGCGCAAGTGGGGTGGGGTAAAGAGAGAGGGAGACAGAGCATCCCAGGCAGGCTCCAGGATTGGAGCTGTCAGTTCAAAGCCTGATGAAAGGCTCCAACTCATGAACTATGAAATCATGACCTGAGCCAAAATCATGACCTGAGCTGAAACCAGATGCTTACCCGACTGAGCCACCGAGGTACACCTGCAAAGCCATAAATCTTTGTCATCTGGCCTCTTCCAGAAAATACTGTGGATCTTCAGTTCATTTGTCCAACACAGGGAGTTATGTCTAATATAAAAATGTGGTGACAATGGAATAAAATAGTGAATAAATAGCATCCAGGGCAATTCCAAACATGAAACATCATCACTGAGGAGTGGGTTCCTTTTCTTCAGTTATTTCTCACTGGGGTACATTTGGGTGGCTGGAGTGCAGAAGCTCAGGGATACACAAATTCAATGCCACATATACAAGAGTAACACTCTTCAGGGAGCAACATAGCTCATGTGCGGTTCCCAGACTAAAAGAACAAAGGAAATAAAATGAACAGCCTTAATGTCCTGCAAGAAGTGAGGAGATCAAGAAGGGACTCTTCATTATCTTGCTATCACTGCTACAACGTAAATCAGCCCATTTTTGACATTCCTCATTTACCTAAGAAAGAGGTAAACAACAATTTTGCATCTGTTTAGGGTACTGAAACTCTTTAAAACTTCCCCTAAACAATTCATCTTACAATGAAAGGTACTGTACACATCCTTACTTCCACAGAGAACCAAATCTATTCTATAACTGAGAGGAACGTCTGCTATTCTTAGTGTTCTAGGATCCGTTTATCAGTAATTACTGTGCGTGGCTCTAAATTAGACAATTTGTCTATGTTATAAAATCTCAGCCTCTCAACAACCCTTCAACACATATATTAGCATCTGAATTTACTGATGAAGAAACTGGGAGATGAAATAAGCTGCCAAGTTTGTGCAAGCAGGAACAGGCAGAGAGTTACAATTCAAAGCCAGTCCTACTCTCCTCTGAGTCTACCTAATCCTTAACAAAGTTGGTGATATCAGGAACTACAAAAGGATTGAATTTTTACTGAACCCAAACCGTATTGTCAGAAAACCTGAACAGCTGGCAAGAGAACAGAAGGAGCAAATTTTACAAATATACTCTGAGTAACAATCATCACTACTTCCTAAATCCTTTCTATGGGCTCCTTATACCTCTTACATGTCTCAAAGGCAAGTGTGGCAAAAAAAAAAAAAAAAAAAATTGGATCTGAAGTAAGAAGTTCTGGACTCTAGTACTGAACAAGCCATTCCTCTCCTCTCAATTTTTCTACTTATAAATGAGAAACTCAAATAGTCTTTTAGGTAATTCTATCTGAATGTCTATGATACTTCCCAGGAAGCAAGTCTTGGTCACGGGGGACTGATGGCCAAATATTCAGGTTTCTACATACCTGAGCAGGCCCTGTCACCAGGTGCCCCTCCCTGCCCCCCACACACCCATGTATACACTGAACACACATTTTTTCCCCATAGAGCCTGATTTAAGACACATTAAAATTAAAAGAAGTCAGTGAGAGAACAATAATCTTCAGTAAAGCACAGAGCTAGGTAGATATAGGAATAATATAGAAACAAACAAGGTATTTGCATAAGGTTTCTGACACTGATTAGGAATAAAATATACATGAAAAGACAGCAAAATTGAGACTGTACCAACTGATAAAAGCAAAGAAAAGCTTAATCAAAATATGCCTCTGTGTATTCACATACACAGAGACATACACAGGCACACACAAAGAGATGCTCCCTCTGGGAGCAAGGAGCTGGGAAAAAATTGACAATTCTAGGTTATTTCTGAATCCAAGTACCTACTTGAAGAAGTGAAATAAAAAAGACAGTGAGCATGGCTACCTTTTATTGAGGAACTACCGAGAGCCAGACACTGGACAGAGCCCAGCTTTCAAAGCGGAATTTACAAAACAGCTTTATCCCTCTACATACCCCCATGAAGAGGGAGGGCATGCTTATCCCCATTTTACAGAAGCAGACAGTGCTTACAGAGATTATTATGTGGTCCAAGGGCACACTGCTAGTTAGTTGTTAAATGAAGCATCAAGGCACATCCAAAGATTATGTTCTTTCCTAATGCTTAGAAAAATGAAGCAAGTTGCTTAAGTTCACACATCATTAAAAGGGTGATACGAATCCAGATGTTCTGACTGGTAAATCAGTTCCTCAGCTACTATTTTATGATGAAACTACTGAGTCATTTTTTTCTTCCAAGATTTTATTTAAATTCAAGTTAGTTAACATATGGTATAGTATTGGTTCCAGGAGTAGAATTTAGTGATTCATCACTTATGTACAACACACAGAGATCATCAAAAGTGTCCTCCTTAATGCCCATCACCCACTTATCCCATCCCCCCTCGTCTCCCCTTCAGCAAACCTCAGTTTGTTTTCTGTATTTAGTGTCTCTTATGGTTTGCCTCCCTCTCTGTTTTTATCTTATTTTTCCTTCCCTTCCCCTATGTTCATCTGATGTGTTTCGTAAATGCCACATGAGTGAAATTGTATGGTATTTGTCTTTCTCTGACTGACTTATTTCGCTTAGCATAATATACTCTAGTTCCATCCACGTCATTGCAAGTGGCAAGTTTTCATTTTTTTGATGGCTGATTAACATTCCAGTGCGTATGTGTATGTGTGTGTGTGTTTCCATCTTCTTTATGCACTCATCAGGTGATCGAGAAACTACTGACTCTCGATATCAGACTTCTTCTATTGAGAGGCACATATCACATATTCAAGGAGGCCTTTGAGTTGCATGAATCTGTGTTCAAATCTGGGCTGCAACACTTATTAGCTACTTGGGAAAGTTGGTTCATGTGTTCTTCTGTAGTTCAGGGTTTGTGACATTACTGCAAGCAGATTTCTGTAAAAAAACTTAATGTGACAGTAAATGCTCAATTAAAAGCTGGTGGTTACTGGAGGTGCAGTTCTTCAGCAGCAGACCATGAAGTGAAGATGTGTGCTCCCAGGAGAAAATTGGAAGGGGGTGGGCGATGCAAGGCAGGGAAGGGAAAAGAGTCAAGCAAAGGTACACTTTCAGGAAAAGTCCCAGCTCTAGCTAGCCTAATCCTGCAGAAGACTAGAGTATAAATTTACACCTCAGAGTTTGCCATGCTTCCCACCTTCCTTTGCAAAAGGAAAATAGCTTTCATATTCCTGCACTTTCCAGTCATTACCTAAAATTCATGGCTGGGGTGGTGAGGGAAGATGGGATGCAAAGTCATAGGCCCTTCTGGCTCTGTATATATCTGCAGAAAAAGCAGCCAGAGTGCCCCAAGGGCAGAGCAACATCACAAAAGGGGGGCAGAAGGGGAGTCTGAAGAGGTAAAGGTGTGAATAAACAGAAGGCTATCCTAGGCACTGTTTGCTCTAATGGCATTCTTCTCATTATTATTATCATTATCATCATTACCTTTTACTAGAATGAGAATGATGTCCTTCCTTTATATGCTTCATTTCCAGGAATACTGGGGAAAACTTACATATTCTTCTTGAGTCCAAGGTAGAAGTTAGGCCAAGGCCAGAAAAGGGATATCAGTCCATAGGAAGATATACATTCCAGGTCATGATCAAAAATGGAAGCCCCAAGCTGAAAGCTTTATTAGGCAAACTACAGCATCCTTTTCAGGCACTGTTTTCAGCCAAGGGATGAGATCCCAGCCTCTGATTTATTGGAGATGAGAAACACTGAAACACTCCAGCAAATAGATACTAGGAAAACTGGCTCTTTTATCATGGTAATAAATGCATGTTCCCAGAATCATTGAAATCTTCTTATTTTTAAATTCTCTCCCCCTTACCTAATACAATTAAGGCCTGAATTAATTACACAAGGGATAAACAAAGAGATGTACTGCGTCCCAGAGACTCAAAAGTAGATCTAGATTACCTTCTTACATTAATACTACTTAACAAATAGACCTCCAGCCAGCCCAGGCATAACTTAGCATTAGTTTTCCCTTGGAAAAAATTAATTGGCCCCCTGTTTTCTAGTTCTAGCCAGTTTCCTCTAATAATTCTTATAATTTTTTTTATTTTGCTTACTTGCTTCTGCTTCACATTTTTCTTTAAGCAGAACATGCTGTATCCTAAAGTCATGAGAATAGATTACCAGGTAAAAAGTAGTACACAGTTGGATACACATGGATTCTTTGAAAGTAACAACTCAGAAGTCCTAGTAGATCATGATGAAGACATGATGAAGTCCATTCTGTCCACCCATTCATGAGTCCATCTATTCATTCATTCTAAAAGGATGTATTGAACATCTGTTGCTAAGTACTAGGGATATAGTAGTACAGATGGCATACAATATCCCTACCTATCCAATTATATGGGAAATAGAGAAAAATACAGAGAACTAGGTATTACTAAGTGATACACACTACAATGGGTAAAATTTGGGAGTGGTGGGAACACCAAGAAGAAATGTCTGTCCACTTAAATATGGTAACCTGAAGTGAAAACCGATAGGTGAGTATGAATTAGTCAAGCAAAATGAATAAGCATAAATACAAAAGAGTATTATGGAAAAGCAATCAGGGGCTTAGAGAATGGTTAAAAAAGAGAAAGCATGTGGAAAGTCCAGCCACAAAAAGGGAATTAGAATATTCAGGAAACAAAAAGTATTTCAATAATTTAGTATAATGACAGCATATGTCTCTGAAGAGCTGCTCAAAAATAACATGAAAAGCCTAAAACAGCCAATTTTACAAGTAAAGTAAGTAAACTATATACTGAGAAAGGTTGTGGGTTTTTTTTTTTTTTTCAGTTTTATGGTGTACAAAAGGCAGACCTAGAGATATTAAATTGGAAATGTTCCGGAATCTTTTCACGATCAATCAGGAGTCCTCACACATACCTACTGGGTCTGTGGGACATTTAAGATGAATTCAATTCTCCAATTTTCAGTGGAGTCATCACAGTACAACATGGAACACCTACACACTGGTCACCATGGTGAATGCTCTGTCATGCTCAGATTGATGGTTTAACCCTGTTGTGTCTTGAGTTTTGTTGAGCCCCAGTTTCTTTGCCTGTGAATAGGTAATAATAATATTTGCAAAGATATCACTTATGAGAATGTGGGATCACTGACTCTTTCTGTGTTCTATACCCCAGAGCTGTCATTATAACCCACTCCAAAGCTGGAAAGAGACAACAAGTCTCCTCAGGGAGATAACATCTCTGATCCAAACATGGCTTCACAAAGAAGGCTCCTTCAGTTTGAGCAGTGCAGGGCTGCCATTGTTGATTCATTTTGTGTTGGCACCTGAGTAACTTGGTGACTTGTGTTTATATTTATAGTGGCATTTGGAGTCTCAGGAGGTGTGAGTGAGATATGAAACAAGACAAGAGAAAAGAGAACTTTTTAAAAGCCAGAAGAAGTGTGGGAGTCTGCCTTTTCACTCTGGTTTGACTTCTAAATAACTTTTTGAGGTGTCTTTCTGCATCATCTCACTAAGGAGAGGGATCTTGGCTGAGAAATAGAGAGGAAGAAAAAATTTAAAGGACATAAGTATATTCAGATATAATTTCAATGAATATTTATAAAATAAGTGCAAAGAGTTATTTTCTGAGATTATTATTTTACTTATTTTTCAGAAATAGATCAGTGCAGAGTACAATTTACCCATGGACAAAATTTGAGGCAAAAGACTCAGGGTTGACGAAACTATGCTTTTTATAAGAACCTGATTCTATGGATGACATATGTCCTTTGAGAACGGGCAGCACAACAGAGCTAGTAGCATGGAGCCGATCACAGGGGACAGATCTCACATTCTCATCTTTCACCAAGGACTCCAGACACAACCAGCAGTAAATCCGCCTGTCCTCAGACTCAATCAAATGAACACGCGTGCCTGCCGACACAATCTACGTACCCTCAGCTCATCCAAAGAGAGAAGCCTAGCCAACAAACCTTTTAGCACATCCTGGGCTTCTTCATTTCTTGATCAGCTTGAGGAAGAGGGACGACCTTAGTGATGAGAAGTTTCTTCAGGTTACAGAGGGCTGCAGTTACGAATACTGTCCTTCCGTGTCACCACACAAGCTTCCAGTTTAAGGGGAAGAAGGAACTATCACTCCTTTTGTCCCTTATTCCAGATGGTGCTTCTTGTTGTTCAATACAGTAATTGCACACCCCACACCCATTTGCAAATTCCCTTGCCCACCAATGATGAATCTCTCACAAAGAGGGATGCTAACATCTCCCAGAACTGAGCCCAGACTGCCATTTTATGAAGGAGCAAAACAGTGATTCCTGAAAGATGACCCACCCAGTAGGCCCTGGAAATCTGTTAAAGTGCTTTCAGAAAGTAAGGACTGTCAACAAGGTCCATTTATAGTAATGGAGTTGTAAAATCAACCTAATTGTCTAGAAGCAGGGGATCAATTAAATAAAGTATGCTATAACTTTAAAACGACGTTCCATATAGTCATTACAATTGAATAATAAAAGCATATTTGATCGTATAGGGAACCGCTCCTGCAGTGTTAATTTATACAGAACACTGTGTTTAATAATAGGATTCTATTCTTGCAATAGAGGAATGTGTATATTCCTAGAAATTTCCTTCTCTCCCTCCCCAGTTCTCTTTCACTCTGTGTGTTTGTAGAACACATAGATCTCACTCAAAAGTCACTTTCTCATTAAAGCCTTCCCTGCACACACTACACCTAAAATTCTAAGTTCTTGTCAATTCCCGTACCCTTCTCACACCCCACACTCTTCTCAGCTACTTCAATCCCCATACCCTTGTTTATTTGTCCACCTTAGTATTTATAACTCTGAGGCATACTAAATGTATCTGTCAAGGTCCTGGAAAGAAAGAGACGGGACACAGAGTATAATAACTGGGGGAAAAAAAGTGCAGGGAGTATTTACAAGGGTGTACGCAGAGTTAAGGAAAATCAGCAAGATACTGCAAAATACCCCAGGATGAGAAACAGGTGGGGTGGGAGGAGGGGAGCAGAAATGCCGTCTCGGTAAATGAAGGAGGAGGAGGAAAGCACAGTTATCAGAACCTGCAGGCAGAGTGGTGCCTGCATAAGAGGGTGCTGGGCAGGAGCTGTGGCCTACGAGAGGGAACAAAGCCACTGTGACACCATGGCCCGGCAGGAATAAATACTCTGGCCTCTCTTGCCTCCCACTTTCTGAAGCCAACCAGCAGGCAGAGGACAAAGAAGCTGGTGGATGCTGTCCTTAAAGTCCATCATCCCACAGAGCAGTGAGGAAATATCCAGGTGGAAAGTATCCAACAACTGCAAAGTTTACTTATTTATTTGTATATTGACTCCCTTCACTAAACTGTGATTTCTCAAAGGATAGGGATTTTTTTTTTTCTCTGTTGTGGCCACTAATGTATTCCCAGCACCTAGAAGACTACCGGCGTGTAGTATGATGGCTTAGTAAATATTTGATGAATGAATGAATGTTCAGTGGTAGATATGAAATGTTTGTATCTGGGTAGTGAGTTTATGGGTAGTTTAAATTTCTTCATGTGATTTTCCATATTTTCTAACTTTTTTTCAACAAACATATTTGCTTACAATCAAGATACACACACACACACACACACACGCACACACAGATGTATACTGAAGTCTAGTAAGTAAGCAGAGAGAAAGCCAATTCCTATTCTGGAATTCATCAAGTAATAAAATTTGTGCTGTGTTCCCCAGCTCTGAACCATGGAGACTCAGTCATGTCTAGGAAATGCTAATCAATATTATCTTTCCAGACTTTACAAATATCCCAGACCAATTGCCTATATATTATTTATGCTGTCAAGATAATATTTAGGTAATACATAATTAAACAACAACCAAATCCAGAGACGTAAGTAGAGTACTGATCATGAAAGAATCCAGCCTTATTTTGACAAAGGAAAGAAAGATGTCCTTTGGGGTTGGACAACTATTTTTTAAAAAAACTAGACAAGCATCTTAGCAGTTCCTTTTCCAAGCAAAGGAAAGGTCCCCAAATTTAGCAATGTGTGCCCCAAATGAGCATCGTTACTTACACTTTTATCTAGTTACCTGTAAATTATAGTTACCTGGAATACAAGCCCAATTCAATCACTGGTCCCTAAATCCAGGCCGGAAGTGGATTCTAGCAATGTGTTTCCCATGGCAAAAGTTCTTCTTTCAGTAGGAGAAATGATGATTGGATGATATGAAATTGTATTTTATTAGTTGACTCAAAACATATATAGTAAAATCTTGTTAAAAGTGCCTCACTGTACCCACATTTTACCTGCCCTAAATAATAGGTGCGCTCTGTCATACAGCTATTAAATTACACCAAAAGCTGATAGCAAAGCTACCTTATGCATTCATACCAGCCTTATAATAGGGGCTGCTAGCATTTTTAATGGAATGTAATAGATACTGATTTATATACCTAGGTGTGAATGGTATACTTTCCTTTTTCCACCTTCCAGCTTGAAAATAAATGAGCTTCTATTTCTGTGCACCATTGCCCCTTTCCTCACTCCAGACATTTTTCCCTGCTCTTCAGTACGGTAATTGCATATCTAAAACCTGAATACTCCCTGAATGCTGTAAAAAAAAAAAAAATATCAGATTGCATGAAAGTGTTTTGACAATCACAGGAAAAAAATCTTAGATGCAGTTTATAAATATCATTAAATCAGTGGCGGGTTTAAGTTAACTTGTT
The DNA here is from genome assembly GCF_003009895.1 of Hyaena hyaena. Lineage (NCBI taxonomy): Eukaryota > Metazoa > Chordata > Mammalia > Carnivora > Hyaenidae > Hyaena > Hyaena hyaena. The sequence goes on along the minus strand of NW_024080655.1, from coordinate 5,308,223 downwards.
TTGGGGTGCCTGGGTGGCTTAGTCGATTAAGCATCTGACTTTGGCTTAGGTCATGATCTCACAGTTAATGGGTTTGAGCCCTGTGTTGGGCTCTGTGATGACAGCTCGTAGCCTGAAGCCAACTTCAGATTCTGTGGCTCCCTCTCTCTCTCTCTCCCTGCCTCCCTCTCTTTCTCTCTTAAAAATAAACATAAAAAAATTTAAGTTAACTTGTTTCATCTGTGTTATGTATTTGTGTACTTAGGTATTTGTGTATTTATAAACTACTGATATATTTTTTCTATATTGATCATGAAATTTCACGAAAAGCATCTTTGACTTCAAGAATAATTCCCAATCAGGTAAATGGCAATAAAAATGTAAAACAAGACATTATATTAGAAGGAGATGGATAAGATATAATAATAGCTCTTGCTATCTGATGTTTCATGGAATAGCATTAATTCACTGAGAGTTTCTGGCTGAAGACCTTCCCTAACAAATGTTCCAAGATTCCACGGGGCCCCACCCAGGGCTCTGCTTGCTCACCAGCAGAGGCAGCAAGGGTTGTAGCATCAGCACCTCTGATTGGAGTAATGAATTGATTAATAAATGCTAACCAAGTTTATACAGTGTAAAGATGTCTGATTTGTCACACTAATTCATCAGGGTTGTACCTTCATGCTGAATTAGCAGTGGCAGCCTCAAGAAATGGGAAAGGTCAGTGGTAAGAAGAATATAGAGTAGCCAAGTTGAAAGCATGAAAGCCTTTGCTAGAAGTTGAAATGGAGAAACAGAGAATTCTTTGGTAAATGCTTTGGTCTGTGGTTCAGCATCACCAAAAAACTATTTTGTATGCTCATCTAACTCCATGTTATGCAATTAGCAAAAGTCACTAAGACCAAAACAATAGAGAATACAAAAGTGAGGACATTTAGTGTCCTTCGCCATAAATAATGCAGATTTGCTGTCTGCAAATTTCATAACTACAATGATGCTGGAAACATAAGTGACTCAAATATATAAGGCAAAACTATCCTGGCAGTCGACTGTTCACAGGGTTGACATTTTTCTAACATCTCATTTTAAGAGTTTCAAGTTTAAAACTGCTATTTTTCACTGACCATACTGACATTTTCATCAAACTCTCCTTAGCTAAACTGGTACCTTGGCTTATTTGATCCAAAGAGCGCAGCTAGGTCTTCAAAACTTCTGGGGACAGTACAGAGACCGTACAATACTCTTTTTTTTTTTTTAAGTTTATTTATTTATTTAGAGAGAGAGGAAGCATGCAGGGCGAGGGGTGGGGCAAGCAGGGAGGGAGAGTAAGAATTCCAAGCAGGCTCTGCATCGTCAGCATGAGCCCAATTCAGGGCTTAAACCCACCAACTGTGAGATCATGCCCTGAGACAAAACCAGGAGTCGCACACTTAACCAACGGAGTCACCCAGGAGCCCCGATAAACAATACTCTTATTTCCCCGCCTCCAAAGAAGAAGTAGGGAGATGTTCTGTTGTGGGAAGGCTAATTCTCAGAAGTTGGGTCAAGGAACTGGTTTGCAATTTCTTTTTCTGAGCACTGCCAAGTCAGCATATTGTTCATTTAAGAAGAGAAACATATCCTGATCCTTTCAGTGTATGTGAATACAATATGATACCTGGTTAGTTCAAGATTAGAAAATAATTAGAATTATTGCTTCGTTTATTATTGTGCTCCTATGCTGAAGTACAAAGCAATTCTATAGTAAAAATGCAATATACCTTCTGTAAAGCATGTAACAGATACTCTTTCATTATTTTGTTGTGAATGAAATAGAAAAAATGAAAGCCCAATTAATGCAGCTGGTCATTTCCAGATGAAAAGAATAACTAAAATCTGGCCTTCAAATAATAAGAGGGTTTTCATGTGTAATAATAATAATAATAATAACAACATTCTAATATGATTCATGGAGCTTGAAGAAAATTTAAGAAGGGAAGGTATCAAATGTCTTCCGACTGATGAGTTCATGGTAATTTTAGAGTGATTTTCTGAGGTCCCCAAATAGCTAAGCCATATAAATACAGGAAGGACTTGGCTGTATTTAATTATTATATTAGGTCAAACCACATTTAATTACCTTTACTGTAGTCAAAAAGGATCTATGTAGAGGTCCTTTGATGTGTCACCCTGGCTAGGTTACAGCGCCTGTGTAATTTCATCAAATAGTAATGTGTCCATCATCAGTTGATTTAAATTTTTTTTAAATGTTTGTTTATTTTTGAGAGACAGAGTGTGAGTGGGGGAGTGGCAGAGAGAGAGGGAGACACAGAATCTAAAGCAGTCTCTAGGCTCTGAGCTGTCAGCACAGAGCCCAACATGGGGCTTGCACTCACAAACTGTGAGATCATGACCTAACGCTAGCTGTCATCACAAAACACGTTGGAGTCAAATACAGCCACAGGGTTGAAGTCAAAAGGCTGACCCTGGCTATAATGGAGAAGAGTAAACTGGAGTCATAAACGGTTTCGATGAAAATGATCAGCAGTGTGAGTAGCACAGGTAAGTAAGGCTCTTAAATGGATATTTCAGAATCTGACAGACTCCCTTTAAACGAGAATTTATGGTTTTACCAACCAGGACATTTTAAAATGGACCCACATGCAGGGAAGAATAATGAAGAGAAATACTGAAGGTAAGCTGTAAAGACAGCCATGGCCCCTGCACGATTTCTCTAAAATCTAGCTCCACTGAATCACTAACATGCTCTCTATTTAATAGGATGTTGCTCTCTGACACCATAAATCCAGCAACAGTCTTTTAGTTATTTACTAAGTGATTAAACTGTAGTAATTTATTCCATTCTTACACCCATATTTTTCCTCCAGTATCCTAAAAGATTTTACTGCCTCCCATAAAGTATTTTCACTCTAAATATCGATATTGATTTAACTATATCCTATTATATTTTAGATTTACTTTCTTATTTTGCATGAAGTTCTAATCTCCATACAGTTTATAAAAAGATAAAGTAGCTCACTTCTAAAACCCCTTTCTGAGGTCCTTCTATGCCTTTTTCCTGGTTGCCAGTTCTGGGATAATTACATTTGACAACAATCCTAATTGTGACTTTACTTTGATGATCCTTATAGACATTTTTAAGAGGTAAGGGATGTGCTACATTAAAAGTAAGAAACACATAAAATATAAAATCCCAAGCCTCTGAGTAAATATTTAACACAACATTTAGCCAACTAGCCAGCATATCTGATGAAACTATATTTCTCATCACATATCCCTTATACCTCTGGGTATTGGTGGGTACGAGGCTGGGGAGGAACCTGCAGTAAAAGTAGGAAAAGCCATTGGATGAAACCACTGGATGAAGTTAACCCAACGCCCTGGATAATTGATTGTACTCACATATGCAGAGGAAATATTTTATATCAAACCAGTAAGAATCATTATTTTAAACATTAATGTATTCTTTATTAACACATTGTTAAATAATGCCAAATATTAAAATTATATACCGTATTTTATAGTTTGACATTGTATATTGTGGGGTAGAATGTTAAACAGCGGCAGGAATTTATAAGATAAAGTGCAACAATTGCTAAAAAAATCAAACTTTGGGATGTACCTCAGGTATCATTAGCATCACCTTTTATGTTAGACTCACAATTTCTTCCATTTTCTTCCCCCCACCCTGCTTAAAAATATATATTCACTCTCCTCTTTACTGAAGGATACATTTGGTGAGAAAATTTGAGGAGGATTATGTTAGAGGCACTGATCCTAGGGAAAGGTGTTTCAGAATTAGGATTAGGATAAAGCATGGTTACTTAGCATGAGTCAAACATGTTCTCAGCAGGTGACAGCTAAGACCTATAGATCCTTATGGGAAGGTCTGAATGAATGTCCAGGTTGTTTAAGGAAGCCATGAGGACTCATTTAAGTAAGAGACTACTAAGTAAGTAGTCATGCTTCAAAGATCCTTGAATTCAGGAACCTCTAAACAGAGATCTGAGACAGTAATCACTTCTGGTATATTTCCACTGACACTGAATACAGAAAATCTAGACATCAGTGGGCTAGCCCTTCAGAAGCTGAAAGGCTTCTGTTGGTCTCTATCTGGGGTACCTTATTGTCAGGGTCTTCAGACAGAGTCACATCTTTAAGGTAACAGGCTAGCCTAGAATGGACCTGGAGAACTGAATCCAAATGCCTCAATTTTCTGTTTATAATAGCTACCAACCTCTGAGGACCAGATGAAGGGGTCTGACCAGAGATAACTTGACCTAGTTCCAGCCCACTCTTCATGTCCTGTTGGCTGAAAAATATTTTTTTGTTCAAAAGAGACAAGCTTTTCTTCCATGAGAATACTACTCAGTCAGCCATGCTGCTTGGGAACATCATCTGGGAAAAAGGGATGTTGACCAGTGTCAATGGAGGGCCACTGAAATCTGAGGGGTTTTTAATCTCCTCAACTCTAAAACATGGATTTCATTCTCTCTTTGTACCTGTTCCTCCACTTACTAAAATGCAGGCTATGATTCAACAAAACCCCATTGAGATAAAATGCTTGGTGCTTTCCAAAAGGCAACTTTAAAATAACCGTCATAGATTTATTTCATGGACATTTATATCTCTTCCTCAAAATCAATGAAATTGTGAATGAAACAAGTAAGGACATTTAGCATGGTCACTATAATCAAATCAATAGTTTTACCATGCAAGTTAAAATTCTGTTACTTGAATTAATGCCTTTATTTATAAAGAATGATTTTTAAGGAATATCGACTGAAACCAAATAAATCCACATGTTGTAAAGCAAAATGTAAAGCGTAAGAACACCTTTGGATAACAATATATTAAGTTTAACTTGTTTATTGAGTTTTGCTCTACAGGAAGTAAGACATTTTAATCCAAACAGGCATATGATTACAGTCAATTAAAAAAAGGCATATTTGTCCTATACCTCTGATCTTTATTGTGTACCTAAGACTGATGTTCATAGACCAGATTCTAACTCCATATAAACAGCAACAGTTCATAATATGTGTCATTTATTGCCCTTTACACAAAATAAGAATGTACCTTACATAAGGACTTTTCTGTGCATTTCCAGTGACCATTTTAGCACAGTAAATCATAAGTGTTGATGTTTATTTATTAGATTTTTTCTTAGCCCCACTCTAATATCCCAAATTAAGTAAATCAGATTCTAATCTAGTAATTCTCTCCTTAGCAAACAAAATGTAACTCTTTGGTCTGAATTCCCCACCAGTTAGATACTAGGATTTTCTGCCTTTTTGCACAATAGGCTATTGAATTTCCCATCATTTGCACCAAAGAGTACTGTACCCCCACCCCACCTCCTTTCCTGAGCTTGGCTAATTCACACATACACACACGTGCCTCCTTCACTCACAGTACCACCCTTAAGAAGTCATGTGTTCACAGACAAGTCTCTCTCCCTTCCCACACTAATAATCTGATTTTATGAGTGAAAAGCAACAAAAGAAATTTAGTACTTGTGTCCTTATCTAATCCATATTTACTGCAGAGATGTCAGGAGTGATCAGATGGAAGAAAAAGGAGATATATTTCTCTGTATTGCAGAAGAAAGGGCTTAGATTTGGGACTGGATTTTCTATTTATTTATTCTTGCAATACAAGTGCAATAATACTAGCACTAGCACAAAATGACCTGGCTGCCTTTTTCAGTAAACAGCAAGACTGTTAGCCAACCCATTTCACCAGCTTATCTTAAAGGTGAAAAAAAGAGGCATTAAAAAACACAACAATTATCTTATAGCTGTATTGCACTTTTCCTCTGAGACTCTTAAAACATTCTGGAAATTATGGTCCAAATACTGTGCTCTGCACATAATCATCCTCCTCTGGTCTTCTCAGTGAGAAATACAGTACATAACAGTGGATAAAAATGGCCCTCCAATAAATACAGTACATCGTTCTCTCATGAAATGCAATGATTTTGGAGCGATACACGCAATTGAGAAAACCTAAGAGGTCCTTCCTAGGAATTTCAGGCCTGTTGCCCCCCATATTGGACTGAATCCAATTCATAGATGTTGTTTGCTTGGCCTGCACATGATTGAAAGATTAAAAAATTTCATATGAAGTCTGGCTTTCCATCTTTTCCTTGAAAGACTTGAGTAATTTGATGACACTGAGCCCAGCACCGCTATAGCAGTTGTAGCTTCCTCCTTTTTTATTTTATTTTATTTTATTTTATTTTATTTTATTATTTATTTTATTTTAATTTATTTATTTTTTACTTTTATTTTTTATTTTATTTTACTTTTTTTACAAATAGTTTATTGTCAGGTTGGTTTCCATATAACACCCAGTGCTCATCCCCACAAGTGCCCTCCTCCATGCACATCTCCCCCCTTCCCCCCACACCCATCAGTCCTCAGTTTGTTCTCAGTATTCAAGAGTCTTTCATGGTTTGCCTCTCTCCCTCTCCCCCACTATTTCCCCCCTTCTTCTCCCCCATGGTCTTCCATTAAGTTCCTCCTAATCCTCCTATACATGCAAACATATGATATTTGTCCTTCTCTGCCTGACTTATTTCGCTCAGCATAACACCCTCAAGATCCATCCATGTGGCTACACATGGCCAAATTTCATTCTTTCTCATTGCCATGTAGTATCCCATCGTATAGATAAACCACGTCTTCTTGATCCATTTGTCTGTTGATGGACACTTAGGCTCTTTCCATGTTTTGGCTATTGTTGACAGTGCTGCTATGAACATTGGGGTACATGTGCTCCTAGGCGTCAGCACTCCTGTATCCCTTGGGGAAATTCCTAGCAGTGCTATTGCTGGGTCATAGGGGACTTCTAGTGTTAATTTTTTGAGGAAACTCCACACTGTTTTCCAAAGAGGCTGCACCAGTTTGCATTCCCACCAACAGTATAGGAGGGTGCCCGTGTCTCCACATCCTCGCCAGTATCTAGAGTTCTCTGATTTGCTCATTTTAGCCACTCTGACTGGCGTGAGGTGGTATCTCAGTGTGGTTTTGATTTGTATTTCCCTGATGAGGAGGGATGCTGAGCATCGTTTCATGTGTCTGTTGGCCATCTGGATGTCCTCTTTGGAGAAGTGTCTGTTCATATCTTCTGCCCATTTCTTCACTGGGTTGTTTGTTTTTCGGGTGTGGAATTTGGTGCGTTCCTTATAGATTTTGGATATTAACCCTTTATGTTATATGTCATTTGCAAATATCTCTTCCCATTCCATCCATTGCCTATTAGTTTTATGGATTATTTCCTTTGTAGTGCAGAAGCTTTTAATCTTGATGAGGTCCCAATAGTTTATTTTTGCTCTTGATTCCCTTGCTTTTGGGGATGTGTCAAGTAAGAAGTTGCTGCGGTGGAGGTCAAGGAGGTTGTTTCCTGCTTTCTCCTCTAGGGTGTTGATTGTTTCCTGTCTCACATTCAGGTCCTTTATCCATTTTGAGTTTATTTTTGTGTATGGTGTGAGAAAATGATCTAGTTTCATTCTTCTGCATGTTGCTGTCCAGTTCTCCCAGCACCATCTGTTAAAGAGGCTGTCTTTTTTCCATTGGATATTCTTTCCTGCTTTGTCAAAGATTAGTTGGCTGTACACTTTTGGGTCCACTTCTGAGTTCTCAATTCTATTCCATTGGTCTATGTGTCTGTTTTTGTGCCAATACCATACTGTCTTGATGATGACAGCTTTGTAGTAGAGGCTAAAGTCTGGGATGGTGATGCCTCCCGTTTTGGTTTTCTTCTTCAATATTACTTTGGCTATTCGGGGTCTTTGTGGTTCCATACAAATTTTAGGATAGTTTGTTCTAGTTTTGAGAAGTATGCTGGTGCAATTTTGATTGGGATTGCATTGAATGTGTAGATTGCTTTGGGTAGTAATGACATTTTAACTATATTTATTCTTCCTATCCATGAGCATGGAATGTTTTTCCATTTCTTTGTGTCTTCTTCAATTTCCTTCATAAGTTTTCTATAGTTTTCATCATACAGATCTCTTATATTCTTGATTAGGTTTATTCCTAGGTACTTTATGGTATTTTGTGCAATGGTAAAAGGGATCAGCTTCTTGATTTCTCTTTCTGTTGCTTCATTGTTGGTGTATAAGAATGCAACCGATTTCTGCACATTGATTTTGTACCCTGCAACTTGGCTGAATTCTTGGATCAGTTCTAGTAGGCTTCTGGTGGAGTCTGTCTGGTTTTCTATGTAGAGTATCATGTCGTCTGCCTAAGTTTGACTTCTTCTGTGCCTATTTTGATGTCTTTGATTTCCTTTTGTTGTCTGATGGCTGATGCTAGGACTTCCAGCACTATGTTAAACAACAGTGGTGAGAGTAGACATCCCTGTCGTGTTCCTGATCTCAGGGGGAAGCTCTCAGTTTTTCCCCATCGAGGATGATGTTAGCTGAGGGCTTCTCATAGATGGCTTTTATGATGTTTAAGTAAGTTCCTTCTATCCCGACTTTCTCAAGGGATTTGTTAAGATGGGATGTTGTATTTTGTCAAATGCTTTATCTGTATCTATCGACAGGATCATATGGTTTTTATCTTTATTTTATTTTATTTATTTTATTTTATTGTGAGTCAGAGAGAGCAGGGAGGGGCAGAGAGAGAGTGAGAGAGAGAGAATCCCAAGCAGGTTCTTTACTCTCAGGATAGAGGCTGATGAGGGGTTTAAACTCACAAACTGTGAGATCATGACCTGAGTTGACGGTAAGAGTCAGACACTTAGCCAACTGAGCCACCCAGGCATCCCAGTTGTAGCTTCTTTACCAGGCAGAGGATACACAGTTCACCAGTGACTTCTTGTCCTATACTTGCTACACGCTCCTTATTTGCTTCAGCTGCTCACCCTTGGAGATAATCAATCTTAATTTAATCTGGGCAGATATACTACCTCCTTAAATAGGTTGCCTTACTCCTTGTGCTTCCTAATCACACTTTAAAATTTAGTTATTGAGATAACCCTGGGATGACAACTCATACTGCAATCTGGACTTAATTCTTTTAGCAAATATCTGTTATATATGCAAGGCAAAAGACTGGGTCTGGTGAATATATAGAAATAGATTAGATATAAACTCCATAATTGGAAAGCTACTAATCTAACAAGGAAAACAAAACTTGGGTAGAAATATCAAGAGGCACATGGTGGCTGTTGGTTAGGTGTCCCATTTCAGCTCAGGTCATGATCTCATGGTTTGTGGGATCGAGCCCTGTGATAGGCTCTGTGCTGACAGCTTAGAGCCTGGAGCCTGCTTTGGGTTCTGGGTCTCCTCCTCTCTCTCTCCATCCCTCCCCTGCTTGTGCTCTCTCTCGCTCTCTCTCCCTCTCTCTCAAAAGTAAATAAATAAACTTTAGAAATGTCAAGGTAGAAATAATCAACACTGTAAGAGGGGTATCTAAAAAAGTTTAGAGGATTTCAAAGAAAGGGAAACCCAGGTTCACTAAAAATGAGTGAGGAAAGGCTTTGTGAAGGAGGTTTCCTAGGTCCCTTTCTCTAAGGAGCTGACTCTGAGATGGAGGTTTGCATGCAGGGGGCTTACTGAGGATGCTCTCAGGATCCACACTTTGGGGCAGTGAACGAAGCAGGACTAAGAGGTGACACTGAACCAGCCTGTAGTCACAGCAAATGGCTTCATCAGACTTCATGGGGAGTTTTGGAACTGAGATGGCCCTTCAGAGTTGTTCCAAATGAAGCAGGCCAAGCCTTTATAACCCACACCAGCCAGCCCATGTATGACGTCACCAATAGGCAAAGATGCTGGTTCCCACTAACTCCTCATTTTCGCTTTCTGGGCTCAGGTCTGGCCTATTCTGCCTGCTATTCCCAGGCAATAAGCATACAGGGCTGGGCCCACCCTGCCATTTTTTTCCTGATTATGGCTCTAACTGGGCAGATGAGGCAATACGCACCATGCAATAAGTGGGGGCGAGTAGACTCAGGCTGCCCTGCATGCTCACATTCACTCATGCTTCTCACCACAGCCTCATCACCGTATCTGTCTCACTCTCATTCTTGCTCTCTCTTCCTTGGCATGCCTGAATTTGCAGATCCTTAAGTGTAAATTCAAAATTGAAGATAAGAAGCCCCACTTTGGCATTGGGTCCATCATCTTGTCTTAGCCAGCTTTTACCAGAAAGTCCCACGATGGAGTTAGTTTTTTTTTTTTTTTTTTTTTGCTACTTTGCTCTTTGGCACCCTTGTATGTATGTTCCATCATCTGGAATGCTAGAAGAGTGGAGGAATAAGTAGCAACCCAACTCTAAGGAACAAATGTGTTTAGGTACCATTACTAATATCACTGCAACCTAGGTAGGCACCTTATCGAAGGTATTTTACATCAGTGACTTAGAGAGATGCTCACACACCATGACCAGCTTGATAACAATAAAAATAATCATAGTTATCAATTATTGATGACTTTCTATAATGGCAGGTGTAGGAAAGAGCAATTTGTGAATATTGCCTTTAATTCTTACTTAAACTCTTCAAAAAATATATTATTCCCTTTTATAGATGAGTAAGCAGAGGACAATAAAGACAAAACATCATGTTCATGGTCACAAAGCTGGTAAATTGAAAGCCAATGTTCAAATGCTATTCATCTGTTTCCTCAAACTTAGTTCTTTCTCTTAGATCACACTGCCTTTAAAAATAGTAAGTGGTTGGGATGCCTGGGTGGCTCACTCGGTTGAGCATCTGACACTTGGTTTCAGCTCAGGTCATGATCTCGTGGTTTGTGAGTTTGAGCCCCACATTGGGCTACATGCTGGCAGTGTGAAGCCTGCTTTACATTCTCTCTCTCCCTCTCTCTCTGCCCCTCCCCTGCTCACTCTCTCTGTCTCTCTCTCAAAAACAGGTAAACTTTTAAAAAATGTTAAAAAGCAGTAAGTGGTTATTCATTCCCTACCAAGTGTAAAGTTCTTTACATATATTTCCTAACTGAATGTTTACAGAAACTCCATGACAATATTGCCTAATTTTCCCACATGAAAAAATGAGGCTAAAACAACTTGACAAAAATCAGTGAGCTAAGTTGCCATGCCAGGATTCAGTCCTAGGTCTGACTGTTCACTGAGCCTGTATTCCCTACACTCTGTCCCATGGTCTGTCTCCTTGATGAGGAAATAGAAAGCTCAGAGAAGTCACCTGGGAATGTTCAGACATGTCTATGAACTATAGAAGTCATCAGATATTGTCTTTACTAACTGCTGTATAAGCAGATTAATGCCAGAAGGCTCCCCTCTTTTAGCAATAAATCAGATTTTAATGATCCATGTCCTCTCCTCCAGATTGAAGTCAACTTGGCAGCCCCTATAAACAGAGACCTCAGGGTCCCTAGAAAGACCCCAGTATTCACAGGGAAGATGATCTTTTCTGCACAGAAACATTGTGAGACTCACAAGCATCCATGAAAGTTCTACAGAAGAGGGAAAGTTCAAGGCAATGTTGCTAATACCTAGTGAGCCTATCACCGGTTACCAGAGTCCTTGGGACCCAAATATGACTCCTCTGAGTGACTCTAAATACATACAAATCTACACCAGAACCTGAGAAGAGATCTAGGGGAAATAATAGTCATATGTAGTAGCCTCTTCCAACATTCACCAGGATGAGGCCTCAGAAAAGTGACTTCGAATAGTAGTTCAAAGTGCTGGTGACCCAAATGAAATGGAAAATCAGTCATGATTTCAGGGTTTTGCCACGATCAGTTTAAAAGCTGAGGTCCGAATAAAGTTGGTTTACAATAGGCTACATACAAGAATCCAGACACAAAAGACTACACACATGTCACTCCACTTACAGAAATTTTCCAGAGACGAATGGATCAAGGAGATGTGGTTTATCTATACCATGGAATACTACATGGCAATGAGAAACAATGAAATCTGGCCATGTGTAGCAACATGGATGGACCTTGAGAGTGTTATGCTGAGTGAAATAAGTCAGGCAGAGAAGGACAAATATCATATGTTTGCACGTATAGGAGGATTAGGAGGAACTTAACTGAGGAACAAGGGGGAGAAGAAGGGGGAAATGGTGGGGGAAAGGGAGAGAGGCAAACCATGAGAGACTCTTGAATGCTGGCAAAAACTGAGAACTGATGGATGTAGGGGAAGGGGGGATGGGCATGGAGGAGGGCACTCGTGGGGATGAGCACTGGGTGTTATGTGGAAACTAATTTGACAATAAACTTTTTGTAAAAAAAAAAAAAAAAGGAAAAAAAGAAAATTTCCAGAATAAGCAAAGCTATAGAGCCAGAAAGTAGATGAGTGTTTGCCAAGAGGGTTTGGTGGGGGGATGAGGAATAACTGCTAAGGAGTACAAGGTTTCTTTTTAAGGTGACAAAATATTCTAAAATTAGATTATGGTGATGGCTGCATGACCTTTTATAAATACTCAAAACATCAAAGCACACATTTTAAATAGATGAATTTTATGGTGTATAAATTATATTCAGATAAAAATTGTTAAAAATGAAAGATGATTTGTTACATATAGATATTGATAAAGGGCACTTTATAGTAAGAGGAATACTCAAAAAGCATTAAAAAATAAAAATAGGTGAATACATAAATATATGAGAGAAGTCAACCTAAGATTTTATCAAAAATTACCAATTAAAGTTTAGGCCTGAAGTTCAGTACACTTTGTCTAATTTGAATTGGTTTTCCTATTTCAAGTCTTTAGTTAAGGTTACTTGAAAAGAGAATCTGAAATCTGACAAAAGAAAATCAATACCACAGTTGACCAAGGCCAGGTTCAATAATACTGTCCACATTTGAGAGCAGTGAGGGAAAACAGCATTCATTAGTCATATAATAACTACATGGCCTCCTGCTTATCTCAGAAATTCCTCCAAGGAACACAACCATTTCCCACCTATTATTTCCTATTGATTTTCACCATCTGCCAAGAGGCAGAGAAGGAAGAGGAATTACAACAGAAGAAGGTGAGACCAGAGGGGCCAAAGAAGTGGGGAGCACTGCACACTCCTTAGATGTAATGGCAGATGGGCATGCAAGGCTTTCAACTCATAACTCACTTTTCTGTGTATTCAGTTCTCTGACTTCAAAGTTGATCCTGTGACAGCTGGAATTCCATGTGCTCACCTGAGTCCTATAGTCAAAAGAATTTGAAGGGAGATTATTACACTTTGAGATCCATCATCATCATCATCATCATCATCTTGTTACTATTGTATGATGATGATTGGCATATATGCAAATACCATCCTAATCCAGGGTCACTATTCCATACAATATTTGATTTTCATCAGGGAGGTCTCCCCCAAGTAACTAAGGTTCCCAGAGGATCCCCTAGATATCAAGAAGAGGCAGAAACAGTTTCTTTTAACATGTAATGAGACTTCATACATGTAGTTTATTAAGTGCTAAGCTCTGTTTTAAGTTTTTCAGGTATATTAACTCATAGTTCTCAAAACAACTCCACAGGGAAGATATTTTAATTAATGCCTCCATTTTATAAATGAGAAACTGAGGCATGAAGTATAGGAAGCAGTAGAAGGTCACCTAGCTATGAAACGGTAAAGGGAAACTTGAGCCAAGGCAGTCTTGATGTTTAAGTGCTGAAGCATAACCACCATGCAAATTGCCTTCGTAAGAGTGGAAGGCTTTTTCAGAGGAGAACGTTTTTGTCCTGAACTTATATTGTCCACATATAGCCCAAGTGCAGTAGAGGTAGGGATTCTGGTGACTATCATTTCCTAAATCATGCAATTTCTATCCCATAAAGTAGAGGAAGATAGAGAGAATGAATATTGAGAAAAAAATGGCAGGGTGGCAGAAACAAATACTGGATAGGAAGATTGGGACGCCCTAGAACAAACTGCCAGACTTCAGGAGGTTACAAAAGAAAGTGATCTCATCATTGAAACAATACTGTCCTTAAAGAACTATCACTTCCCTAATTTGAAAACAGAAATGAGGGTGAATCCTGGAGTGTGCTTGTTAGCTTGAAATGTTTGTGTCAACCTGTTTAATATTATGGTTCCTTAGCCTCACTATGAAGCGTAGCACTTAATGTGTGGAAGCATTATGCTAAGTGCTATTTGATCAACAGTCACTGTTTGCGTCAGCTCAAGCAGCCTACAAGAAAGTGCTAACATATTAAGAATAAACATGAATGTAGTTAAGTCCATGCCTGTTCTAAGCACGTCACAAACTCGTGTAATCCACACAACAATACTTTGAGAAATTTTTCATTCATTATCCTGTTCATGTCATTATCCTCATTTTATAGATGAAGAAACTGAGGCAGTGAAAATTTTAAGTAGATTGTCCAAGTTCACGCAGTTACTACAAGATAGATACAAAGTTTGAACCAAGCAATCTGAATCCAATCCGTGCGATTTACCACTGAACTGTATTGCTTCTGTACAGCACTCTGCTGGTTATTTTCTAAATGTTGTTAACAATTTTACTAAGCCAATTTTACAATTAAGGAAAATGAGCCTTGGAGGAGTTAGGATATTTCATCAAGGTCACTCGGATACTGACTGGCAGATCTGTATTTTGAACTCAGGTCTCTTAAACACCAGTACTCTCACTCTTAAATATTAAGCAAGAATCATAATCTGCAAGATACACAGAGAGAAGCCAAAGCTACAAGAAAAAGGAGGCACAAAACATAGACCAAAGCTTTAACTCAAAGACAACATGACCTCAGTCTTTTTTTTTTTTTTAATTCTTTTTAATGTTTATTCTTTTTTTTTTTTTTTATTTTTTTTTTTTAATGTTTTATTTATTTCTAGGAGAGAGAGAGACAGCATGAGCAGGGGAGGGTCAGAGAGAGAGGGAGTCACAGACTGAAACAGGCTCCAGGCTCTGAGCTGGCAGTCAGCACAGAGCCCGACGCGGGGCTCGAACTCACGAACCGCGAGATCATGACCCAAGCGAAAGTCGGACGCTTAACCGACTAAGCCACCCAGGCGCCCCAACATGACCTCAGTCTTAAAAGCAAATGCCAATCTCTCTTTAGGCTCCTATGGAAAAAGTCTAGCATGGAACTAATGTTTGAGTCCCTAAACATGAACACCCCCTCTCCTCCATCAGAATTCCAGCTACCTACCTCTAAAGGGCTACCAGAAGTTGGGCGTAGGTTTCTACCACTCTTAGCACCTGAGCCCATCTTGTTCTGGGAATGGACCACCCTCCATTACTCAGGGACTTCCTTTTTGACCAATTCAGCTTTGTAAAACATAATATCCACCTTGCAGGTCATTTGTTGGAAGGTGGTATTTACTCAGTAAATATCTCTTGATTAAGTATTAAATAAATGCTAAAGTTGTTGAATGGATCAAATTACATAAAGCTTACAGAGCACTTCGTTCTATACCTAGAATATAGAGACTGCTCGATAAATTGTAGTGGATGTGCTACTATTCCCATTGCTAGTACATCATTTTTCATTTTGGTTATTGCTAGTTATTAAAGTACAGAAAAACATATAGATACATAGTAAAGCCCAAAAAGCAAGCCTAATCATTGGAAAGAACTCATAGAGGAAAAAAAGGGAAATCATTGTCCTCCCTCCAAATAGGGTAGTTGAAAGAGTTGGGAGCGGATTACCACAATTTAGTATGGTATATATGCAATTCATTGTTTCCCAGGTGTGATTAAGACTTGTTATAAGATTTAGATTGGTTTTATACATGTAAATCAATTGAAAAGAAAAACCAATTTACTTCAAATAATAGTTCAGTAAACTGTTATTTGGTTTAGTTCCACTTCACAGTTCACAAATATCTAGTTATCATTTTAGTTACAATAGATGATTATTGAAATTTTAGAAAATTCAGATAAAATGAAAAAAAATTAAAATTACATAATGTTTTACATGTGTATGCATATATACATACATATACATATACATATACATATACATATACACACACAGACGGTCCCTGACTTACAATGGTTAGACTTACGATTTTTCACCTTTGTGATGGTGCAGAAGCAATATGCAGTCAGCAGAAAGCATACTTCCAGTTTTGATTTTAATCATTTCCCAGACTAGTGATTAAGAGGTAGGACCCTCTCTCGTGATGCTGGGTACTGGCAGTGAGTGGCAGCTCCCCGTCAGCCACACAATCAGGTGGGTAAACAACCATTCCACTTACAACCATTCAGTACCCAGACAACCATTCTGTCCTCCAGTTTCAATACAATATTTAATACATTGACAAGATAGTCACCACTTCATTACAAAACAGGCTTTGTATTAGATGATTTTCCTTGACTGTAGGCTACTAAATGCTCTGAGCATGTGTAAAACAGGCTAGACTAAACTATGATGTAGGTTAGGTGTATTAAATGCATTTGTGACTTAAGATATTTTCAATTTATGAGTTTATTAGGATAAAATCCCATCATTAAATCAAGAAAGATGTATATACAGTTTGGTGTCACTATTTAGCATTCAGTATTACTAAACTATTTAGTAGCCAGGTATATTTAGTATTGCTAAACTATTACTTGAATCATTTAGGGGCCATATATATAAAAGATATATATTTTTTATATATATTCACATTTTTCAGAATTTTCCTATCAAATATCATATTTCTCTCTTCCTCCCGTATACACACACACACACACACACACACACACACACACAAACATACCCATATACTCTATTTTAGGGCTGCACGTTTTTTGGTTCTTAATAACTCTTGTGTATATAGGTCCTTAGACCTCCTTGCTATTAGCAAGCATCTGGTCCAGAATAAAAAGTAGCAATGCTTTCAGAACACTATAGGGAACATTTATTTTACCGACCACTCACTAACCTTTCCCCTTTCTTAGTCTGTGAACTTCAGGTAAGGCATCACTCCTGTTTCCAGACAGGAAGCACATCAGCCAGTCCCAGCCCATCAGGAGAAGGAATTCCCCTGCCACTGTGACTGGTTCAGAACTGTGGACATATGACCCATGTAAGTATAATCAGAGTATATCTCAGGACTAGTTTAAGAGTTCCCTCTTCACTGGCAGACCACCATAGTGAGCGTGCACGAAAGAAGCCAACACAAGGGCAGTTATGATGAGAGATGATAAAAATCCCAAGAATCATAGTAATTTCTGAGCCCCTAGATCAATTTCTGAGCAGTCTGAACTCTGGCCTCCTCAATCACATAAGCAAATAAATTCCTGTTCTTAATATAGCTGATGAAAGCAAAGTTTTGCTTATGGGCAAGAGAAACCATCTTAACTATTACAAGCACAAATCGTAGAAACCAAATTTGAGTTTTAGTTCCAGTGCCTTCCTTTTGTTTCTTTTGCTTGAAAAGAAATTCCTTTCTGGTATAACTAAAAATACCAAACTTAGACCAAACAAGAACATGTGGCCTATTATAACAAATCATCCTACCTGTCTCCTGTTGGAAAAGCCCTTCCTTCTATATGTTTCAAATACCCTTCTGTGCCATGGGTTTCTAAATGCCAAAAGTTGTTCAAATTCCTCAAGTTCATCAGTCAAATAGAAACTAAAATTTTGGTGAACATCAGAAGAGAAAGCCTTACAATTGGATTATAAAAGTTCTCTCCTGAGGCAGTTGCCCTTGGAAAAGAGATTTGTGGTTCAATACAATAAAAAGTTATTTCCCCACCTGTCCTCATGAAGCTTAATGAATACCTTACACATAAAACATCCCTTTTTGTTACTGCATTCTGTGTCCTGGTGGGGATGAGACTCCTCCAGCACATCAAAAATGATACCCCCAACCCCAGGCACAGTGCAATGGTATCTCCAGGTATCATTGTCAGGAGCAAATATGGTAGAGCCTTTCCCAAATGAAAAAAAAACTTTGTATCAAAGAAAGCAGCAGACTATCTTGGAAAACTAGAGAAAACAAATTAATAATAATGTAGTCAGATATATTCAAGAGGCATACTGAACAAATAAACACACTGTTTTACAGTATTTACATTTTGAAAGGAACATTTATATCTATTTTTAAAACCTTGTTATGTTCTGTAATCTCCATAGCCTGTCACACCCATAGCAATTTATCTGCACCTCTCTTGTGGAATTTATCATTTGCTACTTTTATTATCATTACATGTGTATAAGACTTATCTTTTCTACAAAAAAGCAGACTCTTTGAGGGGAGGGATCATGTTTATCCTTATATCTCGGACATGACATAACATGGTAGCTTGTAGATCCTGGGCCTTCCATAAATATTAAAAACATGAAAAAAATGTTTAAGTATATTTTTTAAAAGCAGAGTAAACCTGGATGGAAAGAGAAAGCATTTTTTTAACTTGTTAAAGGAGACTGTGTTAGAAGGAACTTGTAAAAGTAAATAAAGAATTGTAGCTCAACTCAAATTTCAGTGAGGAAATTGGTTCTTCATAGAAACTCAATCATTCATTGATACATATAACCTCATTCATTAACTGAACTAATATCTATAAAAACTTCTGATAAAATTAAGGAAAGAAGGAAAATTAGAGCAGATTACTTCTAAGGAAAGATGGAAAATTGCTCCTTTTCCCCACATCTCGGTATTAAATACAGTCAATAACTTCATGGAATTTGTTTTTATCACTCTTCTTGCTTAATTAGGACATAAGAGAAAGGTAGGATGATAAGAGTAGACAATTTTGAAATGAAAAGTGGCTTTTCCCCAGCAAGTTATAAAAAAGAAATCAAAGAGTTTGTTCTTTGTTTGCTTTTGTGGTAGGAAAACTGAAATCTAGAGAGAAAACAACCTAAAAGAGGGAGAGAAAGGGCTGAAGGGAAAGAGAGAAAGAAGGCAGAGAGATTAGTAAAACGTCTCTAAATTTTAAAGAATGAAAGAAAGAATTATGAGTCCTGGAAACTTCTGAGATGGTTTAGAAGGACACCATATGGACAAAAGAAGTATTCCCTTTAAATCTAATAGTTTATCCTAGATTAAGAATAGTCTAAATTAGTGAGAAATGAGGAACATGTTGCACCGTGTTCAGTGGCTTCATTCAAACCTAGCTCTTAAATACATAGATAGTTTAGTACATTGATATTTTCAAAGTCTATACTTTTCTACTGGAAAATGTGGCAGTATTTATTATTTTACCTTGCTCACAATCAAAAAGAAATTATTAGGTCATAAATAGGAAATAATGTATAAAATAAGAGGCCAATAATAGTGCTAGACAAATAAGAGATCCTAAAATGTTAGTCACTGAGTAGTTAGTTATAAAGAAAACTTTCCTGCCAGTTATACCTAAAAAACTCGAAGAAATAACTATGCAAAAGTTTGGGAGTTTTTCTAATATAATTTCCTTATAAAAAAATTCCGTTGAGTTTGCTCCCATTCATATAAATAAATATAAAATCACATATCCCCCCGTAAAATATAAAGAGTAAAGGAATAAATATGTAATATTATCCAAGTAGAATCCTTAGTTCTCTAAATGGCAAGTAGATACATTTGTGTTCAACAAAATGACTACCTTTTAATTCATCCTAATAAAACATAAACAACAAAACGGTTTTCTTCTATTTCTCTGTGTAGATGGTATCCCAGTCTACAGTCCAGGCATACAAAAGAAATTTTATGTTTTCCTATATTAACATAATTTATCTTTCAAGATTTGGATAATATCTTGAAATCCTCAGCCAATTTTATGTTTCTTCGTTTTTCTCCCTGGGGAAGCTTTCAGGTTCCTGATAGGGTTTATATAGGCTACATGAGTCAAGGTGAGGGATTCTGTTCTTTAATGTCATTTCTCCACATAGGCACTGACTCATAAATCCATCACCCTTTCTGTCTTTGGTCACAGGTCCAGACAAGTAGCTACAGAGGATATGCCCCTCTTCCATTCATGTGAACCGCACAGGTGCAGTCTTTGCTGCTTCAGTGCAGTGCTTGGTGTTAGAGAAACCATTCAGCTTCTAATTCACTTTGGGGCACTCTCTGAGGCTTTGGAAAGACCCCACTGGGTTTGACTCAGCAAGAATCTGGGCATCTGCCACTTCCTAGAGTTCAGCTTAGTTTCTAATCTAGAAAACTTTCTATTCTAGAAAAGATGGTCACGAAGGATGGGTATAGGAAGGATGCATCTGTGGAATGTGCAGAGTCAGCAGGGGAGGCAGAGCACTTTTCCTCTGTCTCATTATGTTTCTCCAAACATTTTTTCTGGGCTTGAAGCCCTCTCAATTCTCTTAAGTGCTTTAGGCTCTAAACCAATGCCAAAAAGAGATTGGCAGGCTATTTTTTTTTCTTATTTTTGGCTTGCTACATCCTTTTCCAGAGGCAATGGCCCAGGATGCCCTAGGTGTTTGAATAAGAAGAAAGTTCAGAAGGATAGAATTATCAGAAGAGGTAAAAAAAAAAAAAAAAAAAAAAAAAAAAAAAAAAANCAAAACAAAACAAAAAAAAAACATTGTTTAATATTTCAAACTTTCCCAGGAAATAGGAAAAATGTCTTTGAGGTTATATGGAAGGAAATTAGCATAAAGTTGAGGTCAGGTGGAAGAAATTACCATAAAGTAGAATAAAGCACTCTGATTTTGCTGATCTCTTTGCCTCCAAGCAATCTTCTAGAACTGAACTTTGAATCTCTTTCAAATAGAAAAACTTGCAACAAAGGCATTCTTTCCTATAACATATTCTTCTATAGACTTCATGATATACCCTGAAATATCTCTAGGGGTAAATCTTTGTTTTCTTCAATAGATCTCACTATTAGAAATTGAACTTTTCCGTCTATGAAATATATCCAAGATCAACAACTGGTCATCCTAACCTTCCCCTTGGAAGTCATTCTAAGTCATACAGATAAAGCTCTTTTCAAACTCCTTAATAAATGAATCCCTTCCAAACCAATGTCATATATTCAGCTATTTTTCTTTAGAGTTTATAAATTATTTCACAAAGAAAGTGTCACTAAAAGTCAGACAATGTCTATGTGTGTCTCTCGCATCATGCAATATCAGAGACTTCTTATTGATTTGGTCATTTTGTCTTGTATTCATTAGAATAAAAATCTAAACTTGCACTCATCTGGGATGACTATAAATAGCTCAATGAAACTATGATTTATAGATTAGTGAATGTTCCCTTTTATTTGAAAATAGTTCAAACATTTCAACAGCCATAAGCCTCTAACAGTGTGTACAAATCATCCATCTGTATTGCCTCTGTGCAGTGAGCATGCATCATTTGTGTATCTACAACATGCCTTGTGCACCTTCCTTATATTTTGGTCATTTTCTACTTTTAGCAATCTTGGCATTCCAAGGTAGAGCTAGGGAACTTGCATTACCAGACTTCGCTGCTACTAGGGTACAGATATGTGACACGGATTCTGTCATTCACATGTACCTGAGCACACCTGGGTTCCGAACGAGGTGAAAGACACTTCTGAGCATGTAGGAGTGGATATTCTGGCAACTGTGGCGAGAGACATTTGGCTCCCTACAGTAGCAGTGGCAGAGATCCTGGAAGCCAATCGTAGAGCATCACAGGCTGAGTGGTGATAAGATGGCATTTTCCCTGCTGAAAGTCCTTTAGTGGGACTAAGAGCTGTCCCTCAATTGGCTGGTGATTCAAGAAACTAACTTTCATGTTCTCCTGGAAAGTCCTAAGTTACAAGTAACCTTTTATAAATTCCTTTTCTGGCTAAAGTACATGTTGTTTGCAGTGCAAAACATTTTTATAGTTGCTGAACAATAAATAATTAATGATACAATATTACATGTGTATGTAAAAGAAAAAGCTAATCTCATTTATGTTGACGCATTAACACTGTTACTGAGAGTCTAAGAGGGGGGTCAAAAAGCAAATATTTAAAATACTAGCACTTGCTACCAATCCAGTCAACATGGTGTCCCAGTCTTAGTTGGCTAATAGATTTTTCACTTCTTTTTTTCATGTTTATACTTTTGGTGCATCTGTTTTTGAGTTATTAAAAGAAGGAATCTTTACAGGTGGTTTTTATTACTCGTGATTCATTTTAATATAGTTCGAAGGAAGGTGAAACAGGGCTGCCTAATACAATTACTCTAAACACTAAAGACATATATTGTGTGAACAATTACTAATGACTTTCCATGTACAGTGGGTAGCAAAGATGAAATGCACAAAGTAAGTAATAGGAGATAGTCCCAGTTATCAAGTAGCTGACATTATTGCAGTTTCCTTAGAATAAAAATGGTACCCACATGAGAAGTTCTCATTGTACTTCCATAATTTCTGTTCATCCCTCAAATAAGTTGTTCTTTCCTTGAAAATTATTTATTACTAAGACTATCCAAGGAAAATAACCTATCATGTCCCTGTAGGACTCATTGGAAGGATTGAGAACTAGTGTGTCCTATTTAAAAGCATTATTATACTGTTCCCATGGATCATATTAACATAACAAATGTCCTTTGGGAAAACAACCGGATTACTCACTTATATATCTCCAACAATGACCACGTGCCTTGTGAGAATCCTAGAGGCAGCTACCCATCCTACACTCATCCTAACAAAGCTATGCTTTGTGACATCAATAACTAATTACATTACAGTTGTGCCTCAGTAACACAGATTGATGGTTTCATTATACCATTTAATTAGAACTGTTTTTATCAGGAAGAAATGGTATACTTGGTGAAAGAACAGCTGTTGCAGGTCACATGGAAACATTATGGTTGAGTAACAGAAACTGGCAAACTTTGCTGGGAAATCCAAGTGGCATTTAAGTCTTTTGGAACGCATTATGTGGAGGGAAAGGAAATCTGCTATCTGTCATATTCCGATGAATCAACATCTCTGAACTTTATCACTAAAGTTACAGGTGCAGGATGAATGGATAAAAGCAACAAGTACTTTGCAGAACCAGGGTTCACTTTGGCTCAATAAATTTTATTTCCCCCTAACATGGTATCACCTTTGCTTCAAGGGATCTGAGGAGAACTGTGATCCCTTAAAGTAGCTGCTTCTTAGATAGTAAGTGCTAATCTTCTTGCATTATCCAAACTAGTAGCATGTATAACATTTTATTTTATTGAAGGAATAACTGGTATTAGACATATCATATTCTAGTCTGACTTCCTCTTTAAGGATGGACCCCTGTTCTATTAGTCAGGGTTTCTCCAGAGAAACATAACCAACAGGGTATATCTCTCTGTGTGTGTACAAGATAGAAAAATTATTAAGGAATTGGCTCATGCAGTTGTGAAAACTACAAAATCTGAAACCCATACGGTAGGCCAGCAGGCTAAAAACTCAGACAAGGAGTTACTGTTTAAATCTTGAATCTGAAATTTGTAGGTCAGGCTAGTAGGTTGGAAATTCATGCAGGATTTTTATGTTCTGATTTAACACACAATTTCTCTGAGAGATCCTAATGTTTGCTCTTAAGGTCTTCAATTGATTGGATGAAACCAATTCACTTACTGAGAGTAATCTACTTAAAGTCAACTTATTATAGACGTTAATGACATTGATACAACACATTCACATCAATATCTGGACAAGGTTTTGACCAAACCACTGGGCACCACAGCTTAGCTAAGTTGACATGCAATTTAACCATCACACCTATTAACAAAGACACCTCCCAAGATTCTCTCAGACTTCTGTCTACCCTTAGCTCTCTAAGTCAAGAATGGCTTGTTTCTACATGAATGTTATCTTTCTGTCTTCACGTTTACGAGGAACACATGGTTAATCAATTATGGTAGGCTTTTCCACTGAGTTCAAAAATGCTTCTCTACCCAATGCTCCAAAATGTCACTTCCATTTTACTAAAGCTAGCATGCAACATAAATGTATTGACTCTCCCTTCTTAAGCAATTTAATCACTTTGTGCTTTTAGCTTTTGTTTCTCTGCTGATTATCACAATACAGTTGTAAGCTGGACAGTGAATATATAAGAATCATTCAAGAAGGGACTGCAGTCAGAGATGAATGAAAGAAAAGAAACAATGGAACTGCAAATATCCAACCCCGGTATAAGAGGATCAGAGGATCCAAAGGATCACATATCATAAGTCAAATAAGGCATAGAGCAGTTAACTAAGTGTAAGGCAGTGAAAGATTTACTGAATTGTTCCAGTCAATGTCAAGAGTGAAGAGTTAAAACTTCATGGACCAAAGTGGATGAGGCTGATTCAAAAGAGGATTTCCATAGTGAACCCAAGAGGAGTGGATGGTGAGGTTGTTCCGAGTTTGCGAAGGATCCACCCTGTACTTAAAAATTGTGTTATTCCCAGTGGAGGAGTCACTAATATCAATTAGTAGAAAGGCTACAATCAATGCTTCTTTACAACACAGCTGGGAAGACACTAAGCCTTTTTTTAGGCTTCCTAGTCAAGAGGAATGAGTATTATGATACAGTGCAGTCTTCTGCTGCCAATGCAGAGTTCAGACAGGAATCCTCTGGAAAGTAACATAAGAAGGCTAATCAATATATGAGTCTGAAACTGTGTCTCCAATTGTCACTTCAGGTCTACTGCACTGATTATTGGGTTTGACTGATCTTTTATCAATATTATATACAATATTATCTTTTAAACTCATCTTTGTTTCCTTATTTCTCCCCGGGACTTGAACAATCACCAATCTCATACAATCAAAATACCACATTTATCTTTCAGCATCTCCTTCAGGCTCACTGTCAAAACACCAAATCCTATAAACTTTCTCCACTCCTTTCCCTTGTCCCCTATCCTCTTTGTTCATTTATGCTTTTTTACCTGGACTTCTCTGTAAAGATCTCTTTAGAGACCTCCTAGCCTCCCATCCTTGCCATCTGAGACACTTTTTGCCTCTTCTAATAGATCAAAGACTCTTAAAGCATGTTTCTGCTAATGTCATTTCTTTCATCAAGTGCTTTTGATAAGTCCTATAATCTTATACAGTAAAATCCAAATTCCTCAATTTACATTCATGTCCCCCCTAACCTAACCCAGGCCATCTTTCCAACTTTGTCCCCAGCCAGTCTCCTATTCTGAATGATATGGTCCAGAAGACTGTGCTACTTGCCATTTCCAGAAAGTGCTAGGCACTGTTCATTTGGATCCCCTTCCACGTGTGTTTTGCCTACTGGTTGGTTTCTATTTCTCTAGTTGTCCATTTTTCAAATTTCAGCTATAAAACGATTTCCTTTATAAAAAGTTTTCCTGATCTCCTACTACAATGAATTCTCCTTCTTTTCACTGAACTGCTATATCACTTGTAACAAATAGCATTTTATCATAGTCACATCAAAAGAGACTGAATTTCCTTACCATATAAACTCCTGGATGATAAGAATCATTTTTCCACTCACCTTTTTTTTTTTTTATGCCAACAGTGTCTTTCACACATTAGATGTACACTGAATGTTTGGTAAGTGGAATAATACACTGAAGAGTGAATCAATCCTTGGAGCAGCTCATTCTCAGTCATCTCTCATAATCCATGTGAATGAAAGCTTTGGTTAATCAGAGATGATTACAATCTCAAAAAAATCCCTCAACTTCACAGTATACACCGCTCTAGCAAATCTTTATTTTTTTCCTCTGAAGCAATTTACAAGTAGCAAAAAATTCAATATGAGTTGCTTCCTTCACTCTATATATACACAGTCTCATTTATTCTTATATTATTTCATGCAGCTACCATTTGCTGTGTTTTTAATGTATTCTAGGCCTAATGTTAGATTTTAGAATCAGAGAGAACATAGTTCCTGTCTTCAAGGGCTTTCAATGGGGATGATTGAAAAGGTCAACTATCATAATTACAGTAGAGTATGACGACGTGTCTAACAGAGAAGTACGGGTGGCCTTGGAAGGCAAAGGAGGAGCACCTAAGACAAATCAAAATTCAGTGATGATTTAGCCTAGAGGGCAGTATCTCTGCTGAATTGTGAAGGGAAAGGAGAAGTTATATAAATGAACACGTTTGGAGGAGGCAGCCCTGTGGGGAGAAGAACAGTGAATGCAAGAGCAGAGAGGCATGACTTTAGGATTTGTAAGCAGTTGACTCACAGAAAACAACACTAGAGTCAGTTAGTTTCTTAGGACTTTTGTTAACAAATTACTACAAACTTGGTGCCTTAAAACAACATACATTTATTTTCTCACAATTCTTTTTTTTTAATTAAAAAAAATTTTAATGTTTATTTATTTTTGAGACAGAGAGACAGAATGGGGGGGGGGGCAGAGAGAGAGTGAGACACAGAATCCAAAGCAGACTCCAGTCTCTGAGCTGTCAGCACAGAGCCTGATGCATGAACTCATGAACCGTGAGATCATGACCTGAGCTGAAGTTGGAGGCTTGACCGAATGAGCCACTCAGGCACCCCTATTTTCTCACAATTTTTGAGGCCAGAATTTGGAAACCAGTTTACTGAACTGAAATCAAGGTGTCAACAGGACCATATTCCCTCTTGAGGCTCCAGGGGAGAATCTAATCTGTTCCTTGCCTCTTCCAGATTCTAGTAGTTGTTGGCATTCTTGGTCTTGTATCCATATCACTCCAATTTAGGCCTCAGTGGTCACAAGGCCTCCTCTTCATATGGTCTAATCTTATTCTGCCTTTCTCTTATGAGGATATATGTGATGATATTTAAGGCCTGCCTGGATAATCCAGGATGATCACCTCACCTCAAGATCCTCCACTTAATCATATCCTCAAAGACCTTTTTCACCCTCAAATGCAGTAGCATTTAGAGGTTCAAGGGAATAGGATGTAGACATACCTTTGGGGGGAGCCATTTTCAACCTACCATATAAGTCTTCTGAAATGCCTTGTATGCCTTATATGAAGTGCTTTGTATTCTAGCAGGAATATCCATAAGCAAACAAATGGAGAAAAATTATAAGACAATGCATGCCCCCAAATACATGGAACCACAGGTAAAATGCTGAAATACAAATATCTAATGTTCATATTCCTCTAAAGAAAGAAATCAATTAAATTTTAGTAATGCTTTGATATGGGTTTGGAGTAAAAACAGAGTCCCTGAAGGTCTGATGCAGCAAAAAACTCTTTAGGCATAACAAAAAGAAAACATTGTTTCTGATGCTCCAGAAAAGGAATAGAAGAGGAGACAGAAGTGATAGATGAGTGGAGTTAGGAGAGAGAGAGATGCCAAGATTAAAGTCTCTATATCCATCAAGATACTCTAAAGAACACAAGAACAAAGATATAGTACAGGAATTAGATTTTAAAGTTTTTTTTTTAATGTTTTGTATTTATTTCTGAGAGAGAGAGAGAGACAGCGTGAGCAGGGGAGGGTCAGAGAGAGAGGGAGACACAGAATCCGAAGACAGGCTCCAGGCTCTGAGCTAGCTGTCAGCACAGAGCCCGATGCGGGGCTCTAACCCACAAACTGTGAGATCATGACCTGAGCCGAAGTCGGACGCTTAACCGACTGAGCCACCCAGGCACCCCTACAGGAATTAGATTTTAGACAATTGTGGCAGAAGCTGAGAAAATGAATGGTTGGGATTAATGAGCAGGAATATCAGAGAAACCTTAACCAACTAGTCTGTCTGAAGTCTTGACAGGGATGGACAAGTGGGAGCCAAGTTCATGGGGGACCACGAAGATGGAGGTTGTGTTGAGATCTGCGAACATTACCACTTCTGAGGGAAGCTCTTGGCTCCTCAGTGGGCCCAGACAGTGGCCTGGTGATGGACCTGGGGCCACAGTTACCAACAGAGCCAGCAGTTAGAAACACAAGATGGCACTCAGGGTGACCCTGTGTCTACATGTCACTGTCTAACCATAACAACTCTCTGAGAGCAGTAGTTTCCACTTCACTTACACCTTCTAAATCCCATGTAATTTTTCTTTTGACAAACTCTTATTTCCCATTATTTTATTTCGTTTTACTGAATAACAAAAAAGGTAGTTTTTTGTTTTTTTAATTGAGCCAATAACGGTTAGAGTTAGGAATTCCTGGTCTTAGCCCAGTGGACACAACATATTCCAGTGGAGCCTTTAAAATATGGAAAAGGAACTCCAAATCTTTGATAAATTCCATATTCACAAATAGTTTCTTGGAGTGAAATAAGATAGCACAGAATAGCATATGTGAAGGAGACAGTAGGCAGAGAAAATCCTGGAAACAGAACTCCCTCCTCCAGATTCACCAACATGTCAGAGTGTTGTGCTTCTGCAAACCACAGAAGATTTAAGCTAATCCACCTTGATCTTGATAGACAAGGAGGTTCCTCACTGACTAGGTATACAATAATTTATCCAAGTCTGTAAGTTAGGGCTTTACAGAGAGATTCAAGATGATTCTAAGCATTTACAGTATTAAATCTTTGCAAAGACTCTTTGAATTCTCCCCCAAATCTTCTTTTTTCTTTCTTTTGACTTGCTTTGATGCAAAAATTTTGATTATTTTTTTATTGAGTAAACTGTTAGACTGACTTCAAACTCTCAGAACTTTAGTTACTTTCTGACACTCATAGACCAATCCTGCCCCTGCCTTCTAACAGTAAAATCTCTTCAGAGCTCACAGAAAGGGAAGTTAGGTCATCAATTCCTAGTGTCATCTATTACAATTCATGCTGCAAGAAGCAGTCCCAGAAAGTGTGCAAATGAGGTCTTTGTTCACGTACACATGTGATTGGTGGCCTTGAGAACATAGTGTGTACCTGATGCCTGATGCCCTTAAAGCCCATCTGAATTCTCATAGGGGCCAGCCAGGTGGTCTTCAGATTTGAAGATAACTCAGAGAGTCATCTCACTTGTGAAAAAGTCAGCTTCTACCAGTCAACAGACTCAGGCTGAATCTATGAGTATGAACCATAAACAGCAGTTATACATATAAATCCACCTTATCATTATCAGTAAAAATGTATATATAGATAATATTTTCTTAGTAACTGACTTCACAAAGTACTTTTGCAGACAGTTGTGTGTTATAACAGTCCCTCAACAAGAGGATAAAAATTATTATTCTTTTATTAACATTAACTAAACTGAGGAAAGAGACATCAAGACTCTGCCCTAATATAGCATAACAGATGAGCTTCAGAAGGCACCCTGAATTCTCTCCACTCAGCATCTGAATGGACAGATCTATCCTTTCAAAAGTTGAAAAGAAATCCTCAGGAAATAACCACATTCAACTTCATGGTGTTATTAGGAGAGGAAAGGGGGAAAAGACGTTTCTCTTTCACTTACAAATAGAAAAGTCAAGTCGTATACGAAGTGCTCAAAGATGCACAGCCAGTCAGATACAAATAAGTGAGACCTCAAGATTTAACATCTGAGCTCCTTCACAGACTCATTCCTAACCACATCAAAGAAAACAGTAGGGAAGTGTGGAAAGCAAGAAGACATTCCCTCCAAAGTAAGTAGCCCTGATACCCAGCCTCAGGTGAGCAATTCCATCATCTTAGCTTTTAATCCGTAACTTTAAAAAAAGCCCATTCAGCCAAACGACATTGATTTTATTGCATATTCCAAGATATCATAAGGATAATTAATCTTCTAGAAAACAATACAGTCTATTGTTATCTCCAGAGAAGCAAGGGGCTAAGTTTGTTCTTGGTGAATTACACCCAACGGGTGCCACTAACCTTCAAATGTGCTACTATATTATTTAACTTTTAGACAGTTTAATACAGTTCTTGATTATTAATATGATTTTAATATCTGATAGTGCAAAAGGGTAATAATGTTGTAGAGCTAAGACAAGCGAAAAAGGTAAAATTAACATCACTTCTGGTGATTCACTGCTGGTGAATGATGTTAAAAATAATGTTTTTACTTGATTCTAACGTAACAATTCAGAAGAAAAAAGAGCCAATCAATCAGAGAGCCAGAAAAAAGGGGGAGGGGCTAATTTCTCTTCTTGTCCCTCTATTAATTCAATAAAATTGAGATACCGTGTTTCAGTCACTCGGAGGAAGAGGTGTTTATATACCAAGTATTTGTCAAGCACCTACTGGGCACATGGCCCTGGATTACATGCAGGCTCTAAAACCCCTTTTTCTCAAGTGTTTACATTTTCACTGGAGAGTCTCATGGGAAAGGAATAGATCTCACTATGCTACATGCTACATAAATAAATGTACCAAGTATCCTTGGTACAGGCTTTTTCTTCCTGGACAAGCCCAGGATATCACCTTGCACCCAGAAAAGGTGCAAGCAGATGAAGTATCAGTTTCCTTACCTAAGAGAAAGGAAAAGGAAGAGGAAGGAAAGTGCACATGTGCCCAGACCTGTGGGAAAAAAGGCACATAAGCGGGATTTTCGTCCATCTTGTTCACTGTCTTCTCCACAGCCTGGCATATGGTTTCTATCACTCGGTAAGTATTTATTGGACCGATAGATGAACTCAGGTACAATGATGTGAAACATTTTGCTATCTTAACTCATACTTAACCACAATTTTTTTAAATTTTTTTTTATGTTTTATTTATTTCTAGGAGAGAGAGAGACAGCGTGAGCAGGGGAGGGTCAGAGAGAGAGGGAGTCACAGACCGAAAGAGGCTCCAGGCTCTGAGCTGGCAGTCAGCACAGAGCCCGACGCGGGGCTCGAACCCACGAACCGCGAGATCATGACCTAAGCGAAAGTCGGACGCTTAACCGACTAAGCCACCCAGGCGCCCCTAACCACAATTTTCTATCTGTCTATTTTTTAATTCAGGTTCACCATCCATTCATTATTAGCAATGCCAAAAACACAAAAAACTTCTGAAAACCAGAAGTATTTTCCTAATTCATTTAGTATCAAAATATAGCCTGACTTGATATCATTTGGTGGAAAAAATCTGACCTGGACTGACAAGGTTATTTTGAATCTTTATTTGCTCTAATTTATTGTGAATATGTATCCACTCTGCTGAGAAAGTCATAGTGAGTTTGGTAATGGGGTGCTGTCCCAGCCCTCACTGGGGGGTTTGGTATAATATGCACTACAAGTTCTATGGCACCTTTTAAAAATGTGAGCATTTTTGAATTCCAAAACACATTTGTCCCCAAGAGTTTCAGATAAGAAACTATAGACTTGTAAAATAATGTAATTATAGTAAAATAATAAGCCTGATAAAATTCACAGATCCTATCAACTTTCTTCTTTATCTACTTCTGGCTTATTTTTTAATGTCTGTCCTATGCCAACTTCAGTGTGGGTTGATGTGTTGTCTTATTGTGGGCCTGGTTCATTGCCTCCCCGAGTATGTGGTCAACTCCAGTCCAACTCCCCCTCCCCCCGTAAGGCTGACTTATCCAGCGGCTCAATATTGGCTCAAAATGGCCAAAGGAACCTCTCATACCTGACCCTGATATATTGTCACTATTTTGGTGATCATAAACTGTATAATACCTCTTTAATAGTAACAGAGACAGGGTTCACCGGTCTGTGCCAAATGGAAAGAGACAGCAAAGTAAGAAATTACCTTCACCCTAATGTGAATGGACTATTGCTGGGTGCCTCAGAGACAAAAAAATTCAATACTCTGAAAGAAAAAAGTACAGAAAAGCAAGGGATAGAGTCAAAGGCAAGCATGTCTATCGCAAGTCTTGCCAAGGGACAAACCCTAAACAGGAAGGTATAAACAATCTACTTGTACTGAGCAGCTAGTGTATGGTATGAATTAGATGGTGCAGCTGATGATTAGTTGTCACATTTAATCCTCACAAATACCCAGGGAGATCTATTTAAATATCTTTATTTTACAGAGAAGGAGGGAAGTTATTTTAAGATTGAAACACTTCCCCCAAAGCCAGAAATAGGAAGAGAAAACCTAGGACTAGAACACGATAGGTATCTCCCATCTACCATGCCACACCACCTCATACAGCTCTGTGCTTAAAGTCACATGCAAAAGGATGCCAGTCGGAACATGAGAGTGACCCTCACTTTGTACTCCTAGGTATGTGCACAACACCGATTTTATCACTGGTTAGCAGGCGTCAACAGTAAGTAAGTAGTCAATAAGCCTTGCTCTTGTGCACAGGGTCATCTGATTTATTCTTATTACCAACAGCAGTGGAATGTTGGGTAACTATTAGAGCCTGGGCATTTAACTCATAGTGAATCGTCTTCTCCTATACCTTGCAAGGCAAGCATTATAATCTCCAAGATTAAGTTTAGAATAATTTTCCTAGGGTTCCTATGCTAGCAAATGATAGATAAGGGATTTATTTATTTCTTCTTAAATAGTTGATTGTCAAGTTTACTGTCAAACACCCAGTGCTCATCCCCACCCCATCTGCCCTCAGTTTGTCTCAGCATTCAAGAGTCTCTCATGGTTTGTCTCCCTCCCTCTCCCCAACTATTTTTCCCCTTCTTCTCCCTCATGGTCCTCCATTAAGTTCCTCCTAATCCACCTATATGTGCAAACATATGCTATCTGTCCTTCTCAGCCTGACTTATTGCACTCAGCATAACAACTTCAAGGTCCAACCATGTTGCTACTCATGGCCAGATTTCATTCTTTCTCATTGCCATGTAGTATTCCATTGTATAGATGAACCACATCTTCTTGATCCATTCGTCTTTTGATGGACACTTAGGCTCTTTCCATGTTTTGGCTATTGTTGAGAGTGCTGTTATGAACATTGGGGTCCATGTGCCCCTATGCATCAGCACTCCTGTATCCCTTGGGTAAATTCCTAGCAGTGCTATTGCTGGATCATAGGGGAGTTCTATGGTTAATTTTTTGAGGAACCTCCACCCTGTTTTCCAGAGGGGCTGCACCAGTTTACATTCCCACTAACAGAGTAGGAGGGTGCCCATTTCTCCACATCCTCGCCAGCATCTATAGTCTCCTAATTTGTTCGTTTTCACCACTCTGACAGCCTTAGGTGGTATCTCAGTATGGTTTTGATCTGCATTTCCCTGATGATGAGGGATGCTGAGCATTGTTTCCTGTGTCTGTTGGCCATCTGGATGTCCTCTTTGGAGAAGTGTCTGTTCATATCTTCTGCCCATTTCTTCACTGGATTGTTTGTTTTTCGGGTGTGGAGTTTGGTGAGTTCCTTATAGATTTGGGATACTAGCCCTTTATCTGATATGTCATTTGCAACTAGATAGATAAGAGATTTAAATACACAATTCTCTAACTCTAAAACACATGTTCTCTCTATACATCATGCTGTAACATTTTCAAATAAGGAGCAATGTTGACATTGAATCATAAGAGCCATCTCTTATTCGCAGCATTTATCCTTGACCATAACTAATGGAGAACAGAAGGCTCATTGCGCAGCCACATTTGCTCTCTCCCAATGAACAAGAAACACAAAAGCAGAAATAGAATTTCAAATGCCCTAGAATAACCACCTGTGACTCAACCAGCTCTGAGAATGCAATCACCTTTCAGAAATATAAAACCAAAAATATATAAATCAGCATATTGTAATCTACTCACTCTTCACACCCACTGAAGGAGCCGTCATTGACTCGGGCAGTTCTCCCACCTGCACACTACTGTGGCCACACTGGACTAAGCTATGGAAGGCCACCAATGATGTGACTTTCAAAACCCTGCTCACCTAGTATATGACACTGTGGATGATAGGGCACAAAGACATAAGAAAATGGATGCTACTCTTGTCCCAAGGTTGGGAGCAAGAATATTCTCTTCTAGCTACAATACAGAATGGTATTAAAGAAGGTGAATAATCATTAGCAGATCTTTGCATCCACCATTTCCAAGTCTTCTCAGTATAGTCATATTCTCAATGACCTATGAGACACCCTTTCATGTGGCATCCCCAGGACCTAAGAACTGGAGAATGCATTGGTTCCCGACCATGGGAGATACTGCTCAGTGTCCATCACCCAGGTAGTAGTAGTGATGGGATTTGGATATGTGAGCGTGGTGTGAGAAGTGCTGCTTTTATCATGTGGATTGGAGGTCTATCCTTTACAGGAAAGGGATCAGCATTCAAAAGGTGGTTCAAGAGATGGTCCCACAAAAAATCAAGATACCAATTCCATTATTGGTAAATACTGACACAGAACTGTCCTTTGGTCCCAGGCTTGTGGTTAAACTCTGATTTCAGATTATTTCCTAGCCCCTCAATCCCTCAAACTATCACACTCCTCACACAAAAGGTGTTAAAGAAAACCAGCATCATGCCAGATACTGAAACAATAGTTTTGTATTTTCTAAAAATTTATCCATAAGCAATAATAATGAAAGTAAAGAGAGTAAATGGGGGAAGCAATATGAGAATTCTTAATCAAAGGTGCAGATATCACACTTCTTAATTTTAAATGCAACTTTAAAAGAAAATAAGGGTCAACCTAGAAAGGAACATCATACAAAAGATAACAGTGCTGACCCCTGTCCTAGAGTTAACTCTTTTCACCCTCCCTTAGTTCTGCATCTTACTTCATCCTTGAATTTAATCTTTGACATGAATAGAGAGATAGGCTATCACTACTTGCTTATCAGGTTCTGCACCAGTCGGGATTTTTGGCTAAGGATAAGAGTATGTAATGTACTGTAGGATCACTATGGCCTGCAGGTCACAATCAGCCATGCTCTGTTTTGTGTGACCTGGAAGCTGAGAATGTGTTTTACATCTTTAAAGAGTTGTTAAGAAGAATAAAAAGGAAGGAGAAGAGGAAAATAAGGGTATGTGACAAAGATCGTATATGGCCTCACAAAGCCCAAAAGAGTTACTACCTGGGTTTTTACAGAAAAAGTTTGCTGACCTCTAGATTAGTAATTTGAACCTTAAGCACTCTTAGAACAGGGGTGGTCACTCCAACTCTGCTTCGATAGCACTGACTGCCCCAACTCATGATATATTTTTAATAGTGAAGAACAGACAGATGCTAATGTGCCACATCTGTATGAGGTCTGGAAACCACAAATATAAAGCCCCATGCAACTTAGCAAAGGATCAAATCTTGCTGTTAATTCCAAAGAATGCCCTCATTTTGCCGTAAGGTTATTACCAATACCTCCATTCTCCAGGTCTTTATATCCACATTAGTGTTCCAGGGCCCAAATAGCTGTCCTGAGCTCTCTCTATCACCCCTACCTCAGTTTCCATTAATTCTTTGTCATTGAGTAGCAATAAATTAGAGAAATATTGCCAAGAAGGGAATTATGAAGATCATAATTAACAAAGGAGACAGTTGGAGGATTTATAGTGAAGGCTGATCCCGGTCTAGTTTCACTGGGAAAGAGCATCATCTCGATCTCATTTGCCAGTAATTAGCTCTGCCTTTATTGCACTGTAAATACTGTTTTAATTACCATGCTCCTTAGTTGAGAAGATGGAACTCAGTATCCTTATTGGATTTCATGTCTTGGCAATCCCTCTTCATCACTCCCTGCGCCTGTGCTGTGTACAATAGATGTATGCAAACACAAGCGGCAGTGGCAGCTGAGAAGATTACAAGGGGAAGCCAGGAGCAGTATGAGAGATGCAGGGTTCTCCGGGAAGGAGCTGTCGCTCTCCCTAATTAACATCCTGATCCCTCTTATCCTGGAGTCTCAGGAGGAATTAGCTAACATGGATAAGGCAATCCTGTTGGGATAACTTCTGAAAAGGCTCAACAAAGCCAGTGAAGATAACCATATTCAGAACTTCGAGACCTCTACAAGGAAACAGTCATTAACTAGGCATTAATTGTATCAGATAGGAAGTGGGTCAAGAGGTACAGTGGCCAGGGTTCATAGGATATGAAGTTGAGGCTCAGTTCATCCACTAACTCAGGGTGGGATTTGGATAAATGTTTTGGACTACAGCTTCCACCAATGAAAAGTAGAGCTATATTAGTTGTTTGCATATAACTCTAGATCAAAAATTGTATGAATTTATAAATTTTATATTGAAAAACATTTGAAAGAACATCTATTTTTTATTTAAAAATTTTTGTGCTTTATTTTTTATATTTGAGAGAGAGAGAGGCAGAGTGCGAGCATGCAAGGTCAAAGAGACAGAGACAGAATCTGAAGCAGGCTCCAGGCTCCAGGCTGTCAGCACAGAGTCCCTTGCAAGGCTCGAACTCACCGGCAGCGATATCATGACCTGAGATGAAGTTGGACGCTTAACCAACTGAGCCAGCTAGGTACCCCTAGAGCATCTTTTTTTTTTTTAAGTTTACTTATTTATTTTGAGAAAGAGGAAGAGAGAGTGCACATATGCACAGGGGAGGGGCAGAGAGAGAGAGGGAGAGAAAGAATCCCAAGCAGCATGGAGCCAGATGCAGGGCTCAATCTTATGAACCATGAGAGCATGACTTGAGTTTTATAAACTCAAGAGTCAGACACTTAATTGACTGAGCCACCCATGAGCCCCTTAAAGAGTATCTATTCTAATTTTGTGTGACAGACATCACCTCTCCTAAGCCCACCAAGTAATTTTTGCTTCAACTATGGTGGACGGTTCTGTGAATGTTTATGTTTCTTTCGTGCTGCCAATTTGCCACCTGAAGCACATGCCCGGTCTTTCCACATTCTGCTCTGGGTTCAGCTCACTGAAGGAAGTCCCTGGGTGGAATCCTCAGCTAACAGGGGACAGGAGTGGATAGGTAAATGATCTAGTCTCCAGCCTTTTGGGTGGGTAATACTGGGCCATGTATGCTGCTCAGGAGAACTGAACCCTGCTTCTTGCTGCAATGACCTCAATAATGTTCCCTCATACTGGCTTTTCTTCCTTCCTTGCTTCTTGACATCTGCTTCCTAAATTCACCTGAAAAAAAAAAAAAAAAAAAAAAAAAACTGAAAAAGGCTTCTACCCAAGTACTTTTCTCAGGCTTTGTTTTCAGGGAACACAAACTAAAATACCCTTTCTATTTAAAGACAAAGAAATTCAGGTGAGAAGAAAGCAATGTATCTAGACCAAGCTTAGTATTCCTCTCACTGCCCTATGTATAGATGGTAAGTCCCTGAGGTTGCAAAAAACTATAATCTAGCAATAGCAAAATATCAATAAGTCCTGTTAAAATAGCATAGCTGAGAGGGGGGATCTGGGTGGCTCAATCAGTTAACCGTCTGATCTCATAGTTCATGGGTTTGAGCCCCATGTTGGGTTCTATGTTGAAAGTTCAGCACCTAGAGCCTGCTTTGGATTCTGTGTCTCTCTTTCTCTCTGTCCTCCTCTGCTTGTGCACACCCTCTCTCTCTCACTCAAAAAAATTTTTTTAAAAGTTTAAAAATTTTTTAAAGAAATATCATAGGTGATGGAAATATCAACAACAGAAATAAGAACACATGCTCTGATATCAAACGGACCTTGATTTGAACTCTATTTCCACCATTTTATAGCTGTGTGACCTTGTTATACAGGCTTTTTATACCTTATTGTGTTTATCTATAAGATATCAGGAATAATATCTAAAAGATAATGAATGCCCAATAAATTACCATTATAATATTATCATTATTATATATAATAGTTTTGTGATTGCTTATTCAAATGAAAAAGAAAACCATCAATGCTGTAAATGGTAACCTTGCTCAAAACTTAAGGTTTTAGCTACTCTGAACCCTTTCAAAACAACATTCAGGCAGTGTTTTCTTTTCTGCTTTTCTAATTATTGTGACACCAAGACATAGGAAAACAGAAATGAAAAGGAGCACTGCAAATTGTATTACCTTCTCCCTCTGCCTGGAACTTTGACAGAGGGTCATTGATGACAGCTGGCACTGACGTACCTCGTCCTTTTGGTTTGTGGACTGACACACCCAGGGGTGATGAAGACAGAGACAGACATCCAGCCCTCCTGGCTCTCTGGTTTTCTAAGCCACTTGTGCCAACTGTCAGGGAACACACTCCAGATTTTGCAGAATTAGCAGGCAAGCATCGAGTGATGAATACCTTGGAATACAAAGCCGTGTCAGACGACCTCCCAAGCTCAAGAACCTTAAATGGCATCAGAGCCCTGCTATAGCAACCTGGCTATGTGGCTGCCCTGCTTCTCCTGAACATTGCCACATGACAAGATAGCCTAGTCCATATTTAGATGGCTCTGACTTGTAGAGTTTTTCTTCATTTTCATCTAAAATATTTTCCCTGTAGCTTACATTCATCATTTATCATAATTGTAATCTATTAAGTCATTTAGAGTAGAAGTGAATCTTTTTCTCCATATGGCAACCTTTGAGAAAAATTGGAAACTTCAGTCACATCTTTTCTTGGTTGCCCTTTCTTCTTTCTTCTGACTAGACAATTCTATAGTGCTTCTTGGTTCTTCATGGCTTTCCCACCACTCAGGGAGATCAGAGAACTAACTTGAAAGTATCTAAATAGCTAACTGCTTTTGAAATTAAAAATAATTGTGGTGCCTGGGTGGTTCAGTTGCTTAAGCATCTGACTCTTAATTTTGGTTCAGGTCATGATCTCACAGTTCATGAGTTCGAGCCCCGCAATGGGCTCTGCATTGACTGCACAGAGAATGTTTGAGATTCTCATTCTCTCTGCCCTTGCCTCCTTTAAAATAAATTTTAAATAATAATAATAATTAATAATAGGTACAGTTTAACTCCTAAACAAATAATTGAGAGTGGGCCATATAATTGAGTGGGACTCAAATAGAGTCCATGAACACATTCATTACTTAAAAGGCAGATGGTTATGTAGGAAGAACATGGGCTCTGGGGCCAGACCAATGTGAATTTGAATCTCAGTTCTGCTGCTTCTTTGCTGAGTGACCCTAGACAGATTACTTAACCTCTCTCAGTTTTAGTTTCCTTATCTGTAAAACGGTCTTAAAACACCAGTTCTAGAGGGTTATTGTAAGGATTCATTGGAAGAAATGATGTGAGTGTGGTTAGTGTACATCCTGGCCACAAGCTGCTATAAAAAGAACATGTGCTGCAAAGCCAGATGGAGGAGCCAGAATCCTGGCCATCCTAATGCTTCCCTGTGAGACTCTGCTTGAGTAACTCAGGTGTTCTGAGATACATCAGGCAAATGGCAAATAACACAGTATTTGGGAATTTTTTGTAAAGATTAGGAACATAATTTGTAAAGTGCATAGTGCAGAACCTGTTTCTTGAGTTATTCTTATTTTTACAACCTGAAAAAAACTTTTTCTTTTCACTTTCCATGAAGTCTCATTAGAAGACGCAAATCAGTATAATCTGCAGCTTTTGGCTTTTTACCAAGATGATAGTGAGTGGGATGGGTGTTATGAGAAGAAGATGCCTAGCAGGAATTTAGGAAATTTTAAAAAATCCACAAGAGTCCCCCATAAAGATTTACAAAAAAATAATGAATAATGCCAACATAATATATACTCAGGGTTTTCCTTTTTTCTTTTAACATACTAATGTTCAACAAGAGACCAAAAGAGTAATAACTGTGCTAAACAGGATGCCCATCACTTAGTGGTTTTTGAGTTTAAAATCTTAGCTGAGAAATTCACAGGGGAAGAGCCAGACGGGAAGTGTGTGGAACATTGGGAAGAATGTCCAACATTCTGGATAGCACAAAAAAAGAAAGAGCACATAGATTCTATCCAGGGGCACATCTTTCAAGAAGTACGGTCTTGCTCAACAGATGTAACAGAAAAATGATTACAGTGGGCTCAGTGCCAACTCATCTCTGCCCGTGGAAAAAATATGCCCAAAGCCCACATCCTTTCAAGAAGGACTGTCTCAGTGGATGAAAGGCAAATCAGAAATGACAACCTACAGGATAAAGACACTCTGACTTTCAAGCCCAAATTTAAAAGCAACTCTGAAAACATATAGTGGAAAAAGTATCAGAAGATTTCACTTCTGACCTGTTCTACACTCTACTTTGTACCCTGAACAAATCACTTCTCGCTGTCCCTATGTCTCAGCATAGGATGTAAGATAAAGAAGGGTGAAGTGGCTGATTTCTGAGGTCCCTTTCAGCACTAACAAATGCTGTGTGTCTTTCCTGTCAAAAGTATTCAAGATTGATTAGCATCAAGAAGTCAGCAAATTGCCAGGCGGCTCCTAGCATGGAGCCTGGAACAGTGGAAGTTGAGTAAGAAACTATGCCTAGATGTATACTGTTTCAAAATTAGAATCCACCAGTGACTGTCTAGTTAATGCTCAAACTGTTTAGTTAACATCCAGTTAGTGACAACATGAGATCACTTTGAGGACACTGGGTTTCACTTTTTTGGAACCAGTTCAGACTGAAACCCAGATCTAAAAATTCTTGCATCAAAGTGTAACTTTCCCAAGAATGTAAGTTTCTTCTCAATTCTTTTAAAAGAGTTCTCTTCCTTTGAAAAATATCTTAAAGGTGTTAACATGAGCCATTATCCTCTACAACAAGAGGGAAGTCTCCATTTCCTTTACACACATCCCTCCATCTTTCCACCCCAGTCTCAGTGCCTAGCACCTTCTTTACCTAGAGGCACAGGCTAGATACATTCAAGTGTGTGTCCTGTGCAGAAAGCAGAAGTGAATCTGATGGAGGAGGATGGTGTCTGGGGGCCTTAAGGACATGAACACAAGGCCACCCACACACCATCTGTTCATGTGCTCTCTAGATAGAAGAAAAAAGAAAAATGGGCTCCCAGGTGCAATATTCTTAGAGCTACATCCCTCTGTAGATACTGCCTAAAAGTTCAATATTAATGACATAATTATGTAGATATTACATGCAATGATAATAATAATATAGTTATTCTGACCACCCTAGTGGAACATAAGCACCTTCACTGAGACATATACTCATATCATGCTGTCATTATGGATGTTATAAATTGCTTCTTCATGGGCTACTTCCTCATAGAAATGTAGATGCTCCAATGCTTTGTTCTCCTGTCATCTCTAGGGAAGTTAGTTGCCCTGATGAGCTGATAAAGGAGGCAACCTCTGAGCCCTTTCCCCTCGCATGGAGAAAAGATAGTATTCATTTTTGGACCACCCACTCTCTGTGTTACTCTTCATCCCCCTTATTAAACAGCTTTGCCATTCCGTTCCAGCAACAGAAGGCTGGGGTGGGCCAGCCGGACGGCATGGTGTTGAAATCGCTCCCCATAAAAACGTGCCTGCAATGTTACAGCAGCTTTGATGCTGTTGTAATGCACTCATAAAATCAAGGAACATATGTAGAGGCAGCTGCTGGTGGCAGTGAAGGAATGTAAAAAATATGAGGCTGTTGAAAAACTTTGATAGATTTTACTGCCAGCCAAGTATATATACTTTTTATGGTCTGCTATATGAACCTACAAAAAAAAAATCATGCTTTTCTTTAGTGTGTTTATTCATTGCATCGTTTACAACAAATTCCTGAGACAAACTAGGAGACCAGACGATTACTTTTCAAATCAGTGGGTCTCTAGTTAGCCTTAAGAAACTCAGAGAGAAAGGAAAAGACCTTTAATAACTGATCCTTAGAGGACAATGAGGAAGCCCTAGGAAGAGGTTAATGTCACTGCACATAAACCATTTTCCTGCATCATACCCACATCAGGGCCCTTGGAGATTGGCTACTCAACTTCCCTGATGTGGCACAGGCATTATAACTAAATAATGGTGAGTCAGGGATATGATCATGCAGGGGGAGTGGAAATCAGATCACCCAAGTCTAAGGATAGTATTAGTATACAAAAAAATATTAAAATGCACAAGGTCAAATCAAAAGGATGTGGGAAGAAAATACCAGAACAGCCATTATATTTATTTGTATGTAAAATAACAGGAAGCAAAATATGCTTTCCTAATATTTAATACATTCTCAGTTAGAGTGCTTCTCTCATGAGCAAGTCTTCACAGCTGAAGACTTGATCCAAAATTCATATACTGTATATTCACATATCGGGATAAATGCTCCAAAATTCCTTACTATAAGTGTGAGATAAAAGTTTAGAGATTGCTGAGTTAATAGTATAAAGTTCTCCTTGACACTATAAGAAAAAGCCCAAATATTTAAGAAATAGGTAAGTCTTCTATAATAAAATGTCTTAGAACACAGAAAATACACCAAATTTCCAAACCATTTTATTTGGTTAGGACATGTGTTCTGTGTATGTTTGGTTGGCCTTTGTTTGGTTGCTCTTTCTTTAAATGTAATCCCTCTGTGATTCCTATGTTGATACACATATTTTTTTATCTTAGCGTTTTTATTCCACTAGCATTTTAATCAACATCTGGAAGGGTTAAAAAGCATACACCCACAAGTTTCCCTTATCCTGTTCATTCTGGTACACAAGGTGATTCTCCTTGCACAAAGTGGAGTTCAAAGGATTAATAAAGTAATAAGTCATGTCCATGGCTACAGCAATAGTCATGACTACAAATTTTAATAACAGAATTTGACACAGTTTTTAAAAACCAGTGTTTGCTAATGGGAACAGGGCTCATATTCTGCGTCTGCCACTTATATGTCTGTATGTTACATGAGCAAGTCAGTTACTCTTTCTTAGACACAGTATAATCATCTATAAAACAGAGATACTTTATACATATCTGTAGAAGACTGGTGGTACTTAATAAATGGAAACTATCATCATAAATATTATAACATGATATTTATTTCCGGTAACATCTGGAAAACATCCTATAAAACAAATATTTCAAAAGATTTAGCATTTTCATAGTGGAAATAAGGTTAGGGAAGGAGGAGGTAGTAGAGGAAAAGAAGAAAAGCCTGAATGAAGAATGAGAATGAAGGAATTTAAAATACAGTCTAATGAAAAAATAAAATAAAATAAAATAAAATAAAATACAATAAAATACAATAAAATAAAATAAAATAAAAAAGTCTAATGTATCTCTGAAGTCCTGCTTAACACTGCAAGATTAAAGGGGTTGTTAGCACGATCCTAAGCAGCCAGGAATTGCTATCTTTGGGAAAAAAATACCTCTTGGTTTAAATCTTTCCAGTGGTCTTCAATGATGTATCTCCTGGGAACACTGGAACCAATTAAAGGAGGAAATTTCCATTCCTGACTTGTAGGGCTCAGGTGAAAAATCTATTAATAGGTATGAAAGGCCGGATGGATTGGCCAAGGCCTGGAGCACAAAGGTTAGTTTTCAAGAACCATCTGGGGCTTGTACCTGTGCCTTAGTGAAAAAGCAGCGAGAGCCCAGAACACAACGCAGTCAATTAGAAAGGCAGTAGCTGGAGGCCTTCTGGTCTGCCAGCCTTGCACTGCTGTAGAAAAATGAGGGTTTGGAGAAATGAAAAATCTATCAATTATTTTCTTCTTTCTTTTTTAATTTTCAAAAACAACTGGATACATACAGTGGCTAAGAAAGTAAGCAGAGACATTAGGACTCATCCAGGTACACACTTCCCAGTTTCACAGAAGTTTCCAGAACACTCTCCTTCCATCAGAGAGGTTGTTCCCATGGTAGCGTAGGAGAGAGGTCTGCCTTGGGGCATTCACTGTAAAAACATGCAAACTACTCCTCAGAGTTTACCCAACACCCTCACAATTTGGTTCCTATCGATATTATCTATCTTCTTGAAGAGTTCATGGTAAACATGCAGATTATATTCAGTTTCTGATGTAAAATGAATACCTCAGTCATCATCATAATGGGACAGAATGGATTTAAATGTCATCTCTTTACTAATGAGTCACTGGATTTCAGATGGATTACTTAACCATTCTGAACTGCAGTTTCTTCATGTAAACGATGATAATAATAATAGTTTTTTGCATGTTAAAAAATGACTAAAGAAAAAAAGAATTTATGAAGCAAGTTAGCTCAGTGTACTCACTGTTTGTATCCATTCAGGTTTTCAACAGGGGTTCACTGGATACTGACTCTGTGCGGGTACTAATGAATGGCAAACCAGTGAGAAGATACATGGTATACAAGTTTATAATAAACAACTAAATTACAGCTGTTATTTTTTTTTTGAAACAAATGCAGAAATTTGGGAAATAGAAAAGAATTTTTTTGTAAAGCCCATAATACTGTCCATGTATAACCAATGTTAATTTTTTATATAATTTCTTGCTTTGATTCACTTGAACAATAATTCAGATAAGGCTAATGCTAAAAAGGTATAAATCAACTATAAATGATGGACTTTCTATGTGACTATATCATAAACAATATTTAGAAAACACTTTTTGCTAATTTTATATTTTTTAGGTGTATGCATATTGGTGTATGGCCAAATTTTTAGATTACTTGGATATTTTAATTTTGGAATAAATGAAGCAAAATACTATGATTTGAAGCAGTTAGGTCTCGTTTTGAAACTACGCTATGCCTCTAAATAGCTGTGAGATCTTAGGAGAATTTACTTCTTCTCTCTAAGGTTCAGGCTTTTCATCTTCAAATTTAGTTAAGGTTCTATATATGATCTAGTTATTACTAATGTCTAAAAAATATAAAATTTTTGCTATTTTATGAAATTAATAAATGTCTGGCTCAAATTTTATGGTGAGTTTATGACAATTATGTGGATAGAATTTTAAAGTATGTGTTTTGACCTAAAAAGTCAATGAGAAAATTAAATGTATTTTAAATAACTTTATGTTGAAACAAAATGACAGCAGGGAACATATTAGATTCAACTGCCACAGAAATTTGTCACACTCTCTTAAAACGTACTTTCAGGTATAACTGAACTGAAACCAACCAGTAATCAAGCTTTAAAACAAACAAACAAACAAATGAGGGGCACCTGGGTGGCGAAGACAGTTAAGCATCCAACTCTTGGTTTTGGCTCAGGTCATGATC
The DNA here is from genome assembly GCF_003009895.1 of Hyaena hyaena. Taxonomy (NCBI): domain Eukaryota; kingdom Metazoa; phylum Chordata; class Mammalia; order Carnivora; family Hyaenidae; genus Hyaena; species Hyaena hyaena. The sequence goes on along the minus strand of NW_024080655.1, from coordinate 5,263,667 downwards.
TCACAGTTGGTGAGTTCAAGCCCCACATCAGACTCTCTGCTGACAGTGCAGAGCCTACTTGGGATTCTCTCTTTCTCCCTCTCTCTGCTCCTTGCTTGCTCACTCTCTCTGTCTCAAAATAAATAAAGAAAACTGAATAAAAATAAAAAAATAAATGAGAATATATCTGTGAATTTTTGATCATCCAAAAGATTCAAGTTATAGGAATGAGAAGTTGAATTTTTATGTTTACATCTTGTTTGGCTGGTTTCATTATGAAATGATGTAATTTTCAGGATTATTCCAACTTCTGTCATAGTCCTAAAATGATATACTTATTTGGTTTAAATCAAGTAGAGACTAGATTACAAGACTCAGGTAATCAGGGAAGCATGATGAATGACCCATTTAAGGGACAATGTTCAGCCACAGAAAGAAGCGACCCATAACTACAGGTGTCCCAGAACGAGACTCTTCCCTCCCTTCTCTTTCTTCTCTGAGAAGAGACAGGCATAAAGATCATAAAATAGAGATAAGAGGGCTAGAGATGATAATGACTATATACTTCCTCGATCCAAATTTTCTTTCCTCCCATGCCTGAGTGCTTTGTAATTTTTAAACCTATGACAGAAGATCTGAGGTGTGCTCAATGAGATATCAGGATATTTCAGGCTTCTTCCAATTCTGCATTAATAGGAATTCTAGAATCTTTAAATGTCTGCATTATCTCCTCTTTAGACCATGAAGCTGTCCCTGAGAAATCTAACCATCACTTCCCAGAGCTACCTTGTGTACATAAAATATGTTCAGTTTGGCAATTGATTTTAAATCACTGTGATTCACCGCCCTAACTCTCATCGTCCCACCTAAGGCATTCATACATTAAGGGTAGGGCCACAACTTTTATTTGTCTTCTGAGTCCTATGGCACCCAGCATTGAGCAACTTTGATGAATTGACAAAAGAGTTAGGAGACTTCCCAAGGGTGGGGAGGTCAGATTTGTGTGGAATAGGTTCACACAGTATCATGAGAGAAATTGAGCCATTCAATTTGCAATTCTTGTTTTAAAAAAAAACACGAACAACCCTCATTTTGACAATTTTAATGTCTTTTAGTAAGTCTATGCTAGAGAAAGATGAAGTGACTCTAAAAGTGTGAACTCTTTTCCAAAGGGTCACCAACTGAAATTGGTGACCCTTCCCATCCCTCTCCTCAGTTCTTACAAGTACTGCACAATCCCATAGACTTTCATTTGTCCCTTAATTTCAAGACTCTTTCCCAGTGAGCATTGAAGTCAGGTATGACTATGAAAATGAGCTCCATAAGCTAAAATTAATGCTTTACTTGAATTTACTAAAGAATTTAATTAAATATGCTACAAAACAAAAAAGGAAAAACCCTATCTTCCAACTTACCATGGATCCATGCATGAGTGGTCACACTTACAAGCACATTACTGGAATCCTGCTTAAAAATGGGAATGACTTGGGGCGTCTGGGTGGCTCAGTTGGCTTAGCATCCAACTCTTGGTTTCAGCTCAGGTCATGATCTCACGACTTTGTGAGTTTGAACCCCACATCAGGCTCTGTGCTGACAGTGCAGAGCCTGCTTGGGCTTCTCTCTCACTTTTCTCTCTCTCTGCCCCTCCCCTGCTCACACTGTGTCTCTCAAAATACATAAACTTAAAAAACTTTTTTAATTAAAAAAATGGGAATGACTTGGCCAGGTGTGTCCTGAATGTTCATGTGTCTAAAGCAGGAAAAAGGTTAAAATGAGGAAAGATTCTAACACCCATCTATATTCTAGTTTAGATCAGAGCCTTTGTGAAAATGCCTTTCTATCACTACCCACTGAGATAGTTAGGAACCAGACAATACTAGAGTCAGTAATGACATAGAAAAATTGGACCCATCATATATTGCTGGTGGAAATGTAAAATGATGCCATCACTTTGTAACACTGCTTGGAAGTTTCTGAAAAATGTAAATAGAGAATTACCTTGTGACACAAGAATCCCATTCCCAGGTATCTACCCAGGAGAAATAAAAAATATGTCTACACAAAGATCTATACACAAATGTTGTAGCAGTTCACAATAGCCAAAAAAAAAAAAAAAGAAAAAGAAAAAGAAAAAGAAAATAACCTGAATATCCATCATTTGGTGAATAAATAAAGAAAATGTTTATCTACTCAATAGTATGCTATTCAACAATAAAAGGAATGGAAATACTGATACATACTAAAAAAAGGCAAGACATTAAATAGCACATGTCATATGATTCACATGTATAAAATGTCCAGAAGAGGCATATCTCCAGAGACAGAAACAGTTCTTGTCTAGGGCTTGGAATGGAAATAGGGAATGATTATAAGTGTGCAAGAGGTTTCTTTTTAGTTAATGAAAATGGCCTAAAATTAAATGGTAGTAAGAGTTGTATAACTTTGTAAATACGCTAAAATCCATTGACTTGTATAGTTAAACCAGGTGAAGTATCTAAATATAAATCTAAATTATGTCAGTAAAGTTGTTTAAAAAAAAAAAAAGAAGAAGAAGAAGAAGCTTCCCAGACTCAGCTTTGAGAAAAAAGCAGGTAGGACAAGGTAGATTCTCTGCTGGGCAAGACTAGGTGAGAAAAGAGGTTCCCATTTCAGAGGCCTGGAAGGATCACTCAAAATGGAACTGACAGGAAGAGCTTTCAAACTGGATTAGGACATTACTAGACAAAATGACCTAAGACTCCTTCACAGATGAGAAAGCAGATCTGCACCAAAAGCTGGGCTAAGCAGTTAGAAAAGCATTTTGCTACATGTGATAAGAAAGCCAGGCTTGGAAGGAGATGACCTGAGTTCAAACAGCTCTGCCATCCACCTCTCTGAGCTCCAGCGTGCTCATCTGTTCCTGTTTAGAGCTACAGCCCATTTATGGATTATCTCCCACCACCGTGGACTCTATCATGGTAACTTTCACATGTTATCTCATTCAATTCTCAGGACAAGAGACGATGTTATGATTATCCCCAAACCTAGATGGGAGAGGCTACTTAACTTACTGAAAGTCAGGCAGATGCAGAATGCATGAACTGAATGATACTGGAATCGAGTAGTAGGAGTCCAGGGCCTGCAAGCTTTTTCACTTCACTATGTATATTATATTTTTACTACTCTTAACCCTGGTGGAAAATTTGAGGGGCATTTCAGAAAAGCTTTGGAGGTATTCAAAATGAGAAGTAGCTCACAAGGAATATGGATTGGAGGGTAGAGAACACTGGGTTTTGGCCTCTTATATATCATGACCTTAAATATGGCCTCTCAGCATATCATGACCTTGAATAAAACGCCTAATTCTCACATCTTCAACTTTCCTAATATGTAAATGGAAACAATAACAAAATATATTCCCAAGAGTTCTGGTATGAATATTGTCAGTGTAGTATAAAATCTAGTGCTTAGATCAGTCATTGTTCTAATGAACAATGTGCTTGTTCTAAGAACAAGTGCTCTTGGCATTGTTCTATCAATGTAAAGAATAGTGACTGGGTCAGTAAATGCTAATTGAATCTAAATTTGAACTCATTATATAACTTTACAGGAGTGACTGTAACTTTGTGGAAACTCTGAATTGAACCACATGAGCTCTGAGTTCTCTATTCAGATCTAACAATTATTGACAACATTTTATCATTATATTAATAATTACATTGTCAATTTACTTTACTAACAACTAAAACAATACCAAAAGACCCTGAAGTCTACCAGTTATCAGGCACCAACTATTTAGGATGTTCTTAGTAACTGTCACATTTTCCAAAGTAAGTATTATTATACCCCTTTACACACAAAAACACTGGGATCCAGTTGTTTTTCACATTAGAAGGGAGTTTGTTAGCCTCTACATTTACCTAGCTGATAGGGGATAGAAAAGGAATTCAGGCCTAAGGCTTTCTGGCTTTAAGTACTCACTATCATTTACTATATCACTTATCTTCTCAGACTTTACCTAAAAGTCAAGTTGATGCTTGTAGTTCACTTTATAATACCTGGAAAAGGGGCGCCTGGGTGGCTTAGTCAGTTAAGCGTCCGACTTTCCCTTAGGTCATGATCTCGCGGTTCGTGGGTTCGAGCCCCGCGTCGGGCTCTGTGCCGACTGCCAGCTCGGAGCCTGGAGCCTGCTTCAGATTCTGTGTGTCCCTCTCTCTCTGTCCCTCCCCTGCTCACACTCTGTCTCTCTCTCAAAAATAAACTTTAAAAAAATTTTTTTAAGTAAAATAAATACAAACTAAATTAATTTTAAAAGTATTGACAGAAATTTATATACACTTATACTACTTGTTACTGAGATTATTTTCATCTCAGATGCAGAAACAAAGGAAAAATGGCCATTACAAAAGGGAGANAATAATAATAATAATAATACCTGGAAAAGTCCAGGAGGAGGTGACCTGAAACTGTTGAGATATTGTTCTCAAAAAGCCAATTCCATCTGCACATTCCTGATATGCCTTACCCCACATCTGGATTTACAAAGGAATAAAATGAGAGGGATGTGATTCGTTGTGTTAAAAATGGGTAAAAAGATGGCTAACTTTAAATTTCTTTCAAAGAACTATTAACACATCATTAGATTTCTATTATATCAATTAGCATAATTTCAGAGGGACCACATGTTATACAAAGAGAGGCCACCTGTGCCAGCCAGAGTTGTTAATTCACCAAGACCTCAGGGACTTATTTTCAATTAGCTTAATCCCCAAAATGGTTTGATTTCCTGGGTGTGAGCTCAGCCCTTGGGAGGACTAACAGCACTTTCCAGAAAGATCTACCTTCAAGACAAAGGAGGAGGAGGAGTGAGAACTGGAAGTCAGGAAATTAAGCGGCTTAGGGTTAACATCCCTTGGCAGACCAGCCTTAGGAGTAACAACAGTCACTGAGGCCCAGGCTGGCTTCAAGAATATGACATTCTAGGCCAGGACACATTTTATATCAGGGTCAGTAGTCTCCCTAAGGGATGTGTCTGGGGTCAGTTTCTTCTGAGATCTGGGCTGCTAAAGAGCTAAGACAGTTACAGTGAAAGACAGGTGTTCTTTCCTTGCATGACCAACATCACCTGAGTATTTCTATAGCCTGGTGACCTTTGATTCGGAGCCCTACAACCAGAATTTACCCCCTCCTCCCCAATTTATATAACCTAACCACTCATTAAGGTTGATTATTTTAAAGTCATTGTAAAAAATTTCGACTATACACAAAACATAGAAGACTCCTATAATAACTCCCGATGTACCTAACTTCTGAGTTTAACAATTATCCCCTTCTGCCCAATCTTATCCCATCAACACCCCCACCCATTGAACCTCTCCCACTGGATGACTATGAAACAAATTCCAGACATCATATAAGGAAATATTTCAGAATGGATATATAACTGTTGAATACTTTTTCTTAAAAATTAACTAAAATACCATTATCCTGCCTAATAAAATTTAAAAATTATTTCTTAATATCATCAAATAATCCATGTTCAAAGTTACTTGCCGTGTCAGAAAGTAAACCTATAACTATTTTGTTCAAATAAGGATTCACATAAAATTTAAATAGTTGACATGTCAAGTCACTTTTAACCTATAGTTCCTCCCTACCTTTTATTTCCTTTATGAAGAACCTAAGTTATAGATGCTATAGAGATTTTCATTGTCTGAATAAATGTGATGTCCTTTAACATGTTCTTTTTCCCTCTCTATTTTCTTTCCAAATTGGTAACTGGATCTAGGGACTCAATCAGAATCAGTTGATATTTTGCCAAGACTATATTATAGGCTATGGGCATTTCCATCAGAAGATAAATACTGCAGGCTGTCTTCCTTTTTGTAATGTTAGCGGCACTGATGATTATTGCCACGTCTATTATTTTATCTCAGATTACAAAATTATATTCTAATTCTATAATCTCTTCTTCGTTTATTAGGTAGAATGCTTTGATAAATAAAAATCACTATTCAGTAATTATTTGGTTACTCTCATGGATGGTCTCTAAAGGAAAATGAAGATAAATGCTAAATTATTTTCTCTAATTTACTAGTTTTCAAAATAATAATTTGGTTCCTAAAAATCCTCCAGAAATGGCCAATGAGGTTTTAATTTACAGTATCATTATGGTTTCATGGATTTAAATATGTTTGAGTTGTACAGTCTATTTCTGTGATAATTATTAATGCTCAAATTATCCTAAATTTAGCCAGTGGGAGCTTCTTCAAGTTGATTCCTGAGTTCTTTTGATCTGATCCTAGAAACCTTTAGTAGTTTTCGGTTTTCTGTATGACAAGATGTATTTTTTAATTTAATATTTTTTAAAATTTTAATTGAGATATAATTGATACATAACATTGTGTAAGTTGAAGTTGTACAACATGTTGATTTGATACACTTACATGCTGCAATGTGATTAGCCCTGTAGCATTAGCTAACATCTCCTTCACATCACATAATTACCATTCCTGTTTTTATTATGAAAACATTTAAGACATATAAAAGACAAGAAAAAGGGGGCACCTGGGTGATTCAGTCGGTTAAACGTCCGACTTTGGCTCAAGTCATGATCTCACAGTTCGTGGGTTTGGGCCCCACATCAGGCTCTGTGCTGACAGCCAGCTCAGAGCCTGGAGCCTGTTTCAGATTCTGTGTGTGTCTCTCTCTCTGACCCTCCCCTGCTCATGCTGTCTCTCTCTTTCTCTCAGAAATAATCATTAAAAAAAAAACACAAAATAACAAGTGTTGGTGAGGATGTAGAGAAAAAGAACCCTTGTGCATTTTTGGTGAGAATTTAAATTGGTGCAGCCACTATGGAAAACTCCATTTGGGGAAAAGTCCTACAATTAGGGGAGGTCTTCTGCTCCAAAGGATCATGCCCCCTCTCCTTGAGTTACCACCACATTATGTTATTTCTCAAAACCAAGTCCAGCTGTGCAACTTACAGCTCCTGGCTTCAGGTCCAGTGTGACTTCCATCACACTGTGTCACTTCACAGTCATTCCTAACCTTACTTAATTCCTAGAAAGCAAAGTATTACCATGCCAGAGTTTTAAAATATCTATTCCAACTGGTCTCAGAAACATATTTTGTGGCTTCATTTTGGTCATTTTTTATGTTAGATAAGATGGGGGAAGGGCAAACCCAAGTCACTGCAAATATAAACAGAGCAGCCAATATCAGACTCAGAATGTGTGCCAGAAAGATAACAATATGTGGTACGGTTTTAGATTCTGTGACAATAAACAGTTCCTCATAGTGAAGTAACTGTAAGATGGTAGAACAAATATTAAACTTTAATGTGTGAGCATCTGAACCTGAGTTCTCAGGTTGTGTCCACACCAGAACTAATTCTAGAAAAATCATCGCCAGTGTTCATACATCTACTGGAAATCCAAGTCTTCAGTACTGGATGTTGTGAGAGCTGAGATGGGAATTGTTTCTTCTCCCCCAGCCATGACACATGATGTGCTGACTAGAAATAAATTCCATTGGAAGATGAAAGAGTGCCACCCAAGAAAGAAGAGACTTATCTCCATGCTGGATGTTATAGAGATGTAAATACCATCTTTTCTTCTCTGACTGATAGGTTCAAGACAAAATATAGTTTGGTTTGAAAAGACAAATCACCACAATACTCTCAGATCTTCATAATAAAGCCAACTTGTTTGGCTAGTTCAAATATCAGCTTCCCAGGCACAAGGGATTCAAATATCTGACCCTGATAACAGAGTAATAAAAAATGCTACCTCCGGAGCCAGACAGGGTCAGGTTCTGCCTTATTAGGAGGATGATTCTAGGCAAAGTGCATACTATGCTTTAGTTTCATCATCTATAAAATGGGCAGAATATCATCTCATAAGATATTACATCATGTTACGGAGGATTAAATAAGATAGCGTTCATCAAAACACATGAACCTTACCTACAGTCACCTGAAAAGGAGAGAATCAAGGGCATTTGGGACTCTAGGCTTATTTTGGAGGAATATAAAAACAGTTTTATTTTATGGATAGAAAACAGCCTGATCATCTAACTCTATCATAGGTCAGAAAAGATTTATTATACCAGACTTTTACTAAAATTATCCATGTGGCTAACATATCATTCTGTGGCAGAGAAGGGAGTTGCTGATCCCCCAGCAATGACACCAAGGAGTCTAAGACATAACAGGGGGAAAACAGATCCAAACCTACCATCTATTATCAGTACCTCCTTCACCCGCTCTTTCTCAAATTCTTGTATCACTGAATCAAATAGGAACTAAGCCTTATAAACTTTAAAGCCCTCTGGAAGTAGAAAGCATTTAAGATACTTACATACTTTTACCACATAACTGTTTTGAAAGGTTGCTTGGGACTGCGTTCAGCATTTGCATTTTTCTGTGTCAGTTTCTGGCTCCTGGAACCAATTCTGCTTACTTATTCCCCATCAACTACGCTCTGGAAGAAGAAAGTGATAGTATCACAAAGGTACTCTATCTACAATGCAGCCAACACCATTAATCAGGAAGCGGAAAATTATTATTTCCATTGAATTGAAGAAAAACACCAAGAATGTGTTTTGCCAGCAGTGTGTATGTGTTTCTACATATGCACACTCATTTATTTTCCTTCCCGACAAAAAGATGAGGAAAATAATGAAAGATGAATACTTTTCTTCCTATTTTGTCTTATTAAACTTTAAGGAGTCCTTAATAACATATAAGCAAACTAAATCCAGCAACATATATAAAAAGGATTATACAAGTCATCAACTGAGATTTATACCAAGAATGCAAGGGTACTTTCAGAAAAATCAACTAATAAGCTGTATCAAGAGAATATTAGACAAAACACACATCATCATCTCAATAAATGCAGAAAAAGCTTTTGAAAAAACCTACACCCCTTTATGATAAACAACAACAACAACAATATTAGTAGCTAAGACTAGCGAACTCTCCTACAGCCCAATAAAGAGTATCTATGGAAAACTCACAACTAATATCATATCCAATGGTGAAAAATTATTTCCCCTAACTTTAAGACCAAAGCAAGGATGTCTATTCTCACCATTTCTGTTCAACATGATACCGGAAGTTCTACTCAGGGCAATCAGGAAAGACAATGAAATAAAAGGAATCCAGATTGGAAAGGAAAACTTAAAACTTTCTTTATTTGCAAATAAGAGGACTTTGTATAACAAGACTCCTGAGAAATCTACTAAAAATCTATTAGAACTAACAAAAACATTCTCCACGGTGGCAAAGGTTTTAGATCAGTATATACAAATCAAAAATCAATTATATATGTATGCACTAGAAACCCCAAAATGAAATTAAGGAAACAACTCCATCTGTAAAAGCATCAAAAAGAAGAAACACTTGGGAATAAACTTAACAGAAGTGCAAAACTTATGTTCTGAAAACTACAAAATACCAATGAAAGACATTTAAGAAGACCTAAATAAATAGTAAGACATCGGGATTCATGAATTCAAGGACTTAAATATATTAAGATGTCAGTATTCCCCATATGGATCTACAGATTCAATGTAATCCCTACCAAATCTCAGCTGAGTGTTTTTGTGTTTTCATGGTTTTCTTTTTTTCAGAAACTGACAAGGTGATTCTCAAATTCATATGGAAATTCAAGAGACCCAGAATGGTCAAAGCAATTCTAAGAAAAACAAAGTTGGGGCCACATATTTCCCAATTTCAAAACTTACTAGAAGTCTGGAGTAATAAAGACAACATGTTAACTAGCATAAGGGTAGACATATAGACCAAAAGAAGAGAATCAAGAGTCCAGAAACAGACCCTAACAATTATGGTCAATTAATTGCAATGAAGTTTCTAAGACAATTTAATGGTGCAAGAAGAGTCTTCTTACAAAAATGGTACTGGGAAAACTATATATCTATATGAAAAGCATAAAGCTAGACCTCTACTTCATACCATACATAAAAATTAACTGCATCAAAATGTATGTGATTGTTGACTCACTATATTATACACCTGAAGCTAATATAACACTGTATGTTAATTATACTGGAGTTAAATTTTTTAATAATTATTTTAAAAAATATAACAAATACTTAACTATAAGAGCTAAATCTATAAAACTCTTAGGAGAAATTACATGAGTAAATCTCTATGACCTTGGGTTAAAAAACACCTTCATAGAGATGACACCAAAATCGCAAAAGATGAAAGAAAAAATTAGGCAAATGGACTCTTCCAAAATACGAAAATCTGCACTTCAAAGGACACATCCAATATATATATAAAAGTAAAAAAATAAAATAAAATAAAAAGATAACGTAGAAAATATTTACAAGTCACAAATCTGCTAAAGGACTTGTATCTATAATATATAAGGAACTCTTACAACTCAACAAAAGACAAAAATGGGCAAAGGATCTGAATGGACATTTCTCTAAAGTAGACACATAAATTGCCAACTAACACATGAAAAGACACTCAGTATCATTACCTATCTGGTAAGGCAGTAAAAACCACAATGACACACCCACTAGGATGGCTATAATCAAAAAGACAAATAGTAAGAAGTGTTGATGAGGATGTAGAGAAATGTGAATTCATACACTGGTCGTGGTACTGTAAAATGGTACAGCCACTTTGTAAAACACTAGCAGTTCTTCAAAAGATTAAACACAGAGATGATATGATCCATCAATTCAACCCTCAGGCGTATATCTAACATAACTGAAAGTACATGTCCACACTAAAACTTGTACACAAACATCCATAACAGTATTATTCACAATAGCTGAAAATTGGAAACAAACCAATGTTCATAAACTGGCAAATGAATAAAACATTGTATATCCATAGAATAATATATTATTCAGCAATAAAAAGAAGTATGAGTACATACTACAAGATGGATAAACCATTAAAACCATATTCAAAGTGAAACAAGACAGTCATAAAATATGATATATTGTATGATTCCCTCTACATGAAATGTACAAAATAGGCAAATACATAAAGACAGAAAGTAGATTAGTAGTTGCCTAAGGTTTAGAAAAGAGAAGAAATGAGAAGTGACTCCAATAAGTAAGAATTTTCTTTTTGGGGTGACGAAAATATTCTAGAATTGATTGTAGTGATGGTTGCACAATTCTGTGAATATAATAAAAGCCGTCAAACTTTATGGAATGTGAATTATATTCAAATAAATCTGTGACACAAAAAGAATTCAGGTACAAGTCTTTGATTTATGAACCTCCAGGAAAGGACAATGAGTCATTTCCTATCTTATATTATTTTATAATGTTTGTTTCAGACATCTGAAGACACAAGTGATATTTCCCTGTGGGGAAACCTAGTCTGTCCAGAAATTATTCACCTAATATTGAAAAAATATCCTTAATTGTCTTATTCTTCAGACAAGACTAAGGCTACAGAATATGCTGAATCAAACACTTTCCTGTAAAAAATGGAGGCAGAATAATACACAAGAGCTGTTTTATTCTGCAGAACTTTTTTCCTACTGTGGCCACTAAATCATAGTAAATGCAGTAGAATATGAAAGTTCTACCTATTTTCTGATATGAAAACTCCGAGATCATGCTTGTATATAATACATTATAGGAAATCATTAGATACATTCTGTTGAAGAAGGCTACTTTCTCCAGGATGGGATGAGAATACTCCCTCTTCTTAGAAAATAGGAAGGTAGTGAGGTATTCAAAATGAACCCTGGAGAAAAGAGGAACCATTTATCCTGTGGCTGACAGTTTCAGTTTGTTAACAATTTCAGTTGAAAAACTTCCTGATTGTCCACTAAGGGCTACTGTATCTGTGTGCAGACATCATGTGGGCATGAACATCTTTCTGGCCACACCAACTGTCACCAAGAGCAATATGGCAGATAATTCTGTTACCATCTGGATGTCCCTTAAAGATACATCCCTATAATTGTCCAGGGACAATTATAAGACCAAAAAGTATCATAAGAGAGGGGCTATGAGGTAAGGTGGAGTTAAAGAGGAAAGCTTCAATGCCTATACCTCAAGGGACTGCAGTCAACAACCTTGATGGTCAAGTGGATTCTGTTACATAAGCCAGTGTTAATACAGATTAGGTGCTCAGGGTACATACTTTTTCATATGACTGCTCACTTTAAAAATCCACTGAAAGAGGATTTTATTTTATAGAAAATACTGACAATGATTTGTAGTTGAGTCTAATACTTGAGGTAGGATTAAGAATAAAATATTTTAGGGGGGAATTCTATCACTTATTAAAATGTCTATTGAGTATAAGATACTGTTAGCCTACATCATGGGAGGTAAATGTTGTTGTTCCTGTTTTATAAGTAAGCTGCGTCTCTGAAAGAACAAACAACTAACTCAGGGTCATGTTGCCAGTAAGGGCAGAGAAATAGCTCATACTTTCATCTTCAACTAGACTTGCAAAACATTGTGACATTATTCTTATTTGGTTGATAAATTGCTTCTGAAGAGTAAATGAGCAATAGAGAAATCATTTAAAAAAAATACATGGTATAGATAAACCACATCTTCTTGATCCATTCATCTGTTGATGGACAGTAGCAACATGGATGGACCTTGAGGGTGTTATGCTGAGCGAAATAAGTCAGGCAGAGAAGGACAAATATCATATGTTTGCACGTATAGGAGGATTAGGAGGAAGTTAACGGAGGAACAAGGGGGAGAAGAAGGGCGGAAATGGTGGGGGAAAGGGAGAGAGGCAAACCATGAGAGACTCTTGAATGCTGACAAAAACTGAGGACTGATGGATGTGGGGGGGGGTGGGCATGGAGGAGGGCACTTTGGGGATGAGCACTGAGTGTTATGTGGAAACTAATTTGACAATAAACTATTTGTAAAAAAATAAAAATAAAAAAATAAAACAAAAAAATATATATAAAAAAATACATGGTGATGCCTTCGTAGATAGTAAGGTAATACTGCTCATAGTAGTGGTAAAATATGTATTTTTTAAATCAAATTAATCTTTTTAAAGTTTTTAGTTTATTTTTGAGAGAGAGAAAGAGAGCGTGTGTGAGCAGGGGATGGGCAGAGAGAGGGAGACACAAAATCTGAGGCTGGCTTCAGCTCTGAGGTGTCAGCACAAAGCCCAAGGGCTCCAGCTCATGAGCCATGAGATCATGACCTGAGCTGACGTTGGGGGCTTAACCCACTCAGCCACCCAGGTGCACCACAAATTAATTTTTGTATTGAGATGTGATTATATTGCCTTAAAGAAGAGAAAAGGACATAGAGCTGTTTAGAAGACTTCTGATGAGCCTGCGTGCTATAAGCAGAAGCCTTGTGCAGCTCCACTAATACCTTGGAATCTTCATTCTTTTGCTAATAATATGACCATATCCTTCCGCTTTGGTGTCTGATCCCAGCAACACCCCCACAGATAACCCAATTCCAGAGAACACCCAAGGTGTTCTAGCTCTAGTTTCACTAATAATGAAAGCCATATATCACAGCTGCAAATTGCCAAGGATGCTGGAGCAGGCTAAAGAGGGATATTTTAATGGCCTTAGGTAATTAGTAAGCACAGACATTTGCCACAAAAGAAAATGGAAGAAGTTGTATCTCAAGTATAATCTGCATAGCAAGAGGGCTGACCTTTCTTTTCCAAAGGCAACTGCCAGCCATTTAGACAGTATCACAAAAAGCTTTTTAAGATCAACTCTTGTTGAAAAAAACCCGAACTGTAAGGCTGAACAAGGTTGAATATGTAGAATAAACTGAAGTTTAAGACTGCCCCAATGGAAAAATAAATGACTATATTTTTCTCCAATTACTAATTCATTTAAAAAACCTAATAAGCAAGATAACAGTCTAATGCTGAGAGTACTAAAAGGAACTGCTTTGAGAAGACATTAGGGAGATATCTTAAAGCCTTAAATGAGACTCTAAAGCATCCTATATAGAATTACACATATAGCCCATACCTTTAAATAAAAGAATATGGGTAGTTAATTTTTAAAAATTCCTTCAGTATCAACCAAGTGGACAGTGAGTTTATTTTTAGCTATCATTGCCTCTCCAGGATGTGATAGGGAATGCAATGTGAGCACTGCAGTTCTCTTAGCTCCTGTTCATCAGTGAGCTCCCCTGGGCAAATTTCTCATTACTTTATACCCAATATGGCTGGGTACTTTTTCTGATGCCATGTCCTATATCTGTCTGTGGCCAAGCATTTAGTTCAATGTGTCCACCTGGAGTTCTATTACTGAACAGGGTCAAGCTAAGCTTAATATCCAAATCATACGAGTTTTCTCTTCATTTAGTGTCAAGATCATCAATGATTTTCAGGGTTTTTTTAATCCAGTAGAAAGTTCCTGGTCCTTAAAACATATTTTTCACTTGTCATCCAGGATCCCAAACTCTTGGTTTTTCTCCTACTATTTTGGGTCCCAGAATTCTTTACTGATCCTTATTCATCAAACTGCCCTCTAAATTTTTGAGTATTTTAGGTCTCATCTGTTCAGCTTCCTATCTTTTCTATCTGCATTCACCACCTTAGTGATCTCATCTTATCTCATGGTCTTAAGTGTTACTTAAATACATTCACAAATGTATTCCAGTTCTTATCTACTATTCTCTGAACTCCAGACTCAGACTACTGCCTATTCAACATCTTCAATTGGATGGCATATGGAATTTATACACACATGTGTATTAAATATATATGTTAAATATGTAAAGTATATAAACACATACAGTTAACTTGAACTACATGGGTTTGAACTGTGTGAGCCACTTATATGCTGATTTTTAAAATAAATATATTGGAAAATTTGGGGAGATTTGTGACAATTTGAAAAAACTCACAGATGAACCATATAGCTTAGAAATACCCAAAAAATTAAGAAAAATTTAGGTATTATTGTAAGAAAACAGTGTATACTAGATAGAAAATATGTGTTAAGTGACTGTTCATATTATTGGTAAGGCTTCTGGTCAAAAGCAAGTTATTAGTAGTTAAATTTGGGGGAATTCAAAAGCTATACAAAGATTTTCAACTTTGCTCCTATCCCCATGTTGTTCAAAGGTCAACTGCATATCCATTTCTCTATCTCTCTATATCTATAAATAGATTTCATCACTTTCTCTTCTCTTACATTCCATATTTAACCCAGCAATAAATCTTGATGGAGTGCCCTTTAAAGTATATCCAAAAACCTATCCCTCATTACCACCCCCACCTAGTGATCCAAACAACGAAACTGCTTACCTGGATTAGCCCAACACACCTCCCTACTTTTGGCTTTTCCCCTATATTCTATTCTCAGCATAACTAAAGTGATACCTTTTAAAAGTGAGTCATGTTAGCAGTGCTGCTAGGAATTTACCCAAGGGATCCAGGAGTGCTGATACATAGGAGCACATGTACTCCAGCGTTCATAGCAGCACTCTCAACAATAGCCAAAACATGGAAAGAGCCTAAGTGTCCATCCACAGACAAATGGATCAAGAAGATGTGGTTTATCTATACCATGGGATACTACATGGCAATGAGAAATAATGAAATCTGGCCATGTGTAGCAACATGGATGGACCTTGAGGGTGTTATGCTGAGCAAAATAAGTCAGGCAGAAAAAGACAAATACCATATGATTGCACATATAGGAGGATTAGGAGTAATTTAATGGAGGACCATGGGGGAGAAGAAGGGGGGAAATGGTGGAGGAGAGGGAGAGAGGCAAACCATGAAAGACTCTTGAATGCTGAGAACAAACTGAGGACTGATGGGTGTGGGGTGGGAGGGGGAAGATTGGCATGGAGGAGGGCACTTGTGGGGATGAGCACTGGGTGTTATGTGGAAACCAACTTGACAATAAACTATCTGTAAAAAAATAAAATAAAATAAAAATAAAGTGAGTCATGTTAGTCTTCTATTTAATACCTGCTAATGGTCTTCTATCTCAAAGTAAAAGCCAAAGTTCTTACAATGGCTTAGAAGGCTTTTAACAATACGCCTTCCTCCCAACCCACCTCTCTGACCTCATCCCCTAAAATTTTCTCACTGGCTCACTCCACTCAGGTACAAGGGCCCCTTCTTACTCTCCACTGAACATGATAGCCAAGCTTCAAAACTTTCAACTTACTCCTCCTTTGCCCAGAAATGTCTTCTCTACATCGCTTACCTCCTTCAGTTCTCTGATTAAAATTTCACTTTATCTATGAGACCTTGTCTGATGATCCCATTTTAAATTGCAATACCCTCTCAGAATTACCTATCCCTCTTCTGTGCTTTCTCATTTTCCTTCCTAACATTTGTCATTATCTGGCATACATATATTTTATTCTTGTTGATATATTGTCTGTCTCCTCCCATGTATGCAAATCCCACGAAGTCAGAGATTTTTATCTTTTTAAGTCAAGGCTGTTCCCAGTTCCTAAAACAGTATGTGTCAGATCCAAAATGGGCACCCAATATATATATTGAATGAATTAGTGAATTCTACACTTATCCCCTTCATATGTAATAACATGAATATTTACTTAATGGCTGAAGATCATACAACTATAAGACACCATGATCTTCAAAATCATCTAGTCCAATGCCCCTCCCTCCACAGATAAGAAGCCTAAGGCCTGAGGGAGACTCACATTCCCTGTTTCTCACTCTGGGTGCTCTCCATGCATGAATCTACACGGACCCTCTATAGGCTGCTTCATAACCTACAACTCCCTCAGAGCTACAGGGCCCTCCCAGTTTCTTCACGTCAGCTTTCCTGCCATTGTGTCAGTAATGATGGTGACAGTGATGATGATGATGTGTAGAACTAGCTAACATTCATTAAGTGTTCACTATTCATTAGTCATTACACCAGGACCCTCTTCTGCATTATCTCATTTAATTCCCACAGCAGATCTACCAGGTAGCTACACTATTAATCCTTTCTTACAAATGAACACAAGACTTAGCAAGATTAAGCAGTATAAAAGAGTTCATATAACTAATTAGTAAAAATAATCAGGTTCTGAACAGAAATCTGCTTAACTCTAGAATCCAATATTTTGGCCTCTACCCTACATTGCCTCCCTCAAGTCTCTGCCTCATTTGTACTTGGCCCCATCTAGCGATGTAGTCCCTTTGGTGGTCTTGTTGATGGCTACCCTGAAGAAGAGGCATTTAGAGGCACCTAGATGATCACTGTTTTGAAATCCTTTGGGTTGTAAGGGCAAGGTTCCTCTCTAAAACTGACAGCAACAAAAACTAATTCAGTTAAAGCCATCCATCTGAGTCTAAGCACAGCAAAATTAAATGTTATGAAACTTTCAAAAGCAACCTCTATTTCCATTTCCAATACTGGCTAAGACATTAGAAGGAAAATTTGGATTTAATGAAACTCTTAAAGCAAATGTACATTCTCTTCTGGTTCATAAACAAAAATGAGCTATATGCAATCTTTTAAAAGCTCTTGCCAGCTAGAATTGGTTAAATTAATGATCTTAAAAATCAATTCTGAAAAATTACATGATGAATTAAATGCTTCTTTCATTAAAAGATTTATCTGTTTATTCACATGGACAAAGCATGTACTTATCCTATGAAGCAAAATCTGGTAGACTGTTTAAATCCTGGTTCCAATACTTATTAAATATTAGATACAGGTATTAGATACAAGTATTTTAGCCATGACAGGCCTCAATTTATCCATTTTAAAGGGAATTAATGCCACCCTTACATCATGTGTTTTGAAGACTGAATAAGGTGATATATCACAGTGCCTTGCACAGCAGCTGACATAAATTCTCAACAAAGGTTAGCTTGCAATTAGGGTCTCAAAAAAAAGTGTATTAATTGTCAAAGTGCAATGGCATGTTATCATTTATTAAAGGAGTTTCAAAGAAATTTCTGAAAGTATTTTGTTAACCTTGCAATTTCAGAAGCAGAAAGCTTTTCTATGGGGTCTTGTAGACCTCATAGATCTCTACATATAAAGCTTAGAAGTAAGATAGTGAAGCCCTGGACAGTCACCCACACATCATCATGAGAAACTGAAAATTATTCACTCTGTGCTGATAGTAAGCATGTGTGTGCCTGCCACCCCAGCATGTGCTCTTAGAGCAAATGATGGAGCCAAAGTGTGTTATAAAGAACAGTGTGCTCAAAGAAATAGAAACACCTGATTGTATTCTTCATAATAAACATATAATAAGTAAGGATAAGTAAGGATTTATTATAGGGAATAAGTTCACATGGTTATGGAGGCTGAGAAGTCCCCAGATCTGCAGTCAGCAAGCTGGGAACCCAGGAGACAAATGTATATATCCTCTGGTCATGGTTTTGCTTCTCTGATTGAAGCCTGAGTGACATGGCTTATTATCAACATGGAAGCCTAAACAATGAGAACCCTTAGGATAGTCTTTTCTGTCTTCTTGGTTTTTTGTTTCATTTTGTTTTACTTTTTTCATAAAGCCAATTAGCAATTAGAAAGCCTGAGGTCATACAAAACCATAAAAAGCTTATTTATCTGCCAAAATTTAATAGCTTTGAATATGTCCATACATGTCAAAAGCCATAATGAGACTGAGGTGTCATTAAGATTATATGATGATAATATTTCATTGGAGAAACAAGGAATATTCAAATACTACTCTTAGCCTGCATGCAACCTTTTCAAAGCAAGACAAAGTAATATTTAATGGATTTGGACCTTCACAACTCTACTGAGATGATGCATAAATGGATATAGGTGTGCTGAATGGTAAGAGGCATTGTAAATGATAATGCAATCTCACCATCCATAGTGTAAATTCAACAGACCATGCTCAAAATTTAAAATTAACAAGTGCCAACATAAGCACATTAATCAGAAATACAGAAGTAAACATCAAAAAGAATAGCTATAATAACAGAAAGTAGTTGCCTCTAGGGAGAGAAAACAGTGATGAGGGAGAGGAGTACAGTATAGCACTGTTTTTTAATATTCCTTGTACACATATGCACATGGGTCTTTAAAATATGTGTATGTATGACTGATTAAAAATTTAAAATTAATGTAAAAATGTAAACATAAAGATTCCCACCATAGAGTTGTTTATAAAAATAAGAAAATTAACAGTTTAAATATCCAAACTCACAAAATGGGTAACTAATCTATGATATGCTATAGAATGGAAGGTACTACAAATGAAATAATCTTTAGAAGGAGTTTTAGTAGATGTATGCTTATTGTAAGTTAACACAGAGCAGCAGGCTTCAAAAGGACACAATTAGCATCATCTTCAATAGGAGAACAATCAATCAAGTAGGAGAAAAATTAACCGAATAATGGAAATATCTGGAGGTGTCAGTGGTGAGGTATAAATGAGTTTGTTCCTTGCTGCTTTTCAAGTATGTATTCATGTTTTCCAAAATTATTAAAATGAACATAGAAAGTGGGGGGAGACCAGGGAAAAAAAGCAGAAAAGAAAGGGAAGAAGGACAAGGAGGGGTACAAGAGTGGATGAGAGAGCAGAGGGCAAGGAGATGGGGATGGAAGGTGCAGTGACTCGAGGAGGGGCCTGGCTGGTCACAGCTGGAACTGTGACCTACTTTCTTCTCCTTGTCAGCTACACAGAATGGTGATGATAGATACTCTGTGCCTTGGGAACTACTTTAAAGACTATCTCAAGCCATTCTAGAAACTGAGTATTATTTTCTTAGGGGGTTGCCCTAACAACTATGTAATTATACATACTCCTCTGCATTCCCTTTTCTATGTTTTTAAAGTACAATTTATTAACAAAATGCATCCTTGTAAGTTAACACTTCAATGAGTTTTGACAAGTAAACATCATGAGTAAATAAACATCATGACAATCAGGATCTGGAGCATTTCCATCATCCAGAAAGTACTTTTGTGTTCCTTTCAGGCAACACAACGCTCCCCTAGGAAATCATTGCAGTTAACATCTATCTCATAGTTTATTTCTGCCTGTTAAAGATCTTTGCATAAATGTAATTACACAGTATGTATTCTTTGTTTGCCTGGATTTTTCTACTCAGCATAGTTTTGGGATGTATCCATGTTGTTGCATGTATTAATAATAACTTGTTCTTTTTTATTGCTGATTAGTATTGCATTGCTTGAATATATCACAATTTGTCCATCTGTTGGGGGCCCTATGGATACTTTCCAGTTTGACCTATTACAAAAAAAAAAAAAATCACTGTTATGAAAAATTGTGTACGTGTCCTTCTGTGGACATAGGTCTTCATTTCTTTTCAGCAAATACTTAGAAATGAAATTGCTATGCCATAGGGTAGATGGATGTTGGACTTTTTAAGAAACTGCCAAACAGTTCTCTAGTTTATACTCCCAACAGAAATGTAAAAGAATTACAAGTTGCTCTCTATCTTTATAAACATTTGGTTGTCAGTCTTAATTTTAGCCATTATACTAGGTGAAAAGATATATCTTATAATGTTGAATGTATTTGCTTTTTGAACATTTGTGTATCTTCCTCTGTGAAATGTCCAGTCAAGGTCTTTGGGTCTACTTTTATTGGCTTGTCTTTTTACCGAGAATTTGTGGGGATTTCTTATGTTCTAAATACAACCATTTGTCAGAAATACACATTGCAAATATTTGCTCCAGGCACTGGCTTGCCATTTTTTTAAAGATGTTTTGGAAGAAGTGGGGTTTTATTCAATTTTTATTCTTAGGAGATTTATCATATTTTTCTCTTTTAGTTAGTGCTTTTTCAGTTGCAAATATATTACTCTATGCTTTCTTTAGGTACATTATTCATTTCAAATTAATTTTTGTATATGGTATGAAGAAAGGATTGAGTTTAATGATTTGTTTTGCTTTCCTATAAGGCTACTCAGTGGTTTCAGGAGGTTCACTGAAAATATTTTACTTTCTCCATTAAATTACCTTTGTACTTTTATAAAAAATAAATTTGCTTTTTATTAGGGTCCTACAGGCACAGCTTTCTCTCAGAACAGTGGTAGTCAAAAATTTCTATCTTCACCACTTACAAGAACAAACAGGAAAGAATAAAGTCAAAAATCATTTTGAAATCCTATCTCTTTCCTGAAATGTTCCCCAATGACCATTAAGTATTTCATCTAAGAAAGGAAGTGTTTCAAGGAAGCTATAGAATGTACTAGAGAAATCTAAATCTCTGTCCATATCTCAGATTCTCTCTGGTGCAAAACTTGGTGTTTCCAAAAGTTAAGCAGAAGGGACAAACATTTACTGAGATTTTTATGTTTTGCCAGGTACTTCAGCAAGCACTTTAAGAACATTACCTCAATTAATGCTCTTACTGATATTATGACATTATCTATTTGAGTTTGACTGCATGGATAAGAAAACTAAGAGTGTGGCACAGCCCCTGGGTTAGTTGGTGGAAGAAGCAGGATTTGACTCTGTGTTTTCCTAAATCCATAACCACAGCTCTTGTGGTTATCTCAAATGACTATTCACAGAGGAAATCTGAAAGACATCCCGTTAGGAGACAAGAAAACAGCTGGAGAATATTTCCAATTTTTCTTGACCAACCAGATCATCAATTCTCTTTCAAACTCCTTAAGCTATGAAGAGTTATCTTCTCTTTTCCAAATTGATCACCTCAATTTTGGTCCCCTAGCTAAATTTTAAGTAATACAATACTCTGAAAGCCACTGTATTGTGAACAGATGCTATGAATATTCTCGGGGATACATGCTGGTAAACTCAATTACAAAAGCAAATATGGCTTTTATATATTTTCAAAGGAATTTTAAAAACAAATATATTTACCCTAAAGCAAATTTAGTGGATGACAAACTGAGAATTTACTTATAATTATTTCCTTCCCCATTCATGTGCACACATACCTTTGAAACTAATTATTACAGGATTCCCTTGGCAGTATTTTATTTTCCCATGCAGTAAATAATCATTCTCAGTTGTAAATAATAATAAAAAGACAATGTGTGCCAGTTTTACACTGTATAATAGAGTTAATGTGGTCTGCACTTATGTAAAAGAAATAAGAAAGGCAGACACTTTGCCCTAGTGGTCACAGAAATTTAGTGTGCTCAATTAAAGTTCTCTTCTGTTAATCTGACAAAATCAATTATTATTCCTGTATCTTTCTTGCCACATTTACAGCACAGTTAGATTTTATTTGGGGAGTGCTGTACACAGCCAAACATATATTTATTAAAATGCATTTGTCTTTTCAAGTAGACTGAAGCACACGGCAATAAAGTTATTGGTATTTGTTATTTGCTGTATATGATATTTGCTGTAAATGGAAACAAACACTCTCCTTTTGAAACGATGGCACTGAAGGACTGTAAGCTTGGTGCCACCATGAGCCTTCTTTATGACCATATTGAGCTTTATCAATATTTCAAGCAAATGAAGGAAAAGCAGAGCTGAGACATGAGAAAGAATTAATGCAGATAAAATTAGGTGTGTGTATCTAGCAACAAAACTATCCATGAAAAATATTCAAGATAAGTCTACAGGGACAAAACACCAAGAATGTTGCCAACATGGATTGATGCACAAGCATCAGAAATGTCGAGCAAAGTGGACAGGTTGTCAGGTTTGAGGGGCCAGTTGAAGTAGCCTTGATTCTCAGGCTGGTTTCCACTAACAAGGTGTTTTCTGAAGACGGTTTGGCTGGGATTGGATCTACCACCAAAGGGCAAACAGATCAGAACAGGTTCTACCCGGTTGGTTGGCAGGTGGCATCAGGTGGAAGAGAGAGAAGTACACGCTGTCACACATCTGTTTTACTTACTCGGCACTTTATCGTCTACTGCCTGGTGACACTGTTTGTAGCAAATCTTGTGTTGTTATATACCCTTTCATGTGAACTTGCCTGGAATCTCCTCCTACACTTTAAACTCCTCAAGAAAGTACTATGTGTAATGCTTTTTAAAATTCCTGGTAGTGCCTAGCACAGAACTTCATACGTAGAGGATTCTCATAAATACTTAATGAATATAATGGAGGAATTAAATATCAAATGAAAGAACAAATACCATATAATTATTGTGAAAGTAAGGTCATAGTATAAATAAAACTTTATCAAATCCAACTTATCGTCTGCTTACTCGGGTTCTGTTTTTCCCTTCCTGGTTCTTGTTTAAAATAACCCTCTCATACTTTTTAAGTCTCCAAAGTGATACCTATGGAAAAAGTTTGGGTTTGGTCTGAATTTGTTCAAAACTCAAGCAACCTTGCCCAGCTCCCTTTACTTGTTTCCCATTTTTATCTTTTAAGAGTTATGTGATTTTTCTTTCACCACAGTAACTTTCCCCTCACCACCATACGGTGTATTTTCACTATTTTTCAAAAGGCAATCAGTGTAGAGACACAATGCTCAGAGGTTAATTTGGGGGCAAAAAGCTTCCCCATTCTAATCCATGACCCATGCTCACTGCCAAAAGAGAAGGAAGACTACACCCTCCAAAATGAACCATGGATCGGATTCCTATTAAACTGATGACTCCTTACCCACATCCCAGACCTACCTCGACCAAGTCAGATCTCTAGCAGTGAGTGTCAGAAATTACCTCTTTCTCTCTCTCTCTCCCGTTTCCCAATCAGGTGAATTTTGTGTTTGCTAAGAATGAGAACCACTATGAATTTCTTTGACTTGAGAAACAGAGGGAAGCAAAGCACCACACCAATTTCAAAGGACTCACTATGGCAGCAGGGATAAAGTTAGTTGTTAATAAGTACCTGCTTCTCCTAGAACAGGAAAATTCTTAAACAAGAAAACTTATTTTGGACAATCAAAAGAAACATTCCATTCGAGAGCTGAAGTCTAGAGGCGAAGTCAGAAACTGTTTAATGTCCCAACATCAGGCCTGGCAATCTCTTCTAAAATTATGTTGAGGGTAATAAAAGAATCTCAGTTTCAATTATAGGCTCAGAACACAGGGCTTATTTTTGGACATCTATCTCCTCTTTGTTTAGGACAAAGCCACCAGCATGGGTTTACACTTGATAATTCACTTAAATATTGGTGAGACTAGCCTGGCAGAAACCTTCCAACTCTGTGTGATTGGAAACCCTTGGAAAATTTCCCTTTGGGGGGTCTGAGAGCCCTGGAAGTACCAAGTAATGATTTCTTCCTTTTTTCCAAGAATAGATGTGTTAAATAACTGTAGCTATTTTTTATGTAACATATGCTGTAGTCTCTGAACTCTTTCTAAAAGATAAGCTACATATCTACAATTCTTAGAAAAATGTGTGATCTAACAATTTTTTCCCTTAAAGTTTCCCTCTATTGAGAAGCCATGCTTGCCTGAGTCGTACCTTTCTATAAAGACTGGGGAAATTTTTGCCCTCAGGTATTAAGTCAGGTAGAGAGTACCGTGGTTAAAATGCATTGTGACACATAATTTCTGCTCTGAGAGAGAAAATAAAGAGGGTAAGAAGACCTCCTGGCTCCCTACCAATCCCTCAGTGTAATCCACAGAATATGGTACAAAGAGTGGGTGACCCTCCACCTTCCCCCAAGGAGTCACGTGGGTTCTGGGGCCCATGCTCCATACAGTTAGAGAAAACCTTCTCTTGGAAGCAGGTGGGACAACATAGGTCACACCTGGACATGTTGGTGTGGGATAGTAGTTTGAGTCTCCATTTGCTAGGCGGGGGGAAAAAAGAGCATATATCCAGATAATGTCTACTGTCTTATAACTTTGGAAAATAAATAAATAAATGATAGCCTTGGTCTGGAAAAGGGAGCCACCTCCTAAAACATGCTGGCCGGAGAAGATATGGATAAGATGGAGCATAAGGCATTTTTTATTTTTTTAAGTAATGTATATTCATGATATTTTGATGCTAGAAAATCCTTAGAGATCATTTACTTCATTCGTACCCAACCCTGGCTGACCATACGGACCACCCTAGACCTACTGAATCAGAATTTTCAGGGGCAGGAGTCAGGAAGACATATTAATTTTTAAGTCCCCCAAATGCATCTGGGGACATCTGGAAAGATGAGGAAATGGAGGGATTAAATGATTTGTTGAAAGTTGCCCATCTTGTCAACAGCAAAAACAGTTCCAGAGCCTGAGTCACAGATTCTCGTAATTAAATATATCTTAGAAAATCTAGGATTACTATCTAAGAGTCGTCTGTAGAGTATAGATATTTGCCAGAGGGATCTCAGACTCCAGCCCCCCAAAAGCATCCTCAAAGTATGGCTGAGGTGAAGCCTGGAAAGAGGCATTTTTAATAAGCCTCTTGGCTGGTTCTGCAAAAGGTCAACTACAGGGCACAATTTAGAAAATGCTGCCTGCCATTTGTCTGAATTCCATTTTATGAAGTCCCCTCTCTTGTTTAAATGCATTCCAATTAGGGGAAGCTTAGTTACCATTGTGATACCTTCCCTTTAGTGTAGGTCTTTTAGGAACATCCTTTATTTATATTTTTCCTAGAAATCTGTCCCTGCAACTCTTCCGCCTCAGGATTTAATTTTGCCTTCCTGGACCATACTAAAGGTTTCCTCCCAACACTGTATGCCAGCCTTTTTAGCATTCAGAACTTTTCCAAGACTCCTCTTTCTGGGGGCGGGGGGATGACTGGGGATTGAAAATTCTAGTTGTCTCTCACTTTGCATCTTCTCTCACAGCCAAAATCCTTCTTCCACTAAATTTAATTTAAAATCACTTAAACACACACACACACACACACACACACACACACACACACACAATCAATGACTGAAGACTGAAGCCACTTCTTACTATCATGTGGCTCACAGCCATAAGCCTCATGCAAAGCCACTGGGTCTGGTTCTGGAACCAGAAGGGCCTGGCTGCACAAGAACACAGCCAAAGCTGTTTTTCAACAATTAACTTTCCTCAGTTACAGTCATTCTCTGGGACAAAGTCGAAGGCAGAATGACCTTCTTCCTCCCCACAGCTCCTCAGCCTTAAGGGTGAACAGTTCAAGTGGGCATCCCTGGGAAAGCAAAGTTGAAAACACTGACTCCCCAGGCACCCTGTTGTTGCTGCCTTTTTTCTTCACTGAGCTTAACCAACAGGTCTGCCCAGCTTCCTGCCTCCACTCAGCAGCTGTCTTTGTTCCCTGCCTTTCCCATATGTGCTTACTCCTCTCTGTTTTTGTTTGTTGTTTGTTTAGAACAAAGCGCTTTCTGCCATGAAAGGGATGGAAGCAGACACACTTCTCAGGGACTACAGAGACAGAGGACTTCTTTACAGTTAAAAAGCATTCAGGGGCACGTGCAAAATGCCCTGAAGTGTGGAGGGGAAACTAGAAACTGTGCTTAATTTTTCTTTAAGTGTTTGAATTTATCTGAGGGCACAGGTTCATAAAAAAGAAAGGAACAAGGGAGGAAAGGGAAAGAGGAAATTCTGAAGACTCAGAATGCAAAAGACACTGGACTTGGTGGTATAGATGTGCAGACCCTTCCTCAAAAGCACTTCTCTTTCTGTCTGACACCTTCCCTTTGCCTGTCTCCTATTAGAAGACATTAATGCGGAATCATCCAACAGGCTCTTAGGTTAGGTAAGGAGGAACTTGTTGCATTCCTGCTCTGTCCATTATTAACAATCTACTTAACTAAGTCTACTCCTAAGTAGACTGAAATTGAAGACAATAACGTCAGTTTATTTAGCATGGGCCAGGTTCAGCTAGTAATCTCCAAGGTCCTTCAAAGCCATTTGCCACACAAGCTGCATGTCTCACACCTGTCAGCAGGGGGCTCTACCACCCATAATCACCCCATTCCTGCAGTAGGGAAGCCTGGGCTAAGTCACTGCCACAGGAAAGGAAAAGAGGGGAGAGCCTGAAAGGCTGCCTGGGGCTTCGCACAGCCTCAGCCTGAAAGTGAACTGTGTCCCTAGCACTCAGGTATCATACTCACATGAACTGGCTTGGGACCTCGCACCCTTTTCAATCATCGGGCTGAAAAGCAGTCTCCTTCGTACCTGGAAAAAAGTAGATAAAAAGATACTGACAAATTTCAGTGATATTTACTATAGGGAGGCATACAGCTATTGCGAAGATTAAGTGACAAAATATTAATAACATGATTGGTGTCCAAAAATAGCAGTTATTATTACTCAAGATCCTTGTCATCAAACTTGCCCCCTTGCCTTTAGATAAAGCTAATCCCATCTCATTATTATCCTAACACACATGAAACATCTCATCCAGAGGTACAACACATCCCCAAGAATACCACATCCCATGATCCATCTTTTCCATCTAGAGGACAGAAAAAAGAAACATAAAAGAAACATAGCATTTTTTTTACAGTTCAGAGCCTTGTGGCCCTTGGCAAGCCACTGAGCTTGTCAGAGACAGCATAATGGGAGGTGCTAAAGGACATGTAGTAAATTGAAAAGCTTGTGATTTGAATTCCAGTTCCAGCCTTGTAATTTACGGGAAGTAGAACTTTAGACAAATCGTTTTATCTTTCTGGAATTTGGTTTCCACATCTGTAAAAAGAGTATATCAGGCCTGATTATCTAAAGTTCCATAAACAAAGAATATCAATGATTATAGCTAATGGTTTTGCAAGAATGGTCCTATTGGAGTTTTGGGGGCACCTGGGTGGTTCAGTCGGTTAAGCATCTGACTTTGGCTCAGTCACGATCTTCTGGTTTGTGGGTTCAAGCCTCACATCATGCTCTGTGTTGACAGCTCAGAGCCTGGAGTCTGCTTTGGATTCTGTGTGTGTCTCTCTCTCTGCCCTTCCCTCACTTGCACTCGTCTCTATCTCTCAAAATTAAATAACATTAAATGATTTTTTAAGGAAAAAGAAGAAGAAAATTGGAGTTTTGAATTACTTATTCAATTCTATTGTCTCAGGCCATGCCTTCTACCTAGTTAAGACCCATGTCACAGTGGGTGGGTAGCAGGAAACAGGAATGACTCCCACTTGCTCTGGCAAAGGGGAGAATGTATTAGGATTACAGAGGATAATGTAATGAGTGTCCTGAGCTCTCTCCAACATGGGCTTTAATTTTAGCTCACTCTCAGTCAAAAAGTCTTTTTCCCCTAATCGGTGGCATATAAACTCTCACAGATTATCAGAGGACAGCAGAGAATAAAGAGAGGGAAAGATGTTTGAATCAGAGGGCAGAGATAAGCAGGCAGAAGCTCCAGATAAAGGGAGGTAAAACTACCCCTCCATGTGTGGTGGGCAAATAATGGGTCCTCAAAGATAACCACACCCTAGTCCCCAGAACCTGAAAATACGTTACACTACATGGCAAGAGAGAAATACTGCTGCAGATGAAATTAAGGCTGCTAAAAAAAAAAAAGAAAAGAAAGAAAGAAAGGAGAAAGAAATTAAGGTTGTTAATCCACTCATTTTAAAATAGATAACCCGGAGGCATCTAGGTGGCTCAGTCAGTTAAGCTGCCAACTTTATCTCAGGTTATGATCTCAAGGTTTACGAGCCCACTGAGCCCAATGTCGGGTTCTGTGCTGACAGCTCAGAGCCAGAGGCTACTTTAGATTCTGTGCCTTCCTCTCTCTCTGCCCCTCCCCCACTCCTACATACTCTCAAAACAAAACAAAACAAAACATTAAAGTAGTTTACCCCAGATTACATATGCCCAATGTAATCACAAGTGAAAGAGGGAAACAGAAGAGTCAATGTCAGAGTAATGCAGCATGAGAAAGACCTGGCCAGCCATTATTGATTTTAGATGGAGGGATCATGAACCAAGGAATGATGGAGCCTCTAGAACCTGGAAAAGGCAAAAAAGCCTAAAGCTTTTTCCCTAAAGCCTCCAAAAAGAAAACAGCTCTGCTGACAGCTTGATTTTATCCCAGCAAGGCCCATTTCAGACTTTCAACATCTAGAACTGTTAATAAATTTGTGCTGTTTAAGTCACTGAATTTGTGGTAATTTGTTACAGCAGCAAGAAGAAACCAATACACTTCATGATAATTAACTAGCCGCAGGCACTTAACAGGGTGGGAACAAATTTCATAGAAATCAATTGATAAAAACTACAATGACAGGTAACTTGGAGTAAATATATGTGCAACAAGTAAAATTTTCTGTAAACTATAAAAAGTACTCTAAAACATATACCAGTAATTTTGATGCAGACCATATAAAGACTAGACTATGGGCACTTTTTCTGGAAGTGAAAGGCAACTAGTAAAATCAGAACTGCACTGAATATCACTTACAGGATTTGCACACATTCTCAGGCATTAAAACCACATAGTAAGAGCATGAGTGCTGAGACCAGGATATTTAGCTCCATCAGTTGTTCATTCTGTTGACCTTGGCATAAACACTCAAAGCTTATATTTCCTGATACGTTAAAAAAAAAAAAAGTAATAACATCTACCTTACGGAGTGATGAAAATTAAATGCATTAATTCAACATAAAACACAACACAGTACCTATATACAATGAGTTCAAAATGTCATCTATTCCTATTATATATTCATTCTTATATTGATAGAATTCTCATTACAAACGTTGTCGCTTTAAGCAAATTATTTTGTTGTCTTCATTAAGACCCAATTAAACAATTCCTCCCAGGATGTTATAGTGTTAAGATTGGGTGGACCCCAATCTTAGGTACCACACAGTAGGAAAAGCCAGGTAAGCATCTCTGCTGGCAGAATTTTGTCTTAATGAGGGGTATTTCTGCCTGGGTGAACGACACATTATAGCAGCATCTGGAGCTAATCTCTGCACCCAGCGGGTGTCTGTGGACACCAATGACTCCCATTCCTACCATAAGAGACAGGAGTAAAGAGTTGAAATCAACTGAAAGTGAAGGTAGCAGAAACACCTGTGGTTCTTGGCATTCCCCAAGCTTAAAGAATGGTTGAATTGCTTCCCTATGAGGCAGCACAGATGCTAGTAACTTGCACCTGTTCTTAGATGTGAAGAAAGAGAGGAGGAAGAAAAAAAGTCAGAGAAACAAGAACTTCAAGGGAAAGAGAGACCTTTTATCAGAAATCACTTAGACTAAAACTATACAGTAGTAGAACAAATAACCACTTGGGGACCTATACTCCTCACCGAACTATGAGTTATTCATAGAGAATGTCTCACTGTTATGTACCATATAGTATATACTCTATAAATATTTATTCAACTGAGATTGCAATAAATATTGCACTCTTTTGAGTGCAATACTATAAATACAAAATTATGAAATATGTGGCAGGATAAGTTATTAATCTGTGATGCATTTTCCCCCACTGCAGAAGAATCAGACAGAAATAGATAATATATAACACACAATCCTAGGGAGAGGATATTAGACTTTGTATCCTGAAATCCAGAGATCTCCATGAGAGAATTAAAGCTGATTTCATTTTAAAAGCCAAGATTTACAGAGGCAAAGAGTTAAGTCTATGTATAGGGTACAGGATACAGCCCTGAGATATGTAAATGAGAGATGCAGCTGAAAGGGAATGTCCTAAGATGAAGTGAGTTAAGGCCTTAGAGGAAGTTTACAAGAATGCCAGATAGACAGAACCTTTGATCAGGTGGCTTGCAGACTTTGGAAATCTCAACACTGAGACCCGTAGTGGTGAGATCTGGGGCTTCCAGGCCTTAGATAAAACCCCCTGGTACAGTGGGCTAGACAAGAGGGATCAAGACAGCCTCATCAGGGAACAACTTAGTTGGGACTGTGATGGATTAAAGATTCATGGCCCTTCATTTTCAATTGTAACTCAATACTAATGACTGAGGAATAAGACAAAAATGGCTGGCTAATCAGTAACTGGGGTGAAATGAAGTGAATCCCAACTCTAGTCTATTTCACCCTGAGTCGGTTAATTCGAGGACCTCTGCAGATCTCCTTCTGTATAAGGACATATTTCATGCACATCCTTGCAAAGCATAAAAGCTGCCTCTCACATATTTGCTTGGTCTTAACATTTTGGATTTCACTTAACTCCAGTGTAATCTCCCAAACTGAGATTTCTTTGTAATGATCAGATAGTCTGTAACAATGCTTGAATAGACTTGTTACCTTAAGAGTAGATTTGATTTTATTGATTTTCGTATAATGTTTGTAATTGTTCCAGTTTGTTGGAGCTTTTTTTCTTTCCTTTCTTTTGTGTTTTCTAATTGCTTTATCTTTAACAGAAAAGATCTGTTTGTGGCTTGTTGATCTTTTCCTTCATTAAGAATGTATGTTGCAAGACAAGATTGGTAAAGAAGGGTAAAACTCTATTATCAAAAATTTCATTATACCCTCTGATATAGGTTTTTCTTTCATAAAAACACTACAAAATGTCTTTGTCCTTCACTTCATGAATAATTGTACTCTTTGGAAGGGGAGAAATCTGTTATGTTCAGCACTTTGATTCCAATGTTGTGTTATGTTGTTTGGAATAAAACATTTTAACTTGGTTATTTGATCCTCTTTGTCCTTCTTAATGCCTCTGCATTATCATCTGTATTTTAACAAATAAAATGACTAACCATCCAAGGTCAATACAAAAGCCCTGAGGAGAAGCATCCCTCCCTATGCACCCATTCATTCAACAAACATTTATTGAATACAAACAAAATGCCATGTAGGTTGTCAATTATAGGGAAGAAAGAGAACAAAATACAAGTTTCCCAATGCTAAGGTTGGGTGAAATTGCAGAGGGGAATGAGGCCCATCAATGCCTCCAGTTGTGATGGTGCACAACATTTACATTTCAGCCAGGGACTCTAAAATCATGTAAGTTTGAGTTCAAGTCTTAGTTATGCTATAAAGTGAGTGAGCTCAGATTACCTGACCTATATGAATTTTAATTCTCAGTTTTAATTCTAGTGCTCACACTTAATGTGAGTACTAGCAGTACCTCCCTCAAGATTTTTGTAAACATTACATGAAATACTGCAGATAAAATGCTAATCAGAGTGTCAGGTATAGAATAAGCACTCAATGAGTTTTAGCTCTAGATGTACTCTGATCCTGACTAACTTACATTAACCCACTAGGCTAAAAACAGAAGGTTCCCCATAAATATTCATTGGCTACAGCCAATCTGAATATTCTACCCCCAATGCAATCAGATGATGCAACATCAGACATTAAATTGAGGATTTCCAACCTAGGTTGGGGAAGTTAAATGGGTATTGGGGTAAGTGGATGGGGACATGAGAGCACAACTGGTGTATTTAAGTCCAGATCTCTCACATTAACACCAGCCTCATGCTCTTTCTATTCATATAAAGTTAATTTGATGGTCAACAAGCAATTTGCAAACTGCTTATATTCCACAGTTCCAATTTCTGATTAAAGGAAATATAACATGAATGCTAAATCAGAATATACTTCTTGGTGCATCAAATTCCATCTTCCAGTATTTAGGCCCAGCTTCGGTCCTTCTCCTTAGGGTAAAATTGTAAGGCCACAAGTCTAAATGTCTAAACCAAACTAACTCCATGACAGGCTTTAAGTTTCCCCTCAAAACTAGAAGGCCTGAGTTTCCGCTTCCCCAAAACTATCAGGCAGTTACACATTACCCAAGGCAGGAGAAACCACCCTTGCAACACCCAATCAGGAAAGGCCAGCGACCACCCTCCACATTTTTAAGGGAGAGGCCTGGAGATAGAAACTATAGATAGGACCCTGTTACCTAATGTTAAAGTTAACCCGTTAGTCTCCGAGTAAGACCCTAGGCTCGCTCTGTGATTGGTTAAATTTAAAGGTACTCTAAATGTTGTAATTGGATCCCGCCAAAAGTAACGAATACTCTAGACAATGTGTATGGTCAAACTCACTGTCAACGATGTTGAATAATTATGATTGGATCACTGTTCCCATGTCACAACTTCTGTAACTCCCCTGTCTCAAACCCCATAAAAACCCTACTCTGCCCTTGTTCGGGGCTCTTAGCATGGATTCATTGCGTTGGTGAGGTCTGGGAGCCCGAGCTTAAGCCCGTAATAAAGCCCTTTGCCTTTGCATACGTGACTCGGACTCCTTGGTGGTGTTGGGATTTTGGGGAGATCGCGATCTGGGCATAACAAAATAAGGACACTTTTAGAAATAAATACAAAATATACAAGGTGCTAGTTTACCAGTCTAGTCTACCAGTTGCCTCCATGACTAAAGGAACTATAAAAATAACTCCAGAAGAAAGGAGAATAATATAAATTTATAATGAAAAGTTCACAGAAATTATAGCATCTTAAAACTAATTTGAAATTATTTGAAAAAAAAATAAGTCAGGGCCACGTGGTGGCTCAATTGGTTAAGCGTCTGACTCTTGACTTTGGCTCAGTTCATAATTCCAGGGTTCCTGGAATGAAGCCCCAAACTGGGCTCTGTGCTAACAGCACAGGGCCTGCTTGGGATTCTCTTTCTCCCTCTCTCTCTCTGTGTCTCTCTCTCTTGTCTTTCCCCTACCCATTTGCACACTCACTCTGCCTCTAAAAATAAATAAATAAACAAAAAAAAAAAATGAAAAGAATAAGCCAACAGTCTTGAGGAAGAAGAATAACTAGTTCCAACAAGCAATCAATAGTTAATTATTGAGCACCTTTTACGCACTCAGCATTTTCCAAAGGCTTATCTAAGAATAACCTTGGAAATTCTCTCTCCATGTGGGTAATGACCTGAACAGGTATCAAGTATAAGAAACAGAATAAACTGAACCCTGCTGAACCAATAAAATCAAATTATCAAAAGCTGTAGCTAATGTTACATAGCAATAAGACTTCAATATAGGACAGAGAAAAGTGTTGTGGACAAAATCTCTACAGAAGTTTAGAATAAATTTATTTAAGGCAACATGCTTAAGGCAGATCCTGTCAAAAACAGCACATAAAAAATTTAGGCACTGACTGTGGTTTATAGAATTCTCCTTTTTTGAAGGTTGGTATTTACCATCATCCTGATAAATGCTTCTTTACAGTCTATTCATTCCTCATTGGCCCATATCCCCCACCTCTAGTATTTATTGCATAAAGGAATGTTTCTCAGGCTATTCAGAGATAAATCTCTTCATCAATGGAGGGTTTTCACACTGCCTATTATGTGCCTATCTAGACTCAGCCAACAATTTATTACCAGTTGAAAAAGGAGGCAATGAGGTAAAAGACTGAATTGTTTTTATGTCCATGTCTATATTTCTTAAAGAGTAAGAACCCTTATAAAAGAAATTCATCCTGGAACCACATGAACCACCATTCATTTGGAGTAAAGTGAGCTTGTTATAAAATATTGAAAACAGAATCAAATTCTATGAGGCTGTCACTATGTTTTACTACCAGGAGCTATTAAAATCTCTACCCAGTTACTTTCTGCCTCTTACCAACTAAAATAATGCTGTGAGCCTCCAAATATGAGTTCCTTGGAACACCACACATATTGGCTAGAGTCAACACACGGTATTAGAATGTACGCCCTCATACCACTCTCACTTAGGGAAAGTCCCCTCCACTGAATGTGATATTTGAAGTCTCATTTGCCTTGAAGTATATAGCATGGTAAAGTAGAAAGAGTATTAAAGAATCACACAAGTCCCAGGTCCATCACTAACATACTTTGTTAACTTGAACAAGTCATTTAACTTCACATTTTCCTAATGTAAATACTGAGAGTTTAAATGAAATAGCCTCCAAGATCCTTTTATTTAGGTTCTACATTATTTGAGTCTGTATTTACCAACCAATGCAAATGTCCAGGCACCAGACTGTCTCTCAATACCATAGCCACTACTGAGTAACATATTCTAGGTGTTGCCTGTACATTTGCTTTAGTGAGCACTTTTCAAAGCAAAACATATCAATTTAGTAACATCTATCTGAGAACATAAAGTTTTAACTGTGACCACATATGTCTTTACAAATAGCCATTTAAATTCAGTCAAATGAACAGTTACTATAGGGTTATTCTCCAAATGCTGGGCAAAATAACCAGACCTTAGGCAAAAATAAACAGATTTCTCTTTTCTTCCCATCCACAATGTAAGTGTTACTATATAATCACTACCCTGAATCTCAAAGTATACATTCTAATGTGGTCAGCACTTCCAACCCACAGGTAAGAGTATTTAAGTATCAATTAGATTTCTGTGTCAAAAAAATCAACAGAGACAATCTTATCAATAGATTAATATGTTTGTCCTTGACTCAGAAAGAAAAGGCAAGGAAGGGCACGGAAAGGCAGAGCAAGAAAAGAGAATACATCATTTTTCAAGTTACTGTTACTGTTCTGGCCTACATAATCCCTTGCCCTTTCAGTCTTTGGAGGGATCCATCTGCAAACACTTGATGGTTTTATTTGACACTAGAACACCAGAAGATTACAGTCCGTTTTGATTATATGCACCTGCAAGAAGCTATATGAGGCCCAAATATAAGCCCTGAGGAAGAGGCAGTGTGTCCTTATAAATACTCTGTGCTGGGGGTAACATTGTGTGCATATATGACCATAGAGATGCCTATTAACATTTTAAGTCTCCCTTCCATAAGTCGAAAAATAAGGATATCATAGCAGCAATA
Organism: Hyaena hyaena; assembly: GCF_003009895.1. Lineage (NCBI taxonomy): Eukaryota > Metazoa > Chordata > Mammalia > Carnivora > Hyaenidae > Hyaena > Hyaena hyaena. The sequence continues at coordinate 5,228,239 of NW_024080655.1, read as the reverse complement.
TTTCCTGGTATACTGAGATCTGTAGGAAGGCACACAAGATTTTGGTAAATGTACATCTAACTTTGTAAAAAACTGTCAAACTGCTTTCCAAAGTGACCACAATGTCCTTCATTCCCACCAGTGGGATGTGAAAGTTCCAGTCATTCCATATCCTTGAAAATACTCAGAGTTTTCAGTCGTTTTAATTTCATTTTTTCCAGTGAGCAGCCAATGATGGTACTTCACTGCAGTTATCAGTCTGCATCTCCCGTGTGACCAATTATTTGGAGCATCTCTGCGTGTGTTTCTTACTATCCGCATTCCTTTCGTACGTGTGTGAAGTGTCTATTCAAATTTTCTGCTCATTTTTAAAATGTGGTTATGTGACTTACTCTTGAGTAACATGATTTCTCTACATATTCTAGATACAGTTTCTTGGGCAGATGTTTTCTGCAAATGTTTGCTCCAATTTTGTGGCTATCTTTTTCATTAACAGAAGTTTCCAATAAGTTTTAATTTTGCTGAATCCATGTTCATTTTTTTTTCCTTTTAGGATTTGTGGTTTTTGTGTCCAAACTAAGAAACCTTTGCCTAACTCAGGGTAACAAAGATTTTACTCTGTTTTCTTCTAGACTGCTTATGGTTTCAACCCTTATGTTTAATCTATGGCCCATTTTTAATTAATTTTTCTGTAAGTGTGATAAAAAGGATTGAGGCTCATTTCTTTCCATGTGGATGTACAGTACTATTTATTAAAAATGCGATTTTTTTCTACACTAAATTATCTCTGCAGCTGTAATTAAGAGTTTGACTCCATTTTTGATGTTTAACTTAAGACAGCTTTCAAGCCACACCTGTCTTCCTAGTCTGCCCAATAGCCAGGCAGATACCAGCAGGAAATTCAGACCTTTCAAAGCCGCAGCCAGTATGCAGACACTTTTCCCCAGGGCCACACACAGCCACTATAAAGTTCCAAGAGCTCTCTTTGCCTCACTCAAGCCAGCCAGGACCTGCTTGTGCCTGACCTGCTCTCCCCAGGAGTCCCTTATGTAACTGATACCTTTTCCCTCAAATCTTCTTTGTGTGTGTAGTGTCATCATTCCAGCTATTAATTTGGAGGTGGCCCATCCACCTTCCATTGTGTCACCACAAAACATCTTTTTCAGAAATCAACTGACTAGATGAATATAGGTCCATTTAAAAAAAATTATGTCTATTTTTGAGAGAGAGATATTCAGACAGAACACAAGTGGGGAAGGGACAGAATGAGAGGAAGACACAGTATTTGAATCAGGCTCCAGGTTCTGAGCCGTCAGCATAGAGCCTGACGCAGGGCTTGAACTCACAAACTGTGAAATCATGACCCGAGCCAAAGTCAAACACAATCGACTGAGCCACCCAGGCACCCCAGTCCAGGTCCATTTTTGAAGGCGCAATGCTGTTACACTGAGGTGTCAAATCCATATGGTCTTGATTACTGTAGCTTTACAATTAGTTTTAAAATCAGATAGCATGAGTCCTTGACTTTCTTTTTTTCAAACTTGCCTTGTGTACTCTAGGTGTTTTGAAACTTCATATAAATTTTAGGATGAATGTGTCAAAATATTTTTAAAAATTACTGGGATTTTGATATAGATCGTATTAAATCTAGAGACAAATTTTAGAAAAGTTGCTATTAATAACATTGATGTTTTTCAACCCAAGAATATCATGTAACTCTCCATCTGTTTAGATCTTTACTTTATCTCAGCAAAATCTTATTGTGTGAAGTAATAAGGTCTTACACATCAAAATTTATTCCTAATTTTTTTTGTTTGATGTAATTTTCAAATTTTTAGTTGCTGTCATCTACAAATAAAATACATTTCTTCATATTAATCTTGTACCTGGTGACCTTGCTAAATCCACTTATAAGTTCTAATATTTTTAGTATATTCCTTAAGGTTTTCAATAAATTTGACCCTGTTATCTTGAAGAAAGGGATATTTACTTCTTCCTTTCCAATAAATGTGCCTTTTTCTCCCTTACTTTATTGCACTAGCAAAGTTTTCCACGTCAGTCTTAAATAAAAATGGAGAGAGTAAATCTCCTTGTCTTGTTCCTGATATTAGGAAAGAAGCATTCAGTCCTTCATCCTGAGGCAGAATAGACTTATTGCATTCTTTGCCTGATTCTTCTCCCACCCCTCTATCTACAACGTTTCCAATATAATCTTCTAGTAAACTACACTCTTGACTTTGGACCTAACCATGTGACTTTTCTTGACGCATAGTTACTTAAATCCTGTTGGTCAAGGTGAGGTTGGAAAAAGTATTTATATATTTCCACTTCGCTCTCTTGCTCTCTCATATTTCAATAAAAAGATGTCTGAGCTGGCGGTCCTAGAAATGAAAGACATGGAAAAGAACCAAGTTGACCCAATAGTCCCAGCCACAACTATCATATATAGATCAATTCCATCATTCAATGACCTCCAGACATATGAGTAAGCCCAGCCCAAAACAGCCAAACCACCTATTCAAGTTCCATTTGAATGCAGGATTATGAGCAAGCCCATCTGAGATTACCTGAGCCATGCCAGAGAAGCAAAAGGTGACAAATACATTTATTGTTCTTTGCCACTGAAATTTTATAATTGTTTGTTATGCAGCTGTACTGTGCCACTAGTTAACTGATACAGTGGATTAGAATCAGCCTGTATAAATCCCGCTTTAATTTTTTAAATTTAATTTAAAAATTAAATTTAGATTTAATCTAAGAATACCAATAGTCATTTGATAGTCTTCCATATCCTCAAAGCATCAAACACATCCCTGTTCTTTCTGCAAATGTTTCAGAGAAAAGGGCATGAGCTATTGGCATCTCACTTTCAATGAATTTTTCATATTCAGAGGCTTCCTGCAATCATATTTATAGTGTCCCTGAAAGCATTTATACGTGTTAGGGCACAGAGGAGGGTGTGCATAGTTGGAGAGAACCAGGATTTGATAATATCAAGAAAATTGGGCCATTGTTAGATGCCAAGAGTGCTTGTCACCTGCCACATTTCTTTCTCCAGCTCCAAAAGCAGTCCCTCTTCCTTGCACTCCATCATAAGAGGAGTTTTGGCAATAGAAATGCAACATTCCTCTGTGATTTCAATTTCACAGTTGAATAAGGAACAAGCATGAGCAGAGAGTAGCCTAAGAAAGGCATGACAAGGATGGCAGATGGGGAAGCCTAGTCATTTATTCTGGATCCTTCCTCCTTCCCATAACCCTTTCACTTTGTACAAAAAAAGAAAGAAAAGAAAGAAAAGAAAAGAAAAAGAAAGTGGGCTTTAAGTCCTGATATGGTACCAGATAGAACCTTTAACTTCCCCAGATGACTAGATTCCAATCAGGCAGAAACATGCGGTTGGTGTCTTTCCATTAATCTCTGATTGTGTTTTTGCTTTAAGGTTTATTTAAAGAATAAACTTCTCCAGGTCTGTGCCACTGGAAGAGAAGGAAAGAGAGGACAGTGAAAGTGACATCTGTTGGTTAGCAGTAATTAAGCAGAGATATGTGAGTTTCAGTGCTCTAAATGGTCCCGTTAAAGTGTTGATGAGCAGTGAAATGTCTGATTAAATTTTAAGCACAGATAAATGGGCTCGCCTCAACATAGGATAAGGCTAATGGAGTAGTAGACTGAGCAAATTAAACGAACAACATGTCAGTGCTAGTGAAGGGATAAGCTGGCACAAATATGCCTCTTCTAGAGTCTAACATAGCTTCCTCTGCATGATCACAAAGAATAGATTTTCTGCAAGGACCCCCTGAGCTTCAGATGTCAGTGTAGTAGAAAATGCATCAATTTAGCCATTAAGGAATGAGAGTTTTAGTTCTGGCTCCAATGCCATCTAAATGACCTAAGATAAGTCATATCATTTCTTTGGGCCTCAGTTTTCTCATGTATAAAATAGGGGGTCAGTTCACAGATAGTCTTAAGGCTCTAAGAAGCTATGATTTAAATTTCATAAATGATTTAAGAACCAAAATTTTATTTTTATGCCAGAGCCAAAAACATTTGAAGTTGTATCCACAGAATGTGTACTTCAAAGCCTTAAATGTCATGAAAATTAAGTGGTGGGACAAGATGGAGACATACTTTTGGTGGCTTCAGGACCTTATCCCATTATTGAACCACAGCAGGTTTTCTCTCATCTGTTTTAAGTTTTGGGTTCCATGCACATTTTTTTTAACAGGCAAAGATTCCGATAATAAACAAATTAGAAGTCACTATATTACTGGTTTTCTGTTCACACATTTTAGGGGAATAGGCAAATCTGAAGAGGACATGAGGATCAGAATACAACAACAGAATAATGAATTATGGACTGAAAGAATCTTGGAGAGTAATCCATTCCCCCTATCACTGAGTCAAGAAGGCCAAAGGCAGAGGGTCTGGTAGCCTCTAATGACAAGACTTCAGAATTTTCAGAGGCACACGAGATGTCATTATGTACAAGAAATTCTGAAGATTCTTGATTTCACTCTTAGTGATCAGAAAAGCCCTGGCATGTTCAGTGGAGCAGTAAAAAACTTACAAAGGTCTAGAACTCAATGGGACCCTAAAGATCACCAAATCTGGGTCTTGTATTTGGGGTTTCTCTCGCTTTCTTATTATCTGCAATTATGATTTCATCCCTTCTGCATTCCCTTGATATTTTCTATCTCCTTTTATCCTCTCTTTCACATAAATACTTGGCCTTATACTTCATGAGAAAGTAGAAATTATTGACCACGAACTCCCACAGTTCTCACTACCAAATACACAAATGCATCAATACCTTCACCTTTCCTTTCGCTTTTAACTAAAGAAGTTCCCCAACCTCATATCAGAAGTTTTGGGTCCCCTTCTCCCTTGACTCTTCCAGAAATCTCAGTTCTTAAATTACTGTCTCTTTCTCATATCTTATCTCTCTCTCTCTACTGAATCATTCCCATCAGCAATAAACATTCTATTATTTCTTATTATTTAAAAAACTACCCATTGGGTCAGCCCACACTGCCACTTACTAGGTATTGATATTTCTGTTAATCTTCTTGAAAGAACTTGTGCACATGTGCATGTGGATGCACACGTGTACACACACACTCACACTTTAGCCACTACTTCAAATCTCTATGGTTGGATGGATGGAATGGATGGATGGATGGATGGACGGACAGACAGACAGACAGACAGATGACAGTCAGATGTATTTTGTGTTTCTCTCTTACATTATGGTATTCTCCTCACTTCTTTAAAGTCAGGCTTTGCTTTGGGAAGCATTCATATTGTTAAAGCAAAAAATCCAGGAGAAAGAAACCACTGTTTGTATCAATTCTCAAAGCTGACATTTTCAGAGTATATAAACATGTATTAGTTTTGAGAGAAAGAAATGGTCAAGAAAGAAAGTGAATTTTCAAATTCCAGAAACTAGAAAAAAAAAAAAAAAGCTTATAGTCCAGGAACCATGGACTAGAGAGATGGAGGATATTATGTGAGAAAATTTTTATCTCCTCACCTAATAGACAGTGGAAGACAAAAGCCAATCTAGCAGGTTCTGGATAGAATAGGGTGGGAATGCAGAATCAGGCAAAGCAGTAAAACATATGTGACTTAGCACATATGGCTCATTCTGGGTCAAAACCATGGGTAAATAAGGCTGTTCAAAATAACCATAAAGTTTGGGCACAGAGAAGATTAGAGCTTGTTTCTTCCTTCTCTGGCCACAGATTGGGAAAATTTCCATTTCCTTTAATGAAGTACTGTGTTAAAAAAGATGCTATCTAGATAGTCGCTAAGAAATAGCTGAGGGATATTTGTAAGGGAAATAATCAAAGATAATGCTTTTAGAGTCGCCTTCTTCATCCATGGGCATGGATGCTATCTAGAAATTCCTATGTACTCTCACTGAAAGAAACAAAAGATGGCTGAATCAATAGTCTGGGGCCTATCATGAAACTACCTGAGGAAGTCATGAAGTATCCAATAGTGGAAGGAGAAAGGCGATAACTGTATCCAAGTGGAAGATAGAAGGTGCTGCCAGTGTCTAAACTATCTGCTATGCCAGCCAGATATGGGGGTAAGAGGAGAGATATGAGCCCTGACAATGCCATGAAAAAAGACTTTTTGCTTCATTAGCAGCAGACCTCAACACCAGATGCCATCGGGAAGCCCAAAAACCAGATGGATTAAAGGACATCTCCATGAACTTTACCAAGGATCCCCAAGACAGCATAATAAGTTACACATGGATCTGCTAACTCTTTCCCACATTTGGTCATGAGAATACATGGCTGCATCTACACTAAACCAGAAACTTGTCTAAGAGAAGAGTAAATTAATGTTGGAGGGTTAATAATGCAACAGATAATCTCTATTGTTCTCTATTCTCATATACTCAACTGCTAACTTGATATCTTTATTTGTAATGTCCCAAAAGCATCTCAAAACTTATCATATCCAAATACAAATTCTTGATCATCCCCTCTTGCTCTGATCCTCCTTCAGATTTCATCTTTGTATTAAATGGCACTTTGTGAACCCATCCCATCACTTGGGAGACATTCTTGAAACTTCCTTTATTCTCATTCTTAGAAATCTCACAGGTGAATCTACTGCTCTTGTCTTCTACTGCACCTTTCTGATCCAAGCCAACATCATCTTTTGCCTGGGCTATTGTCCTCAACAGTGAACACAGGAACTTTTATTCTCTTTAAATATGAGATTTCTGGAGATGCAGAAATGGAAAATATGTTCATTGCTTCCCTCTTGTCAAGCCCATCTTAACTGAGAAATGAAAGATAAAGATGTGACTAAGCAATCACAAACTTCTACATGATGGAAATATGCTGGAAAAGTAAGCAGATCAGAAAGGACCAATTAGTCAGTGCCAGCAGAGAAGAATGCTGATGAGGAACCAATCAATTCAGCAATTTGTACTATAAACACCTCTGAAAAGCTCATGAGTTACAGATTGCAGCAGTGGCATGCTGGTAAGTGTTTAGCAACTGGCTATCCTGTTAAAATGAACAAACAAACAAACAAACAAAAGCACTGACTTGTGCCATTTGCTGATTTCCATGATGCAAATATTCTATGGTCAATTTCAAGTTACTAATGTAATGTCACTGAATGCACACTTGGGAAGAAATGTACAACAGGGCACCTGGCCGGATAAGTTGGAAGAGCATGTGACTCTTGATCTCCAAGTTGTGAGTTCAAGCCCCACTCTGGGCACAGAGATTACTTAAAAATAAATTAAGTTTAAAAAACAAATCTGTGAATCTGTGAATCTGTGAATACAGACAACACAATCCCTAAATGATATCCATGGAGTACAAAATGTATGGGTCATGTACTTTTTCCCAGGAAGATCCTCAGACATGTACTCCCACAAGATGAAAGAGGATCCTCAAAACAGTCATGCTATCTCTGGTTAGAAGTAGTGAGAAGTCCCAAGAAAAGAGCTGTGTGGACTAAGCCCAGAATAAAGCAGGAAGTGGGAGGACCCTAGTAAGCAGTGCTTGAATTAAAAATAAAAAGGAACATATATATATGTACATATACATATATATATGTACATACATATGTATATATGTACATACACACACGGAGTATTACTTGGCAATCAAAAAAAATGAATTCTTGCCATTTGCAAGTACATGGATGGAACTAGAGGGTATTATGCTAAGCAAAATTAGCCAGTCAGAGAAAGTCAGAGAAAAGTCAGAGAAAGTCAGTCAGAGAAAGACAAATATCATATGACTTCACTCATATGGGGACTTTAAGACACAGAACGGGTGAATACAAAGGAAGGGAAGCAAAGATGGTATGGAAACAGGGAAGAAGACAAAACATAAGAGACTCTTAAATATGGAAAAAAAATATGGAGAAAAATATGGACTTGTGGGAGGGAGGGTGGCCTAAATGGGTAAGGGGCATTAAGAAATCTACTCCTGAAATCATTGTTGCACTATATACTAACTAAGTTGGATGTAAATTTAAAAAATAAATTAAAGAATTTTTTTAACTGAAAAGGAACCAAAATATTCCAGTGCTTAATAGAAATTATACATTTTGGGTAAAAATTAGGCTTGGGATAAAAAAATTAGTGATACAGATAGAAAATTAAAAGAGTGCTGGGGTTCCTGGGTGGCTTAGTCGGTTAAGCGTCCGACTTTCGCTTAGGTCATGATCTCGCGGTTCGTGGGTTTGAGCCCCGCGTCGGGCTCTGTGCTGACTGCCAGCTCAGAGCCTGGAGCCTGTTTCAGTCTGTGACTCCCTCTCTCTCTGACCCTCCCCTGCTCACGCTGTCTCTCTCTCTCCTAGATATAAATAAAAATATTAAAAAAAAAAAAAGAAAGAAAATTAAAAGAGTGAATGATGAAGAACTTATTGCTACCAGGTAACATGAATAGCTATGCACAAAAAGTCATCAGTGGACAAGACTTACTTGGTAATAATTGTAGTATAAATAATGAGTAGTTATTTCTACCAGATGTGATATTACTGTATTAGGTAGAAAACACTGTGGAGGGTGGTGATGCTGGTATCATCTTCCATAGTTGAAACACAATATATAACATCTAAAATGAAACTAATGAAGAAGGAACAACTGAAGTAACTGGAGAGACGGCCCATCAAAGGATAAAAGAGAAGAACAAGAGGCTCCTATTTTTCTCTTACGGAAGCTTTGCTAACAGTGCAAACAGGGCTCTTAACCCAAGAGCATGGGATCTGGCATCAAATTGCTTGGATTTAATTTATCACTCTAACCCCGAACAGCTATATGAGCTGGGTGAGTTAGTTAAATCTCTCAGTCTCAGTTTCTCATCTTTATAATGGGAATAGAAAGACTACCTATTCCACAAAAGCAATTGTGAGAATTAAATGAGATGATATATATAAAAATGCCCAGAACAATATTTGGTACATAGTAAAGAATCAATAAATATTAACTTTTATGATTACTATTTGGCTTTTTTAATATTATGTAGCCAAATTACTCTTATAAATGTAAAGAAGTAAATTGGAAGAATATGGGTTGTAAGGCTTCAAATGAAGTAGGCTCTATGGAACAAAATGTAGTATGCTGGGTCTCATCTGAGGTAACAGTTTGGGTTTCTGAGGGGAGAACATGAGAAATACTATAAATATGCAGGATTTTGTTTCTTGGGAGGGAAACTGGAAACTCTGTTAAGTAAACCCAGAGATCTTTCCAGGAGAAAAGATTAAAACCCTTAACCATTGTTCCTAAGATTCAAAGTCATTAAAATTTATCTGAGTGTGTTGGCTTGACCATGATTGAGACCCAGAAACATAGAAAGGCAATCCATCTCCCAACATGATGAATCAGCTGGAAGGAAGAAGACGATGGCACTGTAAGCAGGTTGGTACTCGCAGGCAGAAGATAAAGATCATTCTGGCTTCATGAGAAGTCAGACACCAGAACCTGTCCTGAGGAAGCCATCCTACTTATCGACTTCTACTCTCTAGGAATGGTGACATTAGTTCGTATGATCAGTTCATATATGATTAAGTTTGGAATAGAGCACACTTGGCTGAGTGTGACAAGAAAAAGACTTTCTGTTGTGCCTTAAATTAATAAATTGCAGGTGGTGTTAGAATCAGATTCAGGTACTTTGCTTTAGACATGACAGGTGACAACATCAAATAGAGACTGGTCTTCGGAGGACTTTGTTGGGACTTCCACTGCTCTGTGCAGGCCTCTGCTGAGACCTCAGGTGTCTGGATTTGGCAAGAGAAATAAAGATGCAGGGCATTATTCTCAAGGTACCAGTTTCATGCAATAGTTTAAGAATTGTCTAGTCTCAAAATTATATCACAGATTAGGAAGCAATTATGATTCTTTGTACATGATTGAGACTTTGAAAGATTACTTCATTAGTAGAAATACAGAATCCATGGAAAGAATTAGACTTCATGTTAATTGAGTGTATGGGGTTTGAGTTTTGTGTCTGGGACACTACCCTGAGATAGTATTCTCACTGCAAACTTGAAGACAGAACATCCTATGCTCATATACTTATCCCTGTTATGAGAAAAATAAATCAGGTGGCTCTTGAATGTATTCTAGGCCCCACCCTACTTGTTATAATTAGAGAAGCTAGAGCTTTGGATTTATTTTTTTATCCATTTCTTTGCTGTTGTCGTTGTTGTCAGCTGGCGTGGTGCTGACTTTGAACTACTGCATCCCACCCTAGGGATCCCATTTCCCCACTTGCAAAGAGAAGATAATGACTGGTTACCCCTTCCTATTTCACAAGAACACTGAAAGGAATGAGTAATACATTACATCAAACAACATAAATAGCTACAATTTTCTAAGCGTTTATTAGAAATTTGGCACTGTGCTAAATATTTCATATATATTATTCCACTTCATTCATTCTTTACACAAATACTGTAAAAGAGATATTATTATCTCCAGGTCACAGCGAAGAGAATCAAGGCTCAGAGAGGTTGTATAATTTCCTCAGAGACCAACACTAGGATTCAAGCCTGTCCCTGTCTCAATCCAAAAACAATTATCCCAATCCCACCTTCCTGGAGTTCCCAGGAGATGGAAACCACATAAATCAACCATACCTACTTTTTATATTTCAATGTATTAAAACAGTTATTGTTCAGGACTCTCTGATTCTCCTGGATCCTACCCACAAGAAGAGTTTAGCCATAGGTATTACCTCTGTGAAATGTCAACATTTGACATTTAAACCTTTAAATCAATTAAAAATTTGTGAGATACTTAATCCCTGAAAGTTTGGAATTTTGATAAAAGAAAATAATTACCATTACCCTTATACAGTTACTTATATGGGTCTCTCTTCAAATGCATATGATTATATGGTCACCATATATATGTAATAATTTTACTAGGTAGTCTTACCATTTTTTAAATGGCTTTATAATATTGCTTTGGATTGTCATGCCAGAAGCTACTTAGCCAACTCCATATTTTATTTATTTCAAACTGTTTACTATTATAAATAATTCTGTAATAAACACGTAATTGCATATATCTTAACTATATTTTCAATTATATGTTTGGCATTCAACTCACTGTGATACAAAAGTGAATTTAAAATCTACAAAACGTTCATTATTTCACCAATATATAAAAACACTTTTTATTTTTTAATCAGTCAGCATTGTGTATTATTACCCATTATAATAAGGTCCTAATTATATTTTCATAGTATTAGATACTTTACTATGAACTATAGCATATATTCCATTTGACTATATGAATAGCCCTATTTCACCAATACTCAACAAACAAATATCCTAAGTCTTTTCCTAATCACAAATCATCATGAAAATCATATACAAAAGGGGAGGATATAAAAAGAAAAGCATGACTTTCAGGTCTGTCATCTAATTTCCTTTATCTACTTAGAACTTAATGAGCCACTAAGCACATGGGCTGGTATTCAAATCCATGGCTATAGCAAAACAGCCCTGGGAACTTTGAAGGATGTGCTAGGAATAAACCAATGTCTACATCCCATCTTTTACATCTATGCCTTCAACTATTTGGTCAGGGATCGTGGGCAAGTGTGCTGGAAACTGAGCTACCCCTACGTGGTGACAAGCAGTATCATGAGTAACAAATGAGCCTATTACTGCTTTACAGTAGAGAAGACAGGTTAATCCTCTGTCAAATCCTTGTGCATGGTGTCCTCTTCCTTGTTCCAATTACGTAGGAAGTGATGGCACGTTCTCATCCACAGCACTTCAACACCTGCTGACATGTATTTAGGACATGTTTGGGTCTGTGAGTCTTAAGCACACTGTGTTCAGAAAATACAAGTAACAAAGGCACAAAAGAGACTGAAAACCAATACTTTTTAGACTCAGACAACATTCATTTAAAAACCAGAGGAAGAGGAGCGTGTGGGTGGTTCAGTCAGCTCAGTATCTGACTCTTGGTTTCAGCTCAGGTCATGATCCCAGGATCGTGGGAATAAGCCCCATGTAGAGCTCCAAACTCAGTGAGGACCTTGCTGAAGATTCTCTCTCCCTCTTTCCCTCTGCCCTTCTCCCCCATCTCTAAAATTAAAAAAATAAAAATAAAAATAAAAACCACAGGAAGAACTAAGCCAAGCAAAGAGAGAGTCTTATTCAAACAAAATATGTATAAATCAAGAAATAAAATAATTACTGGAATAGAACTGGTCATAGAACATGGAATATCACCAATAACCAACATCTTGACTTTACATCTGAGGAAGCTGATTCCCTAGAAATCACGGTGACTTGCCTAAGCTAGTGTGTGGCACAATCCCTATGGAAGATATGCCCTGAAACATCATTTGCCTTTCTTTCATCATTAGCAGTTCAGATTCTCTCACTTTAAATAGCTTTTTATTCATTCAACAAATAACTTTTGGGTGTCTTCCATAAAATTACTACACTAGTCTCTAGGGATTCAGCCAAGGTTGAAATGTAATGATGCTGGGAATGTAAAATCAAAAGTCATAGTTTGGCAAGGAGATAGGCTTATAGACTGGTAATTAAAATGCAGTGTGATGAGGAGACTCAAAACAAATGGAATCCAAAGAAATGTGCTCCAAAGTCTGCCTGTGGAACTCAGGAAATTACTCAAAAGAGGTGGCCCTTGAACTGGCCTGAAGGATGAATAGGAGCTAATAAGGAATGAAATAGGGAACAGCATAGGAGGCAGCAGGAATATTATATAAATGGGATAGAATATTTGAAAAGCAATATATAATTTAACCCATTTCTTGACCTCTAATGACACAAGACCTAATTGATATCTCCATATTTTTGGTTTGCATCACACCTTGCTAGTGTTTTCTTTCTTGCTGGTGTTCCTAAGGTCCTCAGCCTTCTGTCTTTTCTCTACACACTCTGCCTTGGCTTTCATTGCCTTGATTACTTGTTCCAGGTCTTTCTCCTGAGCTCCAAATCAATAAGTACAAGTGTATAATGGAAGGATTCAATTAAATGTAACATAAACATGTCAAACACAAAATGTCTGAAAATATTTCCAACATTTTCTTTACAAAAATTCTATTCCCACTCCTTTGATATTTCAGTAAATTGCACCGACACCAAAAGAGTTACCCAAGAAAGAAACGTCAGTATCACTTCTATTTTCCTGCCTTCACTCCTCACACTCAACCTATCACCAAATCAGTCAAAATTCTTCCTGACATCTATTCCACTACCCTGACCCAAGCCAGTAATAGAACTCATATGTACTAGAGCAGAAAATTTAGCCTTCATGTCTCTAGTTGTATCACCACCTAAAACTATATCTACACACTACCTTAATTTCTGAGAAGCAGAATTAATCATGTCACCCATCCTCAAATACTTAAAACTCTTTGGTAGACCTCCAAATACCCAGTTCCAATCTGGCCTCTATGTCCCCCACCTCATCTCTTTATCTACTGTGATCCAGTATTATTCTAACCTGCTAATTCTACTTCATCATGCCATATCATAACACGTTAGTCTCCTCCTATCAGGAACATACTGCCTTTCTTCTACTTTTCAAATTTAACACATTCTTTTTAAAAAATGTTTGTTTATTTTGAGAGAGAGAGAATATGTGTGTGAGTAGAGGAGGGGCAGAGGAAGAGGGAGACAGAGAACCTCAAGCAGTTCCCTACTGTCAGCACAGAGCCCAGTGCGGAACTCAATCCCATGAACCAGGAAATTGTGACCTGACACAAAACCAAGAATTGGACACTTAACCAAATGCGCTACCCAGTCATACCAACACATTCTTTAACTTTAGGTTTCAGATTAAGTGTAATTTTCCCAAGAATCCTTTTTGGACCTTATCCTGACTTTCTTTCCCAAATTATATTATTCATCATATTTGGTTGCTGTGATGTTTCAGATGTCTACAGACTGATTTCTGCCCCATTCCCAGACAATCGGTGGCTTGTTGCTTCCTGTTTCTACGGATTAATTTGAATTTTCTAGAATTTTATACAGATGGAATCAAATATTAGTTACTCTTTTTAGTCTGGCTTCTTCCAATCAGCTTGATTTTGTTTTTGAGATTTTTCTATGCAGTTTTCTAGTTTCCACAGATCCATACCAGGAAAATGGATGAAGAGAAACACAAACTTTCAGATGTTTCAATATTGGACAAATCAAAAATTACATTTCAGATTTTTTTATTACTATATTTAACAAATGAATGCAGAATTTTGGCAGAGAAGTGAAAATTACTTTAAAAAATTAAATGAGTTCACATTAGTAAAAAAAAATACTATAATGAAAGTTAGGAGCTCAGAATGTAATTAAAATTAGCGGCTTGGCACAGTTGAAGTGTGGATTAATTATATATATATGTGTGTGTGTGTTGTGTGTGTGTGTATATATATTTAAGTCCAAAGAAAATGCCCAGATTGAAACAGAGAGAAAAAAGAGCATAAAATGGAAACAGAGGCATTCAGATACACCAAAAAAAAAAAAAAAAAAAAAAATTAACATACACATAATTGGTGTTTGATAAGCAGTGGACTGTAAGAGAGGGCAAGAAATGATTTTTGAAGAGATCGTGGTCAAGAATTTTGTAAGGGGTACGTGGATGGCTAAGTCAGTTAAGCCTCCGACTTCGGCTCAGGTCATGATATCACCATTCGTCGGTTCAAGCCCCACGTCGGGCTCTGTGCTGACAGGTAGCTCAGAGCCTGGAGCCTGTTTCACATTCTGTGTCTCCCTCTCTCTCTGACCCTCCCCTGTTCATGCTCTCTCTCTCTCAGAAATAAAACATTAAAAAAAATTTTTGTAAAATCCATTAAAAATATCAACTCACAGCTTAAAAATCTTAACAAACCATTATGAAACAAAAGCAGGATAAATATAAATAAAACCACACTTGGATATATCCTAATTGCTGAAAAGTAAAAACAAAAAAAGAAATTTTTTTAAATGTTTTTATTTATTTCTAGGAGAGAGAGAGAGACAGCGTGAGCAGGGAGGGTCAGAGAGAGAGGGAGTCACAGACTCTGAAACAGGCTCCAGGCTCTGGGCTGGCAGTCAGCACAGAGCCCGACGCGGGGCTCGAACCCACGAACCGTGAGATCATGACCTAAGCGAAAGTCGGACGCTTAACTGACTAAGCCACCTGGATGCCCCCAAAAAAGAAAATCTTAAAGGCAATCAAAGATTGGGGTGCCTGGGTGGCTTAGTCAGTTAACTGTCCAATTCTAGATTTCAGCTCTGTTCATGATCTCACAGTTAGTGAGTTCGAGCCCGGAATTGGGCTCCACACTGACAGTGTGAAGCCTACTTGGGATTCTCTCTCTCTCCCTCTTTGCACCTCCCACCCCCAGTAAATAAATAAACTTTTAAGAAAGCAATCAGAGATAAAAATACATTACCTGTATATACAGAAGCAACAATAAGAATTGCAGATGACTTCTAGACAGAAGTGGTAAGATTAGAAAGACAATGGAGAGGGAGGCAAGATGGCAGAGAAGTGGGAGCTCCATACATTTCACTCGCCCCCGTCTCTCAAAGGGAGAAGGCCTGAAGCCATAGGGACGCTTCAGAATCCAGGAGTTTGGAAGGGAAAGGAGACAGAGTCCTCTGAGAAAATCTTATAGCGTGAGTGTGAACTGGGGAAGATAAAATTGCGCCAGGACCGAGACACGGAGGAACAGGCAATCTCCCTTTGCTGGGAGCTGTGGTGAGTCCAGGGGAAAAAAGAAAGAGTGGCTGAAACTGCTCAAGACACTGTCCCTGTCGCTGGAGAAGAGAAAAAGCTCCACTTGGGACACAGAGGGACCTGGTTTCCCGCTGTCCAGCTGACCCTAGGCTGGACGCACTCCTCCCAGGCGATCCGGGTGAAACTGCTCCCCGCTCACCAGCTCCACCTGGAAGGGATGCATCGGCTGTGCCTTTGTGCTTCTGGCTCCCCTGGATCCCTAGAGGGGAGGCGAGAGGCTTGAAACCTCTCTGAGAGACTCGCCTGCGAGTTTATATTTCGGGCAATTTCAATGGGGCACCTGAACTGAGATCTGGAAACGAGGCCTGGCTTCAGATCTAGAGCATAGCCCACCTTGGCTATGCCCCCAGCACAGGGAGATCACACCCAAAAGAGAGAGTTGCAACGCTTGGTTCAAGAATGGACTGGGGCGCCGCCACTTTTCTCCCCACAACCACCAAGGCAGGACCCCCTGCAGGTCACACTGGACCAAACCACATTCATCCCCGCTAAAGAGCTGCCTTTTTTTTTTTTTTTTTTACCAGAGCCAGGGCAAGACCAAGGAGGATGCACTGCCCCGAATAATTCTGGTCACTGGCTTCCTTTAATAGTCACATTTAATCAATTCTCTAGATGGAAATTGTACACTTCCACCACTACCTTTTTACCTCTTTCTCTCTGGAGTAATCAGACTATATAGTTTCTCTGAGTAGCACCATCATCATTTCTTCCACATCCTCTTCAACCATATTCCCCTCTTTCTCTCAGGCTGAGAAGGACAGCTACCATATGTTTGCACATATAGGGGAATTAGGAGGAACTTAATGGAGGACCATGGGGGAGAAGAAGGGGGAGAGGGAGGGAGGCAAACCATGAGAGACTCTTGAATGCTGAGAACAAGCTGAGGACTGATGGGGGTGGGGGGGAGGGGAAGGGGGGTGATGGGCATGGAGGAGGGCACTTGTGGGGATGAGCACTAGGTGTTATATGGAAACCAACTTGAAAATAAACTATTAAAAAAAAAAAAGAAATACAATGAATGACATTATTAAAACACTGAAAGCATCGGGGTGCCTGGGTGGCTTAGTCGGTTAAGCGTCCGACTTTCGCTTAGGTCATGATCTCGCAGTTCGTGGGTTCGAGCCCCGTGTCGGGCCCTGTGCTGACTGCCAGCTCAGAGCCTGGAGCCTGTTTCAGTCTGTGACTCCCCCTCTCTCTGACCCTCCCCTGCTCGCGCTGTCTCTCTCTCTCTCTCTCTCTCTCTCTCTCCTAGAAATAAATAAAACATTAAAAAAAATTAAAAAAAAAACACTGAAAGCATCAACTTACAATTCTACACCCACTGAAAATATCCTTCAAAAATAAGAACAAAATCAAAACACTTCCAGAAAAGCAAAGATTGAGTGATTTAGTCACCAGCAGTTCCTCACTAACAGCACTACTAAAAATACAGTAATTTTTCTGAAAGAAGAAAAATTACCTAAGTTGTAAACAAGGGAATATAATAAGAAATTAGAGTAACTTTAAGCATTAATGTGTAGTTAAACATATGTGATCTTACAATATATGAAAATTGTAATAGCAATGTCACGTGGAATTTACAACATACACAGAATTAAAATGTAGAATGACAACAGCACATAAAACAGAACAGAGCAAATATATTTAAAGGTTTGCAAGATCTAGCCAGAAGAAATAATAAAAATGCTAATTTTAAATTCTAACAAATCAAAGATGCATGTTGTAATGTTTCTAAGACAAACATTAAAAGAAATACAAAATAATGTATTATTATTAACAAACCAATAGAGGAGAATATTTAAAACAAAATAATCTATAAATTTAACAGGAGAAAAGGTGGAGGAAAGGGATCATAAAAAAGAACTGGATAATTACTAGACAATGGTAAAATGATATTTATAAAGAGAAATGTATCAATAATTATATGGCATGCAAGTGAACTAATGTTCCTGTTAAAATATTGATTCAAAACACCATTTGATTATGAAGTGAAGCAGAAGTCCCTTTGTAGATATGAGAAATAAGGAACAAGTATTTCCCATATCAATCATCTTGCCCTAGAAAACTGAGAATAAAATGAAAACGCTGATGACCAAAGTCAACCATGTATTTGTCTACTGTAGAGTACAACTATTGAATAATGTATTGCAGCCTTTGGGGCTACACAAACCAGGACTAGACTCTTGACTCTTCCTATTACCAGCTGTGAGACCTTGAGCAAATCTGTCACAATATCTTACAAAAATAGCTTAATGGATTTAACAAGAGTTAGAGTCTGTTTAGAATAGTCTGATATATCATAGGCCCACATAAAATCACATGAGGTTAGTTCAAACGGGGTAGTCATTATTTCCATGGCAACTGACGTAAAAGCAGAAAGAAATGTCAGTGTGACTGAAGACTGGAGAAAAATAGATGAGATAGATGAGAGAAGAGAGAGAAAGAGGGAGAGACTGTCAAGGTTAGAGAAAATAAGGAATGCTTTCAAATATTAGCTCAATGTTAAAGAAATATAGATTGCAGGCAATAATCTGTGATGGAGTTACTTCTCACATAGACAACCCTGTGTTACAACACTCCCTGATGAGTAACAGGAAGAAGTGATTTAAGATTGTTACTTTTACTATTTTACAAGCCCTTGGGTATATACTCGGTGCCAGGCACTAGGCTAAACATATAGTCAATATAAGAGATATGTCTCTAGTTTTCAAGCTTCCAAATCAGAAGACATGATTAGCGCACAGGAGAGAAGCAGAAATCATATCATTTTATGACACAGCTGCAGACAGCGAAAATAATACAAGGGACTTAGAAGAGTATCACATTATGCATAAGTTCTACTCCTCAGAAAGTCTTGCAATTGTACAACATAACCTATTAACTGTGTGTACTTTTAAATCATGGAAAAATCACAGAAAGCTCAACTGTAGATATATATCTAAGTTACATTCACCAAATTATCTCTTATCAGTAATAGAGCTGAGATTTTATTCCCTAAAACTGAATCAATTACTCTAAGGAGAGAATAAACACAGAGAAGTTCAGGGGAAATGCTGAGAATAGACTATACTAAAACTAATAAAATACATCTACCATTTATCAAACACTTATTATATGTCAGAACACTGCTAAGAATTTTACACACACACCTACATACACACATATACACATACAAACACACACATGAAAATTCTTCCAGGAAAGTTATTACTAATCACTAACCCTGTTTTTCAGAACACAAAACTGATACTCAGAAATGTACTCAAAGATGGAATCTCTCTCAAGGGCACACAGCTTTCTAGGTAATTCTATAATACAAGGGTATTATGAAGTTTACTGTTTTCTCAGAAGCTGGTTGATGCTGCCAGATCTGGAAGGTCATGTGTCACAATAATTAACTGCAGAGTCTGATATATATGTCCCATGGTTTGTGATTTTGGGGGGCAAGTCATCTCAGGGGAAACCTGTAAGTAAATGAGGTAAACAAGAATAGAGGAGAAGAAGAAACTACAGAAAGACATGGCTTCGGGTAAAATCTGGCCTTAACCTGATCTTGTAGAGAGATCTGAAGCATGAAAGTCCCTTAGAGTTGTCTCACTTTGAGGGAAGGGGGCCAGGCTATTGCACCACTATATCAGTAAGTCCATGGACACAGTAAATTCTCTCCTCTGGGATAGAATACAATGAGTACTAGAACTTGAACGAGGCAATCAAGGGACACAGCATGCAAAATTTAAGGAGGCACTTGATCTCTGAAGCTGCTTCTGAATTTATACAACCTCTAAAATGAGAATCTCCTTTAATTTTTGTAGCTAGGTAGCCTTCTGTGTCACTGTAATCCAGGCCCTCGGTACAATTCCCTAGGTATTTACAGACAAGGCAATTCCTGTCATCTCATCTAAGAGAAGTTCTCAAAAGAAGGATATCTGTGTGATCAATTAGCAGCCAGTATTTCAACCACTGGGAGATGGACATACCAGCTCAGCAAGGGGGATCTAGGTAGGGCACCGAGAGTATCTACTACACTCTACTTCTCTTACTGTTCACAGACACTTTTACCTTACATTAAGTTTATTCCATCCAGATACAGACTCTAGGATTCTGGTTGGTCATGATTTCTGGATAAATTCATAAGCAGAAGTTGGTCTTGTGGTGCTTAAGTAATAGCCATCATCTTTGACCACAAAGAGAACCCTTTCACCTCTGCTGGTGGCTTGCCTGGATGGAAGACCCAGACCTTCATTCCTGAGGGATCTGAGCACTCATTTATCGTGCAGATATATCTGACCACAGTTGCTATACTTCTCATTTATAGTTAAAACTTGGCAAGGTAGTGCCAACAATATGTTCCCCGCTCCCATGATATGCTTTCCTGTCCCCATGATATGGTGGCAGCCTTATTTCCTCATGGTGATCATGGTCAATTTCCTCTTCCAGTTTGGTAACTCCATCCATTCCTACTGAGGAAATGGCATGAGAACCCAAAGTGATCAGACAATAGCCATAACTTTTTTTTTTTAATTTTTAATGTTTATTTATTTTTGAGAGAGAGAGACACAAAGGGTGAGTGGGGGAGGGTCAGAGAGAGAAGGAGACACAGAATCCAAAGCAGGCTCCAGGATCTGAGCTGTCATCACAGAGCCTGACGTGGGGCATGGCCTCAAACTGTGAGATCATGACCTGAGTTGAAGTTGGCTGCTTAATCGACTAAGCCACCCAGGTGCCCCAACAATAGCCATAACTTTAATTTACTGAGACCCTCAACAGGCCTCAGGTTGGAAGCATCTCCCTACCAAGAATTAGTACTGTGTAACTAAGGTTATACAACTTTAGGGTCTATAGTTATTAGGATGGGAAAAACAAATTTTTGAAGCAGGTCATTGGGAGTGATAGAATGGCTGTCAGTTTAAGGGGGTTTATTACATGTTGAAGGATAGTGCCTCATTCTCACAGGCACTCTCTCCAAGCTGTACCACAGATGTATCGTTAGGGGACCATTCTACTGATCTGTGTAATAGTTTCTGGATGATGTGCCAACATAGGTCCAATGGGTCTCGGTCCATGGTGATATTCACAGTGATCTCCTTTCACTGTATAAAGTGGGTCTCTTAGTTCAAGGAGAGCTGTAGAGAATCTCATGTGCAAGTGCTCTCAGGCAGTGATGCTGACTTAGTACTGTATCCAGAAAAGGCAAATCATCACTTGAATACATGTCAGTTCAAACCTGGGTGAATTTTTACCTTTTCTAGAATGGTATGGAGTTTAGTGTAATCAAATTTGCAGTAGTGGATAACTGGTATTTTCCAAGGAAGATATAGTATGAAAGACTCAGTGTCAGTCTCTGTTATTGGAAATTTGATATTCAGCAATGTCCTTAACTATGTCAGCTTTGGTAAGAAGAAGCTCAGGTATTCACCTATGCAAAGGCTCCACCTCTTTCATCATGGCTTTTTCTTTCACTAGTCCACTGTGCAATCAAGGGGGTGATTGAGAACAGAAACCACCTAACATCTACTGGTAAGTCATCCTGTATACTCAGTTTTCTTTTAAAAAAATCCTTCAGCATAGATACTCTATGGGAAATACAAAGACCCCTATAATTTATATCTATTCCCTAAGTCCAACCACATGCCTTTCTCTCAGACCTCCTTGGCACAGATCTTCCAATCTTCTCTTCTCAGGTTCCTAACCAACCAGGAAAGCAATGCATTACAGCACCTCAGTTTGTGAAATTCAGGCCACTTCTTTGTCCATACAGAGTATATGACCAAACTAACTAAAGCTCTTCCACCCTTCCCACTGGGAAGGTTTCCACTCACTATTTTAGAGGGCCACTCACAAGTAGGGCTATCCTGCAGCCACATTCTATTTTGGGTTTGCACTAATATATAAGGGCCAACTCATGCATAAATCAAGCAGTTTGTTTCCTTCAAGATTAGCTTATTATAAGGAACTTCTCCTGAGGCCACAAGTAATGAATGCAGGTCAGGGGTCATTAGTGCAACAGTTGCAAATGACATTAGAGTCAGAGCCACCTTCATGGAACATATTTGTGATTTCTGAAACCAATTCTAGAAGTACTATCTCATCTTGCAATGGATTGCTGCTGGGTCTACTAAACCTTCTACTTGGGTCTAACAGCATGCAATCTGTAATGAACACTGCTGGCTTCACACTCACTGAGTACCCCGTGGTCACATAACTGGTGTCTACCAGGGCCCAGAAACTTCTAGCAGCTACTTTTCAAATAGTATAGTTATTTTTTGCAGATGGTATGGCCCTGCTCCAGAACCTTAGAGTACTGTGCTGAAACTTTCCTACTGGGGCTTGGCAGACATACCACAAAGCATCTTTGCTCAGCACAAATACCTCTGGTTACATGAGATTCTCTAAGCATTATGGCCCATGTGGCAAAGCAACAGCCTAGACCTGCTATAAAGGACTTTCTTACTCTGAGTCTCATTCAAAATAATTAGCCCTCAACATCACCCAATAAATGGGTGAAAGCAGTAGTCACAACTGTAGAACACAATCCTTCTAAAACCCAAAGAACCCTGGTCATCCACTCAGACTGACCTCTTTAAAAGTTGTCAAGGAGACCATCTGAATTTCCACACATTGCTTCTAATTTGTGATTAACACATAAGAATTTGTAATTTTCATTCTTCAATGTATTAATGGTGATTTGTACCAGCACTCAATTTCTCAAGCCCTATAATTGTTAATCCAGTGAAATTCCAGTGAGACTGCAAAAGATAATGTATTCTCTTCTACCTGTATCCCATCCCAGTTCCTCACAGGTGAATACCTAAGCAATTTTATTTCTTCAGCACTATTCCAGAGATCATCAATAATCCATGTATCACCACCATGATGGGGTCCTCACTGCCATTCAGTCAGCTGATCCAACTCCAGAATCCCATTCTTTAAAGTTAGCTTTCTAGGATCACTCCTGGTCTTATGTCAGATTCCCCAAGAGCAGAGTCTGAGATGGAGTTTTTGTGCAAGTGATTGAGAGAATATTCTCAAAAGTAAACTGTAATAATTATAGAGAAGGAGGAGAGAGCAGGGTAAGAAGTTAGGCAAAGACGTGATTTTGCTGAAATCTAGGTACTAGACTGATCTCTTAATGAGCTCTAGAACATATATACACTTACAAAGTTGTCCCTTTTTGACACTCTTGCACCCCATACATGTCAGGCATTGGCTGTAGACCACCCCAGGAGGATGGGTATAACCTCCCAAACATTTTTATGTAAAGAGGCTCATGTCAGTTAAGAAAAGTTCTTTGGAGGTGGATTTAGATATCAGCCTCTACCAGCCAACACTTTGAGCAACGGGAAGGTAAGTGCACCAGCCTAGTAAAGAGTATCTGGATGAGCCACCAAGAGTCTACTTTGGGAAACAGGAGTTCCAAGACACTTATCACTGTACTCAACCCTTGAGTTAAGTAATCAACTACCCTGTTGGCTACCTGCCATTCCCCATAATTTTCCTTCAGGTTGTTAATTAAGATTTTTTGCTATGTAGAATCCAGAATAATTCCAGCATCTTTTTCCTTGCCATCCTCCCCCACATCAATGAGAAATCAACAAACTATTTTTGGGACCGACGTCACCAAAATGAAGGAGTAGGAGACCCCAGTTTCCACAAAAATCAACCATTTGACAGCTATCCATGAACAAACCACCTCTGAGAGAGCTCAGGAGTTCATTTAAGAAACTTTAGCAACATGGTGGAACAAAAAAACAAAACAAGAAAAGGAAAAACCTGAGCGGGGGGGAAGAGGAAGGAAAAACAGCTTCATTTTGTCTGCTTTGTCCCCTTCCCCAAGTCAGCACTGCTCAGTGCCAAAAGGGTATTCCCCAGCTAAAAAGAGTTTCCCTCATGGAGAAAGAGAGAGACGGCTGGGTGACAAACTTCTTTAGCTTCTTGGGGCTCTGTGCAAGTACCTATCTTGATGTCACTTCACCCAGAGGGCAGCAAGCTAAGAAGTACAGAGATGGCTAAGAATAAGGAAGAAGAGAAAGAGGAACCAATATCAGCCACATAGTAGGAGCAATTGCAGTTCTCAGTGACTTTCCAAGAAAAAAAAAGAGAGAGAATTCAAATAAATAAAATTAGAAATGAAAAAGGAGACATTGTAACTAATACCAAGAAATAAAAAGGTGATAAAGGACTGCTACAAACAATTATACCCAAAAGAAATTGAACAACCTAGAAGAACTAGATAAATTCCTAGAAATATAAAATCTACCAAGACCGAATCAGGAATAAATAGAAAATATGAAGATGTCAATAATAAATAAGGAGATTGAGTGGTGGTTGGGTGGCTCAGTCAGTTAAGCATCTGACTTCAGTTTAGGTCAGATCTCATGGTTCCTGAGTTCGAACACCACATCAGGCTCTGTGCTGACAGCTCAGAGCCTGGAGCCTGCTTTGGATTCTGTGTCTCCCTCACTCTCTGCCTCTCCCCAGCTCACATGGTCTCTGTCTCTCTCAAAAATAAATAAGCATTTAAAAATAATAAAACAAACAAATAAATAAATGAGATTGAGTCAGCAATCAAAGCCTCCCAACAAAGAAAAGCCCAGGACCAAGTGGCTTCACTGGTGAATTATATCAAACATTTAAAGAAGAATTAATGCTAATCAGCCTTTACAAATTCTTCCAAAAAATTTAAGAGGAGGAGAAAATACTCCTAAACTTATTATAAAGTCACCATTATTCTGATGACAAAGCCAGATAAGGATGCTACAACCACAAGCCAATATCCCTGATGAATAGGCATGCAAAAATCCTCTACGAGATATTAACAAACTGAATTCAACAGCACCTTAAAGAGATCATTCACCAGGGCGCCTGGGTGGCTCAGTCGGTTAAGCGTCCGACTTCGGCTCAGGTCATGACCTCATGGATCGTGGGTCCGAGCTCCATACCGGGCTCTGTGCTGACAGCTAGCTCAGAGCCTGGAGTCTGCTTCACATTCTGTATCTCCCACTCTCTCTGACCCTCCCTTGCTCACACTGCTTCTCTCTCTCTCTCTCTCTCAGAAATAAATAAAACATTAAAAAAAATAAATGAAGGGATCATTCACCATGATCAACTGGGAGTTTGCCAAAGCAATCTTTTGAAAAAAGCTGGAGGCATCACACTTCTTGATTTCAAACTACATTATAAAACCATAGATGTGACAACACTATGGTACTGGCATAAAACCAGAAATATAGACTAGTACAGAATTGAGAGCCTAGGAATAAATCCATGCATATATGGTCAACTAAGGAGCCAAGAACACTCAATTGGGAATGGATTGTCCCTTCAATAAAAGGTGCTGGGAAAACTGGATATTTACATAAAAAAGAAATAAATGGAACGCCTATCTTGTGCCACTCCCTAAAATTAAATTAATGGACTAACGTATAAACCTGAGACCCCAGACTTTAAAACTCCTAGAAGAAAACACAGGCAAAAAGCTCCTTGACATTAGTCTTGACAATGATACTTTGGATATGACACCAAAAGCAAAAGTAAGCAAGTGGGACTGTATCAAATTAAAAACCTATGCACTGCAAAAACAAACCAACAAACAAAAAACAGTCAATAAAATGAAGCGGCAACCTATGGAATGAGAGAAAATATCTGCAAACATAGCCAATATCTGATGAAAGGTTAATAACCAAAACATATGAGGAACTCATACAACCTTCAACAGCAAACACAAACAAAAAAACAAGAAACAAAAACATAATCTAATTTACAAAATAGGCAGATCATCTGAATAGGCATTTTTCCAAGGAAGTGATACAGATGACCAATAAGTACATGAAAAGGAGTTCAACATCATTAATCATCAGGGAAATCCAAAGCAAAACTGCAATGACGTATCATCTCACACCTTTTAGAATGGCTAATATCAAAAACACAAGAGATAACAAAGGCTAGTGAGGATTTGAAGAAAAGTAAATCCTTGTGCAATGATAGTGGGAATGTTAACTGGCACACTCCACAACAGTATGGAGTTTCCTCAAAAAATTAAAAATAGAGCTACCATATGATCCAGCAATACTACTTCTAGGTATATATCCAAAAAAAATAAAATCAATATCTCAACAAAATAGCTGCCCTTCATGTTCCCTGCATCATTACTGAGAATATACATGGCATGGAAGCAAATTAAGTGTCCACTGATGGCTGAATGGATAAAGAAAATGTAGTACATATACACAGTGGAGAATTATTTAGCCATAGGGAAGTAGGAAATCCTGCCATGTGTGACAGCATGGATGGACCTCGCTATATAGGTCACTATGCTACATGATCTTACTTACTCATTCTTAAGATTTTACCCTTTGACCAACTTCTCATTTCACCCACTTTCCAGCCCCCGAAAACCACTATTGTAGTCTCTGTTTCTATGAGTTGAACTTTTTTCAGATTTCATGTATGAGTTCTGGGAATTTCATGTAGAGTATGGTGACTATAGTTAACAAAACTATATTGTATACCTCAAAGGTGCCATGAAAGGAGATCTTAAATGTGCTCATATAACAACAAGAAAGTAAATATGTGAAGGATGTATTAACTAATCTTATGGTTATAAACATGCCACAGTGTATATGTATATCAAATCATCACATTGTATACTTCAAATTTATGCAATGTTATACGTCAATTATATCCCAATAAAGCTGGAAGAAAAAATAGTATCCTATTCTCAATGAGAGAGAGAGATGTCCCTAGAATTTAAAACTATATGCAAAAAGTTCTGAATTCAGGGTGAATGAATGAATCGGGGTTACTGAAACAGGACCAGCTACATACCATGTAGAGTCTAATGCAAACTGAAAAATGGGGGCCTTCTGTTCAAATATTGTTAAGAATTACAAGATATCAATATCGGAGTATTAAACCAAGCACAGGACCCCTGGTGCCAGGCCCTGTAATACCAGCCCTTCACAGAGGTCAGAACTCTGTTGATTGAGCTCTGGCCTCTATTTCCACTCTCTGCTATACTAGCAAAAGTTACACAGATAGAATGAAATAAACATGTTCCAACCTCACCTTAATTGCAACTGATCAGACAAAACCTTAGTGAGACAGATAATGATCCTCCCCAACTCTCCTCTGCAGAAAGAGGGAGTTTTATGTGGTTACCTGCTAGGCCTTATTTAGCTGACAGGCAGTGGTGTCAAGAGGCAAATTCTTTGCAGACCTTGCTACTGTTTAAATCAACTTCCTATCTTCCTATCAACTTCAGGCAGCTTGTAACTAGAGCAACTTGAAGTCTGTCCTGTGAGAGAAAAAAAAAGTGGGGGCAGGGGGAGAAAGAAAAAGAAATGAAAGTGAGTTGAGAGAGAGAGAAAGAAGGAAGAAGAAGAAGGAGGAAGAGGAGGCAGACAGCTATCTGCCTCACCAAAACACCAGATGAGGTCCCTAAAAGATTCATGTCCTAAGTACACGAAAGGAAATTTTTTAACTTGCCTCAGCTGGATGTCAAAACATAAAAAGATTCTAGATCCTTCCAACTTGACAGCTGCCCATAGGTCATGTGATATCAGTTAAGGATGATTCAGTTTGTTCTCTCTGGATAACAGCAAGAAAAATGTGACAAATACTGTGAAACTATGCTTTTCATTTGTACCTAGATCTGACCAGTTTTTAAAAAAATGTTGTCTGGTATATATTGCCACAGGAAAAAAAAAAAAAACAAAACAGGCCACCAGATTTTGTACTTTTAACTAAATGAGATCATTCAGTTTCTCTAGTAAATAAGGTTAATCTTTTGAGCATAATGATCATGCACACATTATCTTGCAGAGTTCCCAGAAGTTTTATATAGTCTACAGAAAACCCTGAGTCCCCAAACATCCTCCAAGGACAAGGGCTACAGACAGACAGACAGAATTCCCCCCAAGTGTAACCTCCCTAAGTCTTTTCATTACCAAAATAGACCTAATACTGGTACAATGTGAGTGAACCTTGAGGAAACATCCTATGCTAAGTGAAATAAATCAGTCACAGAAAGACAAGTGCTATAAGATTCCACTTCTATGAGGTGCATAAAATAGTCAAATTCATAGAATTAAAGAGTGGAATGGTGGTTGCCAGTGGCTTGGAGGAGTGGCTGGGGAAGTCATTAATCAGGGGGCATAAAGTTTCAGTTAGGCAAAATGAATAAACTCTGAAGAGTTTTTGTAAAACCTGGTACTTATAAGTCAACAATAATATACTGTATACCTAGAAATTCGTTAAGAGAGTAGATCTCATGTGCTCTTAGTACAATAAAATGATGATGATGATGTTGATGATGATGATGATGATGATGATGATATCTACTTTACAGGGTCATTGTAAGTACTGAATAAGATAACCTAAGAAAAGTATCTAAAATACACCCAAAGGGCCTCCCTCATCTTTATCTCTAACCTCATGTGTGCACGGCTACACCTCCCTTCAGGACACATTTCCCCACTGCGCACAGTGTTGGCAGCAGACAGCAAGGAAGGCGGGGCTGTCATCTGAAGTGGGTTTCCTCCCCCAAGATCATATATCTTCCCTGCAGAAGCCTCAGGCCAGTGACTGGCAAAAGCAAACACTGAAAGGCCTGGTCCCATTGCCTCCTTTCAATACAACTCTTAAAAGCCTTCCTACCATCAAAGCTTCTGTAGAATTAGCTGAGGCCTTTGTTGAGAAAGGAGCGTAAGTCAACTCTGTCTGATCCTGTTTCCTTCATGCCCCCAAATGGACTTCTCTAATAAACTTACTGTATGCAGGTCTGGAAATTAGAGTTTGCTCTGAAAAACCTCATCTGTGACTGTATTATCTCCAGAGCCACATGAAGCTAAGATCTGTGAGTCCCCAGCCAACACATGACTTCCTAGGAAAACGGTTAGAAAAACACAAGGATAAATGGCAAGTAAATACGCAGGATCATGAGTGGCCTCAGGTCCAGGAGGCAACAGAGGATGAGACTAAGAACTGCCTTTCAAGGATAGGATTTCAATCCCTGAGAGACATGAAGGAGAAAGTGAAAGCCTCAGGCATGAACGATGCGGATTCCTAAGCAAGGCCACTGACTCCTGTGTAGAAAAAGGAAAGAATAAGCTGCTACATCATGAGGCAGCTGGCCCTGTGCAGGAAGCTGATTGTTGGAAATGGAAAGCCAAGGCAGAGCCGAGTAAGCAAAATGGTAAGAAGCTGGGCCCCAGAGCTCTGGATCTACCATCCATCCTGCTAGGGTGGTTCAACGAGTTCAGGCAGAGCCTGTGAGAGCCCCAGATCAGGGACAAGTGAAGTTTACGCACAAGGAACTGAGCTGATCATGAAACTCAGGGGCTAAGGAATGCATGACAGCAACTGCGTTTTCAACTTCAATAGGACCTGACATTTATGAAGACAGAAGTCCCAAAGATGCAGAGTTATGCGGCTCCTCTCTGTGCATAGTCCCTCCTCTGCTCAAACGAGATCTTACCATATGCTTGTCATCCCTCTGACCAGAAACAAAATTATGATTATTTCTGTTATTGGTGTGAAGTCTCCCTTTTCTGTAACTCCTTTTTTATGGTTCTTTGATGTGCTAACCTAACTTAATAAATACCTAATACTTTTTTAACTTAATAAAACTTAGTAACTACAAATATCAATGTGATTAACACAGCCATAGGGGATGGTATTGATAGCAAACTGCCCTGCTAGCCTCTTCAACGAACGAAATGGACATTCTGAACAAACCCTCTTTTAGAAATAAAAGCTTCCTTCCCAGCCTCTGCTCCTTGGAGTTTTACCCTAATTTGGAGATGTTTGTTTTGTTTTGGGAAGTCTTCTCCCAGCTTCTCTTTGTGAGCAGCTCGCAGCATCCTGTGCTGTTCATCTTACCATCACTGTGCATGGTAACATCTCCAGTGGGTAGCATCAAAAAACTGAGGGCAAGAAAAGCAGATGCTTTCTCAGCCAGAGAAAATGAAGAAAGTATTCTATGACAGAAGGTACTAGATTTTTCCATTAGTGACTCTGTTTAATAGAGAAATACAGATGTCTGAAGAACATAAGATAGTAATATTAAACTTTGAATCTAGGCCCTTATTATCCAAGAGTCCAAAAATTTTACCAATTCCAAGTGAGGCCATCCATAGTATAGTATGATGATGACTCTTTGGGTAGACCACTAAAGGAAGAGATATTATTTCAAAAAGCTATTATTTTGTTAAAGTTACTCAAGGGGAGTGTAAGCCCTTGATAACCATGTGCCATCTCTCTCTTGGTCATCTCCAATTTGGTCATTAGCACATACTAAATTTATCATAATAATTTATTTGCATTTTATAAGGAACAAATTCTGTTCTAAGATTGGATAAGATTTGGGAGCTTTCAAAAGGAAAACATAGTGGCTACTTCAAATTTTTAAGATTCAGCCAGGTTTTAAAAATCACATTCTATAATTACACAGTATATTCTGACCAAGAATTCAACTCTTATCTTACATGCTTGGGAAGGAGAGGTGGAGTGTTCAGGAGGATACACATTCCTCAATCTTCCAGTTTCCATGAAACTGATTTTTCCTAAATGCTCTTGGCTTCCTTTCAAATCCCCTTTCTCCTTCCTTAGAGGTAGAAAAAGACACACTTGGTCTGATTTCTAGAAGAGGGATTCAGTATTACAAAGATCATGGTTGCCTCACACATCTTATTATTCAATAACAACTTTGTTAATGATAAAATTGGTCTCCATTTGCCTACTCTTTTGTCTTCTCCCTCATTTAGCTTAAAATTCTATTTATCCAGACCCCTGAAACTCTACCATTAAATAGAGGATATTGGCTCTTGGTACGAGGAAGGATGGAAGAAAATGTTTGGAACAGTTTCGAACTATAGCCAGAGTGGCATCTCAACAGACCCCATGTAGGATATTTCTTAAAAACAAACAAACAAACAAACAAAATACTTTAAAACAGGAACCAGAAAACCTGAGTTGTAAACTTAGTACTGTCTTTGTCAATCTTGCCTCTACTCAGAATAAATGAGAACAAATAAGGTAAAATTTATCTCAATCTCTGAACAAGATGATGTCCATGTGTCTGCAGAGCTTGTACTACCAGAAGACATTTATACCATTAGGTACCAAGAAATAAGCTAGACACACTCACATACCTTGCTTCATTTGATGTAATTAAGTTCAAGACCAGAATTTAGCATTGAAATTTCCAGCACCCTATTTACATATAGTAACTAATATTTCAATTGGTCCATTAACACACTCTATTAGCTGCTTGGTTTCTGATGGTCTATTTGAAATGATGCCTCCTAAAGTATGGGGCTGATACTTTCTCTAAGAGAAGACCCACATATTCCTAGCAGTTAAATTTAGCTTCATCGCTTCATTACATTCTCTTTCAAGTGCTCAGCCACTCTTCTCAGTTAGTTGGAGCAAAACTGAGCTAGTCTGGTAACAAAGACTCATTGTTCCACAGCCCCAGAACTAGTTCCTAATGGCCTCATGACTTTTGTGTAATTCACATCTGATGGAGGTAGAGAGAGGAATGGAGGAGAGTGTGAGGCAGCCCTACAGATGACCTTGGAGCAGCATGAATGATGTCTAATGTTCAGCAGTTATAGGCTATCAGACACTAATATACTCTCTGTGCTGAACCGAATAGGCCCATTACTCTCAACTGCAATTCGCCATCTGTGAAGTGAGCTGGTGGCTTCAGACAAGACTACAAATTGCACCTGATACCGGAAGAGACAGGGAAAGGATTATGATGTAAAACCCAGGGAAGAGTAGATAGAGACCTAGACTGACCAAAAGCCACATGAGGATAAAAAGAAATAAAACTTAGCCTTGAGAACAGCTCCCAAGTGACCAACCATTCACAAGATTGAATTCATGGATCCTAACAGACTGTATGGAAGTTTCTGGGATCAAAGGGTTAGTGTTGTTAGGAGAGATGTGCACAGCTGGGGCTGACAAAACCCTCCCACTATCAGGCAGCTCCTTTCAGTCTGTTGTCACAATTCATTAGCTCCTTCTGACACTCATTTGACATCATTTCAGGAAAGGGATCTAATCACAGCCCAAAGAAAGGAAAGAGACTTTGAAAAAGAAAAAATGATGGCTGTAGATACAGAGCAGTTTATTGTTCTGAGTAACGATGATGAGGATGATAATGACAATCCATGATGCTGACCAATGACACGTTTGCATTCTCATTATGAGCAATGCCACTTGCCAGATGTGGCTTTAAAACTGTATGTGAAAATGCGTTTCAACCCTAACTCTACCACTTAGGAGCTATTATGGACTGAACTGTATTCCCCCCAAAACCAGTATGTTGAAGACTTAATCCCCAGTATGACTATATTTAGAGATGGGGTCTTTTAGGAGGTATTTAAGGTTAAATGAGGTCATAAAAATAATGCTCTAATCTGACATAACTGGTGTCATTATAAGAAAAGGAAGATGCACTGGAGACCTTTTTCTTTCTATGTGAATAGAGAAGAAAAGTCATGTGGGGATACAGAGAGATGATGGCCATCTATGATCCAGGAGGAGAGGCCTCTCCAGAACCGAACCCTATTGATACATTGATCTTGGACTTCCAGCCTCCAGAACTGTTAAGAAAATAAATGTTATTGAAGATACGTAGTCTCTGGTATCTTCTTATGGCAGCCTGAGCTGACTCACACAGGAGCAATGCTATCTCAGACAGGGTAAAATGATAGCTTGGACAGTTTGGGATCATACTCAATATTTATTGAATATTGAGGGCTGAGCATGCTGGGTGGCACATAATAATTGCCATCTCTCAGCACCTTCCCAATGACATTTCAAGCAAAGGGGCCATGTTCAGAATGAATAAGCTCTGATCTTCTGCCTAAACTGTAGTCACCAGGTGCCAGAAATCTGTTAAACCTGGGCCCATCCTGGGACACAGAAGAGGCATTTTTAATGTAAAAGAAGCGTGAAAAAGGCGTCATTCATTGACACTTTCTATGTACCAGACACTGAATAAGAACTCCAGCTCATTGCCTTATTCTTATAAATACTCTGTGAAGGAGATAACTTCATGGAGAAAAATTAAGGGGCTTCCTAAGAAAGCACAATTAAGGAATAAAGATGAGAACCCAGATCACACAGATTGCAGAGTCATCTAGTATGATCCACACGGCCCCTCCAAAGAACGCTCAAGTGCAGAGGACACAGCCTCGCACAGTGAGCCTGTTCACTTGAAACCACATGTGGCTAGCAAGGAGAAGATAGCAGTCTGATCAAGTAAAGTATGATCAATCAAGTCCTGTGGCAAACTTGCAACCACCTCTTCAGTACTCATAGGAAGAGTGTGAAGAAATAAGCAGCACATACAGCTTTTAAATTTTTTTTAATGTTTTATTTATTTCTAGGAGAGAGACAGAGAGACAGCGTGAGCAGGGGAGGGTCAGAGAGAGAGGGAGTCACAGACTGAAACAGGCTCCAGGCTCTGAGCTGGCAGTCAGCACAGAGCCCAACGTGGGGCTCGAACCCACGAACTGTGAGATCATGACCTAAGCAAACGTCGGACGCTTAACCGACTAAGCCCCCCAGGTGCCCCAGAAGCACATACAGCTTTTAAAAAGTATGATTCCACTTCCATGTATTATGTAGGTATGTATACATATACATATATTTGTACATATACATATGTATATTTATTAAATTTGACTGACATTCATTAGACACTATCTCAGGAAAAAAATACATCTTATGGTATGCATTTGGATAGGTATGTATTTAAACATATAGAAGACTAGAAAAGATATATTGAAATGTTTATTTTGTAGGAAAAATTGGTTCCTCTGCAAAGTTTGAATGTTTCTAGAAACTTATTTTTTAAATAAAATTTTTACTTTAGAGGAATTTTTAAGTTTATTTACTTTGAGAGAGAGAGAGAGAGAGAGAAGGGGAGGGGCAGAGAGGGAAAGGGAGAGAGGGAATCCCAAGCAGGCTCTGTGCTATCAGAGCAGAGCCCAGCGGGGGGTTCAAAATCTCAAACTATAAGATCATGACCTGAGCCAAAGTCGGATGCTTAACGGACTGAGCCACCCAGGTGCCCCTCTATAAATTTAAATATTATGTGTTATCTTTTATATTCACTGAAATTCATACATTAATCATATTTTTTCGATTTTAATTTAAATGTCTTTATTTTTTTTCTGTCCTAACACCCATCTAGAATATCACCTTACATTTAGTGGTCATGTGTCCTTAGACTCTTCGTGGCTGCGACAGTTTCTCAGACTTCCCTTGTTTTTCCTTGCTTTTGATGAGTTTAATGGGCTTTAGCATTGTTCAAGTATTTTGTAGAGTGTCCTTCAATGGACACTTGTCCAGTGTTTTCTCGTGATAGACTGGGGTATGTGTTTGCGGAGGAAGACCACTAAAGAAAAGTGCAACTTTTATCACATCCTACCAAGGATACATACTATCAACATACCTTATTACTGTTGATTTTGAGGTAGTGTTTGTCAGATTGCTCTAAAGTTACTCTTTCTTCCCCCTTTCCAGGCTGTTCTCTTTGGAAGGAAGCCTGTACTTACTGAAAAAGAGTTGTGTTCCACTTTCTTGAGGGCAGAGTATCTATATAAACTATTTGGGATTCTGCATGAGAAATTTATTTTCCAATCCATTTATTGAATCAATTATTTGTATCAATATACATCATCAATATTGATCCAGTATACACTCATGGATATGTAATTCAATACTATTTAATTTTGTTGCTAAAGTTATTCCACCTTTGGCTGCTGGGAGATCTTCAGTTGTCTCTGACATTATATGTGATTGTGGGTATTTCATTTTGTTTTTTAGACCAGTTCTTTACTTTTCGGCACTAAAATATACTCCAGATTCATCTCATGTGTTCCTACCTTAATCCTATAATCAGCCATTTTATCCACTCTAACAGTCTCTGCCTTTTAACTGGAATAATTAGGCCATTCATGTTAAAGTGATTATCGATATAGTTGGTTTGATATCTAACACATTTTAACTGTTTCCCATATTGTATTTATTCTTTCTTTCCCCATGCCCTCTTCTTTCACCTTCTCTGAGTTTAATAAAGCATTATATATGACTCCATCTGATTTCTTCTCTTAGCACACAAACTTGTACTTTTCAAAGTTTTTACTGGCTACTACAGTTTTCAATGCACATTTTTAACTAATCTGATTCCACTCTGAAATAACTACACAATTTCATGTGTAGTGCAGGTATTGTAAAATTGAGTATCACTAATTTCTCCCTCTCATTCCTTATGACACTGCTATTATTTATTCATTTATCCATATGCTATAATAATGTAACTTATTGTTACTATTATTACTTTATTTTTTAAAATATTTTTATTTATTTCTAGGAGAGAGAGAGACAGCGTGAGCAGGGGAGGGTCAGAGAGAGAGGGAGATACAGACTCTGAAATAGGCTCCAGGCTCTGAGCTGGCAGTCAGCACAGAGCCCGACGCGGGGCTCGAACCCACGAACCGCGAGATCATGACCTAAGCGAAAGTCAGACACTTAACCGACTAAGCCACTCAGACGCTCCGACTATTATTACTTTAAACAGTTATCTTTTAGATCAATTTAGACAAAGAAAAATATTTCACTTTACCCTCATTTTTATTTCTCTGATAATTTTCCTTTCTTTATTTTTCTTTCTTTCTATATAATTTTCTTTCCTCCTAAAGAGTACTAATTAACATTTCTTACAAAGCAGGTCTGCTGCTGCTGAATTCTCTCAGCTCTCATCTGTCTGTGAAATTCTTTGTTTCTCCTTCATTTTCAGAGGATCATTTCGCTGGATATGGAATTCTAAGTGGGCATGGCTTATTTTCAATACTTTAAATCCACTCTCTTCTTGCTTTCATGTTTTCTGATTAGTCCACTGTTCTTATCCTTGTTTTTCTATGGGTATTTTTTTCTTCCAGCTTCCTTCAAAATATTCTCCTTTTCTTTGGTTTTCTGAAGTGTGACTATGATATACTAGTGACACTGTTGGTTTGTTTTGTCTTGATGTGTATTCCACTTAGTGTTCTCTGAGCTTCCTAAATATATGCTTGAGTGGTTTCGAAATCTTAGCAGCCATTATTTAAATACAGTTCTTCTGCTTCATTCCCTCTTCTCCTTTTGGGACAGACACTTTTGTAAGTATCCTACAATTCTTAGATGTTCTGTTCAGCATTACTTTTTTCACCTTTGTATACTGCATTTTTATTTTAAGAAGTTTCTACTGACTCATCTTTAAGCACAATAATTGTTCCCTTGGCTATGTCTAGTATACTCATGAGCCCGTCAAAGGCCTTGATTTCTGGGACACTTTTTGATTTCTACCATTTCCTTTTAATATTTCTTAGAATTTCCATTTCTTTGTGTGCATTACCCATCTATTCTTGTATGCTATCTACTTCTTCCATGAGAACCTTTAAGGTATTCATCAAAGTTATTGTAAATTCCCTGTGTAATAATTCTACCATTTATGTCTTATCTGAGTCTGGTTATAATGCTTGCTTTGCATCTTCAGACTGTTTTTTTCTTGTCCTATAATTTCCCCCCCAAAGCTGTATCCAAAGTTAATTTAGGCAAAAGGAAATGAGGTAAATAGGTGTGATGGCTTTATGTAAATGAACGATTTATTTAAATCATTTTATGTGTGATGATTTATATAAATCTGCCTAGGAGTTGTCTGGGTTTAAAGTTTCCTGAAGCTGTAAGTGCCAGAAACCTCAAATTCTTCAAATGTCCTTGTTTTTGTCTCTCCTCCTGACTTTGCCTTCCCTAGAACTCTTCCTCAGAAAGTGTTTGTGTCTTGCAGCTCTTTCAGTCGGCATCCATTGTTACTGCACTTAGAGCTCTGTTGATACAGGGGAGAAGGTGTTGGAGAAAAGAAGCACTCTATAATCTTATGATTAAATCTTGGTCTCCAGTGGTTCTCCGTTCTGGGTTGTGACCTTCACAGTGGTAGTTTCCGGTTCCCCACCACTGCCTAATGTGAGACAGAAAAGTTAAAGGGCGATAAAGGGGGAGGAAGGCCCTTCCCCCAGCTGGGATAGGACTCTGGTAAAGCCTTTTCCCTTGGAGACAGTCCTTTGTTATGCTGAATACATTTCACAGTCATTACTTTATCCGCTCCCCTGCCAGAGCCAAGGGAGGATCTTTCACAGATCATTCATGAGAACTGGATGAAGTTCCTGGAGGTATAGCCCATAGACATGCGGAACCTCCACCCAAACTGGCCTCCCAGGAGTTTCAATTATCATTGAAGAGTTCCTACCAGCTATGGCTCTAACACCTGCTGCTCTAGGTATGTAGACCTCAGCTGTCCCCCTAGCTATTCGCCTGTCTCTCTAGATTGCAGGGGGATGGTTGGCTCTACTATCTCCATTTTCTGATGGGTCCTAAAGGTGTCACTGACTTTCTATTTGTTAAGCTTTTTTTTGTTGTTTTTTTAAAGACAAGAGTGATGGCTCCTGAGCTCTTTACATGTAAGAGCTCAAACCAGATAACTGTGCATTGCTTTTGTAAAAACAAACAGAAAACAAGTTAAAAGAAAAGAAAAAAAAAAACTTTCACTGCAACCATTGGTTTAACAAAACCACTAGGACCAATTTTAACTACTTTTAAGAGGAGAAAATTAACTATTTTTATTTTTTAAAGTAAATTCCTATAGGTAGGGGTACTGTCTTCCATGGCGTATGTAATAGACTGTTAGACCCTATATAAATGTTCAGTGTAGCCCCACTGTGAAAGGATGATGTTTGCCTAGAAATAGATTCCTATTTCTGCCACCTACCAGCTGAGCCAAGGGCTTAACCTTTCAGACTCTTCATTTGCTACCTTAGGGTAATATTTATATCTTAAGAGATGTTATGATAATCGAATTATATAATCTACATGGAAAGCACTGCATAAACTTCAGACTTCTATTTCTATACAAATAATAGATTGATCAGAAGCCTTTTACAAATTCTCTCTCTTTGTCTCTCTCTCCCTCTCTTTCTTCCTGGAGCTGTGAAGATCCAGCTCATCAGAAATGAAAATACTGTTTTCCTTTTCCACAAATCATCCCAAGATACTAATTTACCACCTTTTATAGACTGCTTTTTGGCCCTTTCTTTGGATTGAATTTTCTTTCATGAATCCAAAGGCAACCATTTTTCAGGTTCCCAACTATCACAGCCATAGAGACTGAACAGAGAAAAAAAATACACTGTGGACTTAAAATGAGTTGCTGAGATGTCCACCTAATCTCACTGCAGGCACGGCACAAAGGCAAATGATGATAGACAGAGGATTTTGTAACCCATCCTTTCTGGCACATTCCTTAACATCACACACCCCTCCTGCCCTCTCCAAATGTTTCCTTTAAGGCCGCCAAAGAAGCAGTGTCTGGGAGTCTCCGATTCCAAAGCCTCATGTAGTACAGGCTAAGCTTTCCAAATAAACAAGAAGCTAAGAAGTTCCAAGTTCATTAGGAAGGTATCAGTGCATTGCTAATTGTGTGAAAGGTTCAGTGGTACAGAAGCAATTCCACATGTAATGCATTTGGTCTCTTCACTTAGAAATGGGCTCCCAGGTTTTCTTTTTAATTATGATCCAGTGGCTGAGAAAGGCAACAATATGAAGAACTAGCTACCCTCTTACTGTCAATGTATACCTCTTGCTACAGACTCTCTGTCATTGGTGTGTTGGATAAAGAGAGAATAAAAGAGACAAAATGGGAACAGTATTAACGGGAAGGCCACAATCCTGTAGTCAGGACTGGGTCAACTGGAATGTAGACCATCTGGAAATAAGGGGTTTCTTTTAGGCCAAAATATGCTCAGTCATTATAATGAGGCTGTTTCCCTAATGTTTCAATTCCCAAACTGGCTGCACATCATTTGGAGAGTTTCATAAAACCCTCATTCTAGAAGTTTAGGATGTAGTGAACAAATCCCTGTTTATACATTATCCTAATCTACAATGTAAGTGATACTATAAGTTTTACACTCATCAATCCTATTCTTATGAACCCTGGACATGAAAAACATCTTAATACCTAGTAACTATTTGGTTCATTCTGCTATACACTAGCTCCCCTGGGATTGAAACAGAAGACCTGCTCCTTACTCTTCTTTGATTCTCTAATTAATCTGCAATAAACTAAGGCTCCAAGTGTTTTACAGCACTTCAATTTCCCATTCCCCTCTGACATTTGGAGTGAAAATGGAACACACAGCAAGACCTTTGTACAAGAAGTAATAGCCGTTAAATTGAAACATGATACAAGGTTTTCCTAACCATGAGTTCATAATACGTGTACTCATGGAAAGTAATGTGCTTGTTGCCTGCAGCAAAACCAGATGCTCTCTCTTTTCGGTTGATCAATGATGCTATGGGGTTGTAGTTCAATGTGTGGACTCACAGAAGAGAATAAAAGGGAGACTGGGATAAGTCTAGATCTTCACAGGTCACACAATAATTGTTATGAGTAAAAATGCACTGAGTTTTAGATTCCACTCTGTGGAATCTATCATGGAATAATGTAAAAGTAATTATACTCATAAACTGAGACTTGGGCTTGGATCCCAACTTCAAGGCTTCCTGGATATTTGAAGTCAGGCAAAAAGAATAGCTATCATATAGCATAATGGCGCCACATAAATAAAATGATGTATGTACAGACACCTCACAGTACCTGCTCAGTAGAGGGTGTTTGGTGAAGAAAAAATGTGAAATGGACATTGTAATATTATGTTTAAATATCATAGTTATGTTTTCTATATAGGGAAGGTATTAGTCTGCTGGGGCTCCCATAACAAAATACAACAGACCAGTGGCTTAAACGACAGAAACTCATTTTCTCACAGTTCTGGTGGCTGGAAATTCAAGATTAAGCTGCCAAAAGTTTTGGTTTTCCCTGAGGCCTCTCTCCTTGGCTTGCAGATGCTGTCTTCTTGCTGTGTCCTCACATGGCCTCCCCTGTCTGCAAACACAGCCCTGATGTCTTTCTTATGCAAAAACCACAGTCTTAACTGAAGTAGGGTCCCACCCTTAGGACCTCATTTAACCTTAATCACCTCCTTCAAGGCCCTGTTTCCAAATAAATGTATGTTGGGGTTACATCTTCAACATATGAATTTGCGAGGGCACAATTTCATCCATAAGAGAGGTGATACAAATACTGTGTGATATAATATTCTACATACCACTTTAAAATTAAAAATCAAGTCTAGCCCATCTCTGAAAAATCGTAAAACTATCACTTTTAGTTTGAGACATCTGGATGTCAGCTTCTCTGAATGACTCTGACCATGAACCATCATAGAAAAAGGTAAGCTGACCAGACAACCTCTTACGAGAGCTAGGGTCCTCATCATTCCCTCTTGTAATGCTTTGGGACTAAACTAAGAACTGAAGGACAGACAGATGTTGAGTAATAAGCTCAGATGTGGGGACCATGTGAACAAGATTATCAGAACCAGCTTCCATAGTGACCTACTGGGTGAGCTGGTGGTTATTCTGGGTCTCCCTCACTGTAATTCTCTTATGCTCCACAGATGGGGAATAATTCTATTTCCTAGGGGACAGATGTATAATTATGTAGCTGTTTGTATATAAATATAACTTTTTAACCCCATCCTCTCCTTTATCTAATCAATTGCACTTACAGCTGCCAAAGTAAGCACTTTCCAATGCCATTTACATCATTCCACTTCTTCCTACCCTCCCTCCCCCAACCAAAATCAAAAACCTATTTGGATCCTCTCTTCTACTAAAATTTTCTCAATTTTTCCCAGAATGTTCTTTGGAATCCTTCCCCAAATGCTTGCACCCAGATCATCAACATCATTTCTTATTCCCCCACTCCATCCCCCACTACCAGGAGAGAGTCAGTTTTCTGACATTCCCACAGAGCACCAAGTTCTGGCACAAGCACACATTAGGCCAGAGCTCTGCTTGCTCAGGGACTTTGCCTTTTCTCCTTTGATTCCTTCCCTGCACCTACGATAGGGTGATAGGGCATAGTACATAAAAGGTAACAAAAGATAAGTGATAAAGGAATGCCTCTAACTTCCTTTTCACCTAGTGAAAACCTAACTAGTCCACCTAACTGATCACCTTTTGACTGTATGGCCCCCATTTCCTTTCTTTTCTTTTTCGGAGGTAAAACGTGGTCAGTTTTATTCCTCTTAAACCACAAAATAGAGTCTTCAGTTGTACACTAGGTACTGTCTTGCCAACAGGTCCCAGCTGGGAAGGAGACAGTTAGTGGTCAGAACTCCTGAGAGGTCTCTTTAAAATGCTAACACTCAGGCTATTAGACTATTAGACTCAGGGCAAAGGTGGTGGTGCAGGTAGGTGGCAGGGCCCCTACCCCACGTGGGGGTGTGGCCCCCAATTTAATACTTTGGTTAGACCCTGGTGACAAGCAGTTATTGATGCGTTGCTTTGAGAATGTTATTTAATTATAAAGCCATTTATCAGCAATGTTCCAAGTCACCCAAAAAGTAGAATGAGCCTTTGTGCATAGTACATTCAAAGTTATTTTTAACCAACATATTAAAGCTAACATTTCACTCATTTTCATAGCCTACACTACCACTAATTTCTGAAGTTTTAAACAAAGCCAGTAGAGGTGGCAATTTATTAAACGATGTGTTAAAGTGCTCACTTTGCACGGGTATTGGACTGAGGACTACCCATGATTCCTATAAAAACCTTTGAGGGAAACTGAGTTTAA
Organism: Hyaena hyaena; assembly: GCF_003009895.1. Classification (NCBI taxonomy): domain Eukaryota; kingdom Metazoa; phylum Chordata; class Mammalia; order Carnivora; family Hyaenidae; genus Hyaena; species Hyaena hyaena. The sequence goes on along the minus strand of NW_024080655.1, from coordinate 5,186,759 downwards.
ACCAGTTTACCCACGATCCCAAGGCCACAGAGTAGGCCATGGAGTCAGGATTCAAATGTAAACCACTGTGACTCCAGACCCTCATATGTATCCCTTTATGTTTTGGTGCCTTTAAAATTAGATTGTCTACTTATTCTTGTGCCAAAGAAAGATCTTGCAAGATGTTTCTCCTTCACACATTCTATAAGGAAAGAAATCGACAGGCAGAGATAGACTTACATCCTTTCTCCCTAAACACAGATAACTTTGAAGGAGAACAATAATACTATTTAATGAAGTCAACTTGGTTTGGTCTAAATTGGAAAGGATGCAAAGAGATCATCTAGGTGACTCCCCTGCCACCAAATAAAAGCATACCTTAAACATCCAAGATTAATTATTGATCATCTGTAGACTATTTTCACTCTATAACCAGTGTCAGAAGAGCCAGTAAAATACCAACGCACAAGCCTCCGTATCCCTTATACGAGTTAATGTGGAACTGCCTCAGTATATTAGCAATTTTTGCAGAATTCTCTAACATTCCTTCAGTTAAAGAAGACATGTGGTTATGTGGAGCTTTTTCACTGTTATGATCTCTTTCTTTAAATCCAGATTAATATTTTTCAAGTCATTAATTACAGATCCTTTCAATCTTGTACTGGTGAGAGGAAAAGATTAAAAACCACATGTGCACACCAGAGGAGATGCTTTCAAGAAAACTGCAGTCTATTCTTTAAGAAAGACCTAGAGAATAACAGGAAACATTTTTTAAATACATCTGAAACCAAGAGCTCTGATTGGAAGTCTGGTTGGGTGTGATTACGGGGAGTTTCTGACTCCACAGATGAGTTTGAATCCTATTGGCCCAGGCAGATGGGAGCATACAGTATTTTGCTGATTTTATATGCAGATCACCTCATTGCTTGCATTTTCATTTAAAAGACAGAGTATATTTCCTTTTTGGAACAAGTTGAAATTTTCAGAAAAATAGAAGATATTCTGAGTTTTGAGACTCTTTATTAATAGCTCCAGGGAATACTTGGCTGCTGGAAAAACAAAGTGGTATCACAGGAGTAAAAAAGTTTCCTTATAGATTGTGTGTGTGTGTGTGTTAGTTTCACTGAATTTTTGTTTCTTTCAGATCTGACTATAAAATGTCAGAATGAAGCATAAAGTCAAGCAGGGCAAAAACATTTCATCTAAGTCCTGGGGTTGGACACTAATTTAGTCAAGCTCATTTAGAAACATAAACTTTCAGGATGTCACATGTGTCCCCATCAGCCACATTGAAAGCCTGGGGCTTTAGTTGAGAAAGATTTCAAGTACAAAGCCCAGGCAGGAGGTGCTTCAAGAATGGGAGAAAGTGGTATATTCATTCTCCACAAAATGCCAAGTTGACTTTTTCAGTAGTACACATTTGGAAAGGGAAATAAAAAAAAACAGGAACAAACAAGATATTAGTTTGCCTTGTGGCTTTTGCATGTCCCTTTGCCATGTGACTGTGTGGTCCCTCCCACTTACAGGTGCAGTGATCTTCCCCTCCCCCCCACCCCCCCGTCTTTCGGATTTCTCATGTAATTTGCTTTGACCAAAGGAAAGGTAGCAGATGATACACAAGCAAAGGCTTGAAATGTGCTCGTAGGGCTGGGCTTTCACTCTTGTAACTCTGCCACCACCATGAAAACCTGTCCTGGATGGGTCACCAGATCCAGAAGGATTAGTGGCACAAGGAGAAGATCTGACCTGAACACATAATCTGGAGCAGAGCGTAGGTGCTCCCAAAAGACATCAGCAGAACAACCCTGGTTGGCACAGAAGCATGCGCAAGAGAACAAATTCTGGTGACTTAAGCCACTGAGAGTTATTGTGGTTTGTTATACTGCATTTTGTGTGATAATGGACTAATAGACACTTTTAACTTGTTTTTGTTCAAAGACTTCCTTGAGATGACAGCTTTGACTTTCGTCCTAGGAAAAGCACGTGCATAAATTTAAAATTTTGTGTGCAATTTCAGAATATTCATTGGCCTCCTAATTGCCCAAGAGACCTGGTTACTTAAAATGCTTGATTATATATCTAAATAAAATGAGCAATTCAGCAATTCAGAATGATATTCAGAGAAGAAAAAATGCACCTGTTTTGGTTTGCAAATGATTTTTAACAATTTCTTTAAGCGTGTTCTCTTTTTCCCTAGCACCTACATTCAATCCGTGAACAAGACCTACTGGTAGCACTTCAAAAGCGTATTTTGAAACTTTGCACTATTCTCTACCTCCATGACTACTATCCTACTTCAAGTTACCACCATGTTTCACCAAGACGATTGCAAAGATAGCTTCCTAACTGGTTTCTTTGCCCCTTTCATGTCCCTCTACAATCTATTCTTTACCCAAAAGCCAAAGTCTTTTCAAAACTTTCCCTTAACTATATTTTGTTATTCTAATGCAGAGGGTGCTATGCACTTATGTTGAGAAATCACTTTAAAATTCAGTTAAGAAGTGAAGTTATATTCTTCCTAGCATGCACAATAGGAGAAAGGCATAATGCTTTTATAAAATAGGCTACCCATCTATTTATTTATGTGCCTAGCATAATTCATATAAAAATAAATAAGACATTTAGTAAGAAATCTCCCAGAATGGAATGGTTCATGAATCCACATGTGTGCGCATGCAAAAAATATTTTTGAAACACTATAAATGAAGGGAAATTTAGCAAACTCCATACAAAGAATGAACAACTGAATAGTAATTGAGCAAAGCCACTAATGTGTTGCTAGTTCAGAAAACTCAAACTTATAAAGACATGGCACATAAATGCCATGTCTGGCATATCTGGGGTTCTCATGAATTTTCAGTTTGTTCACTAAGAAACAATTAGGAAAGAATTTTTATAGCATGATCTGTATGCATTTCTGGTTACAGAGGCTTTACCAACAGGTATAGTTTACAAATGTATAAAATACATTTTAAAAAAATCAATTCTCTTCACATCTGCAAGTCTCATTCTTCTAGAAGCAGTGCCTTGATAAGTGTTTCCCTTCCATGTTGGCCATTCCATCTTTTGGAAATTGGAGGAGACAATACTACTATTTGGATCAGATTGTAGGGAAACTATTGGTGATATATAAATCACAGGAATTCAGGAAGATAGCAGGTCATTATATAATTTCATAAGTTAAATTATCCAACCAACATAGAAATATAAGATATGACATTATCAGATACTTTCTAGAATTTAGGAAGTCAGATTTATAAAGTTTCAAAGGAAAAATATATGATCTATGCTCAAAAACTCTCCAAAGGAAGAGTTCTCATAATAGATGAGAGAATGTATAAACTGAACATCTTGCTCTGCAGTAGTTATGGATGTACAGGGAACTCTTTGATAATCTCAGAATGAGACAGTGACTCTGGTGATGATCATACAAAGTGTCACTTGCTCGAGCTGAAGCCCAAGAATGTTCCTTGAACCTTCTGTTGTCCTAGCTATAGCATATATATGCTTCAGTCTTACACATAAAACTTTACACCAAGATTTTTGGCACTATTAATAATAAAGACCATCCTGTTATCTTTGTATTCAGCTTTCAAAAATATGAGCCTACTGAAAATGCTGAAGACAACAGATATTACTTTTTGATTTACATTTATTATTTATTTTGCATTTACATGTATATATACTTGCATAAATAAACAATATAACAAATAACCACTCATCTGCTTGAGGAAGGTGGTGTAATGGAAATGGATAATATAAAAAGAGTTCAACAAATGCATATTTCACACTTGCTCTGTGCCAGACATTTTGGTATGCCTTGGGACTATAGCAATAGGGAATACCAGAAAATGCAGTGTGTCACAATCTAGTAAGAGGAGCTATTTCAATATAGATGGTCAAGGCAGACCTTTCTGATGAATAAGGTTTAAACCGCTGCCTAAATGGGAAGAGAAGCAAATCACAGGAAGAAGTGTAATCAGCAAATACAAAGCCTAGGGTTTTTAATCCTTGGGCATGTATTAAAAACAGTTTAATAACATAAACAGCTGGAACATGATAAGTATAGAGTAGAAATGAATGAAATAAAGTTTGAGAGCCAGGTAAAGCTAGCTCTCATAGAACTGTCCAAAGTAAAGAATTTGAAATTTATTCCAAAGGCACGGGAAGTCACTAGGTGATTTCAAGCAGGAAAGTGAGTGACACGACATGATTTTCATTTTGGAGAGATCATTCTATGGCTGCACGAAACACTGAGTGTAAGGGGGCAGGAAGGGTCCAAGGGGACCAAGTCAAGAGGTCACTAAAATATCAGAAAATAAAGATAGGTTAAACTACCTTGGCAGTAACAAAACTGAAAAATGTCAACAGATTGTACAAGTGATTTCAAGGTACCTCCATCGGGTCTAAATGATAGATTAGATTATGGGGTGTGAGGAAAAGAAAAAAAGAACCTGAAGAATGATGCCATGCTTTTTGGTAACAGTAACAACAAATGATAACCAATCAAATAAAATGGAAGTATGTAGGCCAAAACTCATGTAAATAAACAAATTGAAGAATGAGGAGAGAAATTATTTATGTACAGTAGGATGGCAACTAATAAATGTTGCAGGAAGACATTTATAAACCATTATTAACAACCAACATGTTAATAATTTAGCCAAAAGCACCAATAGATGCTATGACTTATGGGTAAAATTTGGATATTTACATAGCCTCAGAGTACCTTCCAAAAATACTTACTAACACAAAGGGAAGAGTCACTTCAGAATAGGGAAGTGATCAAAGTTAACATCTCTTATATCCAGACAAACTGAAATTGCATGCAACCAGATAGGACACAGTGAAAAAAATCACATTGATATTCATGCCAAAATGTTATGACCACAATCACAGTCAAATTATGGAAAGAACCCCAATGTCCATCAACTGATAAATGGATAAAAATGTGGTTTATATATACAATGGAATACTACTTGGCAATGAGAAAGAATGAAATCCTGGCATTTGCAGCAGAGTGGATGGAATTGGAGGGTATTAGGCTAAGTGAAATAAGTCAGTCAGGGAAAGACAGATACCATATGTTTTCACTCATATGTGTTCACTCATAAGTGGAACTTTAGAAACTTACAGAGGACCATGGGGGAAGGAAGGAGTAAAATAGTTTCATACAGAGAGGGAAGCAAACCAGAAGAGACCCTTGAATGCGGAGAACAAACCGAGAGTTGATGGAGGAGCGGAGGAGTGGGGAAATGGGCATTGAGGAGGAACTTTTTGGGATGAGCACTGGGTGTTGTACAAAAGCAATAAATCACAGGAATCTACCCCCAAAACCAAGTACACAGTGTATGTATACACTGTGTGTATATATGTATGCATGTATGTATGTATGTATACATACAGTGTATATATATATACATATATATAAACACACAGTATATATATATTTAAAAAATTAAGTTAAAAGTCATGAGGAAGCATCAGAAAAAAATCAAACAGAAAAATACAAAAATAACTGTCTTGCAATTTTTTTTAATATCAAGGTTATTTTTTTAATGGTTTATTTATTTTTGAGAGAGAGAGATAGACAGACAGTGTGAGCAGGGGAGGGTCAGAGAAAGAGGGAGGTACAGAATCCGAAGACAGGCTCCAGGCTCTGAGCTGTCAGCACATAGCCCAATGTGGGGCTCGAACCCACAAACTGTGAGATAATGACCTGAGCCAAAGTTGGACATTCAACCGACTGAGGCACCCAGGCACCCCTAAATATAAAGGTTATTAAAGCTAAGAAAAAGAAAACTAAAGACTCTTTTCCAAATTAAAAGAGACTATGGAAAGAACTACGACAAATACATAAAACACATGGTTTGGAAATGGATCCTAAAGAACATTACGGGGCGGGGGAGGGGTGTGCCTGGGTGGCTCAGTCAATTAAGTATCCGATTTTGGCTCAGCTCATGATCTCATGGGTCGCAGGTTCGAGCCCCACACCGGGCTCTGTGATGACAGCTAGCTCAGAATCTGGAGACTGTTTCGGACTCTGTGTCTCCCTCTCTCTCTTTCTCTGACCCTCCCCTGCTCATGCTCGCGCGCGCTCTCTCTCAGAAATAAATAAAACATTAAATATTTTTAAATAAAATAAATATAGAACATTATTGGGATAACTGGCAAAACCTGAATGAGTTATGTGAATTAGATGGTAGTAATTATTCATGTCAATTTCCTGATTTTGATAATGGCACTGACGTTGGATAAGAGAAAGTCCTTGCTTGAAGGAAGTATTCAAGGGTGTTGAGGCATCATGAGTGCAACCTCTGAAACGGTCCAGAAAAAAAGTTTTGAACTACTTTTGCAACCTTTCTGAAACTCTGAAAGCATTTTTTTAAATAGCATAAGCAGCCCAATTATTACAGTTTTGTTATTGTTTGTTATTTTGCCTTTCAGTTTTTGTTTTTGTTTTGTAGAGACTAATCTTTAAACTGAATTGAGAAGTAAAGGGTAAGATAGATGAAAAGATAATACAAGTCTCTGGGCCAGAATGAACTAGACAAAAATATATATATATTCAAAGAGTTACATTCTGAAATCTTTGAAGATTCACCGCAAATTGAAAAGATGCCAGATTACTGATGAAGAAATCTGCTCTCGTACCTCATTGAGGATTTGGAAAGCACAAACCCAATACTTATCCCAGCGACGTTTTGGAACAGGTTATTAAGGACATGGCTTGAAGCATTTTGAAATGACCAGTGAAATTTTGAACCAAGTGAACTAACTAAAAACACTTCATGGTTCCCTTTCCTGAGCTCTTCTTTAGACAGGTGATTTTAGGTTGAGAGATCATGGCTCTGTTGCAGTTTTTCTATTCACGGAGGACATGACTTATGTTTTCGTCATCATGTACTATCAGAGACTAATACTCTGCAGGGACATGGTAGGTGCTCAACAATATTATTAATGAAAGAAGGGAAAGGCTATAAGATCTGAAACAATGAAGGAACGAAGAAAAGAGGGAGGGAGGGAGGAAGGGGAGGATGAAGGGAGGGAGGTGGAAACGCATGGTATTTTATTCAGTAAATACTGAATAAAATTTTATTTTATTTATTTTATATTTTATATTTTATTTATTTTATAAAAAATTATTTTATTCAGTAAATACTGAAAGTATTCAGTAGTTTGTTTAGACGAATCAGTAAATAAGCAAATACCCATACTGAAAACATTCCATTCATGAAATAATGTCAGTCTATTCAAAGAGTTAGCATATTTATCTTCTAATACATTCAAGGTCTTCTGTCAACCTTAATTCTCCTACAAGCTGCCAGTCTTCTCTATTCAATACTTTGAAAGTACAACCAACCTAGCATCCAGCTCTACTTTTACTTCACTGATCCTCTTCAGTACATGGGACTCAGCCTTCAGCTCCAGGATTCTACAAAAATTGTTCTCATGGGACACCAGTGATACTCTAATTTCCAAATGCAAAACCATTTTTTTTGAACCCATTCCCATATAAAGCAGCCTGCTAAGATCGTTACTAACTACAGTGCTGTCACTTCTAGCTCTTTTCATCATGTGTGTGCCCGTGTTTAAGGAACACTCCTTTATAGCATGAGAGGAGCTCTTATTAATAGTGTTTATGTCAGTTTCTAAACTCAGAGCAATTTAGCTTTTCAGAGAACTTTTTAAAATACATTCTGCATGTGCCAGATGATTTAAGAGATTTTGAAAAGGGGGAAAAAAGAGATGAGATAAAGATATATGAAATGAGAAATATATATAGAAATATATATAGAGAGAAATATATATAGAGAGAAATATATACATAGAAATATATATATATATATAAAACTAACGGTGTGATCCAATTAACCCTGTCCCATAATACAAGACTATGACAGTGTTTAGATCAAAGGAAAGTGATCTTTACAAATGTAAACTTAATCTCTGGAGCTCTGAACCAAGGGATATTATTGAAGTAAATTTCTCAGCAAGTTTAAAGTTGCTAATGAGTAACTTTTAAGATAAGGAGAAACTGCAGTGTCCCTTGCAGAGGCTGGGAGTTTTTAAATGGTCTCAGTTACCACATGGAAGGCAGAGGTAATCACAGTCATAATCCCTATAATCTGTTGTAGCTACAACTCTCAGCATACAAAATAGAAATTCTTTGTTTGGATAGAGCCCAATTAGCTATACATATATATGGTGTGCATATGTATTTGTGCACATACACAAACAAATATACAACAGAACCCTGTTAAAAAGAAACAAAAAAAATAGATAAATGCCAATATAAAAGAACTAAAATTATATATCTAAACCTTTCACTGAAGACAAAGGAATAGGGCTGTTCATTTGAGTAACATCCTTACTGTAACACTGTGTTAAAAAAAATTCCAGTAGAGTTACAACTCTTTTTCTAATGGTTAATTTTATAATATGTACTATAACTAGAGTTTTGGTTCAATAATATGTTATTGATTAGCTTATCCATTTGGAAAAGGGTCCAGAGTCGAAGGTCCTAGTTGAGGCTATGCCCTTGACTCATCACAGACTTTGAGTGCCAGTATGTAGAGAAGAGCTCTGAAGCCACACAGCCCTGGGTTTGAATTATCAGATTGGGATGCCTTCACCAGTTGTATAAGTTTAGTTAGTTATTTAAATTATGACTTTATTTTGTATCTGCAAAAGGGGAAACTCACTGTAAGAACTGTAATAGAGACTAAAAATTCCCTAGATGTTATAAGAACCCACTAAATAGAACTTCTTTCTTCATTAACCAGACAAAGGCTTTAGTTTCCATACCTATAAGATGAACATAATAATTATTGGCCAACCTATCTTAAAGGGTTGTTGAGAAGATAAAATGAGATTACATATGTAAAAATACTTTGAAAAGTGAAAATTAACCATGAAGATTAGGGTAGTATGCTATCCTTATTACTCAGTATTGACACATATAGAGAGGCCAATGATAGAATATATGCCTACATATGTATGTATGTATTATTAATAAAACATTTACTTCTATGTTTTTTGTAGTGGTTCTGTTTCTCTGACCAAACCAGCCTGTTCCAGCTACTCTCAGAAATGCATTTTGAACGGAGCCACTTCAGCTTCTTTTTCTTGACTCACTTGTAGTTATGTGTCACTCTATTCTTTTAAAATATACAGGTACTTTTGCCACTTTCACGAGTAAATCCTATTTCATTTTAGACAGCAGTCATTAAGTGTTGGCTCTAAGAGCCTATAAGTCATTCATTTAACAAATATTTATTCAGCTCCTACTCTTTACCAAACAGTGGGGAAGCAATAATGAGTCATGGCCTACCCTCATGTAGCTTACAGTTTAGTAGGAAAAACTGACTTGAATTAAAGAGTTAGACAGGAGAATGTAAATGTTCAATTCTGGCAAGGGTTAGGAACAAATTTAGTGTGCTCTGTCAGTCCATAAAGGAAGCTATGACCCACTGGGAGTCCTCAGGAACGTCCCTGAATAATAAAAATGTTAGAGTAATAAAACTAGTCAAGAGGGGAGGCAAGGGTATGGCTTGCAGAGAGTACAGAAATTGTAATATACTTAGTGGAAAGGCAGGATGCAGAGAACGCAAAGTAGAAAGAACTAAAAAGTGTGTTGCTAGAGCAAGATGATGGTGGTGGGCGCAATGCCGACATTGATTGGTGTGAGGAAGGAAGTGACCAGACCAGGCAAGTCACTGTAAGCCATGACAACATTTTAATTCTAAAAGCAGGAGAAAGTCACTGTATGTTTTCAGGAAGAATACTTCCACAATGAAATTCACTTACTTTAATTTTTTTTCTTGTTCAACATTTTATTTTTATTAAAAAAGTACATTTAAAATTGCCTTAATTTGGGCACCTGGGTGGTTCAGTCAGTTAAGTATCCAACTTTAGCTCAGGTTATGATCTCAGGGTCCATGGATTCAAGCCCTATGTCAGGATCGGTGCTGACAGCTCAGAGCCTAGAACCTGTTTTGAATTCTGTGTCTCTCTATCTCTCTTCCCTTCCTCTTTTCTCTCTCCCTCCTTCCCTCCCTCTCTCTATTTCAAGTAAATAAATAAATAAGTAAATAACATAAACATTAAAATTTTTTAATTGCTTTGGTGCTTGAATCATTTCTTTTTTTAAAAAAAAATTTCAAGATTAGAGTTTAGTGATTCTTCACTTACATATAACCCCCAGTGATCATCCCAACAAACGTCTTCCTTAATGCCCCACATCTCTCTAGCCCTCCCCCGCCCCACCCAACACCCAGCCAGCAGCGCTCAGTTTGTTCTCTATATTTAAGAATCTCTTATGGTTTGTCTCCCTCTCTGTTTTTATATTATTTCTGCTTCCCTTTCCTTATTTTCATCTGATTTGTATCTTAAATTCCACATAAGAGGGAAGTCATATGATATTTGCTTTTCTCTGACTAATTTCGCTTAGCATAATACTCTCTCATTTCATCCACTGTTGAAAATGGCAAGATTTCATTCTTTATCACCACAAGTACTATTCCATTGTGTGTGTGTGTGTGTGTGTATACACACACACACACACACACACATATATACACACCACATCTTCTTTATCCATTAATCAGTAATGGACATTTGGGCTCTTTCCATAATTTGGCTATTGTCAATAGTGCTGTTATAAACACTGGAGTACATGTGTCCCTTGGAATCAGCACTCCTGCATCCACTGGATAAACACCTCGTACTGCAATTACTGGGTCATAGAGTAGTTCTATTTTTTTATTTTAATTTGAGAGACCCACATATTGCTTTCTACAGTGGCTGTACCAGTTTGCATTCCCACCAGCAGTGCAAAAGGGTTCCTTTTTTTCTGCATCCTTGCCAATATCTGTCATTTCCTGAGTTGTTAATGTTAGCCATTCTGGCAGGTGTGAGGTGGTGCCTAATTGTGGTTTTGATTTGTATTTCCTTGATGATGAGTGATGCTGACTATTTTTTCCATGTGTCTGTTAGCCAACTAGATGTCTTCTTTGGAAAAGGGTCTATTCATGTCTTTGGTCCATTTCTTCACTGGATTATTTGTTTTTTGGGTGCTGAGTTTGGTAAATTCTTTATAGATTTTGGATACTAACCCTTCACTGATATGTCATTTGCAAATATCTTCTCCCATTCCAAAGGTTACCTTTTAGTTTTCCTGAATGTTTCCTTTGCTGTGAATAAGCTTTTTATTTTGATGGGGTCCCAACAGTTCACTTTTACTTTTGTTTCCCTGTCTCCAGAGACGTGTTGAGTAAGAAGTTGCTGTGGCCGAGGTTAGAGAGGTTTTTGCCTGTTTTCTCCTCGAGGATTTTGATGGCTTCCTGTCTTACATTTAGGTCTTTCATTCACTTTGAGTTTATTTTTGTGTGTGGTGTAAGAATGTGGTCCAGGTTCATTCTTCTGTCTGCCACTGTCAAGTTTACCCAGCACCACTTGTTGACAAGACTGTCTTTATTCCATTGGATATTCTTTCCTGCTTTGTCAAAGACTGGTTGGCTATATGTTTCTGGGTTCTCTCTTCTGTTTCATTAATCTCTCTGTTCTTGTGCAAGTACTGTACTGCTTGATTACAGCTTTGTAATACAGATTGAAGTCCAGAATTGTGATGCCTCCAGCTTTGGTTTTCTTTTTCAAGATTGCTTTGGCTATTTGGGGTCTTTTCTGGTTCCATACAAATTTTAGGATTGTTTTTTCTAACTCTGTGAAGAATGCTGGTGGTACTTTGATAGGGATTGCATTGAAAATGTAAAATGCTTTGGGTAGTAACAACATTACATTTTAACAATTTTTGTTCTTCCAATCCATGAGCATGGAATAGTTTTCTATTTTTTTATGTCTTCTTCAATTTCTTTCATAATCTTTCTATAGTTTCTAGTGTATAGATATTTTACTTCTTTGGTTAGGTTTATTCCTAAGCATTTTATGGTTTTTGTTGTGATTATAAATGGGATATATTCCTTGATTTCTCTTTCTGCTGCTTCATTATTGGTGTATAGATATGCAACGGATTTCTGTACATTGATTTTATATTCTGTCACTTTGGTGAATTCATGGATCAGTTCTAGCAGTTTTTTGGTGGAATCTTTTGGGTTTTCCATACAGCATATCATGTCATCTGTGAAGAGTGAAAGTCTGACCTCCTCCTTGTCAATTTGGATGCCTTTTATTTCTTTGTTTTTCCTGATTGCTGAGGCTAAGACTTCCAATACTATGTTGAATAACAGCGGTGAGAGTAGACATCCCTGTAGTGCTTCTGACCTTAGGGGGAAAGCTAAAATTTAAAAATTAAAATTAAAGTGAAAAAAATAAAAATAAAAATATTTTTTTTATTCTGTATCTAAGAATGAGGAAGAAAAGAAAGGAAAAAATAAAAGAAAACAATTTAAACAAAATCAGAAGCAAAGAAACAAACAAATAAGTGAACCAGCAAACAGAATGAAACCTGAACCAAGTTACATCCAGTTTCCCCTAGAACTGAAACTCTGAAGCTTTCTATAGTCCATACATCAAGCTGGTGGAGTGACTTGCGCTGTCTTTCTAGGGGATGTGCTTACAGGGTGCACTTGGGTGGGGCCATTCTCCATTGGCGCTGGGTGACGCTGTTTAGCTTACTGGGGTGGAGCACGAGAGGTGGAAGTGGCTTCACCCAGCTCCCTAATCTCTGGTTCAGGAACTTCGTGCTCTCTCAGATCCATGATCAAGCACCCCTTCTTTGTCTCAGGCCTCCCCACCTCTACCTTGTCTGTGTTCAAGCTGTCTGCCTGCCAGGCAGCACCTCCTCCAGAATTTTATCTCAGATGGAGTTGTGTTTTAAAATCCCATGCTTCAGAAAACCCCTACAGCTTGGACCCATGCCAACTCTCTGGGGGAGGGTCTTGCTGAGCAATAGCCAGGTGCCGGCTTGCCCCAGAAAACTTTCGATCCATCGCTCCGCAGCGGAGATTCAGAGATTATGGCAAACCAGGACACACAGCTGGTGCCAGGTTTCACCACACTCCAGTGTCTTTGTCCCAATACCAGCAAACGTGGCTCCTCGCTGGGGTCCACTGGAGCCTTAGCCTGTGGGGAGGCCATATGTAGCCTCTACCAAATGCACTTCAAGCAGGGGAACCACTTCTCCCAGGGTGGCACACGGACCTCTCAGATCCCGCTGCCTGCTCCTGGGGATTCACCCTGATGCCTCCCCAGAGCACTGCCAGGCACTGGGCTCCAGAAAACTTCAGACTCTGTGCTCCACTGTTTATAGGATTCTGGTGGTATTGAAACCCTCTCCTTTCTTCCTGTGAGTGGTTTTGGGGGGAAATTTTTCTTGTTCAGTCCCCTGGGAGTGTTTCCACTCTTTCTCTGTAGCTTCTTTCAGGGGAGTGCTTTTCTTGTGGGATCCTGATGTACCACACTCTCCCCCTTTCTCATTCTCTGTCTTCCCTCCACAATAACAGCCCCCTATCCTCCGTGGCTTTTCTCTCCCCCCAGTTCACCTCTCTGCACTGCATACCTGCTGAGTTCTGTGGCTCAAGCTATGCAAATTGTTGTGTTAATCCTCAGATCAATTTTCTAGGTTTCTCAGATCAAACCAAAATGGTTTGGTGCTGATTAAGCTGTGTTTCAGGGATGAGACAAGCTCAGGGTCTCCATGCTGCTCCACAGTTTAGAGCTTAGACTTACACAGTTTAAAGTGCACTCAGAATAAGGATAGATGAGTGGATTGAAGAAGGGGAAGAAAAGAGGGTGGGACCTTAAGAAACTATTATAGTAGCTAAGAAGAAGAAAATAATCATTCCTTCCATAAAGAGAAAGACTCAGATGATGGGTAGCTGGACTGGTAGAGGGTGAGACCAAGCTGATGAATTCCAGACACATTTTTGAGGTAAAATCCACCTGAAGTGGTGCTGTATTGGGTGTGGAGAGTAAGAAAGAGGGAGGATACCCAGATGGATTATGCAACTTGATAGATGGTGATGCTATTCACAAAATAAGGAACGGTAAAGGACCAGGCTTTAAGCAGAGGTCACAGACTGACTGTGGACATTTCAAGCATGAAGTATCTTTGAAATACCTAAGAGAAGTCAAGTAAACAATTGGATATCCATGTAATGGGGTTGAAAATACATACTCTGTAAATGAGACATACCCTCCTTTTTTTTCTATTTCTAAATGCTTGTTTTATCATGTGTATCACCTCAATTTCAATTGTTCAGGTGACAGATTATCTGGAAGCCATGATCATCTGATGATGCCTAAGGTAAAAAGGAAAGAATATCACGATAGGATTTGTCCTGGTAATCTCATGCAAGAAAGTAATGACAGTCCAGTTTTGTTGTTGTTGTAAAGCATGCGACCATTGGAAAAATCTTAAGTCACAAAACGGTCAGAGTGAATGCGGAATGGACATGAACAAGATGACAGTGAAGTTATTAATAAGTGTCAGTTGAGCACAAGAGTTCAGCTGGTTCCCCAGATCAGGAGATAAGAAAATCTCCTCGGAGTCCAATCCTGAACGCAGAGATAAGCTAGGGATACTGTCGTGGAGGAGAAGGTGGTGATACGATGGTCCCAGTGTACGGTTCAGTTTCAAAGGCTTTAAGAGCCAGATATCCAAGGAGGTGCTACAAACTTGGTGATTACAGCCTCTGAAAACAAAGAAAACTTGGTGGTGGGAGGAACGAGGGTGGGGGCAGGGATGTGGTTAACAATTGTCTCCAAAATTATCTGATTTCAAAATTTTCCCTAATTATTACATTTAGCTTGGTTTTGGATGAGATGTAAATTTTATCTATACTGGAATATTTTGCTCAAGAATGATGTTTTTGGAAGACTGAGACAGATACACATTTGTTCTCTAGAGGATGGAAGTATGACCGCATCTAGGTAGGAATTCTGTCATGGTGTAGGTAATGGAGAGTCTGAATTTTTTTCACACAAGATATTTTCCACGAGCCTTACTTGATATTTAAATCTTATATAGGGATCATACACAATGAGAAATAATGATAACCACAACTTTATCTTCTTCCATCCATCCAATTCTGTACCATCTATCCCTCTTTATCTCTACAACAAAAAGTGAATACACACATTCTGCCACTACTTCGTCATGTTAATATTGAGTCAGCCTTTACTATAATTAACCATTAACAACAAAGGATATTATTTTGGATCCATGTATTATTATTATGGTCACTTTATTTTTTTTAACATTTGTTTATTTTTGAGAGAGTGCATGAGTAAGGCTGATGAGCTGTTAGCACAGAGCCCAATGTGGTGCTCGAACCCACAAATCATGGGCCAAAGTCAAAAGCTTAACAACTGAGCCACCCAGCCACCCCTACATTGGTCACTTTAAATGAAAAGATGAATATTTTAACTCATTATGTCTTCACTGTATCCTTTAAAAATCAAATTAGAAACCTCGTTGTGAGAAACCATGTGTTTCTCATGATATGCCACAGAAACTCATATATAATTAAGTTTAGATGTGCTGTTGCTCATTTAATCATTCAGTATTTCCTAATTGTTATGTTCTTAGTACTAAACGGATTGGAAGGAGAAGAAAGTGTAAGGAGGAGGAATTTATAGTCTCCTACTGATTCCTGTCTCAAGTTCAGAAGCAAAAAATGATACATGTGCAAAACGCTTTTTCTTTTCTATTTTTATTTTGTTTATTTTGAGAGAGAGCACACAAGTGGGGAAGGGGCAGAACAATGAGAGAGAGAATCCCAAGCAGGCTTCCCCCACCCCCCCTGTCAGCACAGAGCCCAACCCTGGCCTTGAACTCACAAACTGTGAGATCATGACTTGAGTCAAAATCAAGAGTCAGATGCTTAACCAATTGAGTCTCCCAGGTGCCCCCAGAAAATACTTTTTTTAAAAAATGTTTGTTTATTTTTGACAGAGATGGAAAGAGAGCATGAGCAGAGGAGGGGTAAAGAGAGAGAGAGAGACAGAGGGAGACAGAGGATCGCAAGCAGGTTCCGCACTGACAGTAGTGAGCAGAATCTGTGCAAACATGACCTGAGCCGAAGTTAGACGCTTAACTGACAGGGTCACCCAGGCACCACCAGTAAATACTTTTAACAGGTGTTTGAAGGCTTATAACCTGTGCGCTAAATTAAAAATGAGTATAAATAGGGGCGCCTGGGTGGCTTAGTCGGTTAAGCGTCCGACTTTCACTTAGGTCATGATCTCGCGGATCGTGGGTTCGAGCCCCGCATCGGGCTCTGTGCTGACTGCCAGCTCAGAGCCTGGAGCCTGTTTCAGAGTCTGTGTCTCCCTCTCTCTCTGACCCTCCCCTGTTCACGCTGTCTATCTCTCTCTCTCCTAGAAATAAATAAAAATAAAAAAATAAAAAAAAATAAAAAAATAAAAATGAGTATAAATAGAGTACATATACAAAGTCACAGGAATTCTTTGATGTGGTCATGCCAACTGTGGAGTATGAGCACAGAGTGTGAAGGAAAGCTTAGCAGATACGTGGAGTGGTGAAGGAGGCACTACAAACAAGACTGAGAAGATACACAAAGGCAGTGTGATGGAACTGGGAGGAGGAGCAGAGACAGCAGGAAGCAGCTCAGCTTTAATTCTGCTAATTCCTACTCTCCTCCCTAGGTCTCTGTACATGGTGCCCATTTGTCTTCATGTTACCAAACCCTTGAACATAACTCTGGGGAGCCACTCCTAACCCTAGACTAGATTATGCCTTTCTTTTGTCCCGTGCTTCCCTGGTCATGACGTTCATCACTCTATAATCATTGCCTATCAACCTGTTGCTTGGTGTCCCCTGCTAAGCTACGGATGGCTTAAGGGCAAGGACTCTGCAGTAGGCTGAATAATTACTCTACAAAAGATGCCCATATCCTAATCCCTGGAACCTATCAATGTATTAATCTTATACAGTAAAAGGGACTTTGTAGGTGTAATTAAGTTAAGGATCTTAAGATTAGGAGATGATCCTGCCACGTCTGGATGAGCCCAATGTAATCACAAGAGTAGTTATAACAGGTTGATAGGAAGTTCAGAGACAGAGAGAGAAGACATAATAATGGAAACAGAGGTCAAGAACAGAGAAGATACTGGCTTTGAAGATGGAGGAAGAGGCCATGAGTGGAAGAATGCAGGTAACCTTGGAAGCTGTAAAACACAAGGAAACAGATTCTCCCCTACAGCCTCCAGAAGGAACACAAGCCTGCTGATGCCTTGATTTTAGCCCAGTAGAACTAATTTTGGACTTCTGACCTCCCAAACCGTAAAAATAATAAATTTGGGTGGTTTTCACTTACCAAACTGATGGCAATTTCTTACAGAAGCATTGTGAAGCTAATACAGACTATCATACACTTCCAACATGGAACCCAAGAACTTGCTCAAAATATACATTCACTTAATAAAATTATTAGACGAAAGAAGTTGGGGCTCCTGGGTGGCTCAGTCAGTCAAGCGTCTGACCTTGGTTCAGATCTCTTGGTTCATGATCTCTCAGTTCTCATGGATTCAAGCCCCACATCGGGCTCTGCACTGACAGCTCAGAGCCTGGAATCTGCTTCAGATTTTGTCTCCCTCTCTCTCTGTGCCTCCCCTGCTCACACTCTGTCTCTCTGTTTCTGTCTCTCTCTCAAAAATAAATGTTAAAAAATAAAAAGAAAGAAGAAATGCTAGCCTGCAATATGGAGATTGTAAGCCAAAGACAGGAAGGATAGAGGTGTGTGTTATCATAAGGAACCTTGAATGATCCCGAGATGAGCTCTAATGAGCTGGGGGTCAGTAGCAACTCAAGGAGAGTGACTATTTTTCTTGAAGAGCATAAAGAGAAGGAAGAGGTGAAAATGACTGGAAAATTACTGCCACAAAAGGCTAGAATGTTCGTGGAATGATCTAGAAAGTAATGGAGAAACATTATAAGCCAAATCTTGTAGTTATTCAGGGTTTCCAGGGGGAGTGGAGTTTTGACTTGGAGTTCAACTGTGACCCAGTGCTCCAAATGACAAGGTGTGGGGATAAACTAGTCAAAGACAAGAATGACACACTGGTTTTTACTCATTTGACACCAAGTGACTTTAAACATTGACTAACTCCAATAGAAAAATTTTACCCCATTTTTTAAAGGACTTAAGTAATAACATTCATCATTTCTTGTACAGCATAATTGGTTTTTGTAAGATTTTTCTTGTATTTCTTATTCTCATTTCCCCCCAATATTCTAATATATCTGATATTAACCCTTTTATTTCCATGGGTTCTTATAAAACATGTATTGCTGTTTTCTCTGCATACATTTTTAGTCGTTTTATATATTAAAAAAATTTTAATGTTTATTTTTGAGATAGAGAAAGAGAGACAGAGACAGAGACAGAGTGTGAGCAGGGAGGGGCAGAGAGAGAGACAGAATCTGAAGCAGGCTCCAGGCTCTGAGCTGTCAGCACAGAGCCCAACATGGGGCTTGAACTCACGAATTGTGAGATCATGACCTGAGCTGAAGTCATATGCTTAACCTACTGAGCCACACAGGTACCCTCTCCGTATACATTTTTAATATAGTGTTAGGCTATAAATCTTTAGTTGTGTCTTAATTTTTCTTTTTAAGTCTACTATTGCACTTGTAATATTGCTGCTATGTGTACACCTATTCCATTGTTTCTCAACACTGTATAGTGCTTCTTGGTTAAGCCTACTACATTATACCTATTTATTTCTCCAGGGATGAACATCAAGATCACCCAGATTGCTTCAAAATCTTTACAAACAACGCTACAATAAATATTCCCCTACAGTTCCCCTTACAGGTCCATGTAAAAATTTCATGTATACTCAAAAAATGACTTCTGAATCATAAGGCACATGTATACATGTGTCTGATTAAATACCAGCAAATTTCTACCCTGAATATCTATCTGCACCTGCTCTCACTTCTATCTGGAATCTATCAGAGTCCCTATACCTCCACAGGAGAGGTGTGGGCCCAAGGAGTAAAGGGCTAAGAGATGCAAGGGCACAGGTAGTGACCAGGGCTTGTCTCAGCCAGACCTGATCATATAATCATATCCCTAAAGCGAAGATCTTCCTGGCTGGATGGAAGCGTTCTCTGTCCAAAGGGAGACAATGACCACTTTTCACACAGCTTCTGCCTTCACTTCCTCCTTCATGTGAGAGGAGAAGACCTCTAGGCTCTTCTCCTAGGGAGGAAGGGAGGAGTGAAGCGAGAAAGTTCAAAAGAGAGCTGTGCCCACACCGGTCCTGGCTTCCCTCCAGGTGACATTTCTGTTCTGGTGAGCAGCCTGGGGTAGTGTTTCATTTCAGAAGCATCATCCACGGAGGCAAACTCCAAACTCTAGCATTGAAGGCAACGCTGGGTCCCTCTCATGCAGTGAGAGAAGGGAAGAGCCAGAGTGCAGTAGGCAGACATCCATTTCTTCCTGCACCATGCTGGGAAGGCTAAAACAATGTTTCCCACATCCTGGCCCCTTCTAAGCTGCAGGCTGCCCTTCCAGACATGCCCTTGCAAGACCTCAATCAGATGGCATTCACCTGGCAAGACCAAAACCCCAAGCTAGGGAGCCCTGATGCTGAAGATCCGCCACAGTGAGACTTGCCAAGACCAGGGAAAACTCATGCAAAATTGTCAACCAGAGCTTACATGAGTGCTGCTGACCACCTCTGTCTGCCTTATGAGAAGGAGAGGGTTGCAGGACTTGGAGAGATGGAGAGGAGACTATTAAGTTATTCATGGGTAATTTCTTGGGCTGAATTCAGCCCTAAGTGCCTGAAAAATGAAGAACCTGAAGGAAATGGTTTGGTAGGCCTGGAAAGTCTCTTGAACTATTCTTACAGGGTGGTATTGGAAGCACCTTGGGAAGGCCCTCTGACACATCCTCCACACTGAACTCACCTTCTTCACTGTGTAAGAACAAAGGCAGGCAGACATTCAGACTCCACCAGAAAGAACTCCCCAGAGTAGGTGGGCGGGCCAAATCAGAAGACACCTCCTCCATCTCTTCCCTCCTCTGTGCCAGCTCAGTAATAACAACATCCAGCATTTGTACCTATTCCGTAGCACGTGGTCACTTTTCAAGTGACTAAATAAGGCCCAGAATGTTTGTCACTTGTCTAAGCTATTCCTAGTAGCAGAGAGAGGATTTGAAATCGCATCTCTTTCACCCCAGAAATTGCTCTCTTAACCAACATTTTGCTACCTCTCTCCTACATGCCTTTATAGATCAAATTCTCACCCTAAATCACTATAATGTATTCATAGCATTCTGTGAACTTGAGGGCAAGAATGATGTCTTATTATCCCTTCTCACATGGTATCAATCACGATGTAGCAGCAAACATGTTACACTTACTCAGGGCCAGGCATTATTTCCAGAATTTCATGAAAATTAAGTCAATGAGTCTTCTCAACAACTCTAGACACTGTAATTTGCCTCATTTTATGGAGGAGGAAACTGAGATACACAAAAGCTAATCAACATGTCCAGGGTCACATAATAAGTGGGGGCCCCAGGCAGTCTGGGTCCAGAATGTAGGCTTTTAATTCCTTTATTACTCTGCCTTTGAAATCAATAAATGGTTGTAGGTTGTTTTTAACCCTTTCAGCTTAGCAGCATTTCTCAGCTTTGCTCCCACAAAGCAGGCACCCTATCTAGAATACATATAGCCACGGCATAAGCCTGGTCCAGAGTGTTCAGATCAAAAACAAAACCTGAGGGGCGCCTGGGTGGCTTAGTCGGTTAAGCGTCCGACTTTCGCTTAGGTCATGATCTCGCGGTTCGTGGGTTCGGGCCCTGCGTCGGGCTCTGTGCTGACTGTCAGCTCAGAGCCTGGAGCCTACTTTGGAGTCTGTATCTCCCTCTCTCTCTGACCCTCCCCTGCTCACGCTGTCTCTCTCTCTCCTAGAAATAAATAAAAAAATATTAAAAAAAAATTACAAAAACAAAACCTGAGCCTCACACTCTGTGCCTCTTCACTATCTCCATCAACAAATCTGCATTATTTCTGTCAGCAACTCTCAGGTTTCTGTCATGAGGGCTTAGTATTATCACTTGCTTTTCTATAAGACTGAAGATTAATTCAATTACTCAGAATATCATTTGTCCATTTCCTAGGTGCCATAGAGCCAAGAGTCTGGAAGGATTACTGAATAACCAAGAGGTTCGATGCAGAAACATTCTGTTAATATTATATTATATTCTTATTTATATTATAAGTTAATATTTTTATTATAAATTTGGTCATGTAAGACAGAGTCCCAAGGTGCATTCCGAAACACTGGTTGTGCAGACTGTAATAGATTATTTACTTAAGAGATTCTGTGATCCAGTAAGTTTGAGAAATCCTGAGTTAAAAAGCAAAGGCAGATTTCTTCCTGCAGAACTCCTCAGAACCTTTAGAATGCCTTAAGAATGCCTATGATTCTTCTGGACTGACCTACAGAAAACAGCTTTCAGAAACTGACCAGAAAGAAATGAGCACACTGGGTTAGAAATAAGACTTGCAATTAGTCTCATGCAGCATAAAAGGAGAAATCATGTTATACGTTTGAATATAAGACGTTTCCTGCACATTTATAATTGGGACTTATCCTGTATCTTGGAATACAATCAGCATATACAGTGAATGATCACCATTCAAGTTAATACTTGAAGGGATCAAAGCAGACTTACTGAGTAGTTGAGAAGAAAAGATACCACTTAGGGCTGAATGGGGCAAAAAGTTATAGACACCAGATTTCACATCTAAATTATCTTGTCTGAGATTAATACACGGAAATTTATCTGCAAACACAATCATATCATTTGCCCAAATTCCAGATCACATGAGTACTACAGAGAGTGTGCATGACGGTTTGATGATACATCCTGGTTACTACAATTCTTACCCAGAGGGTTACCTCACCTCTATATCTTCAATATATTTTAACTCATAACAAAATTAACTGGGGGCGCCTGGGTGGCTCAGTTGGTTGAGCATCTGACTTGGGCTCAGGTCATGATCTCATGGTTCATGGGTTCAAGCTCCCCATTGGGCTCTGTGCTGACAGCTAGCTCAGAGCCTGGAGCCTGTTTCAGATTCTGTGTCTCCCTCTCTCTCTGACCCTCTCCTGCTCACACTGTCTCTCTTTCTCTCATAAATAAATAAAACATTTTAAAAATTAAAAAAAATTAACTTTGAAGAAAAAAACCACAATGATATTACCCTTTTACAAAATCTTT
Source organism: Hyaena hyaena (assembly GCF_003009895.1). Classification (NCBI taxonomy): domain Eukaryota; kingdom Metazoa; phylum Chordata; class Mammalia; order Carnivora; family Hyaenidae; genus Hyaena; species Hyaena hyaena. Next base: position 5,164,551 of record NW_024080655.1, on the reverse strand, counting down.
TAAGATTTCCTCACTGCATTTTGTCTAAAATCCAAACTTCTTAGCTTGACATTCAAAGTCTTTCATCTGGTGACCTGAACTTTTTCCACCTCGCAAGGACTCCAGTTGGGTGCTACTCTCCCAGTGAACCCTTCTAACCAGCCATAACAAACTGCCTGCACCAGATCACAGTGCTTCACAATATGTCTACTCTTTCTCCTAAGTGTCCTTTGTACCTAGACACATCCCCAGTCCCTTCTCCTCCTACTAAAAATCAGTTCTAACATTCTATTCCAGGGAGACTTTTTTGACCATCTTATCAATTCTCATTGCCTAATTGGTAAGCCTATCATCGCACCCATCTAATTCAAACTCCCTGTCCTTAAAAGCTAGCATGGCACTGCATGGCCCACAGCAAGGAATAATACAAGTGTAATCAGAGTGTCTTTACAAATGGGGTTGGGGGCGGGGGATACAAGGGCTTCCAAATGTGGCTTCAGTTTATGCTCCCCACCTACCACGTGAGCAAGAAATCTTTCTCTATGGTCTTTCTCTATGAAGCTCTCTTTTCTCCTAGTTATCCCAGAATCTCCATCTCAAAAAAGGCTAATGTCTTTTGTCCCCATATAGGACTCAAAGCTCAGTGGTGCCCCCGTGTGTCTGGCACTTCTCACAATAACTAGAAAATTGGGTACTTGGAAAAGAGCCATCAGCTAATTGTTGTGAGCTGCCTATCTGATCTGAAGCAATGAGTTTGAGGCCAGATCTCCTGCTCTTTGCCCTGATACTCCTTGCCAAGAATGTAAATGTTCTTCAAAGTATGAGAAAAAAATGTCTTCCCCACCCCCAGTAAAACTGTCTTGCCCAATCCACACCAAAACTGACCCCGGTCAGAATCCCAGGCTAACTACCTCAAGAAATTCCAGAAACCTTCCATATAAGAATGAAAATCTAGGGAGGGCCTGAGTAGCTCAGTCAGTTAAGTATCCAACTCTTGATTTCAACTTAAGACATTATCTCATTGAGCCCTGCATGAGGCCATGTGCTAAGGGTGCAAAGCCTGTGTGGTATTCTCTCTCTGTGTCTCTGTCTGCCCCTACCTCACACATGTGTGCACTCTCCTCTCTAAATAAATAAATAAACATTTTAAAAATCAGAAAAGAATAAAGATTGAGGATCTCTATCCTTTCTCCATGGAACCCCTTATGTAAAAGGCTCTACATTTATTTTTTAGGCTTTTTAAAAAATTTATTTTGAGAGAGAGAGAGAGTAGGGAAGGGCAGAGAGAGAGAGGGAGAGAGAGGGAATCCCAAGCAGGCTCTGCACTGTCAGCTCAAAGCCCAGTGCAGGGCTCAAACTCACAACCCCTGAGATCAAGACCTGAGCTGAAATCAAGAGTCAAAGGTTTAACCAACTCAGCCACCCAGGGGTCCCAGCTCCACATTTCTTAAACAATCTTCACTGCATAACAGTAGTTTTTTACCCTCATGCACATATATATGTTTTAAGTGAGGGAAAAATCCAACAGATCTAAGAAGTAAGCCACCCAGGAAAAAAAAAGGGGGGGGGGAGGGGGTTAGCAGACTGACAGAAAGAACATCAGGAGAAAAACTGTCCTCCTCTCACATACTTGCTGTTCCCAAAGAAAAGGTTTCTTTGTCCCATAACCAAATTTTCCCAGAAGTATGAAAGGTTGATCTTGGCTTCCCTGCTCTGAGCCCAGCCAGGATCAAGCCTGTAGAATCAGGCCTAAGGTATTCCCACTGGGTTCCAACATCCCTTTATTGTTTCACTTTAAAACCTCATTGACATATCTATTTCTTATAAATCAGCTTTAACATATTTTACAAATTGTCCTGCTAGCACGATCCCCAATCCTCTGGATTTAGAGAACTCACCTCACTTACTAAATATCACATTTGGCAGAACATGTGTCATTTTCTATAAATATTGAAAAATCAATAATTGCTGCCAAAAATGCTGTATTTGTTCAAATCCCGGGTGAGATAAATGATGAATAGAAATACCATTCTCTTTTAAAATTCAGAAATAAGACAGATCTGACTGTTTATTCTTTTGATACTTCTTCAATATGCCTGGCTTCAATAATCCCACGCAGCAGCCTGCCTCCCTTTTCCCCTTCTGTAGAATTTTTATTATTTTACATCTAACTCTAAATGAACAGTTAGATTTAGCATACCATCCTCATCATGCAGTGATAAGAAACACAGGTCTACACTAGAGGCAGACACACTTAGCCAGCTGAGATGGGAAGGAGAATGGAGTTAAGTCCACACATATTGCCTTAAAGCGATGGACAAGCAGTATAAAATTTTAAGTTCTGTCTCTGTCTCTCTCTCAATATATAATATATAGTTTTTACATTATATTAAATACAAAATAGATCTAAATAAATGTATAATTTAATATAATGTATAGATTTAATATATATTCTAAATATATTTAGCTATATATTTAAAGTTAATTTGTAACATGGAATGTATAACATTATATATATTAAATATATACTTTTTAGTTACATACATTCATTAAATACTGTCAAGATGTATATTAGAAAAGTTTACTCTTTAAATATTTCAGAAAGAAAAATGAGACAAAAGTTGTGATATATATACACACTAGGGAATATTATTCGCTATGAGAAAGAAGGAAATTCTACTATTTGCAATAATGTGGACAGACCTTGAGGACATCATGCTAAATGAAATATGCCAGACAGACAAATGCAAATACTGCATGGTATCATTTATATGGGAAATCTAAAAAAAAAAAAAAAAAAAAAAGTCAATGTCCTAGAAACAGAGGGTAGAAGAGTTGCCAGGGGCTGGGATGGTTGGGGAGAAGTTGATAAAAGGGTATAAACTTTCAGCTATAAGATAATAAGGCTCAGGATCTAATGTGAAACATGGTAACTACAGTTGATAATAATACTGTTTTGTATAATTAAAATTTGCTCAGTTATTTATATAAATGAGGTGATGAATGTTAACTAGATGAGGCCAATCTGCGTCACTTGCATAGGTATACATACACTTTAAATATTTTACAAGTTCATATGTCATTTGTATTTCTTTTTTTTTTTTAATATTTTTATTTATCTCTAGGAGAGAAAGAGAGACAGCGTGAGCAGGGGAGGGTCAGAGAGAGAGGGAGATACAGATTCTGAAACAGGCTCCAGGCTCTGAGCTGGCAGTCACCACAGAGCCCGACGCGGGGCTCGAACCCACGAACCGCGAGATCATGACCTAAGCGAAAGTCGGACGCTTAACCGACTAAGCCACCCAGGCGCCCCATGTCGTTTGTATTTCAATAAAGCTGGAATTTTAAAGAAAAAAGAAAATGAGAAAAAATACAGCTGAAATATATTTCTCAGTTTTCACAATGGGTTGTCTTGCATACTACCTGGTAAACAAGCCACTATGAATCCACTGGTTTCAACTTTTTTCTGTAAGAGGCCAGTAAACTTTTTCTGTAAATGGCCAGAGAATCAACACTTTAAGCTTTGTTGCCCATGTGGTCTCTGTCACAGCTTATCAACAACGCCACTGTAGCATAAAAGCAGCCATGCACAATACAAGAATGAGGAAGTGTGGTTGTAATCCAATAAAACTCCACTTACAAAAACAGACAGCAGGCCAGATAATACCCTACCTCTGGCCGGCTGTTCCTTGGCTTAGAATATGATGAAGAGATGCTCAGGGAAGTCAGGGAAGTCGCGTAGAGGCAAGCCCATGAGAACTACTAAAAAAAAGTCATTAAAGCTGTCGTTTTTCCTGTCTTTATTCTCCCCCAAACTTTTTTTTTTCACCCTCATAGCTTTAGACATGTTGCTCCTGATTTGGAACCTGGATCTGAAAAGAAGAAAATAAGACCAACACATATTGATACAAACGGCATAAAGAGGATGCTCACCTAGGATCCAGCTAGCCCTGAAATCAGAAAAACCCTAGATATACTTCCTATCTGAAGCCGAAGGGAGATGCCTTCCCATTCTTTCTTAAGTTCTCATCTGGGTCTCTATAAGAGAAGGCAGATGACCAGAGCAAAGCATAGGAATTGGTTTCATGTAAGTTTTACATGGCATAAGAGCCATCATAAGGAAATGAAGACCTAAAGAAACCTTTCATCCTGAGGGTTTTTATACTAGGTGTGATGAAGAGTAGAGAGTCATGGAAAAAATGTGATAGGACAAAGGAGTATGAGCTGAAAGTAGTAAATGGGGGTGACTTAGCAAAAGCTGTTCATTCAAATTCCTTTTAGCACCCCTGCATCTTTGGCTGTAGGATGCGCCTTTCCTCCATGTACAGGGAGGACTTGCCACATGAGAGTCTTATGACCTCCCTCAAGGAAATGTCAGGAAGTCCTTTCTGTACCTGCTGTTTCTCAAATTCCTCCAGCTTAACATAGTCAATATACCAAAGTGCCCCAGTGTGGGGTAGCACATCCCAAACCCTGTCAAGTCCCTAAATCCCCTTTAAAATTTTTTTAATGTTTTATTTATTTCTGAGAGAGACACAGCATGAGCAGGGAGAGTCAGAGAGAGAGGGAGACATAGAATCTGAAACAGGCTCTAGGCTCTGAGCTAGCTGTCAGCACAGAGCCGGACGCGGGGCTCGAACCCACAAACCATGGGATCATGACCTGAGCCAAAGTCAGACACTTAAGGGACTGAGCCACCCAGGCACCCCGTCCCCATATTCCCTTTTAGATTTTGGTAGTTTGGGTTGGATTTTTTGTCACTTGCCACTAATAGTGAATAATATAATATGACGAGGGCATCATTTCATGTAACCCTAATACAACTCTATAAAAGAAATTCTTTCTGATTTTATAAGTGAGTGAACTGAGGTACAGAGAAGCAAGTTGTCCAAGGGCAGACTTCTAGAAAGTAGCAGGGAGAGGTTGTGTGCCCTGATGGGGCTGGCAACCCCTGCTCTGTGGAAAGTCCAGCTTACCCTGTGATACTTGACAGTGTGTCCTGCAAACTCACGAATCTGATGGAGCCCTCACGAAAGAGTAAACACACAGAATCAGTTCCAGAAGGCACCACTTGTATCACTGAGTTAAATTCCTATTTAACTAAGAGAAAATGGGTATCGACCACAGTTGGCTTGATTGCAAATGTCAGGCTCTTTGAATTATTAGAAACAGCAATGAAAAATTGATTACATTTAAAACATCCTGTGAAAAGTTTTACAATTGCACATTAAGAAACGGTGTTAAGCAAATAAGAACTAATTGTTCTCAGCTGCACTGGTAATAGCCCTATCTGCCTTGCCATTACAATGCATATTCATTTTATTGGAACAGGAAAAGTAAATAAAAATAAAAAGTCCCAGATCTCATTCATATTCAATCACTGTAATTCTGAACCTGAGGTTATCCTCCTAAGGGAGAACAGCAAAGCAACAACTAATGCTTTCTCCCATCTGTTCAAACTGGTCTGGAAACCTCTATCAGCCCATACACATTGCTGAGACCAAAAAAAAAAAAAAAAAAAAAAAAAATTCACAGGGGAAGAATACCACAGGCCATGCAATACATGTGCATCCAAATGTTTGTGTGAGAATTTGAGGGGTGATTAAGTTATTTTAAGTGTACCTAGGGAATTTACTTGAAAGCAAACCAAAAAATATCAAAGTAAACATGCCCTCTGCCTTCACGTGTGTCCAGCGTGCAGTATACATAGGTTGCCCGCACTTTGACCTAGAGTACCATTTATTTTTTTTGTTTTACAAATAGTTTATTGTCAAATTAGTTTCCACATAACACTCAGTGCTCATCCCCACAAGTGCCCTCCTCCATGCCCCTCCCCCCTCCCCCCCACATCCATCAGTCCTCAGTTTTTGTCAGCATTCAAGAGTCTCTCATGGTTTGCCTCTCTCCCTTTCCCCCACCATTTCCCCCCTTCTTCTCCCCCACGGTCCTCCGTCAAGTTCCTCCTAATCCTCCTATACGTGCAAACATATGATATTTGTCCTTCTCTGCCTGACTTATTTCGCTCAGCATAACACCCTCAAGGTGCATCCATGTTGCTACACATGGCCAGATTTCATTCTTTCTCATTGCCATGTAGTATTCCATGGTATAGATAAACCACATCTTCTTGATCCATTCATCTGTTGATGGACACTTAGGCTCTTTCCATGTTTTAGCTATTGTGGAGAGTGCTGCTATGAACATTGGGGTACATGTGCCCCTATGCATCAGCATTTCTGTATCCCTTGGGTAAATTCCTAGCAGTGCTATTGCTGGGTCATAGGGGAGTTCTATTGTTAGTTTCCTGAGGAACCTCCACACTGTTTTCCAGAGGGGCTGCACCAGTTTACATTCCCACCAACAGTGTAGGAGGGTGCCCATTTCTCCACATCCTCGCCAGCATCTAGAGTTCTCTGATTTGCTCATTTTAGCCATAGAGTACCATTTAGAACTCTGAGGTGAGTTAACCCCACTGACTTCACTACCTCCCAACTTCATAAGCAGCCAAAACAGAATGCTCTGGTCCTCTCCTTATATCTACTCTTCTCCTCCTGTGATTCCTCTCCTCCTGAAGTAGCCAGAAGCGGCCAGGTTTATGTGGTAGTAACCATACCAAAATGTTCAGGAGCTTAAAACAACAAAGGTTCTATTTGTCATCCAGGTAAGATTGTCCATCATAGGGCCCACAGGTAGGATGACTAACTCTTTCCTGTTTGTCTTGGACTGTCACAGTTTTTGCACTGAATGTCCCAGAAACTTGAGCCAATTGTCATCCTATCCACATGACAGCTCTGTGGCATATGGTACCACATCACCAGGCAGTATTTGCTTAGTTGGATTCATCTCAGGGTAACCCCATCTACACTGGATATGATGGCCATACCCTTAATTTGATGCTTGCTCCAATGCCAAGTTTTAACTGTTCTTTACTGTTCTGGAGTTTTCGGAATTATGTCTTTTCTGTTTGGAACTGGGAAGTGGCTTCCTTTTTCCAATTGTGAAGCGTTTTTTTGTGTGTGTATATATTTTATTTCCTTTCATTCCTGCTTGTACGTCTGCCTTTTTCCCCCCAAATATAGCCACCTTCAACTAACACCTGATACTAATGGTTTGTTCTCTGAGCTTTTGCCCTGGACTATACATTCATGTGTACATGACCTGCCTCACAAGTCACCTCAAGTGACCAAAAGCTTTAGCACAAAATAGCATGGATTGCCAAGTTTCCAGCCTTTGAAGAAACTCCTTGTTTTTTACTACTCCGTCCCTTAACCACTGTAATATATTGAATCTTTTCTTTATGGCAGTAGGATTTTAAGGCACTAATTATTTACAGTCAGTGCAAGCTAGGTTATGCTAAGGTAGCAAAGCAAAATCTTCTGTGTCTAAAAAACCACAAAGGTTCAGTCCCTGTTCCTGCTTCATATCTATCACAGATCAGCAGGAGGGCCCTGATCCAGGACCCTAGGCTGATAGGGACTTTAGTATTTTAAATGTCGATAGTTGCCAAGACAGAGGAAAGTGGATACAGTAAATCCGGAACTAGCCCTTAAAGCTTCCATACAGAAGTAACACATATCATTTCTGCTCACTTGTCACATTGGTCCAAGCAAGCCACAGGTCCACCCTAGATCAAAGGATGAATAAAAGTGTTAATCGTGCAATGTGCCCTGAAGAAGAGATAACTATAATACATGCGGTCAGTCCTAGCAACTACCAACGCTACACAAGCCCCACCCCAAACACAACCTCCAATCTGACATTCCAAACGTACCCTCTAAAACTCTTTCTCAGTCATTAGAAAGTATACCTAATCCCAGAGTATTCTCTCCATCTCCCACCTTAATTAAGATCTGTCTCCCTCTTAGACAACCATTCCCCCAGCCCCCACCCCATAACCCTCTCCAAACTTCTCCTTTCCTCTTCTTCCTTTCTCTCTCATCCACACAGTCCCCTACTTCTCTTCTCAGAGGAAGCATTTAGTGTCGGCATTCTTGTTTCATGATACCCTACCTCCAGACCATTAGTCTTCCATCCTTGTGTAAAAAACATCTTTCTTTGAAGTTCTCACATACAACTACATCCCTTCTGTCCCTCCTCATGACTACTATCTATGCCCAGCTTCTCTGTTCACTGACCTTCTTAACTAAGATGACCTTCACTTATTTTCTTCCATGACTCACTCCACAGCCACACTCTCAGTTCTTATATTCATCTGGAACTTGTGTTCTACCTTTGAAATCTTAAGTTTGAGTATCCTACCTTCTTGTACCAACCTCCTGCCTTTCATTCCTGTTTGAACATAAGAGTATTGTAGTTCTCAGTTCCTTTATCCACTCCGCTATGAGAATAATTCAAATGCAAAATTGACTATTTGGCTCCTCAACAGCATACTGCATAAACCCCTTCACAGACTCCCATAGAACAAGGGTTTTCAAACTTAGCTACATAATAGAGTCAGCTGAGGAGCTTCTTAAAATCCCAATACCTGACCACAGCCCAGATGAGTTAAATCAGAATTTTTGGGGTGCCAAGTGCCAGCATTTTTTTCAAGCTCTAAAGTGATACCAATGTGCAGCCAAGGTTGAGAACCCACTGACTTAGAAGATAAACTTCAATCATGACAGGTAAATTACTTAAACAACTGGCAGGCTTTGTTCCCCAAACACCTTTTCCAACTACCTGCATCAGAGTAATCAGTGGTGCTTGTTTTCCTGGGCTCCACCCCAAGACATTGAGTTATGGTAACTCTAGCTACATTTCCAGAGTCTAACTTTCAATAACTCTCCAGGGGATTCTAATGCATGCTAAAAAATGAGAATTACTTCCTGACACGTGCATTATCTTAGTCACAATGAACTTTTGTTATGTCCCAATGAATACAGCTTATGCTAAGTGAAGACCATTAGAATTATGAACCATAACATATAACCATACCTGCTGCATTATCAAATTGTGGAAAATGTGAGACTAGTAGAGCGAAACAAAGACACCATATGAGATCCTGAAGACCAAAGGAAAGACATCTGTAGAGCCATCCCAGATTCTGATGTCTCCTAGTCAGGTCCAGGGTATGCTTCCGTTGACCCACCCCCCCATTTCCCTAAAAAATGTGAACATTAATCCACTACTTCAATCACAAATCATCTAATGAATACATTCACCATTTTTAGTGATTTTCCAGCAATTTTCCTCTCCTACCCAAAATAAATATTTGTTGAATGAATCATTCAGTCTTAGTGCCAAAAATTTTCAGTTAAGGGTGAAAGAATTTCTGGGTACCCCTCTGTCACTAAGAAAATCATTGTAATGATGTCATATTGGTCAACTTAGTTTAGATATGAAGTCTCTATCTAACCCTGCCAAAACATTTTGGTAGTCTTTTCCTTCTCAAAATACAGAAGTCTCTTCCACATGTCAACCAAACATTAAGGGCATCGCAATTGTGGCTCATCTAAGGCAAATCCCTTCTTCTCAACCAATGGTGTCTAGAAGCCACCTCACAAGAGCAACCTGTTAAAGTACTGTGTTCCCCTTTTGTATAAAGAAATTTGTATAAAAAAACTGAGGCTTACCACAGTTAAATAACTTGTCTATTGTCACTGAGATTCAAAAAGAAAAAAATAACTGCCTTCTATTTTATGCCCCTTTCCAAAGCAGTACTTTATTGAATAAGGTTAATAACTTGTAAACCTAAGGCAAATGCTATACATTCTCTGTGTGATCATTCATTCTTATCTTTGATTCATCAACAAACATTTATTAACTGACTACGAGTGTGTCAGATTCTGTGCCAGATATCGAGATTACAAAGATATATAAGACACAGTTCCTGTCCTCAAGGACCTGCCTATCTATTGGGAGGGAAAGACATCTTAACATATAAATCACTACACAGTGTGGCATAATAGAGCCTTGGGTCCTGGGTCCACATATATTCACTGTAGCTGGGAAGAAGTAAGATGTCTGCCACTGAAATGCACTCTTGACAGTAATGAAGTTTATTACATTTTAGGACAACCAGATATAGCATTTCAAAAACCTCATGGCCTCACTCCTTCCCAAACACATAGCAGATGACATGACAATTCTACAAAACAGAACACTACCTATGTATGTCCAAAGATCCGTGACAGGAAAAAAAAAATACCCATTTTTCCCTCTCAGATATACATCCAGGCAATGCAAACATATTATCATTGGTTTCCTTATATCTGCCAAGAGGCAATATGTCAAATAAATAATTTAGACCAGCTGAGGCACCACAAGAAAACAAAGCCATCAGTCATCTGGGCTGCATTATTGATTGCCAATAACAAGATACTTGCTAAGACAAATGACTCAGCTATTATACTAGTAAGGCTTTAGCCTGTCTCAACTACATAAATCATATTGAACTGTTTGTTGTTTCAAGATGAACAAACGTATCTATAATCATTTTTGCCCCCCATTTTTGCAGTATATCTTAGGTGACTCTTCATATGCAGAATGTAGATTCATTATTCCCTCAACTTATACAATTTTTCTTTCTCTGTGTATATGTTACCAAATGCCTGTTGCATCTATATAATGAAGAATTATACTTGTTTATGCTTATTCCTATAAGACCTAGATATTTGATTCTAGATAAAAGAGAAAGAGGAAAATGTAACTAATTCATTAATCAAATTAATTCATTTCAGATAAATCAAGGTGTGACAGAATGAATGCACAGGGGTTAGAGTCAGAAGCCCTAGGTTCCAGGATGGCCTACTGGTTATGTGACCTAGGACACCTGTTTCTTAACCAAGTCTTGATTTTCTTTATAAATCAGAATAACACTACTTGACCTGCCTATCTCATGATCATGAGAATGAAAATTTGAAAACTGTAAAGCACTCTATATAAGTTCAGAAAACTGTTTCAACATAAACCTGTCCTTTTATGAACTACCAAGTGTGAGTGTATCTGTTTGGTATTCCAAGCAGAAACAGATGGAACTGTCAAATTAGACTAATTCCAAGGTGTGTGTGTGTGTGGGGGGGGGGTGTGATTTACCAAGGGACTAATTACGAAATGTAGGTGGGAATAGAGAAACCACAAGGGATAGTGCAGGAACTTGAGACTAGCAGCATCATGACAGTGATTTCGTCTAAGCCTGAAAGGATGTAAGATGGGAGAGATTACCTAAATAGCCTAGAATGACAGAATCACGAGGATCTGGCTATCTTCAAAAGAGCAAATATCTTCTTTCACAGACACTGTCATCCCTGGGTGACCTCATAGTAAGGGAACCAGAGGAATGGAGTCTGATTTCTCTCCATTGACTATATCCTTCCAGCAGCCAGGAGATACAGTAACTTCTGTATATGTAAATCACATAGGACAGGCTTCTAGGGCAAAGAGCAAGGTAGAAAAGGGAGGAGAGTATATCTTGAGGGACAAAGGTAGATATCCTGCCCAGTAGGGAACAATCTGTTATGATTATTCTACCACTCTGGACATCAGCCTCAAAGCCATGTTCTCCTCTTCCTCTCCAAAATTCTGTTTCAACTCAGTTATGAAATCTTATCAACTTTCTCTCTCTCATTTCCATCACATCCATCTCCTGATATCTATGTCTACTGCCTTTGTCCGTATCTATATTAGGCAGGAATCTTTGATTACAAATGCAGAGGCCAGCTCAAACTGGCTGAAGCAATAAAAGAAACTTACTGGCTCATCAACTGAAAACTCCAGAAAAATTATGTCTTCAGCCATGGTTGGATTCATGAGTTATATCATTTCATTATGATTAAGTCTTCTCTCCTGTGTCATCTTCTTTCTCAGGCTGTGCTTTATATTATTGGCTTCCACAATGGGTAGGCTTTTTTTCCATGGGGTATTCATAGTAAGGTTACTATGTTTCTGGACACTGAATCACAAAGGCAAAAGGAGTTCTTGGTGCTTCATACCTATTTACTTTCATATTCGTATTCAACATGAGATGTTGTATAGGGATCTGTAGCCAAATTTCTAGCTAAGAATTATTAGTACTATATTTCCCTGGAATTCCTTCCCCACCCATCTTCTTTAAGGAAGTGAATGACAATAGCACTAAGAGATGACAACAATCATCATAGACGGTAAGGTAGATAGTACATTAATGACTTCTGGCTCTTCTTAAACTCCATTTCACCCTTCAACCATATCAGAATTCTTCCTTAACTTTTCAGGGAGTAAAAGTGGAGGAAAATCCTGAAAATTTTCTACAGTTTAAATTTTAGTGTATGTAGCCAATCTCTGGCTGCCTTGTTGTGAGTATTGAATGATATCTTTCAAAGTACTCAGAGAGATGGTGGGTCAATAAATATTAGTGCCCTGTGCTTGCATCTGTCTTATTAATACTCCAGAGACACAGCCAACTGTACATGTTAGATTCTCACTTCACAAATAAGGAAACTGAACCTTTCAAAATTACTCTGTCAGTAAGCAGAAAAGAACAATTCAAGTCCATATTTGACTCCAAATCCCAAAAGTTTTCTATTTTACCAGGATGCCATCTATATGCCTCTATTGCTAAGGACTGGTCAAACATAGTAGCTAAAAATCATTTTAAAGCATAAAGTATTTAAGTAATGATACAGCTGTGCTTTCCTTTAAGCTGATGTGACATAATAGAAAAAATATATATTGATCTCTGCCCCTGATACCTGGCAAAGAGCTCTTTAAACTCTTGTATTTTTCCAGGTGATAGGAGTGTCTTTTGTTTTAATGAAGTGACTTTAAGTGGGCTCGTGGATGAGCAATGGTCACTGGAAAGCACAAACCATAATTAGAAGGTTGGAACTTTCAGTCCCACCCCACTTCTCCTGAGAAAGGAGAAGGACTATAAATAGTTAATGACCAATCATGCCTACATGATTAACCCTCCATAAAAATCCCAATATTATAAGGTTTGCAGAGCTTCCAAATTGGTAAACATATCCAGCTCCATAGGGACAGAAGCTCTTGGCTCTGGACCCTCCCAGACCTCACCATATGTATCTCTTTCATGTGGGTGTTCATCTAAATGCTTTATCATAACTTTTAATAACCTAATAAACATAATTAAGTATTTCTCTTGGTTCTGTGAGCCACTCTGACAAATTAATCAAACCTGAAGAGGGGGTTATGGAAATCTTTGTCACCAAATCAGACAGAAGTTGTAGGTAACCTGGGGACCTACAACTTGCAATTGGCATCTGATACAGGGTGAGAGCAGTCTTGTGGGGCTGAGCTTTTAACCTGTGGGATGTGGCACTATCTTCAGGTAGAGAGTGTCAGAATTGAATTAAACTGTAAGACACCTGGCTGGTGTCACAGAGAATTGCTTGTTGTGGGGGAAAACCTTCAGACAGAAGTGTGACAAGCAGCCAAGGGTGGCATAATTACAGCTGTAAAATAATCCTCCTGGCTGCCAACATTTTTCCACTCTAATCCACCATCACCTATATCCAAATGCCCAGTTACACATTTCACATAGACTAGTGGAGAGGTCAACACACACCAAGAAAAGCAAAACAGGGCCCAAGAATAAAGCTTAATATAGACCCAGCTTTAATATAAAAATCACACTATCCATAACCATCCAGGTGAAAAAGATAGAAGAGGAACCTGAGCTTTCCATTTTTGACTATATTTTGTTTCATTTTCACAAAAAAAAGAGGAAATAGAATGAGCTTAAGATTTAGACAATCCTAGCTTCAAATCCCACTTACTATCATTATGATTTTGAGCAAGTTACTTTCTCACTCTGAGCCTTGGTTCCTATATCCAAAATATAGGAATAATACCAACTATCTCTGGGTTGTTGTGAAGTATGCAAAATTCATGGCACAAAGTCAGTATATAGTATTACCAATCATCAGACAGTTTTAACAATTGTGAGCTTAGTTTTCTATTATAAAAAGGTGAGTCCAAAGGCAGTACCAAGTCTAGGGGCTTCTTTATTCCCATTATATCAGGTCTTGAGGTCTGAGATAGGTGATGGCCTCATGATGTAGTTCCCTGGGTAGTTACTCACTCGGCCAAGGCATGTGAAAAAATAGTTCTTTAGAAATGGCACTCCCTAAGAGGAACAAATTGGCGGAGACATTCATGGTAAGTAGAAAAAGCTTGCTTCCAGCTCCTGCTCCACTTTTTGTTTGCTTTTTTGTTATTCTGATGTAGAAAGAGGAGGATGCTTAACCAGAATAAAACTCTTGCCATCAGCCCACCCTCTACTCTGCCTTCTCTAGAAAAAGCAAAGACGCTTAATCTGACTAGTGAGTTGGGAAACAATAAACATCCTTGACCATTCTCTTCTCCTTCTCTGTCCCATTAGGTGTCAACTCTCCCAAAAAAGAATATGTGTATGTGTTTAGCAATATTCCTCTAAGTTTCTGATAATTTCACAGGGGTCCAACACTACCTGTGACTGGGTAAAAAAACAAACAAAACATCTATATAATTCTAGAGTTCACTGTTAACAAGCTCACTTGCCTATAGTTGTATGCCATAATCTCCATTGGCTTTATGAATAATTCAAGGTGATATTTTCGTTTCTCATCTGCCTTGCTCTTTTGTCTTCATCCTCAACTGATATAGTACTTAGACCAGAAAGAGGGAATCCTCTCAAACATCAACACATGTTTTCACAAACAAGACTTCATTACCACAACCATTTACTATTCAAAAACCATTTCCAAGTTTCTAATTACAATGATTCTCCCAGCTGGGACTGTGCATTTTTTTTAAGTTTATTTATTTATTTTGAGAGAGAGAGAGAGAGAGAGAGAGATGCAGAGAGAGATGCAGAGAGAGAGAGGGAGAGAGAGAATCCCAATCTTCACTGTTGACCGATGTGGGGCTTGAACTCACAAAGTATGAGATCACGACCTGCGCCAAAACCTAGAGGCAGATGCTTAACTGACTGATCCACCCAGGCACCCCGAGCTGTGCATTTTTATAGAATAACTTGGTCTCTCTACATTTGTTAGGCTATTTACCATGGAAGCAGCACTGATTTCCAGCTAATTAAACCCAAGATCCAGTTCCCCAACTTCGTCATTAAATCTTCTTCTGAGGCAGAATATCAATGTATAATTTTTTTAACTTTATTTATTTATTTTGAGAAAGACAGAGATAGCATGCATGGGGGAGGGGCAGAGAGAGAGGGAGACAGAGAATCCCAAGCAATGTGGGGTTTGAACCCATGAAACTGTGAGGTCATGATGTGAACCAAAACTAAGAGTTGGATGGATGCTCAACCAACAGAAGTATGTACATGCCCCAATGTATAATTTTAATATCAAAAAGATATAAAAACTATAAATGCCTTATTTCTATGGCACTTTTTTTGAAAAAAAAGAAAAGTTTTATGTTAGCTTTGCTTTCAATTTGTTTTTACATTTTTATCTATTTTTATCTTCATATTCTGTAAACTAATGATAAAGTGGCAAGTATTAGTCAAATAATTTTATAGATGAAGAAAATAAGTTTTAGAGAGGCAGTGTTAATCAACATCATAAAGACTGCAGCAAAGTTAAACTGAAGTTTAACTTATCCAATTCCCTGCCCTCAGACTACATACAGCCTATTAGGAGAGAGACAAGTAAACAAGAAATCACAACCCGGATAGCAGACACGATAACAGCTACCTTGGGAGATTACATAGAAGGGACTGTGATTCAGCCTTGTGGACTGAGAAGTTACTTGGTGGAGGATAGTGAAGTGATGGGTTTTAAGGTATGAAAGCTTTAGGCAGGAGGAACAGCATGCTCAAAGGAGGGAAGAACGTGATTGTCCAGGTAACCACAAATTGTTTACAGTGGGGTCATTACAAATCGCTAACACTGAGCAGAAAAAGATGAGCCTTGGAGAAATAAGCAAAAACCAAACAGACAAGATTTTTCTTTTCTTCAAGTGCAAGAATATGGGCTTCTTTTAAAATATAAGGAGACCTCACAGGCTCATCTTCTCATCAGATCAAACTATATATATGTCAACACTTCACCTCTTAAACACAAACTAAAATAGAAGACAATTAGCATGTAGACCCCTAACAGTCAAGATTGGTGCACCATGGCCTTACCCCGAGTTTACCAAAAAAGAGCATGTCCATTTAAATGATAAACATAAGCTTAAAAATCTTTTCCAAGGTCAATCTGGATTCAAAGGACTGCACTTCCCAGCAACCTGCACAGGCACACTGGGTCACTGCCTCCTGGGGCCAACTGCTGAACAGCTACTTTGTCTTCAGCCAGCTATGTGGCCACTCTGGTGGAGGTGACTCCGGAATGGTTTGATTTTTAGGACAGCTTACTTTCCCCTTTCATTCCAGAAAATAAGTAACTTCTCATAAAACATCACATTTGTAAACATACACACATCTCATTCTCCCCAAATACACACACACACACACACACACACACACAGTCATTTAGAACTAGAGGCTTTCCTATACTGGCAAACACATGCTAATATTAAGAGGATGTATATATCAGAATGGCACATCCAGAATATACAACAGCAATAATTCCTTCGATTTGCATGGTTCCTTTTATTTATAATTTATACACAGCTGCTCCCAAAAAGAATGTGAGACAGCTACAGTACTTTAAAATTTATAGAGCATTCTATCTTATGACAAACTTTGAGAGAAGACGACCAAAGATTAAGCAGACTTGTCAGGAAAAAAAATAAAAGAAACTGAGGCTGAAATGACTAAGGTGACTTTTTCAAGCCAGAGTCACAACACTGAAAGCCTTGAGCTGTGTTCTTTCAACTGCATCAGGCCATTCCTCTAACAATCTGTGTATCCACTAGCTCTCCGTAAGAACATCCTGAGAAATGAGTAAAAGTCATCACAAGTAATTAGGACACATTCCAAATACCCTACACTTATTCTTAGACCCACTGTTAATCTCTCAGGTGTTACAAATCCTCACCAATATGTATTGGGTATCTGGAATATGAACAGCAGCGCTAGAAATGTTTTACAATTAAATGTGTATACTATCTCATCTAATCCTCACCACAGCCTTATGAGGTAGCTAATATTAACTCCATTTTATGTATGAGAAAAGTGAGGCAGAGAAAAGTTCAAATAACTTGCCCATATGGACATAACTAGTAGATTTTACAGTCAGATTTCATATACAGGTAGTCTTCATCCATGGGCTCACTTGTTTAATGGCTATGTTCTGCTTGCTTTCTGCCCCAGAAATTTCTTCAGAATAGATGTGTCACAAGAAATAGATTTTGAGGCACCTGGGTGGCTCATTCGGTTAAGCTTCTGATTCTTGGTTTGGGCTCAGGTCACGATCTTATGGTTGTGAGATGGAGCCCCATATCAGGCTCTGTGTCAATAGTATAGAGCCTACTTGGGATTCTCTCTCTCTCTCTCTCTCTCTCTCTCTCTCTCTCTTTCTGCCCCTCTTCTGCTTGTGTGTGTGCACACTCTTTCAAAATAAATAAACTTTAAAAAATCAGTTTTGTGCCCCAAAAGAGGTGTGTGTGTGTGTGTGTGTGTGTGTGAATATATATACATATATGCTATGCAATGTGTTCCTCTTTCTCCACAGGCCTCAAGGAATAAGTCTTCTAGAAGACCCACACAGTCTTCTCAGGTTATCTCCAAACCCTCCCAAATCCACATGCAAACAGATTTTCTAACAGAATTCTCTCCTCCTCAACTTCAAATTTCTATCCCTATCAAACCAATCAGACTGGAGTCACTGACTAGAGAGGACAGTTGAGCTGTATGATTTTGGAAACAGAAAATATCAAAAGATTTTGTACTCAGGTGCAAAGGTCATCTATATAATAACCTCCAGACTTATTTTCAGAGATATAATGGTGAACCATGATGCCCCTTTGCATTAGCGTATCTGTACTACAGTGCCACCGTCCCGTCACCTACCTCTATTGCCCCCAAACCCTTACCTTCCCACTTACCCTACCATCATTGCCAAAAACAGGTGGCCCTGAATCATTACTGTACCTTACAGAGTTTCTGGAACCTAAACCTGAACCTCTAATGACTGCCACTCAACTCTGTCCAGGCATTCTTAACCACATAAGGAACTGACATCACCCAAATTGATTCTGGGTCATTAGAAACACCGGAAGGAGGAAAAAGTTGAGATTTAAAAATAAGTAAAGGGACAGCATGCCTCGGTGGCTCAGGTGGTTTAGCATCTGACTCTTGATTTCATCCTGGGTCATGAGGTTGAGCCCTACATTAGGCTCCATGCTGGGTGTAGAGTCTGCTTGGGATTCTCTCTCTGTCTCCCTCTGTCCCTCTCCCTCACCTGTGCTCTCTCTCTAAAATTAAAAAATATAATAAGTAAAAAAAGACAAGTTTCTGGCATAATAATTGACAGTAAAAAAAAAAATTCCAAGGAGAACCAAAGTAATATTTTATTTATACTACTTCTGGATAATTACAATTGCCAAGAAAGAAAATAAAACTAACCATGGTTGAATGTACAATGATTGAAGAATTTATTTTTTTACTGATCCAAGTATGAGGGAGACTATGTGTTGCCTACCCAATACCCAAATTTTGTTGGGAGCCATAATATGTCTAGATACAAGGAGAAGAAGGAGGAAGAAGAGGGGGAAGAAGAGAAAGAGAAAAAGGATGAAGAAATGGGAGAGGAAGTTACATTTCCCAGACCCCTTTGAAAATAGCATTTATTTGGTATATGATGCAGTTCTGGCCAATAAAATATAAATAGAAGTTGCTGGTGAGGTTTTGGTGGGAAAAAAAATCCTCCAAAGATGGCTCACTGCCTTGGTGAATGCCATTTTCCTTAATCCTGTACTTTTTTTTTTTTCATGGAATTCAGACATGAAACCAAGAGTAAATCACTTATCCTGAGACTGAGGAAACACTTAAGAGGCTATATTCTGACCCAAACAGACTACCGTATCGGTGGGTGCCAAACCTACCTTAAGCTAAAAAAATAAAACTAATTTTTCAAGCCATGATTTTGAGAAGTTGTATTTCTTACAGCTGAAAGCAATTTATAACTGATGTACCATGCCGTGCTAACCTCTGCAAATGTCAAGATAAATACACAAACCTATTCCAAAAAGGAAACAAAATTCCAATAGGGTTTTTCCTAAAATAGATGTCATCATTAGTTGAGTTATGCTAGAGTACTTATAGGTTTCCTTGCTTTTATTTCCTCTCTTGATTAAAATTACGTGATTTTGATCACATTGTCAGAGAAAAAAATACTCATGAATAATGATTTATAATATACACAGATAATAAGTCCCAATTTTTGAAAATTCAAACATGTATTTGACAGTTGTAATTCCTTTCTCCAGAGACAGGGCTAAGTGTTAGAGTGACATATTTACCTTGTCTCCCTCTACAAACCCCTATCCTCCATTGAGATTATATTGATACCCCTTGGCTAACCTACTGGTTTAAACAATCACATTCTTAAATGGCTAGTATATTTTCAAAGTACCAGACAACCCCAACTGAGACCTTCACCTTGACAGGTCACGTTGCTAGTGATTACCTTCCCTGAAACACAAGCAAGTGAGATGGGTCAACCATCACCAGTTCACAATCTATTCCTTCATCCCAACATATACTGTTCCATTTAGAATACATATCTAAATGCCATTCACGCTTGGCCTGCTCAGTCCAAACAGCATGCAACTCTTGATCTCAGGGTTGAGTTTGAGCCCCATGTTGGGGGTAGAGATTACAATAATAAATAAATAAACTTTAAAAATAAGATATTCTAACTTTTAACAAGGATAAATGATGGATACCAGTTCAAATATACCAATATCAGAATCAATCTCATGTAATTAAAACAAAAACTCCCTTCCACTTTTATTAAGAATGCCCTTGCTTAAATTAACTGTGTAGGAGTAATCAATGTAAATGTCAATGTTTAGACAACAAACTCAGGCCATGTACCTAATGTACTTGTCATATCACATCTGGAAATAAAGACAAGAATTAAGAAAAAAATATTAGAATATCTTTAGCCATAGAAGATATTAATAACGAAAAGATAAGAAGTTTTGATATTTAAATATTTAGAAACCATTGGTAATATTTTAAATAATATTGGAAGTTTTCTAAAGTGTCATGCATTATGCTAAGTGCTACATGTGTGCCATCTAATTTATTTGTTCCACCTAGAAGAAAGGTAATACTTTGGGGCACCTGGGTGGCTCAGTTGGTTAAGCATCTGACTTCAGCTTATGTCATGATCTCACAGCTTGTGAGTTTGAGCCCTACGTTGGGCTCGTGCTGACAGCTCAGAGCCTGGAGCCTGCCTCAGATTCTGTGTCTCCCTCTCTGTCTGCCCCTCCCACCTCAAACACTCTGTCTCTCTCTGTCTCTGAAAAATGAATAAACTTAAAAAAAAAGTAGGTAATATTTTAGAACCATCTCCCATTTTAAAGACAAAGTACCATCAGATCAGATAAATTAATTGTCCAGTCACACAACTAGTAATTGGTGGAGCCAAGATTCTAACAAATTTAGACTGATCCCTCAGTGAAATTAAGCATTTCATTCTATCTTCTCTCAGCAAGCAAAAGGAAAGTAGAAAATAAATTAAATGCTTATTACTTTAAAAGTTTATTTTCATAACAAACATAAACTAAAATTTCATTCAATTACAACATGTATTTGGGCAGAGTGCTGGTAAGCAGAAGGAAGAAAAGTATGCTCTGTTTGCCTTGTTTAATAGAACTGGATACGAATTAACTCTGAAGTTTGTTAGCAAAATATGAGTTTACATATGTTTATCACAAATTTTTAATCAGCCACGGGCAAACAAAAAGTAAAACGTATAGTTTTGAGGCCAGCAAGGTGGGGGAAACAGAACAAAGCAAATTACATCAATTTAATAACATATAAACCAAAGGTGACAAATTATATTTTCCAAAGGTGGTCCCATCACTATATATACCATCCATATGTTCTTCTTAAAATGTGTTGTTGACCTATCTCCATTGAGGGATAGAGTTTAATGTTCCCTTTCTCTGAACCTGGACAGAAATTCATAAATACCTCAAGTAACAGACTTCAGCAGATGTAATGTTAAATAACTTCTGAGGCTAGGAATTAAAGATAGAATGGTTTCTACCTGGCTCTTTCTCCCAGTACCCTTGCCCTCAAACCCAGGCACCATGTAGTAAGAAAGTCCAACATCTGCAGAAGCTGTGAAGAAGATCCATCAAAAAGCCCCAGCGAGATTCCTCACTAACACTAACAACTACTAGATGTATGAATGAACAAGCTTTCAAATCATTCCACCTGAGAACATCAAAGAACAGGCAAGCCCCATATCTGCTCTGCTCTATCTGAACTCCTTACCCATAAGCACTAAGATAAAACAATTATTACTGTTCTAAGCCACCAAGTTTGGGGGTAATTAAGTAAATAGCAACAGACAACTCACAAGAGCAGAGAAAATAAAAATACAAAAGGAGATACCACAACAAGTCCAAACATGTAGAAAATCACAATGAATATAAAAACAGTTAAACTCATCTACTAAATGGATAAAAAAAAAAAATAAAGACCCCACAAGACTGAAAACAAATGGATTGCAAAAAGAAATATCAGGCAAAGCCCCACAAAACAAATCCCACAACAAGACTAATATTATGGGTACTTCATATTGTGAAAAGAATAATTAAACAAGTCGTAAGAAACATAAATGTATATTCTCCTAGCAACACGGATAAAATACACAAAGCCAAATTTTATACATATATACAGTAAAACCCTGGACTGAGAGTAACTTGTGCGAGTATTCCACAAGACAAGCAAACATTTCTAATAAATTTTAACGATAAACGAGCAATGTCTTGCAATACAAGTAGTACGTGATGTTGAACATCTCATGATCACAACTGAGCCAATGGCGCTCTCTCTCTCTCTCTCTCTCTCTCTCTCTCACTCGCTATGGGATTTGTGGGTGATTGTCTCCCATGCTCGCATGCTTTGCTTAAAGGCTGTGGTGTTTGGCAGAAATTAGTGATTTTTCAGAATGTTGGAAAGTGCCCACAACCAGCCCTAGTGTTTTTTTGTCATTTCAAAGCACTTATGGACAGTCCTTGGCTTGTCCATGTAAGACTAAGCTTAGGAATGCTTTGCTTCATTCTAGGTCAGGCTGCCTGCACATATAGACCATTTCCTCTGCTGCCTTATTGCCAATTACATTAAATACAGTATATGACAAAAGTTTATTAATACTGCACTGTAGTCAACATCCATTAGTGATAGTGAAAGACATCTTACACAATAACCCTCGTATCTCCCTCACACCAGCCAAAGGTTTTCAAAGGCAGTACAGGTTAAATTGTTTATTTTCCTTTATATTTTCTTTATTATTTTCTATTATATTACAGTATTGTAGTATATATTACAAATTGTAATTTATATAAATTTATATTTTTATATAAATATTTTTCAGTTGTAGAACAAATCACCTGAGTTTCCATTTTTTCTTATGGGAAAATTTGCTTCGATATACAAGTGTTTTGGATGACAAGTATGTTTTGAGAACAAATTATGCTCACAAACTAAGGTTTTACTATACATATATATAATCACAGAAAAATATGGAAGTCTACCAACTCTACTCACTATAGTGGCTATATCTGTGACACAGATCAGAGGGTTGGGTTTGATGATACTAAGTCCAAGTGAGCCACTCTCCAAACACACACACACACATACACACAGACATTAGGATAAGTAGAAATGCACAGAAGCTAGAATTTAACAATTTGAAAAACAAAATGTTACAGCCTCACATGCCTACTTACATAAATGTTCTTCTGTGTTAGCGGAATAGCTGAAAATATTCTGAGGTAACCAGTCTGTATTTCCAATATTAACTTCATTCCAGCAATATTCCAACAAAATAATTTTAAGGGAAATGCAAATAAAAATACATTAACACAGATGTGACACAAGAAGTGTACTGTCCTTGTCCTACAGCCATTTATTTGTTCAACAAATATATGAAATTGTACCATAAGCCTTGCACTGTGTTAGGTGTGAATCTGACAGTCTTGCTCTCTGTTCAAGGCCTACTATTTAGTAGTGGACACAGACTCTGAATAGACAAACCCCAAAATTACCCTTAATTTTCAAACTGTGTAATGATTTTGAAGGAAGGTAACAAAATTTTTATAAGGACAGGAGAGCTTTCCTTACATAGGTGGATCAGGAAGGTTGTACCTACACAAGAAAGATTAAGCCAGGGAATAAAATCATGACTATAAGTTAGCCAAGTAACTACTTCTTATTGTGACAAAGATGGAGTAAAAAAGAACATTTCTGTCTCTGGTCTAAAGCAATTAAACAGCCAGACAATTATTTTCAGACAGTGAACATGAGGTAGCAGGGGAAAGTGATTGCTGAGAGAGGAAATGAGGTAAGCCCTATGACTGTCCAGCTTACTGCTTTGACAGAGTTTTCCAGTCCTCAGCAGAGGGTGGGGGGGTATCAGGGTGAGCCGAGTGATCCTATGGATTGAGAAGAGAGATTTGGAAGTTTAAAGGTGGCAAGGAGACTAGAATTCAGTGGGGAGGCCACCAAAGAAGAGAGAGCTGCAGAGAGAGAAAACCTCAAGATCTGCAGAAAGTCCCACTCAAGTCTTCATCTGAATATTGACCAGGTAAGGAAGCTACTCAAGGCCAGATAAAGAATGATCTAAAATAAACAGAAGGAAACAATCCTAGACAACACACAGAACAGTAAATATTTATATTTCCACAACCCAGAAGGAAAAACTTTATAATTAACCAGGTTTGGGGTAGGGTATTCCACAGGGTACTGGCTCATTATAAAAATAAACTAGTTCTGGAATAAACTAATTCTGGTCCCACCTAGCAAAACTTAACAGAAAGCCTTAAAGGGACTAAGCTATTTGAAGGTTAATTAAATACACCTCAAAGCAAAACTCAAAAATATTTATAGGAATACAAAAATATTCAGCACTTAACAAGGTATAATTCACAATGTCTTTCATCCACTCAAAAAGTTAGCAGGCAGTGGCGCCTGGGTGGCGCAGTTGGTTAAGCATCCACTTCAGCTCATGGAATGATCTCACAGTGTGTGCGTTCAAGCCATACATCAGGTTCTCTGTCAATGTGGAGCTTACTTTGGATCTTCTGTCCCCCTTGCTCTCTGCCCCTTCCCCCCTCACTTGTGCATGTGTGCACTCTCTCTCAAAAATAAATATTTTTAAAGTTAGTAGGCATAATAAACAGTAAAATACAACCCCTAATGAGAACGTAAAACATTAAATTGCTGAAAGAAAAAAATGTCAAGCTGTTAATTGTGTCCCAACAACAACAACAAATCTTTTATTAAAAAAGCAAAAGGAAGAATGCTTAGATGTATAAAAGCCAGAAGAATTAGTCACCAGCAGACCTATACTACAAAAAAGTTTTTAAGGCATGTATTTTAAAAATCTCTTTAAGATAACTTGTTACAGTAAAATAATAATATATATGATATATAATTAAATAATATAATATAAAATAATATAATATAAAATAATATATACTCTAACATATGTAGAAGTAAAATGTATGCCCAAAATGGCACTAAGCCTGGGAGGAGGAAAAGGGGGGCGTACACTGTTATAAAATTCTTAAACTATACATGAAGCAGTATATTACTCAAAAGTACAGTGTAATAAGTTAAAGCTATATACACTAAAGCAACACCTAAACTAACCAACTAAGGATAAAAGGGGCTAATAAAAAGTATTCAATCGAATCAAAAGAAGGCCAAAAAAAAAGGGAAAAAAATATCCAAAAGCAGGTAGGAAAAACAGAAGCAAATACTAAGTGACTTAAGCTCAACCATATCAATAATCACATTGCATATAAATGATCTAAACATTCTAATTAAAAGACAGAGACTGTCAGATTGGATTTTAAAAGAATAGTGACAAATTATACGCTTCCTGTAAGAAATAAAAAAGTAAAAGGATAGAAATAGATGTCATGTTAACACTAGTGAAAGGAAAGGGGAATGGTGTACATTTCTCTCAGACAAAGCATACTTTGACACATAGAATATGAGCAGGTATGAAGAGTGTCATTTTATAATCCTAAAAAGATCATTTCAGTAAGAAAATGTAACAATCCTAAAAGTTTATGCCCCTAATAACAGCGCTTCAAAATCCATGAAGCAGAAATTGATAGGACTAGGAGAAATAAACAAATCTGTAATTACAGTGGGAAATTTTAATACACTTCTCTCAGTAATTGATAGAACAAGTGGGCAGCAAATCAGTAACGGTATAAAAGACCTGAATAGCACTATCAAACAAATGTCAATTGACACAATCAACATTAATAGAACACTCCATGCACAAACATCTGAATACACATAATTTTCAAGTGCACACAAAACACTTACAATGATAGACTGTATTCTGAATCATAAAATAAATATATTTGAAATGGTTCAAATCATGCAAAGTATGTTCTTGGAATATAACACAATTAAAAGTAAAAAAACAAGGGTGTCTTGTTGGCACAATTGGTTGAGTGTCTGGTTCTTGATTTTGACTCAGGTCATAATCTCACAGTTTGTTGAGCCCCGTGTTGGGCTCTGTACTGACAGTGTGGAGCCTGCCTGGGATTCTCTGTCTCCCTCGCCCTGTCCCTCCCTAGCTCATGCTCTATCTTTCTCTCTCAAAAATAAATAAACATTATTTTGTAAAGCCAAAAATACATATATTTTTGGAAAATCCTCCATTTTTATAAACAGAAGAGGCAGATTTCTAAATCCATGAGTCAAAAGAGATCAAAAAGGAAATGAGAAAATATTTTGAACAGAATTAAAATGAAAACACAGTACATCAAAATTTGTGGAATACATGTCAATCAATCCTTGTAGGAAAACTGTTCTTCATTCATTGATTACTTTGTTTCATGTAGTCTGATTTACATCAGTGGTCTTAAATAAAAACTTTGAGTTTTGTCCATATCTCTCGATGACTTCTCTTTCCCAGTAAATGTTCCAACTATTTTTTATAACCCATACCCACTATATTACTTCTTAAGGAATTAGCTTTAATGTATGATTATTACAAATACATTAGAATAATGGAAACATTAGAGTTTAATATGGTAAATTCCAGTGAAATTACCACCTAGATTTTTAAAAATAAAAATTTATGAAATAAAGTCCCTTGTGTACCGTGCCTGTTTCCATTTTTCTCTATCCCCAGCCCTTGTCATCAATCATTATCCTGAATCTCGCCATTATTCCAAGGCATGTTCTAAAATGATTCCTGAAAGGGTGCCTGGGTAGCTCGGTCAGTTAAGTGTGGGACTCTTGATTTCCATACTGGTCATGCTCTCATGGTTCATGGGATCAAGCCCCATGTCAGACTCCGTGCTGATAGACCAGAGCCTGCTTGAGATTCTCTCTCCTGTCTCTCTGTCCCTCCCCCAACTCCCACCTGCACCCTCACTCTCAAAATAAACATTAAAACATAAAAATAATAAAAATAAAATGTTTCTGTATATCTATGCATCCACAAACAGTATGTAGAATTATATTGCAGATTTGAATGTTGTATAGTCAGAATCATATTGTATGTCCTTGTGGTAAACTACGAAAATGTGCCACTCAGATTTCCTTGCTCTTAGTGTAGAGCAATTATCTGACTGCCACGCTGCTGCTTTCTGGGTCCACCCCAACTTGTGTTATGTTTTCCATAGCTTACTCCCAGCCAATAACTGGGGACAAGCAGGTTGCTAATGCAAGACCCATTCCTGCAAAATGCAGGACTACATTAACAGGCAACTTTGGCTCCTAAACTCTATTGACCTTGCTCCTTTACAGGACTTAGAGCTGCATCAGGGTCTAAAAGCTCTCCCTACCTTTTCCAGGCCCCTCCTTTACTTCCTCCTAAGAGTTTCCCTCAATAAATTACTTTCACATCTAATTTTGTCTTGGCACCTGCATTTTAGAAGACTGAATAAACAGTATTCTTTGGCAATTTGCTTTCTACATTTAGCATTATGTTTTTGTGATTTATTCATATGGATACATTTATCTCTAGTTCATTGATTTTAACCACTTTAAAGGATTCTGCTGTATGAATATAGTGGAATTGATTTATCCTTTCTCCTTTTAATAGACATTTATGTTGTCTCCAATTTTTTCACCATTACAAGCAATGCTCCAATGAATATTCCAATACATAGGTCAGAGGGTAGGTGCTCCTTGACCAGCTATTGTCAATTGCTCTCCCAAGTCACTGGATCAATTTACACTTCCCCTGGTAGTGTATGTGATTGCTTATGGTTCCATTCTTTCCAACAACTGAAATTGTTAATTATTTTAATTTTGTCAGGTCATTGGTACTAAATGATAGCTTATTATTACTTCTAATCTTTTAGAATTATGTTCAGCATTTTCCTGAACATAATTGATATGCGTTTTTCATGTATGTTGGCCTTTTGAGTTTTTAATTTGGTGATTTACCTGATCATATTCTTGGCCTATTATTAAACTGAATTGCTTGTATCTTCCTGTCTTCTAGAAGTCCTCTAAGTATGCTTTACGATGATCTTATATCTGTTATTTTCATTTAAAAATTATTACTCTGGGGGCGCCTGGGTGGCTCAGTCGGTTGAGCATCCGACTTCGGCTCAGGTCATGATCTCATAGTTTGTGGGTTCGAGCCCCGCATCGGGCTCTGTGCTGACTGCCAGCTCAGAGCCTGGAGCCGGTTTCAGATTCTGTATCTCCCTCTCTCTCTAACCCTCCCCGCTCACGCTGTCTCTCTCTCTCTCAGAAATAAATAAAACATTAAAAAAATTTTTTTTTAATTAAAAAAAAATTCTTACTCTGTGACAAATACCTTCTCACTGTTTTTGATATTTTTTGATGCAGACAGATTTGAATATTTAACATAGCTCATTTAATCAATCTTTGCCATTACAGTTTTGCTTCCCTTTTCTAAAGATATACTTCTCTATATCAAAGTCCTAATGATATTTTCCAACACCATCCTAAAAACTTTTAATGTTTATTTCTCATACAGATTTTTAACCCAAATAGAATTGATCTTAGAATATCATGTGAGAAATTAATCCTATTTCACTTTTTTCATATACATTAACTAATTGTCCCAGAATCATTTCACAAATATTCTCTCCTTTCTCCCTGATCTGCGATCTTACCTCTGTTGTATCATGTTTTTATATATATACATCTCTGTATACGCTTCCTACTGTGTTCCATATATCTGTCTCTGTGTAAACAGCACAGTTTTAATAAAACATTATAAGGATTCTTTATATCTGGCTAAGTTTGAATCCTATTTTATTCTTCTTCAAAATTGCTCTGACCATTTTTGATCCCTTGTTTTTCTATATAAATTTTAGAACGAGTATGTCAAGGTCCATGAAAATCCCATTGGGACTCTGAATGGAAGTGATAGGGATTTATGACTTAATCTTTAGATAATGAAGATCTTTATGTGAGACTTCCCATCTACAATCATATCATATTCCTCCATGTATTTGAGTCTAACATCTTTCAACAAAGATTTTAAAATTTTTCCATAAAAATATTATACATTTTTCTTTTGACAATGTAAACATCATCTTTTTTATATTATATTTACTAACTATTTGTGGCTGACAAAAAGAAACTAAGATTTTACCTTCGGTATTGTATCCAGTCACTGTATTGAAATCATTAATTCAATTGTTTATCTAAAGATTCTTTTGGATTTTCTATATAGACATTAATAGAATCTGAATACTGATAGTTTTCCTTTCTTTTTCATTGTTATTCTTTTTATTTCATTTCTGTGTCTTATTACTGTAGAATATAAAATAGAAGTTGTGATAGATGTAGTGGTGAATCCTGGAAGTTAGAAGAATTACATCTAATATTTTTCCCACAGGCATCATAATTGTTCTGTTTTTGTTATATACATTCACAAAGTTAAGAAGTTCCTATTATTGTTGTTAGTTTGCTAAGAAGTTCAGAGTTGTTGCTGTTTGATTTGTCTACATCTAATATATTTTATCTATTAATGAGGTAAATTACATTAATATATTTTCTAATAAATTCTTAAAATAAACTCACATAACTCATACCACTGGTTTTTTTAAATATGCATGGACTCATCGTGCTTTTTTTTTAAATTTAGGACTACTTAATTTTGATATATTAGTGTAAAATTAGTCTCTAATTTTTCCTTCCCACATATGATTTCAATATCAAGAACATACTTGATTCTGAAATGAGCTGAGAAGCATTTTCTCTTGATCTCTAGACTAGTTTGTATAAATGCTTGATAGAACTTTCCTGTAAAAAATCATCTGGGCAATATGATTTCACCTCTTTTTATTGTTTAGATTTTTTTAACTATTCATTTTATTTCTTTAAATGTAAATATCCAAGTTTTCTATTTCTTTGTGTTAGTAAGGTGTATTGTCTATAGATATAAGAAAGTATAACAAATTGTCTACTTGCATACATTCAAACTTATAGAGTTCTTAATAGTTAACATTATTTTCAAATTTCTACTATAATTTAACATGCTCCAATTTCTTATATCTAATATTTTTATTGTGAGCCTTCTCCCTTTTATTCTTGATCAGTCTTGCAAAATATATCAACTAAAAATTTTTTAATTAATTAATTTATTTATTTTGAGAGAGACAGAGAGTGTGTGAGCAGGGGAGGGGCAGAAAAAGAGGGAGAATCTCGAGTAGTCTCTATGCTATCTGTGGCACAAAGCCCATGTGGGAAACCTTGAGATTATGACCTGAGCCAAAATCAAGAGTCAGACACCTAACTGACTGATGACTGATCCACCCAGGTGCTCCAAAAATATATCAACTTTATTATGTTCTCCAAGTAACTTGATTTTTTATTGAGTTTCTGTATTGTAACTTTATTTATCCATTAATATCTGCTATTATAGTTACACTTCCACATTCCTTGAGTTTTCTCTGCCGTTTTAACTTTGAGTTGCAAATTTATCTCATTAAATTCCAGTCTTTCTTCTTTTCCAAGATAATCATTGGAGACTTACTCTATTGACTCACTTGTCTGATGTGCATTATTATCATTTAAAGTACAATTTTAAATGTATTCTTCTGATGTCCACTATGCTCTATCCTCTGATTCTCTGATCTATAAATTGTTCACAATAATTCTAAGTTTTCAAACCTATGTTTGAAATACATAAATATGTATATTTAATATGTATATTATATAGTATGTATATTTGATTATTACACATATGTGATATATGTCAAAGTTTTCTTTAGGTTAATATTTGATGTGTCTTTTCCCAACCTTCCACCTGCAAAATTTTTCCCATTTTTTTCCCATTTTTAAAACTAAGATTCTAGGTCTGTCTCTTATAAGCAGTTAATTACCAAGTTTCCGTTTTAATTAAACACAACAAACTCTGCCTTTAACTGGTAAGTCCAGACCATTTACAACTATCTACTTTATATTTTGACCTAGTTATATCATCTTGTTCTGTACTATTTTTCCTTTTCTATGATTATTTTTCTCTTCTTTCCCTTCTTTCCAACTCTCTTTTTTTTTTTTTTTCTCGGTATCTTCCAATAGTTAAGATATTGTGGAACTGTCTTCCCTTGTGCTTTATTTTTTGGAAGGAACAGGAATTTAAAGATGTTTAAAGAACTAAAGAGACTTCTCTCTGTATCCAGATATATCTCCAGGGAGCATTTTGACCCCTGGGGACCAATGATTTGAAATGTACAAAGTTCAAACCATCTCAAAATTTTTTTGGTGTTATCTCCATACTTCCTTTTTCAGAATCAAAAGTACCTAACACTTGTGCAAAGACTCTTGTGGGCCAGAACATAAACTCTGAATCACTAGTAAGGAAACAGCATACAAAGCTTGCATGTCTTGCCCAAGTTCACGCAGCTGCTAAGGACCAGAACTGGGAGTTAGAGCCACACCTGTCTAATTCTAAGCCCAGTGGACTCTCCGGGAGATCTGCTTTCTCTCTGCTTCTGAGAAGTAAACGTGGATACAGCTCCTCTCGTTATGAACTCATTTCAATATTCACAATATCACTGAGAAAACAGCAGAAGCAAATGGGAGAAGAGAAATCAGTACAATCAGGAAACCAATGACATGCTGCTTAAGCCTTTCAAAAAAGAATCTCAAATTTGAGTTGATCATTTGAGAACGTATAGATGTTAGATTTGTTCCTTTGCTACTTCTGAACAGGACAGAGGAGCTCAGTGATGAGACACCAAACTTCAGGAAGGCAACAATAAGCTTGAAATGGAGACTGGCACAGAACATTTCTGGATGTCGAGCAGCTGTGCTCACTAATCAGAGTGTTATTGTGTCCAAATTCCACCACTATCATCTCATTTGCAAATTCTCCACATGGGCTAGACCCCCGATTAGCCCAGTTGTCCTGAAGGCAATGTGTTGACCTGCATGTGTTCCATTATGTTTGATTTCATTTTTTCCTTGGTTGTGAAATTCAATTAAACCCACATTTTATGGCCTGAACAAAGTACACAGTAGATGTACAAGGCATTTTCAAACCCCCAGTTTACTGTTTCTGCCAAGTTGGTTAGAGCAACCACTGTCAACAATCTTTTCCTCACCTTCCCATCCTACACAGAAGACACTTCCCCAATTTAGGCTGTGCATGTCCTATGTCCTTAATATCAGAGCTTGGGGAACATTAGCCTTGACCTTCAAGTCCTCATGTAGTTATAACCTTATCTGATATGTTTTTTGCTACCCACTGGAAAATTGGGCAGATATTCAAATAGGTGCACAGCCTAAGCTTTCTCTGCCACCCCTTTTGGTATTAAATCATGAAGGATAGGTTCAGTGGGTCTACTAAGGAGTAAAAGATGTTAAGGAAGATCAGAGGTACGCCTATACCAAAATAAACATCCACAGAAGAAGTAATAATGTCTGTGTATGAGAGAC
This sequence comes from Hyaena hyaena, assembly GCF_003009895.1. Classification (NCBI taxonomy): domain Eukaryota; kingdom Metazoa; phylum Chordata; class Mammalia; order Carnivora; family Hyaenidae; genus Hyaena; species Hyaena hyaena. The sequence continues at coordinate 5,132,597 of NW_024080655.1, read as the reverse complement.
GATAAAACGACAACACTGGGGAAAAGAAAACTAGAGTGGATTGCTTGGCTTTCTCTCTTCCCAGAAAGAAAGAAATCCATGTATAACTGAAGACAGGTAAGTGCTTGTGGAACACATCTCAAAACTCTGAGGATGGTTGAACCCAGTGGAGTCTTCCTCAAGTTGTATCAACACAGGTTCAAGTGGCCAGATTTGACCAGAATGCCTCAGTTTTCCAGGCTTCATGAGCATCAGCATTAAATGTCAGCAACTAGCTCCATGTTCCTATGTTCTCCCTGCAGCGTAATTTTGGTCTTCAAGTTCTTACAGAAGTTCATACAGAAAATTACAGAAAATACATATAACAAATTAGATAAAATAATTATTCAGAGCCTTCTAGAGATCACACCACAGAGATGACTACACAAGTTTTAACTAAGGGTACCACATCAAAATATGGTTTGTAGTATACAAAAATATGGACCAAAGACACAGAAACAACTCCTAAAGAACTAATATGTAGGTTGTAGTCCTGAAATGTTTCTCTTACAAGTTTTTGCTCAAGCAAAGTGTACACATTATTGAAAATATTTTTTTTAAAAAAACCTCTTCCCAACCCAGAAAATATCTCCACAAAGTAGGGGAAAAAAACAACTTATTATTAAATAAGCTGAAACCAAATATGATCACAGACAATCTGCTAAGAGACTGCAAAAACAGGAAGAAATCTCACCTTTTTATACAGCCAAGCAGATACAACTCATTACAAGATAAACAATAACTTGTCCTCAAGTAAGAAAACTTGATAGTGCCATTTGTCATACACAGTTTATCCTAAATTCACTGGGCAATTGTGATGACCATCTGTGTTAGCTAGTTGGCTTTATCCAAAGGAAATATAAACTCATATGTTTATGACAAGAGTAGTTTTGCAACTTGGACTGAGGCATCTGCTCATATTAGGTTTCTACCCTCCTGCAGAAACTGAGAAATAGGGATGCTATCTTCCTTGATGATTACATTTCATGGAGACTGATCCCAGATCCTTGAGAAAGACATTCCTAGGTTTTGAAGCTGACAAGAGGCTTATTTAACTTCTAAAAAGATGTACTCATATTTTACATAGACAGAGAAAGAACCTGCAATGACAAATTTCCTAAAGTAAGTGCTCTAAGAAAAGGGAGGTGGGGTCAGTCTCTTCCCAATTTTCTTTCTTTTTGTTCCCATGTTTTTTTAAAAAATTTATTTCTGAGAGAGAGAGATAGCATGAGCAGGGGAGGGTCAGAGACAGAGGAAGATACAGAATCTAAAACAGGCTCCAGGCTCCAGCACAGAGCCTGACACGGGGCTCAAACCGATGAACCATGACATCATGACCTGAGCCGAAGTCAGACGCTTAACTCACTGAGCCACCCAGGCACCCCTCTTCCCAATTTTCAACAATATTTTTTTTTCCTTCTTTTCAAACTTTGCTGAGTTATAATTGACAGTTTAAGAATTGTATATTTTTAAGATGTACAACTTGATGATTTGATATATGTATACATTGTGAAATATTCACCACAATCAACAGGGAGAATCTTTCATTTTCCCTTACAATGTATATACCATACATGTATGCCACTGTTTGAGTAACATAAGGGAAGAGTCTGATTAAGCTCTCATGAAGGAAGGGCATTTCATGTTCCTGGTCTCAGTCTGTGGTTCTGGTCCTCTTAATTCTTCATGCTCTCACATTGAGATATTGCATTTCAGCAAAAAAGTCAGTGTTTTATCTCAAAAACTGTGTGCAGATGCAGCTCATATACCCTTGGAATGCTTCCGCCAGCTTGTCCTGATTTGCAGTCTCTAATCAACTGTTAAGATAACCAGAGCTGCTCCTGAAGCTCCAGCAAGTTCTATCTACTTCAGAAAAGTTTATATTTTGAGGGCAATGACAAATTTTAAATTTATCTACTGCATATACTTATGCATGCATATTACTGATATTACCAGTTTAATATTGAATGTGCTTTTCATTAATAAGACACAACAGTTTTTATATTAATTGTAATGAGATCTGAAAGATCTTTGTTAAGAGCTTTCATCTGCAGGTGTGTCTGAGTGTAGGGAGGTGGGGAATTTGGAACTAATCATATTCATAGATTAAAATTTAAAGGGCGAGATAGGGTATGAGAAGGTAGGATGATCTCATGGGTAAGCTGTAGGTATAAAGAAAAGAAGTCTTGCATTTCAATCTCAGCCTTACCACAGATTAGCTACAGGGATCTTACCCAAGTCATTTATTCACTACACACACACACACACACACACACACATGCACGCATGTGCATGTGTACATTCTTTGGGGATTAGTTTCGTTACAGGTCATATAGAAATAAAAAGAACTTCCCTACCTGTTTGATAAGTAGATGAAATAAACTCATAGTGATGAGTTTTGAGAAAAATAGAAGTACAATACAAGGTAATGATTTGCTATTATAAAACTAACCATTACAAACAAATGCTAAATCCAATAGGATTTCAGACCTGGAATTTGGCTGGGATTTGGCAAAAGGGGTGGTCAGGGTAGGTACAATGCCTGTCATATACCACATTTATTGATAAAACCAAAATATTAAGGAGCAACATTATAATTCAGGTATGTCTGATTGAACACTGAGGGCTGCTTTGCCTCCAAATAGATGGAGAGGAGAAGGAAAAGCAAGTTCCCCAAATGGGACAGAGCAAGAACCAAAGAAGCATCATTTGTACAATGTGGAGTGGGGGGAACTGAAGGGAAAAAAATCATTGTTAACATTATCCAGGTCTCAGAAATGCAAATGTCGTAGTGGTCCCATGCAGCCTGAGAGGACATGCATTCACTTTCCTGGGTGCCTCAACAGCATTTCCAGGGCTTAGCATTAAGAGGTCCAGTAGGCTAACTTGCAGTAGCAGGAATAAAACAAAGAAGCAGAAGGCCAACAAGGGTCTTCAGGCAACAGACAGCGATTTGGGGACTTTGAACCAGAAGGTGGGACTCTATGTACTATGCACATTATCTACCTGTAGTCAGACTTGCAAAAGACAAGACCAAGGAAGACAAGTCAGTAGTAAGTGAGTCAAAATGATTCTGTAGGGCCTGTCTTAGAGATAAAAAAAAAAAAAGAGAGAGAGAGAGAAGCACAGAAGTTAGCCCAGAGTTGAGAAATGGCCAAGGGAGCTTAATGGCAGAGGATCTCAGTTATCCATATATTTCTACAAGGCTGAAGATGGTCAGCAAACTGACGGTAGAGGCTATGCATAATTAGTGCACTTATTGAGAAGCTAATACCTACACCTAAATTCAATTCATTGTGCGGCAGGACCTTCTACATTCATTATTGTTTATCTTTACAACAACGCTGAAAAGCAATTATTACTTAAGCCTGAGGATCAAAGATTCAAAACCACTTGCACAGTAGAAATGCATACTGTGTTTCTGGTACTTTTCCAGACGCTTTCCCTTCATAACTCAGGCCTTCTAATAATAAGCCAATGAAGGAGATTCTAAGATATAAAAGGAAACTGAGAAACAAGGTAGTTAGACAGAGCTGGTGTTCCAAACAAGGGCAGTCTGCATCCTTTTACCTGTGAAAGAAAACTGATTAATGTTAATTTTCATGAGTGGAAGCAGGTGCTAGTGGGACTCTATGTACTTGCAGGCACCCTCTGCACTCTATATCCCTACTCTTCTCTCCCATGACACTGTCCTTCAGTTTCCCAGGCACCCACCCACCCACATGCCCACTAACACAAACCTGTGCACGAGGGCTGGGCCCTGATCCCTTCTTACAGTATGTCATTATCACAGCTGTCATAGAAACCAGTAAGTTTTCACGGACTCCTAATGAAAGTTTCATTTGGTACCCTCATTGTGCAATCTCCAATTTTTGACAAACACAGTAAAAAAGGAACTAAAAATGGCTCATAATGAATCTGTCCACAGGACAAGGACTGCGATGGAAAGACAGTGGTACCAAATTAACGTTCTTGCTGGGCGCCTGGGTGGCTTAGTCGGTTAAGCGTCCGACTTTCGCTTAGGTCATGTACTCGCGGTTCGTGGGTTCGAGCCCCGCATCGGGCTCTGTGCTGACTGCCAGCTCAGAGCCTGGAGCCTGTTTCAGTCTATGACTCCCTCTCTCTCTGACCCTCCCCTGCTCACACTCTCGCGCTCTCTCTCTCTCTCTCTCTCCTAGAAATAAATAAAACATTTAAAAAAAATTAACGTTCTTGTGATCAAGAGGATGACAGGCACAGAAGTGGGTAGAAAGCTATTTGGTTCTCAATGAAGAAAGGATAGCAGGCACAGATGTTTGGAGAAAGAGTGGTCTACATTTACAGACACACAGTTGCCCTCCGTCCCACAGTGAATCTTGGGGTAACAAATGAAATCACCAACAGAGTCCTGCATAAAAGATATTACATAAAAAGGCAAAGTGTGGGTATATTTGCACTGGACAGAATTTCTTAAGTTGGATTTTTTACCTGACCTGTCCTCTTAATACAGTCATTCTGAATGTTAATTTGCTTCCACAGGTTAACAGCAGCCAGACGTCCTCTCTCAAAGAATAAGAACACATCACTACCCTCACTCAAATGAACACCATAGTCTTGGTTGCTTTCTCACTCTAGATCTATTAGAGCAATGGATTTTTTTCCAGATGGGACAGTATTTTAATAATGATTGAATTAATTGAATATAGAATGGTCAGGCATTCTCCAAAAAAGGAAAGAAGGAAGCAAACTGGCAAATGGAGGGAACATTTCAAATGTTGACACCAAAGAGCCTTGCCATCCATTTAATTAGATTTCCAAACAAATACCTAAAATATTCTGACCAGAAACTACAGCATCTTTGCATTCTGCTATGCTCTGGTTTATTTTCATTGTTGTACTCCATACCTAAGCTTTGATTCAGACTAAAAATTTCTAAGGTCTGTTTTCTTGTCTCTCAATGTTTACTTTTCTAACTACATTGTCTTCCTCAGCAGCCTGCTATTTGCTGAGCTGTTGAACCTGTTTTGTCTTAAATTAACTCCCACCATCTAAGATGGCATGTTGTAAAATGCAAAGCCACAGTGAAAAGTAATGTAGTAGTGATGCTGGACAGGAGGCTGGGAAGACAGCAATAATAATAAAAAAATAAAAAGGAGAAAAATGAATTTGGATTAAATAAGAGAAAGCAACACCTGAGCCTTTTACGTTAACACCAGACCCAGGTGTCAGCTCCCAAGGGGCCATTTAACTTTGTTCTGTAAGCTTCCTGGCTCCCTTCTGGAATATTGTAACTTCTTTCTAAAGCTTAGAGCAACAATGTCAGCAACATCCTAATTTCACAGAAGTCTGAGGCTCAGAAAAGTACCTTTGTGAAGGTTATACAGCCAGTGAGGGGAATAACACAGGGTTCAAACCCACCACATACAGATGATCCTAAAGATGGAGTCCTATTTTACTCTACCTCACCGCTTCCTCAATTAAAATGAAAACTCTAATATTTATTTAATGAGTGGAAGACATTCAACTCGGCAATCAAAACTATAACAAAAGATAACTTCATTTCTGTCCAACTACTAAAATGGCAAGATTGAAAACCCCAACTAAAATAGTGAATCTGGAGTATCTCATTCCTTCTTTTCCTTCTGTTTTAGATATAAGCAAATAGATGCAGGTATAGGTCTAGGTATAGATATACATACAGTTTTAGATGATGAAGATAGAGATGATGTAGATAAGAGATATATACAGATAGAAGTATACACAGAATTATACATGCTATTGCTAGGAGATATATAGTTACAGATGATAGACATAGGAGATATAAAGATATAGCTGTAGATACAGATATAGGTATAGGAATGATATACATACAGTTATAAGTGATACAGGTAGAAGATATAGATATTTGAATATAGATGATGACACAAATTCAGATAGATACACATATAGAATCATGCAATATATTAGAGGATATCAAACTTCAGCTCTTTGTTTTTTGAACATAATTCAGTCATTCATCTTTGATATAATGGATAAAAGCAGAAACTGTATATTTCTATCAATACCTTGGAAAAGATGAGTAGTGGGGAAAACACATGCCTCCTTTTTACAAAGTAGTGGAGTGTAAACACCTAGCCCCCGCCCCTCAGAACCTGGGCAATTGCAGACTTTCAACTGACTGATCAGACTGCAGATGTGAACACCCTGTAACTGTAGAATTGCTTTGCAAAGTCAGTCCCTACATCCTCAGTGCTATTTATCAGCCACCCACAAATTCTGCCTCTCACATCTCTCCTTTTCATTGTCCGTATCACAATGTCTTAAAACTGGTTTAATGTTCAGTTGTCATTGTGATGTTTTCCTTTATGTAAATGAAGGCCAATCCTATCTGAAAACAGACAAGACTATAGCAGTATGTGGCCTTAAACTGTATATATAATGTGATGAACCTTCCAGCTGCTTTGATTTCTATCTAGAATCTAACAGTAGGGAATGGAGAGTTTTCAGACTGCAAATAAAGTAACACCTACTTAGACCTTCATGTCTTTTTAAGAAAAATCTAAGTTCTCTCTCTATAGCCCACACATCAGTGTGCACACGATAGCCAATACAGACTCCCAGGCTGCTTCTCACAGGGGTGACATCTCAGAATAGGACCCAAGAAGTAATCACAGAGTGTGGTTACGTGTTTTTAGTAAGAAGAAAAAGCTTTGTGGAAGGCCTCAGGCCTCAGGCTTCTTCTGGCTGGCCTGCTGCAGCAAGAACGCTCACTTAACTGGAGGTAGGTTGCATCCTGGAAGATCTCATATCACATAAGATGGGAACAGAAAGCAAATAGAGTCAGTTAATAAAGGTGTCATATTTTTAAAATAATTTGAATAATTACAAAAAGAGACCAATAATCCTCTACAACTATATTAACCCCCGTATTTTTTTTAAAGTTTATTTATTTATCTTGAAAGAGAGAGGGCAGGAGGGGTAGAGGTGGGGGAGAGAGAACCCTAAGTAGGCTCCAGCTGTCAGTGCAGAGCCTGATATGGGGCTCAGTCTCATGAAGTACGAGATCATGACCTGGTCCTAAATCCAGATTTGGAGGCTTATCCGTCTGAGCCACCCAGGTGCCCCTTAACTGTCCTATTAAAAATAAAATAATCAAGCCCAATGAGGATTTTCGCTAATGTGGGTAACATACATAACAGGCTCAAAAAGAGGTCTCTTAGGATCAGAATGGTAAAATAAAAACATTTAGGTTAGAAGTAGGATAAAGAGTTTCTCTTATTAACACCTGATTGAGGATTTCATCAGAATTCAGCAAATCCAGCTGAATGTAAAATCACATTTGTGATATGGAATAATTACAGAGGTATACCTATGTGTTCTTAAATTAACTTTAAATAGTTAATGTAGTAGCATTGAGAATGGTTTTGGCAGGTGTAAAAATATCTCCCAAGGGTTAGGTCACCCAAAACCTTCATCTCTTCCTCACAAGACTGCCTCCAGGCTCTGCTAAATCACTTCCTCCTACAAATTTAAAATTCAAATTTCCCAGACTCACTAAAACCCTAATTACTGTTAGCTCCACCTCTCCTCACATACCCCTCCTTTGAGGAGCTAAGGGAATAGAACAAAAGGAAACAAAAAAAGAAAATCTGAATAACCCTTGATCATATCAAGTGTCAATGAACATTCTTAAGAAAAAGGACAAGAAGGGTGACCAGAAAGACATGATTTATAGTTTATGAAATATACATGACTTTATAAAACCCTCCTGTCCAGAGTGGATAGACAAGGTCACCAGTACCTCTAACAGCTGACCCTTAATAAGAATCTGTTCTACTTTTAGTACTTCACTCTGTTTTCAAAAGCTGGACCAATATCTGGCATTGAAAAGATGTTCAATTAATATTCATTACATTAAAAAAAAAAAAAAAACAGCCAACTCTCTCTCTCTGACTTCAATTTTCTTAGCCGAAAAACACTGAGTAGCTAAGGGTTTTGCAACATTTTGTTTACCAGCTAACCTCATTAAAAACAAGAAAGAAGCAAACAAATAAAACCTTACGCTGAAATCCAGCATATGAAACAGAAAAGGTGGAGGGTGAAAGCAAGAGCCTTAGTACCACCACCCACTCCCACCCCAGCCACCTCTTTCCCTCACAGCACTTCCACAGAGCACTAGGATGCCAGGAACAATGACCCTAAGGGTTCATCTTCCGAGTTCTCACATTCCATGATTCTGTGACACCCCTCACTAGGCAGAATTCTATCCTGAAGCCTCAGAGGGACATACCCTTGCCTTATGCAGGAAAGATGGGCTTTTACCTAGAACATGGAAATAAAAAGATATTCTTTAACTTGAGATTCCATTCATCCCCTCCTACCTGACATGATAAGCCTATAAAGCAAAAGCAGTTTCTGTCCAGCCTTAGCCTTTTGATAAACGTTGGTAAAGCTAAAGAGTAATCTATTGGGTTCCTGGGTGTGTAACTGCTCAAAAGTGATTTAGGTTATATTGATAATGGTTGCATTCAAACTTTCATTTCAGACCAACTTTAAGCATACACCAAAGGCTGATTCAAAGAGGAGAATTACCTTATCAAGAAAATGTCAGGGGCGCCTGGGTGTTTCAAGCGGTTAATCATCCAACTTCAGCTCAGGTCATGATCTCCAGTTTGTGGGCTCGAGCCCCCATTGGACTCTGTGCTGACAGCTCAGAGCCTGGAGCCTGCTTTGGATTCTCTCTCTGCTCCTCCCCTGCTCATGCTGTCACTCTTTCTCTCTCAAGAATAAACATTTTTTAAAAATTAAAAGAAAGAAAGAAAGAAAGTGCCAAAGCAGGGAACTTGGGGCTAAGATATACATGTAGCAAGGCTGAAGTTGGGTGTGAAATGGGGGGAGAGAAACATGAAAGAGATTCACAGTAAAGGAAAAGAATAAGCTCCTTCAGTCTACAGACTGGGATCTGCTTTCTAGAAAAGATTTGTGGCATGAGATTCTAAGGCTCAACATGATCTGTATTGTTTATATCTAAATACTATTTATCAAGATTGACTGCTTTTAAGTGCCAGGCATAGTCTTGAGTGCCTAACTCCATTTCACATTTAATCCACCCAACAGCCTGTGAGCTCAACAGACTTTTTTTAAATCCCCATTTCATAATGAGAAAAATGAAACTCAGTCTTGTTAAAAAAAAAAAAAAAAAAAAAAGCTCAAGGTCACATAGCTAGCAACTGGCAAACAAGGATTCAAACCCAAGCTTATCTAATGTGTAAGCTCATTCACAGGAATCTCTTTAGGATCTAACTTGGGTATCAGAGTTGCCCTGCAGAATGCCAGTGTCTCTTTCTGATACCAAGCCCCCTGAAATGAGGTAAACTCTCTTACCTCCCCACCCCATCAGTCCTTCCTTTTCTCGTCTTGGATCTCCTGCCACTACCAGGTAAAACAGGAACTCACAAAGGTTGGAAAGACAATTCATGTTCTATGATCTCTTTTTAGTTTCCCATTTGCTTAATTTTGTCAAGCAGATAACAATAAAATATGTGGCCAGTAGAGTTCATCTATGACTAAGGATTAAAAATGTTCCAAATGTAGTATCAATCAGATGCCCATCTAAAAGCTAAAAATATCAACCAAGCCTAAGGGTAGCACAGCATAGGGTAGGGAAAACTCCATCTTGGGTCCAACTCCTAGCTCTTCCACGGAGAGCTGAGTAGCTTGGGAAACTCAATCTTCTCATCTCATGAGAGGGACAACACTACCAGCCTTCACTCATTAGGATAGTCAAATAAGATGAAGTGAGCCCATTTATCAAATGTAGTAAGACTGCCATTCTTAAAGTCATTGGTGCATTGACACTAAGCATTAAGCCTTGAAAACACATTGCCTGTCTCAACTCAAACCTCAGTTTTGTTACTTTGTTGCTCTGTGGTTATTAAACCCCCTGTACCTTGGTATCCTGAATAAAATGGGTATAATAGAAGCAATATCACATAGGGTTGTTGAGAAGATGAAATGCAGTAATAGAATGATTCACACTAATAATGATAATGATAATTTATTGAGTGCATACTATGTGTTAACTATTATACTTACTTTTTAAACATATAACATTAATACACAACATATATTTTTAAGATTATCATTATTTGCTCTCACGGATTTCTGTATTAGGAGTCAATCATTCCAGGGGCGCCTGGGTGGCTCAGTCTGTTAAGCATCAAACTTCGGCTCAGATCATGATCTCATGGTTCGTGAGTTCAAGTCCCGTATCAGGCTCTCAGTGCAAAGCCAACTTCAGATCCTCTGTCCCTCTCTCGGTCCCTCCCCCATGCATTCTTATTTACTCTCTCTCTCAAAAATAAATAAATGCTAAAAAAAATCTTTAAAAAAAGCAATCAATCATTTCAAAACCTATTCAAACAAGCTTAATTAAGGTGAAATATATTCTGATATCATCTGAGCCCCTGAACCCAACCAAGACTGATGTCAGAACCACCATAAACCTTTCAAGACTGTAAACCAATAAATACTTACAGCAGTTTAAATTCTATATTCTCTCTCTCTTAAAGCCCAGAATGAGTCCAAATTGATAGAGCTGAATTCAGTCAAATAAGCAGTTACTCTCCAATTGTATAAAATTGATTAAAATAAAACACAATCCAATCATGGTTTTCCTTTTAGCCAGTTTTGAAATACAGACCCTGTCACTGACATTCACCAGCTGGAGAAAAGTCTGAAGCAGATGCACTTGATGAATGAAGACAGATTCTATGTTGATATCTGGTCTGAGGTTCACATTAGATGTTAAGAAAATTTTAATGTTATGAGGTTCAAAACTAAAAGGGACCTGTAAGGAATAGTTTCCAAGGATCTGATGTCTTAGAAGAGAGCTAAGTAAACAGGCTGCTTTAACGAGATTCATAGGTTGAATTCAACAATAAGGAAAGAATACATACTTGGTTTTCCACTTGAAACAACAGGCTTAACTCAAGTAATAGTCTCTACTTACTCCTTAAACCCCATTGAAACAAAAGCAAAGAGATATTTAAAAGACATAGGCCACAAGGACAAATAATGTGGAAGAAGAGACAATAGCAACACAATTTTATAATTTTACAATCTGGAAAATAAATAAGAGGCAACTGATTTAACAGAATGAGGTGCAGGAGAAAGATTTAACCAACAACAGGAAAAGATAAATTATTTTATATCTCATAATCTTCCAAAAGGCTCAGCAATTAGAAAACACTAGGTATCTTTGGAAATGAAAACAAGGATAGGATAAGAAAAAGAAAGAGATAATTTGATTTACAATACTTAAATAGCAGTTGAATCCCAGTATTTCCTCTCTTATCTCAACATGAAAGTGAGGTTTAGGGGCACCTGGATGATTCAGTCAGTGAAGTGTACAAATTCAGCTCAGGTCATGATCCCACTGTTCATGGATTCAAATCCCACATCGGGCTCTTTTCTGACAGCTCAGACTCTGGAACCTGCTTTAGATTCTGTGTCTCCCTCTCTCTCTCTGCGCCTCGCCTGCTCATGCTCTGTTTCTCTCTCTCAAAAATAAAAACACTTTTAAAAATAAAAAAAATGAGTCTTATTATCTGAAAATACTAAAGCATGGAAGTGTATGGACTCAGAGCTCCCAAGCATGGTTAAGTCGGAGCTACCATAATGAAATGGAGTCATTTTGAGTAAAAGCATCCATACTGACTATTGACAGCCCAGCCTTTTCCTGCATCTGCCTCTTCTACAAAGCTGGAAGCCACCTCTCTTGCCACTAAGCAAAAGACTGGAAGACTCTTTTCTGAAAAATGTGCCAAAAGAAAAGATCTTAAGATAAGACATAGGAGATTTTCCAAGGAAACAACCCAACCAGATATCCCTCTCCTGAAACCAAGAAATGACAAGCTTCATTTATACATACGGAGATTCCAGCCAGCTTCTGAATGTCCCACTCTTAAATATAAGCAGACAGGTACTGATCATCAGCTATTAATGGCATGCCTCTAAAATAACAGAAATCAAAACAGACAGACAGGGGGAATAAAGGGAATAAAAAACACTTAGAGGAAGAATTAGTAATGTGGGAGAAAAGCAAAACAAACTAAACCAAAGGTAGCCCTTAAATCTTGAGTTTATAAGATACTGCATTGACAAATCAAGAAAATGTGTTATACAACATAAGAACATTTTTTAAATTTTTTATTTCTGAGAGAGAGAGAGAGCGTGAGCACGGGAGGGTAAGAGAGAGAGGAAGACACAGAATCTGAAACTGGCTGGAGGCTCTGAGCTGTCAGCACGGAGCCTGATGTGGGGCTCGAACCCACAAACCATGAAATCATGACCTGAGTCGAAGTCGGATGCTTAACTAACTGAGCCACCCAGGCGCCCCAACATAAGAACATTTAAAAAGTAAGAAAAAAAGCCAGTCTTCATAAATTAAAATACTGTAGCAAAAATAAGCAGAATAAAATAATGGAAGTTTTTTTTTTTAATGGAGCATGACAAGGAAATGAAAAATAGTAGCAAAAATATTTAAAGACTAGAGAACCCATCCAGTATGTTCAATGTCAGAGTAATAGATGTTCCAGAAAGAAAGAAAAAGAAAGCAAAGGGAGATAATCAAAGGAATAATGAAAGAATAAAGAAGATTTTCTAGAACTGAAAGAAATAAGTTTACAGATAAATGAGCCATCATATGCAGATAAATGAGCCATCATATATCCAACATAGTAAATAGACCCCTTTTCCAAGACATATCATCACCATGCTTGAGAACACTGAGAATGAAGAAAACATTCTAAAAGCTTCTAGAAACAGGAAAAAGAAGAATGCTCTCATACAAAGATTTTAGAATCAGAAAGACACTCCACTTTTCAATGGCAACACTGGAAGCTAGAAAAATGGAGTAATGCTTCAAATTCTGAGAAAGAAGTAATTTCCAATCTAGGATTGAATGTCTAGCCAAATTATCAATTAAGTGTGAGGACATTATGAAGATACTTTCAGACATGCAAGATTTCAGAAATTTGCTTCCAATGTTCCCTTCTAGGAAATGACTGAAGGCCACACTTCACCAAAATTAGAAAGTAAATCAAGAAAAAGGAACATGTGAAATTATTAAAAGAGAGGGCAAAGGAGTAACAGGTTAATGGTAAAGGGAGATCCCTAATACAACAGCTGGAAACAGACTAGTTAGAAGGTTTAGAGAAAATTATTTCAAGAAAAAGAATAAAAGTAATTCCTAATGGATCTGACCATATTCAGAGAAAATTTACTCAATGGAAGAATGTTAACTATAGAGTCATAGAAAAATAAACCAACCATGAAACAACATAATCAAAAAGTAACAATTATTAAGTCCAAGGAAAAACATGTTGGGTATGAAAGGCAAAGAGACACACAACCTGGCTCGGCTGTGAATAGCATTAACATTTTCATACCATGTAAATACTAAATAGTGACCAGAGTACAATTGTAAGGGCAGCTACTGAGGAGGGTGAAGAGATAAGAGGTGTGCATGTACATATAGGGTGGCAGTGGTCAGAGGGTGTCAAACTGTTACCTTCGGTTAAGAGAAATCAATAGATTATATCCAAAAATCAAATTTTAAGAAGTTGCAATAAAAGCACAGTATTCAAAGATATGAAGGTAAATGTCAAAAGAGCCAGCTGAATGAGTTGAAATCGGTTGCCTCTGCAGAATAGAAGATGCAAGAAGGGTTGAACATATTGCTGTTTTCACTAAAAAAAAAAAAGTCTAATACTATTTGCCTCTTTAGCCTAAATGTCCACCAACTGACGAATGGATAAAGAAGAAGTGGTTTGTGTATACAACTGAATACTACTTGGCAATGAGAAAGAATGCAATCTGGCCATTTACAGCAATGTGGATCGAACTGGAGGGTATTATGTTAACTGAAATAAGTCAGTGAGAGAAAGACAGATACCATATTTTTTCACTCATATGCGGATCTTGAGAAACTTAACAGAAGACCATAGGAGAGGGGAAAGGGGGAAGAAAGTTACAGAGAGGGAGGGATGCAAACCATAAGAGACTCTTAAATATTGAGAACAAACTGAGGGTTGATGGGGCTGGGGAAGAGGGGAAAGTGGGTGATGGACATGGAGGAGGGCACTTGTTAGGATAAGCACTAGGTATCATATGGAAACCAATTTGACAATAAATTATATTTTTTAAAAAAAGACTCTTTGCCTCTTTAAGCCCTGTACAAGTATAATTTTTATTTTAAAAAAAAAGGAAATAGAAATAAAAACCAAAGGAGATAAAAAAAGACCAAGAAAGGCACTTAACTGCCCCTATACAAAATGAAGACAGCACTAACTGTTGGTTCAGATGACAAAGTCAAGACAGTCCTGGGGCAGATCTGGGGTAAGAATGCAGTTAAACAGCTGAGGCTTGTATTTATTCAATAAACATTTACTATGCCCTCAGGAGGTCTCCTACTCCTCCTCCTTTCCCTCCTCTTCCTCCTCTTCTTCATCACAACAAAAATAATTAAGCAATTACTCTGTACCAGATATTATATCAAAAGCTCTACACAAGTAATACCATTGGATTCTCACAACAATTCATAGTAAGAGGTATTCTATTACTTCCATTTCACACATGAGAAACCAGGGCATAGAGAAGTTAACTTGCCCAATGTCACACATCAAGTATGTGACAAGCCAGCATTCAACATCAGGCAACCATGCAGCATTATTCCAGAGCCTGGGGTCTTCTTAACCCCTGACTAAACTACTAAGCATGAAGAGGATACCAATAAATAACTGGTGAACAAAAATCAGACAAGTACATATTATGAGACAGGCACTAGGAATACAATTAAAAAAAAAAAAATTCCATCCATGAAATCAAGGTGCCTGAAGTCTCATGGCTTAAATGTATAACTTAGAAGCCAAGTCCATTAGAGGGAAGCTGGTTCTCAAGCATTAATCTCCTCCTCAGCCAGGCTATGTCTGCTAGTTTATTAATAGTGTCAGTACTCACAGGTTAGGCCCTTTTGGACAGCTCATCTACTTTCCCACTTTGCAAATAGGAAAATTGAGGCCCAGACAGATTTTACAACTTCTCCAAGTCAAAAAGAGGCCAAATCAAGACTAGAATCTAGGTCTCTTGACTCCCATTTCAGTGCTCAGTTTTACTGAATTAGAATCTGCCTACGCAACAACTCCCATCAATTAATACTTACCCATTATGGCACCACTGTCAGCCACTAACCATGGAAACTCACTATAAAAGAGCAAGTGAATTTGAGCAAGTGTCATTCCAAGGACATTTTTAAATAAACAATGAACCTTTAAAGTAAGAGAGGCCATATTTAGTCTGCTGCTCAAATTGATTGCTAGGATATGGTTTATGATATTAAAATATTTATAAATATATATTTAATTTCCACCCATCTCTACCAGGAGCCATAATATAAACTTTAATCAGCATTTTCCCTAACATCTGAAAGGCAATTATAAGACTATATTAACATTCATCTTACACAGCTTCTTTAAAAGCCTCAATTGTTTAGCATGACTGTTAAATCATTAAGCAAGCACACTGTGTGATATCATAAACAGAGCTGATCAGAATTCACTATTTGCTTATCTAAAACATTTTCCCAGAGTTGGATTAAAGAAATTACCCAATTATCATACAAGAGTCAGACACAATTCCCTGATTGATCTGTCATCTTGGTAAGAATATGATCTCACTACACTGGTCGAGTTAGTCATCAAATAATTGAAATGAAGTAAGACTATCTTCATCAAACAAATCTTTTGATTTAAATCTCAAGACATTTTTAACAATGTAATAAGAGAAGTAAAAAATATATACATGGTGAAAGTCAAGTAAATAACCTCTTACCACAATAAATGGTAGTAAATGATAGAACCCCATAAACAAAATTCTGGAGAACATCTTCACTGTAGAAGAACTTTATAGAAAGAGTTTTACAGTGTTGGGTTTTTTTGTTTTTGTTTTTTTTAATGCTTGTTTACTCTTGAGGGATAGAGAGACAGAGTGTGAGTAGGGAACATGCAGAGAGAGACACACACAATCTGAAGCAGGCTCCAGGCTCTGAGTGTAAGCACAGAGCCTGATGTAGGCCGAGACCCTGACCTGAGCTGAAGTTGGATGCTTAGCCTACTGAGTCACCCAGGCAACCCCACATGCTTTCTTTCTGTCAATGACAAATGGCCATGCTTTCTTTCAGGTCATTACTGGCCTTCCAAAGAGGAGGCTAAACTTATAAGTTAACGTCCTGATTCTCCCTGGGCATTCAGACTTAAAATAGATAGATATAGGGGCGCCTGGGTGGCTTAGTCGGTTAGGCGTCCGACTTTCGCTTAGGTCATGATCTCGCGGTTCGTGGGTTCAGCCCCGCGTCGGGCTCTGTGCTGACTGCCAGCTCAGAGCCTGGAGCCTGTTTCAGTCTGTGACTCCCTCTCTCTCTGACCCTCCCCTGTTCGTGCTGTCTCTCTCTCTCTCTCTCTCTCTCCTAGAAATAAATAAAACATTAAAAAAAATAAAATAGATATAGATAGATATAGATATAGATAGATATAGGTATAGGTATAGATAGATATAGATATAGATGATATAGATATAGATATCAGAGTCATTTTCATCTTTAACCCATTTGATGTCCTGATCTATTTCATCTTTCAAATCCCTCCTTTCCCTACTCCACTGACATTTCCTTAGTCCAAAACGTCATTGCTTCTTAGTGTAACTCATTCATTTCTAACTGATCTTCCCCTCATCTTATCTCACGTGGCCAATTCATACTTTACATTATAGCCACGAACAAAGTTCAGAAGTCCAAATTCTTCAGGCTTGCATTCAAAGCCATATCCAATTTATCCCCCTTCAATCAAGCTTACTTCCCACTAAGTCCTCATGCCAGAGAGATTTGATGGAGATTTGATGGAAATTTGGGGCTGGTTTTTTTTTTTTCTACAGAATCTCCAATGCCTACCAAAATGTCTGGTACTTAGAAGATGTTCAGTAAATATTTGCTGAATATAGAAATGAATGTGGTTGACTCATACTGAACAAGCCATGGCACAATTACACTAACTTTTTACAGTTCTGAACTCTAATTATACTGATCAAAAAATTCCAGGAATCAAAAATCAACTCAAAATGGATAAAGGACCTGAACGTGAGACAGGAAACTATCAACACCCTAGAGGAGAAAGCAGGAAACAACCTCCTTGACCTCCACCGCAGCAACTTCTTACTTGACACATCCCCAAAAGCAAGGAAATCAAGAGCAAAAATAAACTGTTGGGACCTCATCAAGATTAAAAGCTTCTGCACAGCCAAGGAAACAACCCAGAAAATTAATAGGCAACCAACGGAATGGGAAAAGATAGTTGCAAATGACATATCAGATAAAGGGTTAATATCCAGAATCTATAAGGAACTCACCAAACTACACGCCCGAAAAACAAACAACCCAGTGAAGAAATGGGCAGAAGACATGAACAGACACTTCTCCAAAGAGGACATCCAGATGGCCAACAGACACATGAAACGATGCTCAGCATCCCTCCTCATCAGGGAAATACAAATCAAAACCACACTGAGATACCACCTCACGCCAGTCAGAGTGGCTAAAATGAGCAAATCAGAGAACTCTAGATGCTGGCGAGGATGTGGAGAAACGGGCACCCTCCTACACTGTTGGTGGGAATGTAAACTGGTACAGCCCCTCTGGAAAACAGTGTGGAGGTTCCTCAGGAAACTAACAATAGAACTCCCCTATGACCCAGCAATAGCACTGCTAGGAATTTACCCAAGGGATACAGAAATGCTGAGGCATAGGAGCACATGTACCCCAATGTTCATAGCAGCACTCTCCACAATAGCTAAAACATGGAAAGAGCCTAAGTGTCCATCAACAGATGAATGGATCAAGAAGATGTGGTTTATCTATACCATGGAATACTACATGGCAATGAGAAACAATGAAATCTGGCCATGTGTAGCAACATGGATGGACCTTGAGGGTGTTATGCTGAGCGAAATAAGTCAGGCAGAGAAGGACAAATATCATATGTTTGCACGTATAGGAGGATTAGGAGGAACTTGACGGAGGAACAAGGGGGAGAAGAAGGGCGGAAATGGTGGGGGAAAGGGAGAGAGGCAAACCATGAGAGACTCTTGAATGCTGACAAAAACTGAGGACTGATGGATGTGGGGGGGAGGGGGGGATGGGCATGGAGGAGGGCACTTTGGGGATGAGCACTGAGTGTTATGTAGAAACTAATTTGACAATAAACTATTTGTAAAAAAAAAAAAAAAAAAAAAATTCCAGGAATCATTCAAAAATTTTCAAACAGTGCATCCTCTGAGAAGTACTGGTGATATTCTCAAAGTTACTGTCCTATTTATTTCCACAAAACATTGCTTATTTTTTAATATTGCATTTTATTTTGCATTTTAACTGTACAGTTCAATGGTTTTAAGTATGTTCATACTATCATGCAACCATCAGATATATCATTTCCAGAATTTTTCATCATCCCAAACTGAAATCCTATACCCACTAAGCAAAAAAAATCCCACTTCCCCATGGTCCTAGCTAGACATGACAACTCTAGTTTCTGTCTCTATGAATTTGACTGCTATAGGGACTAGATGTCAGTGGAATCATCCAATATTTGTCATTTGTGTCTAGGTTATGAGAATGTATTCAAGGTTTCATCTGTGTTGTAGCATGTGTCAGAATTTAAATCCTTTTTAAATCCGAATAATATTCCCTCATGTTATACCACATTTTTTGTATCCATCCATCAACGAACATTTGTTTCCACCTTTTGTTTATTGTGAATTGTGAATAATTTGTTTATTGTTTATTGTGAACAATGCTACAATGAATGCAGGTTGTGCAAATATCTGTTCAAATCCCTATTCTCCATTATTTTGCGCATATACCCAGAAGTGGAATTACTGGATCATATGGTAATTCTATGTTTAATTATTTAAGAAATCATCAACACTGTTTTTCACACTAGCTGCACCATCTTACATTTCCTCCAGCAATGCGCAAGGGTTCCACTTTATCCATATCCTCACCCACCTATATTATTTTCTGTTTTTGCTTGCTTTGATAACAGCAACCCTAGTGGGTGTGAAGTGCTCTTCTATTATCATTTTGATTTGTATTTGTCTAATGACTAGTGATGCTGAGCATCTTTTCATGTGCTTATCGATCATCTGTATGTCTTCTTTGTCTATTCACATATTTTGTCTATTTTGAATTGGGCTGTTTTCTTGGTGTTGAGTTGTAAGGGATATCTAGATATTCTGGATATTAATATCTTATCGGATATATTATTTGGAAATATTTTCTTCCATTCTGTGGGTTGCCTTTTCACTGTTGATGGTCCCTTAATAAACAAAAAATTTTAATTTTGATTAAGTTCAATTTTATCTATTTTTTTTCTTTTTTTGCCCCCTTTTTTTTAAGGTCACATCCAAGAAATCATTACCAAATCCAATGTCATGAAGTTTTCCCCTGTTTTTTTCTGAGATGTCTTTTTTTTTTTTAGCTTTTGCTATTATATTTAGATCTTTGATCCATTTTGAGTTTATCTTTGTACATGGTATAATAATGGTTCACTCCATTCTTTTGGATGTGACTATCTACTTTTCCAAGCACAATTTGATGTAGATTACTTTCCCCATGGAATGGTTTGGCACCATACTGTTTTGACTACCATAGATTTGTATTAAGTTTCAAAGCCAGTATATGTAAATCCTCCCAGTTTGTCCTTTTTCAGGATTGCTTCAACTATGTGGGGTCTTTTGGGATTCCATATAGATGTTTAAATGGATTTTTTCTATTTCTGCAAAAAAAATGTTAAGATTTGGATAGGGGTTGCATTAAATATGTAGATTGCTTTGGGTAGAATTGACATCTTAACAATATTAAGTCTTCCGATTCATGAACACAAGATGTCTTTGAAATGACATGCGTCAGCTTTAATTTCTTTCAGCAACGTTTTGTAGTTTCCGTTATAAGTCTTTAGCTTCCGTAAGTTTATCCCTATGTAATTTTTTATGTTATTGTAGATGGCATTATTTTCTCAATTTCCTTTCTGGGATTGCTCATTGGTAGTTGCACAGAAATGCAACTGATTCATATGTGTTGGCTTTTTTATCTTTATTCAGCACCAGTGCTGAGTTCACTTATTGGTTCTTACAGGGGTTTTTTTTGTGGAATATTTAGGGTGATACTGAGTCATCTTTCTTTAGAGCCTCTAGTCTACAGCTTTCTGTATACAATGAAACAAATGATTTAAATGAAACAAATCAGTATTTTAAAAGAATATCTATGATTCTGAATTATGACAATATTCTGAGAAGGGACATTCCTGGGATTGACCAACAGGAGATGTCTTAAGTCTTTTTCTCTTAAAAACTCTCTGGCCTCCCTCGGACATATTTTAGGATCGGAGGATAGGGAAAAAAAGAGAAAGGACTAAGATTTATTGACCATCTATCCTCTGCCAAAAACAATGCTCATTTCATATCCACAACTGAAATGCAGCAGGTATTGTTCTACTCAACAGTCTAATCAGACTACAGAGTTTCAGAACAGCTAATTGAGATTATACATCTAGGAAGTACAAAAGCCAGAATTCTATGAGGAAATTATAAAGCAAGGAGAATCTTTGGGAGCTGGGAAGTGTAGAAGATAGAGAAGATGCCAAATGAGGACTAGATAACTCTGCCATAGAATCTTAGAAGTTCTAAAGAGAAATGTGATTCTAAGTGGGGAACAGGTGAGGAATGTGAGATATGTTTAGGGGGTTCTGATAGTACAAAATCAGGTCATCTTATTATACTGCGCTGGGCCTACATATGAAGTATTCATGGGCAGAACTGAGGTTGCATTGCTCAGTACACTGAGTGGGGAGCTGAGAAACATCCCCTGGATGCTCACATCAGACTAAGTGGTGAATAAAAGTTGCTCAGAGCTTCTGCAATATCGAGAATTCTGGTTACTCTGCATCTATGGAGTCCTAGGAGTTATGAGTCAATACATTCAAACCCCTGGTGTATTTGACTTTGAGACCTGCTTTACTTCATCATACAGACTTAAAACTCATGATTTCCTAGAAATGTATCCTTTCATCATGACACTTTATCCTTAAGATGCTTATTTCCAACATAGCCAGAATCAACTGTAGTGTATTATGTATTATTAAAGCTTGCAAAATTATTTTAACATACTCCCAAAGGTATTTGCCTTTTTTCTCTCTCTACTTTTGTCCCCCCATTTAACAGCAATTTGAAAGGAAAGGACTGATTTTATAGCACTCTGTTGTTATGGTGTATCATAAATACTAAATAATATACTTATAATTACTAAATATGGACAACAGCTGCTACTATGGATCATAGCTCTTCTCCATAAAAAAATTCATTAGATTTATTCAATGATGAAATGACATTATTTTTTGTGTGTTTGTTTTGTTTTTAGTTGTGAAATGAATAATCACAGAAGAGAATTAACTGATAATAACATACTCTGAGGAATACAGTCTATTGCCTGGGCTTGTTTCTTTCCAGATTCAATATCCTGTTTTCAATTTGTTTGTTTTTCTTTTTATTCATTTTCAAGGTCATATTTTCCTTCAAATGTTTGCTTGGAATGGTCAAGATATGTGTGTGTGTGTGTGTGTTGTGTGTGTGTGTGTGTGTGTGTGTGTGTGTGTGTGTTCATGCTCATGTGAAAATGGAGAATAAGGAGGGATTTAATCGTTGATCTATTTTCTAATACAATTTAAAAAAACTGCTGTTTGTGATCCTAAGGGCATAGATAAAATGAATCTCAATAGACATCATATGTCCCAATCTGTCAGTGACAGTAGTCCTTATTTCCAAAGCTAGACTCTCAACTGCAAGACATACGAAAACAAAAATTCTAACTCGCGGTAAAACCATTTCAATATTCTGCATGCTTTGTAAATTTTGTAAGTTTCTCCTTCCCTCAAACGACTTATCTCTGATATTTTTTAAACCCTGACATTTAAAAGATAACTTTGCACAAGAACTTCACTCATTTTCCTACAAAATGACTGCTTCTTGTCATGAAAATTGCCAGGGGAGAATTTACAAAGTAATTTCATATACTAAAAAAAAAAAAAAAAAAAAAGTTCTTGATCTTTAAACAGGAAACTGTCTTTTTACAGTGTCTTGGCAGTCCTGGAGCTCCCAAACAACTCCAGTAGGGATGAGCTCTCTGTTTTCTGTTTCATATCAACAAGATGATCATTAGCTGCAATTACAGAAGTGTGGGTAGATGATGGGAGAGTCTGAAGGTAGGCGGCACGCTCTTCCAGACCCAGGGAGAGGACGTGACTGTGTCCTTAGAAAGCCCTGCCCTGGAATCCACAGAACCCTCAAAAGGGAATTGGGCAGAAATGGACTTCTTAGCAACTCCCTGCACTTACTTCAACACAGTGGTAGTCTTTCTTTGAATACCAAAAAAAGGACTGCACATAGGTCCTGAAGCCACTGTGAGGGGTTCTGTTGGGCTCAGTTTGAGCCTCTCCTTCCTTTGGATTCTAGCTTCAGAGGGAGTAAGGCAGTTCCCTGTTGTTAGGAAAACTTTGCTTCATAGCACTAAAGTCTACAGGGGAGCAGGGGAGGGATGTGAAGACTGTAGTAACAGAAGAAGTTCACTGATCTGCAGTGCGCTCTGTCCATGAAGAGAGCAGTCAACACCAAAGCAGTGAGACTGCTCTTAACTGCCTCAACTTTTATCTTGGAAGCCACACCTGACTCAGAGGAGGTGGCGGCGAATCTCTTTGGGTTTGTCCTGTCTGTCCTGACGTGCCAGCCATTCTTCCTCACTGGCAATCAGATACCAAGAATGGTCCCTCCAAATTGAAAACAGAAAAGGAAAACAAGTAGGAGCACTTTGTTGGTTTGTAGATAGCACTGCTGGTGCGAAAGTCAAGCACCTGAGTCCTGAATTAGGTCAAAGAAGAACAAAAATTTAATATACAGGGAAACCAGCATTATAGATCATATATATGTTGATATCTGGCAAAGCATAACATTGTTAGGGAGAGAGAGAAATGGATTAAAGGGAACTCATCACTGAGAATTCACTTTCTTCTTCTGGAATTAGCCGTCCGTTATTCTTATGGGTGGCAAGCGATCTCACTCATACTTGCACTGGATCACAGACTAACAATCGATCAGCATTACCAAAAGGGAAGAGATGAGACTAGTGTAAATGTCAAAAGAAAAAGTATCTAATTGGTCACAATAAATGAACTTTGCACACTTAAAAGTGACCTTGATACATTAAAGCAAAATGCTCACTCGTTATTTCTATGCGTGGTTCTCGCCATGCCTATTTTGCTTATATATTTTTGTTTGTTTGTTTAGCTTTCTTAAGCCATGAGGCTTTTTGTCTAAAAAGTGTTCCATTCTGAATAGACCCATGAATCAAGAAAGTCCAAATTGTGAAAGCTACCATTTCCTGCTTAGGACAACTTACTCAGCCTTCCAGGGCTGCTACCCTTCTAACTGAGGAATACCAACGCTAACAGTGACATCCAGCTGATGACCTCACACAAACATTGGTCAGACTGAAAAGGAATTACCCTGAGGCTCGATCTGGACTGAGACCCAGGAGAACTTTGCTAAACCCAGCTCTGTCGTTAACTGATGAGGGACTCTCCTGTTTAAACTTCCAATTTCTCTTTTTTAAACAGGTAATATTAGTCTAGCTGGCTCCTAATTTCTTGGCATCTATGTGGATTCATAGAACTTCCAAAGCAACATTATTATTGTTGAGAATTTCAACCAAATCCTAAGATATTATTTGTTTAAACACCTTAAAATTCTAAGAAGACAAGGGGTAATGCTAAATTAACACAAACCCCTTCTATTCCAAAAGCCCCCCTGCCCAGCTGATTTGAAACGATTGTCCTGACACCATACATTCAATGTCAAGAATACTTCTGCCTTTGCACTGTGTCAAATTTAAAAGGTTTCAATGTATTTGTATTGAATTCTCTTCTCCTGTGCCCTTTGGTGCAGTTACAAGTGGCATATTGATTGAGACTTTCCAAAACAAAAAGGGGGAAAAAAGACTTTTGTTCTCCCCCAAACTGCCATAAGTCATCCTCTCACAACCGACCTTCCCTGCATTCCACTGTCTGAGGTCCTAGTACAGGATAAGGCATTTGTATCTAAGCAGGCAACTTTCTTTCTCTTGGCCTAGATTTCTGAAAAATAAAATGTTATTTGCACAAAAAAGGAGGGGAAGTCTACCCTGACAGACTTGTTCTGATCCCAGACTGAAAGCATGCCTAACAAATGAAGGCACTCGGTGTGATTTAGTGTAATGCCAGCAGCAAAAACACAACTGTAAATTATTCTTCTCCAACATGCTCTCTGAGGCTCAAATTGCTGTTTTACTGTCTGCATCTTTAATGATGGCTGATATATCCCCTGGGAAGCAATGTACTCATCTCCTCTATCTTGATTTCGTAGCTGAGCTGATTATATAGATACAGATATAGATATGTAATTATTTAATAGTCACCAAAGTCAATGAAAGCAAGAAGGGAAAAGGGTGGGAAAAATAACTGGGGTTCAATTTGCCATGAGTGGCAAAAATCTCCATAAAGAAACAACACCCTCTTCTCAGTTATTATTGAATCTGCTTTGGACTTAAACAATGAATAATGCTAGTACTTAGGGGCTTTGGGGGGATTTGTTTGTTTACTTTTGCTTTGCTTTTTAAAAGCAGAGAAGCTCTATGCTTTTTGTAGTAATTTCAAAGGAAAAGTTCTGACAAGCCAAAATGACACCTTGAACTAAAACAGAGGATGACACACGTACCCAAGATGTTTGCAAATAACAGGGTAGCATCCTGAGACTTTTGACAGACTTAATGTTCAATCCTTCAGTTCACAGATGAGCCACTTGACCTAACAAGGGAAAAGCAACAGAATCAGGGTTTCAGAAAGTCTTTCTTCCCAGGAAAAAGAGAACAGCTGAGAACTGAAGAATAAATGGAAATTAATGGAGAAGGAGAAGGATCTAGCGTACTCTCCTCTTGTGTAAAGATGTGGAGACACTAAATATTATGGATTGCTCACAAATGAAGATAGAGGACATTGCTCCTCAAACCAGTGTGCAAGAAAAGCTTTGAGGAAGAGAAAATATGTATTACAATAGAATTCTCCAAGCAATGACCACCAGATGTTGAGCAATGGATGAAATCTTATTAAAACAAAACAAAACAAAACAAAACAAAACAAAACAAAAAAAAACATTTAAAAGGAATCAATGGATCACCCTACATGTGGGTCCTAAAAATGTTCTTTAACTTTTAAACACTCTTCTCTAGGATGGTGTAGACATAGATCAACAGTAACATCCATTCTAGGAAATGACAAAATTTGCTGCACCAAGAGATACAGAATGTTCTGAGGTGGAGGAAAGTAATCACCCTGCTCTTTCTCCTCTGCTCTCAGCACTGTTCTTGGAAGGATGTGATATACTCAACTCCCCCTCAGACAAGCTAAAGAGATCAAGAGAAACTGGAGCACAATCAAAGAAAATCGAGTAGGACTGTTGTAAATGTGAAGCCATGAAATGAAATCAATCCAGTAGTGATGGTACTCTAAGCATGTGCACACAGAATGTCTCAGGAAAGCACCATGCTATTCCATGGTCGCTTTATTTCCAGGGCTGGCAAATGGGTTTCAACCGGTGGCATGGTAAGTGCAGTCAATTGGCTGTAACTTTCTAGAGGAATAAGATGAGGGCGCTAAATATGCAAACTCGGTCAAGAGATCAGCCAGAAGTGACTGCCGCAGCCCAGGGGGCAGGAGTCGTGGTACTTATCCTCCTCAGTGCTGGCTATTCCGGTCTGCTCAGATCCATCCTTTGCCCAGTAGAAATTCAATCCTGGGCCCTTCACCTGGGCCTCGCAGTGGCCTCTCCGCAAGAACTCTGGTAAATCCTTCTGGAGAGTAGCCAGGCCAAAATGAGACCATAAAGCCGCCTTAACGAGCACCAGTGAGGCGGCAGGAGAATATTAAACTGTGCTGCTCTCCTTCACTGCCCTTCAAATGAATTAGGAGAAGCATGTCTGAGCTGGTGCCACATGTAAATTGCCTTTCTACATACAGTGGGGACTGAATTCAAATAAGTCTTCCTGGTCCCTGTGAATGTACCCAAAGAAATATAACTTTAAAAGATCAAGACCCCTTCAATAAAATAGGCAAGAGAAGGAGGTCAGTCCTTTGGTAGTCCCTAAGGTGCCTGCTCCTCCTCATTTTAGGCACTTTCTCCCCAGTCTTCGACTCTTGAAGTAGCCACAAAGCCCAGATGAACTCATCTTGATGAGGCATTAGAAGAAATTATCATGGAATGGTGTTGTGACTGATGGGGTCCCTACAGGAAATGGATGTTAAGAAACTGTAAGCCTTTGCTCTCCTTATCACAATTAGACCTTATCCAGTGTGGTAGAAGGAGTCAAAAACCAGATCTGAGTCTCAGTTTTGTCAGATAAGATCTTAGGCAAATCATTTAATCCTATTAGAAACTGAAACGCAGAGAGATTAATATCATTCATATTAGAGAAGTGTTTTAGGGATTAAATGATAGCTCTCTTCCAATTAGTTTTGCTTGGTTTTAGAGTAATAGATCATCATTACAAAGAAAAAGAAAGAGAAAAATCACTTCTAATCCTACAACATAGAAATAGCAATCATGGCTATTCAGTGTATAATGTTTATTGAAAAGGAAGAGACAATCACACACACATACACAGGAGTAGTACCATGAACAGTAAGCCTTTCTTCGGTCCCAAGTCCTGGAGTAACCAGAACCCAAAGTGAGTGAGTGGCAACAAATATCAAGTTTCTCATTTAGCCTTCCAAAATATTACTATGCAGGTATACATATTATGTATACATTTGCATATTTTAGGAGTCATTTAAATGTATTTTAAAACACTTTTTAGCGTGCCTGGGTTGCTCAGTTGGGTAAACGTCAGACTCTTGGTTTTGGCTCAGGTCATGATCTAGCAATTTGTGAGTTCAAGCCCCAAACGAGGGTCTATTCTGACAGCATAGAGCCTGCTTAAGATTCTTTCCCTCCTCTCTCTCTGCCCCTCTCGTGTTCTCTCTCTCTTCCTCTGTCTCTCTCAAAATAAATAAACTTTAAAAAAAAAAACACTTTTTAAAGTTGGCAAGCGAACACTTTAATATAGTAGTGAGGTGATGTTTTTTGTTTTTTGTTTTTATGAGCCCTACCTCTGATAAAACAAACAGAATGGAGGACATTGTTGGGCTATGGAATCCCTGTCATGTTACTAGCAACCACAGAAACTTCTCAAGTGCTATGTGCTCAAATCAAATGGATGCCTATTACTATTAGATAAACCTTGGCCCCAAATCACCAGCTGGTTTTCTATTTAGCTTATCACATGTGATGTCACATGTTGCCTTCTCCTTGCCCTGTCTCCTCTAGAATCACACACGGGTTTGGTCTTCTAGGATATCAGGACTCAGTTAATGAAAGGAGAACATACAACAAATCTAAATAAGCAAGTCAGGTAGACCTCAAATAGACGGGTCAAAGAGACTCATTCCCTATCCTGTCCGACTGAAGAAAATGCTAGACTACCTACCCACAGCAGACTTAGAAAAGAAAAGGCCACATTCATGTCTTAGATAAAACCCTTTGGCTTCTCACTTACAGCTCTTCTCTTAAACCTCATGTTCACTCAAGTGTCCCTGAGAATGCCTTTTTATTCCCTTACTCACTTACTAGTTGCTCATTTGTGAATGGAGGAAATAAAGTAATGTCTTGAGCTACCTCAGCAAGTTAATCAGAGTGATGAATCACTATTATCTTTTCCAAATCTGATGCCCTGACTATTGCTGTAACCTACTCAGTCCACAGATAATTTCCTCGAGAGTAGAGTCACATTGTCTGGCTGTCAAATAGAATCAATTAACCAACGAAGTTATAATTATCCACAAGGGGCTGCTAATTAGGAATACAAAACTAAGTTCAATGCCAATCTTTGGAAATGACCCTGACACTACACCAAAAATAACAAAGTCACAGAAATCAGAGACAGAACAGACTATTTCAGTCGTGTGTGCATTTACCCAACCCAGGAGGTTATCTATTCATATTTTCTGGCAATTCAGGAAAATCAGTTTTGTTTTGTTTTGTTTTTTAAATGTTTTTATTTTATTTATTTCTAGGAGAGAGAGAGAGACAGTATGAGCAGGGGAGGGTCAGAGAGAGAGGGAATCACAGACTGAAACAGGCTCCAGGCTCTGAGCTGGCAGTCAGCACAGAGCCCGACGCGGGGCTCGAACCCACGAACCGCGAGATCATGACCTAAGCGAAAGTCGGACGCTTAACCGACTAAGCCACCCAGGCGCCCCAGGAAAATCAGTTTTAAATGATAAACTGTGGAGCCAGCAAAGTTGAGAAGAGTTGCCTCTTTCATATGCATTAGGCATGGAAGTTACCATATTAAACAAGTCTATGTAGGTAAAGGTGCTCTTAAAAATTTCATAAATTGTCTACCAGGTATAGGAGATATTTGCATATAACCCTATAAATAGTTTTCTTCAAATTTTCTAACTCTCAGTAAATTTTTTTAAGTTTGTTTTCTTTCCCTGTTGCAGTCCTGAAAAAAATGTCATTAATTGGTCAACAAGTCGATTTCTTATCTTCGAATAATCAAAAAGACTTTTTCTAGAGTTTTAACTTTTTCAGGCCTGCGTGCCTTCAACATTAAAACACATGGAATTAAATGAAGTATAGAACAACTAATCCCATTTAACTTGACATTAAATCAATGAAGATTTTTAAACTGAGTCATATGAATTTTAGTTGCAATGGTTGACGAAAGGGAAAAAGGGGTGGGGTAGGGGGGCTGGTGTAGAGACCTTTATAGACACACATTCTCTAATTCAGCACTCTACAGTCAAACAACAGGCAGGCAACCATTTTCTGGAATAATAACATAAATAACTACTCTTTATTCAGTTCCTACTTTCAGTCAAATGCTATCTTAAGCTCTCACAACAGCCTTTTGAGATTAGGTATTAATATCTTCATTTTATAGTTGACCTTAGAGAAATCAACTAACTTTGCTCAAGGTTTTAAAGCAAATAAATGTTAGACCACAATCTGGGCCCAGAAGACTAAAGTTCATGTTCTTCTCATCTGTGGAAAGAAAATCTATCTTTTCAAAACAAGATGGGAATTTCCTACATCTGGGAAATAACCCTTCTCTTTTCTACAAAGGTGTCAATAGTCACAGGGAGTATATCATCATAGCATTTGTGCTAGTACATGAAGCCATCTACACAGAAGTATTTCTGTTTTGGTTGGCACTTTCTGGACAGCTAAATTCGTTCTGAAAACACCCAATCTGCTAGGGTTTCCTTGCCCGGGCTCCTCATTCTTGAAAAATTCCGTGGTCTAAGCAATGGTTCTGAAAGTGTGATTGCCAGCCAAGCAGCATAGCATCACCTGGAGACTCACTGGAAATGCACATTTGCCTCAGATCTGCCAAATCAGAAACTCTGGAGGTGAGGTCCAGTGAGCTGTGATTTAATGAGCCCTTTGGGTGATTCTGTGCCACAAGAAGTTTGAGAATCACTGACCTACAGGAAGAATTCCCACAGATCTTTCCATAAGTCTTTAGGAGCCTGAGACATCCTTCTCTAAGATCTGCACAGAAACAGTCATTAAGCCTCTGAATTAAAATGACTAAGAAAGGGCCAAGTCTAAATCTGTTTGCTGTTTTCCTTAAACATAAGGACTCGAGTTCCACCAAAAGACTCACACAGGACAAAGGACCCCTGTGTTCTCCTAGGAGGCCTTAAAGAGGTGAAACCACAGTCATGGGTATCTGTGAACACACAAACACACACATAAGCACCCAAATACACAAGCATGAAGGGAACTAGGCTCAAGGCAGGCCTAAGAGTCCAAGAGATCCTTGGATAGGAGCAAGAGCCCTGGGGCGGTGCTTCACTTCAACAAGATAGTGAAGCTGCTTCAGCATTCATCAGTATAGAATGGATGGACTTTGGACATCATGCCACTGACTTGCAACATGATCTCAGGCAGCTAAGGTAGCCTCCTATTCCTGGTATCTTCATCCATTAAATGGGATAGTAAACATTTATTGGGCACTTCATGTACTGATCATTGGACTAAATGTTTTACAAATATTTCACATTTAATGCTTATGACAATACCCTGAGTTAGGTTTATATCCCTTTTTCACAAGTTTGAAGTTTAAAGAGGTCAGGTCAATTGTCTGAGATCACACAATGATTTAGACAAGATGTAATTCTCGCCTGTGACTCCAAAGCTTGTGCCCTTTACCATGATCCTCCTCTAAAATTTCTTCTACTTCCATCTTTCTCCCATCTGAGTACTCAAGTATACCTTCCTCACTCTACCTGAAACTTTGGTGTTTTTAGTGAACATGGATTATTCTGAACTGTACATAGAGCTGAATAGGCCACACTTTAAGATAAAGAATTTCCAAACATTTTTAAGGCACAGAAAAGAGGGAAGTCTTTAATATGGATGTTTAAGGTAAATTTAAATATATATAGTAATTGGGTCAGATGGGTGACTCAGTCAGTTAAGCACCAACCTCAACTCAGGTCATGATATTGCAGTTCATGAGTTCAAGCCCCATGGCAGGCTCTGTGCTGACAGCTGGGAGCCTGGAGCCTGTTTCGTATTCTGTGTGTGTCTCTCTCTGCCTCTCCCCAACTTGTGTGCGCTCTCTCTCCCTCTCTCTCTCCCTCTCTCAAAAATAAAATAAAACATTAAATAAATAAATATTATTTATAACAATTATATTATAATAACATATTATAAGTATATATTATTATGTATAATATTTATTTAATATTTATTTTTATATCCTTGTGGATTTAAGGTCACTTTGCTAGGATATACACTTGAAATTTGTAACTTGGTTTCTTCATAAAATTACCATTATTTGGAATATCCAGAGATGACTTATCTTAAGTAGAGGAGAAAGTAGTCATTTTTGTTGACTTAGCCCAAAAAGGCTTTAAAATTGTTAAATGTAAATTCCTTGAAACTAAGAACTACTCTGTCTTCATTTTTCTGTATTCCTATTCTCAGGATCAATAAATGACTGTTGAATAACCTAATGAAGAAGTGAGTGTAGAAATTGGGTAATCTCCCCCTCCTGCCCCTTTAGTACCGTTCTTAAGATGAATTTGTTCAATAGGATTATTTTCCTATTACTTAGATCAAGCTACTGATCTCAGCATGTTACTTTTAATTGGGATATGTTATAGTGAAATGAGTTGTCTGGGAATGTAGTTTTTAAGAGACATGTTGCTGCATTGTGGCTGAGAAGTCCAGGAACAGTCTGGGGCATCAGTATGCTGGGACAGGGGCAGACATAGCTTAGAGAAGAGCAAGAAAAGACAGTGTCTAATTCAACCCCATGCCAGGCTACCTGCCACCCTGCTCTGCTCTAAGCAATAAAGAAGTTGTCCCCACAGGCAGGCATGTAACCAAAAAGGGGTCTAAAGCCATTTAATAAATAAAGCATGCTCTGAACTCTCTGAGGGTAGGAATGATATCCATACATGTATTTATTCCCAGCAACTAACTAGTACTAGGCACAAAGCTGACCTGAAATCAAGCAACCACACGTTGGCCCACTACTCCTAGAAAAGCAACCTAGGCTCCAGGGTCCGGGTGACAGCCTGTTTACAAAGTGCTAACAAATTAGCTTTATATTCCCAAGAGGCAGAGTTCTAGGATGGTGGGGGAAAGGAGTGGTTGAAACCAAAATACATGGACCAGGGGACAAACCTCATCACCACCACACAATGACCATTTGTCTGCTATCATTCCCTCCTTCCCTTGCTGCTCGGCAACCCCTCCTCAGCCCAGAGGTGCTGCCCCCCCACCCCAAACACACACTTGGATGTCAACTCTAGAAGTTAGAAACAGGACATCATAAAGACTAAATGAATGTTCAGTGTGCAGAGTCCCAGCTAGTCCAGTGCCCGCTTTCTGTCTACTCAGAGATAAACAAGAGGCCTTGCTGATGTTCCTTCCCAGAGATACAGTTTTTGACCCTTTCACTAGAAATACAGTCAGGCAATAAAACAATCTCTGTGACAGTCGTGGCTGTTATGGTTATTAATTATCAACTGCTGCACAGGATGTTGGGGGAATACAGTTCTCTGATACATCAACTGGGGTCAATACAAACAAACAGCAGCCCCCCTTCCTTGAGGCCTCCAGGGTGACAATCATTATGAGCTTGCGGCCTAATTACCCCCTCATCCAATATTTGTATTCATTAAGCAGAAACACTGTGCTCACTCTGCCTTTGGTTTCCTCATGGAATAAAGGAACAAAAGAGTTGAAAATCAATTACCCAGAAGTTCCTGCATCAAATGGAACCCAGTCAGTATTGATAGTGGCTTCAGCTGGATTACTTGCTGTCTATTGCCCTTGGTTTATCTGAAAAGCTGATGGAAGAGGCTTGCGGTGCATGAGCCACAGGAACAAAGCGAAGGAGCTGACTAGGAGGTAGTATGGCATGAGCCACTGTCCTCAGCCCTGGCTGCACATGACATGGGCAGGGAGCACTGAGAACTGAAGGAGGGAGGAAGGACAGAGGGAAGGAGAGCAGAATTAATTTCCTGGGCTGCTGACTTCCTTGGTTCCAGACTGGGCCAGTGCATTTGGTAATTTTGTAAGAATCTAGGTGGCCCTAGTAGAAGAGCAGGGCTAAGGATCACTGAAAGGAAGCAACAGAAGTAGAGTATCAGAAACCACAAATCAGGGTCCACTACTTGTCAATAACTTCTCTGAAGAAGTATCCTGCCGTATAATGTATCAAAAATGTATGTACAGCACACATAAATGATCACAGTAAAAGGTGAAAAGTGATAAGCACCGTGCAAAGGATAAATCCAATCTTGGAGGACCTCAGCGGGAGGAAGAAAATATACTGCCTCCTTGGGGCAGAGATCAGAGAAAGGCTTTCGGAGAAAAGTAGCCCATTTCAGCTATCTGAATAAGGTTGAAGTTTTCCATGGGAAAAGCCTAGATGTTAAGCCCAATTGGAACGATCATGAATTTCAAAAGCCACAAATACAAATATAAAAAATTCAATTTCCTTATATTTTTCTTACCACTGAACGTAGGCTCTGTCTCAAATATCTCTTCTTCTACCTAATGCTTGAAATTTTACCTAGTATTTCCAAGTATATTCAGTCTTTGATAGATAAATGCAGCCAATGTAGGCTTAAGATGGGGTAACTCGGAAGGGCTATGTAGGGGGAGGAGCTGATGGGACACCGGGCAGCGGTACAGTGAGGTGGCAGGTCCACAGGTATCCTTGGACTTCTATCATGTGACATGTCCCCATGATCTGCAGTCCCTGCTACAACCAGTACCGATGTCCACAGTCCTGTCATGCTCTCTAGTCATCAGGTCCCTGCTGGAGGTCACTCAGGCTCCCGCAGGACTGCCAGCCCTCCCTTGGCTACCTTCTTGCCCTGACCCCATGGGAATTTTTGGGCTTGTGAAAAGCTCACAGGGCATCTTCCTAGTCCCTCTAAATCCCAGACACAGCACACTGTCCCTTCCATGAAGGGCTGCTATTTCAGACCAGACAAATCCTAGAACATCGTTCACTCTCCTGGGCCTCACCGAGGGATGACCACAGGTCCGTTCTGCCCACAGATTTTCTCCCCAAACCTCACTGGGATTTCTCTCAATCCTTGCCTGTAACTGAAGATTCTGTGGTGGGTAGAAAACAGGGACTCACTAGAGCCTAAGTGATGAAGGCAAGCTGATACCCTGGAACACCCCCACTGCGACCACCGCCAGGTGGGATACGTGTGACATTCCTCGGGCACTCCTGGTTGCCCAAGATAAAGGAAAAGTGAAAACTCATGGTTAACTGACAGTCATGCAGGAGGACATGATTCTCTATCCGTTTACATACATCTTGGTAAATTATAAGAAAAAGGTGATCTTATCAATAGCCCAATCTCCAAAAACCTATAGACTCAGTTTCCTGGAGCCCTGACATCTCCCTCCCCTTCATGGTGATGTGGGGAGCAAACGCCAGAAGGAAATGGTAGGTAAAATTAAATTTCTTTATAACCTGCAGCACATTGACAAACATTTGAGGCAAGTACACAGTAGGATATTTCTCCAGGAACTCCTTACTGTCTTAATGTTACTGCTTTACTAGAGAGAAAACAATCTTATCCTGACAATCCCTAGGCCCCCAGTATCTTTTGAGTCTTCTTTAGCATAGGAAAGTCCTTTTTGGGAAACCTCCTATTTGCCTTTACTCCCCCAATTCCGTAGTATATGACCAGTCACTCTTCACAACCCCAGTGCAGCTTTGCCTGCCCATGGGTCCTGTCCCCATGCTTTAATAAAATCAACTTTTTGCACTTAAGATGTCTCAAGAATTATTTCTTGGCCATCAGCTCTGGACCCTACCACTACTCCAAAAATCCATCATAAATAGTGGTTATATTTCTTCTGAGTGTGTTCTCCCACCCTCAGCCCTGGCCCTTCGCTACTTCCCAGGAATAAGGTAGCTAATCCTCCTGGATTAGCCTCCAAATCTATTATTTAGAACATGAGCTTTGGCTTTTTGAGGAAGGAAGGAAGGAAGGAAGGAAGGAAGGAAGGAAGGAAGGAAGGAAGGAAGGCAGGCAGGCAGGCAGGCAGGCAGGCAGGGAGGGAAAACAAACAACAAAAACAAAAAGTAGGTTCTGGAAACACCCACACACATGTGTGCACCCATATGCACTATACTCTCAAATATACTGTCTCTGTCCTGGGCTTCAAAAGTCCATTTTTAAATTTAAAGACAAGCATTAACTTATTTTTTTCTCTCTAAATTAAGCATTAGCCCTACCCAGAGGGCAAGAGAGGGGGAAAAAAAGGACATTACAAGGTACCCCCTTGTTTTAAAAAAGGAGTGGAGGGGGTCAATATTATATTGAACAACAAAAATGGTCTGCTATTTCGAAGCTTCCTCTGCTCCATAGCCTGGTTCAACGTGCAGAATATCAGAGCACTAAACAAAATAGGATGCTCAGATGGGAAGACAGTCCTCTTTTCAGGCCAGGCTACATTCATCTGCACCCCCTCCAGGATACCATTACAGAATTGCTCCCGTTCAGAACACTGACTGGGGCTGAGTTCTGCCTAGAGCTAAGTCCTGGTATCCCCAGTGACCCTCCTGAAGACATTTTTAATCTCTCTCATTTAAACCCTTGTCTTTTATGATTAAATAATCAACTCATTGGTAACCATGGGATGCCTTTCTCTTGGGATGTGGTAAAACAGCTACTTGGATTGGCTAGGAGGCCAATATACTTTTGTTCAGGGGCAGAAAAGAATGCCACGTGCTTGAGCTGGAAATGAACAAATGTTTGCTAATTTTCTGTTTGGGGATTTTCAGTTTTCCACTTGAGTTGCTACTGCTGAAATGAGAATTTTCACATTTTGACTATGGCATAATTTATACAGGAGACATTCAGTAATGACTCTAGATAAAACCAACTATAAAATTAGCCAAACATCCTTGGGTCAGAAAACAAATGCTTAAAATAATTATTAATTGAGCCATTTGGGGTCTTCAGTTCCTCCTTTCAGGGACAGAAGCCTTCAGTAAAACAGACCCACTGAAAACTGCAGGCATTTGCCACCCATACGGTCTAGCATAACAATGCCCATGCTGTCGGGCTTCAGAACCAGGATTAAATGCCAAGGATAAGATTGGAAGGATGTGGCAACCAAAGATTTACCAACTTAAAAAATGGGCCCACATCCACCAACAACAGGCTCCATCAACTCAAACCATCGCTATCCAGAAGATGTCCATTTGTCTGTTCAAAACTGGAAAGACAGGAAATGAAACCCCCAGGGGAATCCCAAATCACTCCCTGAATCAATACTTTTTATTCTAGTTTTCATCAGAATGCACCACTTCTCCACAGATTACTTTAAAAAAAAAAGAAAACAGTTTAATAAAGCACCCAGAATTGTAAACCATGCAGGCCATGACCTTCCCCTCCCTCTCTAAACCAAAGAATGTCTCACTTTTTCCCAAAGCCCACACATGCCCTATAAGACTACAAAGTGTTTATAATCAAATAGAATTTTTATGTTTGATATAAAAATTTCTACCCTGGATGCATCAGACATAACAACGGATTGTGAATTAGATCTGAATCTGAGACCTGACTGGCATGAACTGTTGCAGATTATTCACCTTGTATTAACTCAGTTTGACACACAGAAGAACAGGGCTTCCAGACCCTGTGGTGAGGGAGCGACCAGTATGGAACATGCCTTTCTACCATAATAGTAACAAAACCAAAAAAAAACTACCTGAGGCACCTGTTTCCAGGAACTGAACTACAGTCAGAAGAATACTGTAAACGCTGAGAGCAAGAAATACAGGAGGCAAGATATTTGCCCTATTCTTGTCTGCACCGCTTTCAGAACCAGAGGGCTAGAGGCAGAAACAAAGTAGAACATGGACTTCTCATGGAGCTAAGGAAGCAGGACTCAGAGTGTGGAGCAGATTTAACAGCTGTAATTTGTGGGGGAATTAGTTCCCGAGAGCTTTATTAAAAAAAATGGGGAGAGGACCACAGGTCTGCAGGGGGGCTCTCAGCCAATTCTTCTTCCTGAAAATGGCTAGAATGCAGTTGCATCTATCTTCAGCTTTTACCCAAATACTGAGCCATCCCATCCAAATAGCAAACTCAGGGATTTCCATCCTCCTTCCACAGGCTGTATGAGTTACTTCATATGGTCGTTCAGCATGAGTAAAGAATGGGGCACTTATATAAATTACTTATGCCCTCTGGTCCTGCTTCAGCTCAATGCTGGAATCACCATTTCCTTCTCATGATGGACTGCTGCTAATGCTTCTGAATCATGATCTAGCATATCCAACAGAATAAAACTCAGTTGTAGACACCTGGCCTCATGACCAAGTGTTACATAGCCGTTATCGGGAAACTGTTCCTAAAGAGGCATGTAATTCTATACTGAGAAAGTCATCAGCTCGCTCCAGTCTCCCAGGAGCCTGCATCACGATTCTCCTATAAGATCTTGCCATAAACTCTGCATCTCTTCTTTTCTTACCAATACCTCCAAAACCATGGGGTCTGCAGCCCAGGGCTTCTGTAGAACCTTTCCCATCCCAGGCACCAACCAACTCTTGAGGCCTTCATGTCATGGACTACGAGGGCCGGAGCAACACACCTAGGTGTGGAAATACCCTTCCTTCAGAACCCAAAAAGTTGTGCACTGCTATCTAACAAGCAGTCTACAGAAAAGGTAAACAGCGGATACTGCTCCTTTTTGGCTTCCCATGTGTCCTATGCAGAATTCTGTCTCACAGAGATTAAGGCAGGTTCCACATTCACCTTTTGAGGTGGCTGCTGCTATTGTCCCCAATTCAGATAGCAGAAAACTAAGGCAGAGAGAATGCGAATTACTTGATTTCACATAGTCTGTGTCAGTATTAAATACAAGGTCCATGCTGTTAACCACTATAGCATATTTCTCTCAACTATGCATGAAAAATGAATTTTGATATTAAGGTAACCAAATTCTAGGATTCCTTTGGAAATCACAGATGTTTTAATCACTTAAGAAAATGTATCTTTTCCTATCCTGTCCTACCTTCCTATTAATCAGTCTCAATTTTACTCCTCTAGAGGTGGAATATACAAATTTCTAAAAGTGGCTGTGAGCCATAGGAGTATTACATAACACAGTAGATTCAAAATCAGAAGAACTGGGGTCTAATCTTGACTCAGAGTAGGTCTAATTTTCTAGTAAAACCCCAAATTGCAGGGTTGAATTTCCTACAAAATTATCTAGAAGATACACCTAAATCGGGGGCACCTGGGTGGCTCAGTCGGTTGAGCATCTGACTTCAGCTCAGGTCATGAACTCACGGTTCGTGTGTTTGAGTCCCACATAAGACTCTGTGCTGAAAGCTAGCTCAGAGCCTGGAGCCGGTCTTTGGATTCTGTATCGCCCTCTCTCTCTGACCCTCCCCTGCTCACGCTGTCTGTCTGTCTCTCTCTCTCAAAAATAAATGAAACATAAAAAAAATTTTTAAAAACAAGATACACCTAAATCTAACATTCTCTGGCTTGATGTATTCGCTAGATAGTTCTACTCTAACTAATCACTAGCTCTCCATAAGGCTGTAAAGAGAAATGTAAATTATTTCAAATATTTCAATATGCGTTGACACCAAAGCAGAAATAGTTCAAACACAGTTGGAGCTACTTAAGTTTGAATTTCCTAAAGTTAAAAGCTAAGTATATTAAATATTTTAAATAGTGTTGGGAAAATGGGTTATCTTTTTGGGAAATAAATACACTAGAGATGGATTAAAAGCTAACCATTAAAAAAAATACAGGAGTTCAAACTCAAATGCATGCAAGGGGTATGACTTTCATATAGATCTGTGATATTAGCCTGGTATAAAAAAAGTAGGTGCTAAAATGCTTATATTACAGTTGAGCATAACTGTCTCCTTCCATTGTTACAATGCCTTTTAAAGTGATTTACAGTCACAACAAATATACCATAACCAAATATTTTGTGATCTCTGAAAGGAAGTACAAAACCATTAGAATAAACTATAGATGATTCATACATATATATATGTATTTATTTACTTATTCATATTTATGTATGCACACACACCGCAAAATCTTGGGGTGAGAAAGGCTTGTCTCAAGGGATAAGATGAAAATGTCACAAAAGGATGCATTAACAAAATTGACTCTCAACATTTAAATTTTCTAAACATAAGACTATCAACAGAATAAAATGATAAGACACAACTGAGAAATATTTATAGTATTTATAGAAAGCCAAGTTTTATTTGGATTAATATCCAAAATACATAAATAGCTTCAAAAATCTGTAAGTCAAATATAAACAAATCATGACAGAAAATGTATAAATATTTTACACAAGTAACTTAATGACACGAAAACATAATACTGTTATTATTAAAAGACACACAAATCTCTAGAAATTATGCCATGTAGGAAAAAAAAATCAGCCCCCAAAGCATTGATACTATATGATTTCATTTATAGAATAATCTTAAAATGACAAAATTATGGAAATAGAAAACAGATTAGTGGTGACCAGGAGCTAAATTGAGGGAGTGGGGATAGAATTGAGAGTGATTTTTAAAAGGTGGCATGAAGAACCCTTGAACTGATACAACAGTTTGACTGAATTAATGGCAATATCCTGGTTTTGTGAAATTGTACTGTAGTCTTGCAAGATGTTAACATTAGGGAAAACTGGATAAAGTTACATAGATACTCTATTATTTCTTAACAACTGCATGTGAATCTACAATAATCTCAAAACTAAAGTTTAAGACCCACAACACACAACCCCACAGTACTTAGGGATACATAAATTAAAACTATATTGGGAGAGCATTTTTAACTGAAACAGATGGCAGAAATTATAAAGGTTGATCGTAACAAGTGTTAGGGAACGAAAAGGAAGCATTTACTATAATACTCTTCTGGCAGCAATATAAATTGGTATGGCAGGTTTTTTTGGAGTACATTTTAGCAATATCTATTTTAAAAATTAAATAAACATACAGTTGAATGTAATTATGCCATTTCTTGGTATCTAGCCAGGAAAGAAGGAAGAGAGGGAGGGAGAATGGGGGAGGGAGAGAGGGAGGGAAAAGAAGAGACAACCATACCATTTAATGGGTGGAACATACTGAGGCAGTCACTGCAGCATTAAAAATAGCAACTGCTAATCTAAAACTCATGTGGCTGGCATGATTCTAAGCACCTTATTAACTTATTTCACACCAAAAAAAAAAAGGGCTCCTTTTTCATAGCAAGAAACTGAGGCATAATGATAAGTAACTTGCCCAAAGTAACTCAACCAGAAGGAAGTGGGGCTGGCTCCACAGTCTGTTTTTAACAGCTATACAAAGCTGCCTCTTCACGCCCATAATGGCAGAATATTAGAGAGAGTCCAACTGTTCACCAATAGAGGTATAATTAAAGTACAGGACATGTGAAGTATGGAGGATAGGAATTTTAAATGTGTTAAAATCAAAATTTGTAAAATAAAATAAAAAAGTATAATATATTTGTAGGGGGAAATTGCACAAAATAAGTATGTTTCTTCAACACACACAATAAAACAGGAAATAAAATATCCTAAAGGTAATTGACAAAATGATAATAATAGTTGCCTTAGGGGAGGAGCCTGGGGTTTCCAACGATATTCAAAAATAACCTTCATTTTATTGATATGGTTTGCATCTCTTTTTAACAGAAAATAAGTCATAAACTACTAGTTTACCTTAAAATGTCTAAAGATGGTAATCAGGTCAGGTCATGATCCCAGGGTCATGGGATTGAGCCCCACAACCCACTCCTCCATTTATGTGCATTCTCTTTCTCTCTTTTTAAAACAGTAAAAATAAATTTTTTTTAAATGTTTTATTTATTTCTGAGAGAGAGAAAGAGTGAGAGAGAGAGAGAGAGAGAGCGTGATCAGGGGACGGTCAGAGAGAGGGAGATACAGAATCTGAAACAGGCTCCAGGCTCTGAGCTGGCTGTCAGCACAGAGCGTGATGCGGGGCTCGAACCCACGAACCGTGAGATCATGACCTGAGCTAAAGTCAGGCGCTTAACCGACTGAGCCACCCAAGTGCCCCAATAAATATTTTTTAAAAGATGGTTATCAGGGCGCCTGGGTGGNAGGCAACAACAGATTTTGGCAAAGATGCAGAGAGAGAGGATCTCTTTTGCACTGCGGATGGGAATGCAAACTGGGGCAGCCACTCTGGAAAACAATATGGAGGTTTCTCAAAAAATGAAAAATAGGGGGCACCTGGGTGGCTTAGTCGGTTAAGCGTCCGACTTTCGCTTAGGTCATGATCTCACGGTTGGTGGGTTCGGGCCCCACGTTGGGCTCTGTGCTGACTGCCAGCTCAGAGCCTGGAGCCTGTTTCAGTTTGTGACTCCCTCTCTCTCTGACCCTCCCCTGCTCACGCTGTCTCTCTCTCTCTCTCTCCTAGAAATAAATAAAACATTAAAAAAAAAAAAAGATGGTTATCAAACTGGATGACTTATCTTCAAACAAGCTGTAGGATTTCACCTAAGATCTTTGATAAATATCTTGACTTAAGTTTGTATCACCAAAAGTGCCTTAGTGAACTTCACCACATACAATCACACAGTCTTTCACATACATTCCAAACAGCTCCAGCCTCTGCCACATGCAACCATGTCCCAGGAATAAGGACTCAGTAGCATCAACAGTTCCAGAATGTAGCATCCAGACTATGGATGCTTTCTAGAAGGAGTTAACACCATATCCAATCATCCCAGGGAGATGGCTCAGGTCCAGTCATTCTTTATAAAAAGAGCCAGCATCAGGGTGTTGCCAAAGCTCAGAATCTCCCACCCTCAACCTCTCATCTTGGCAAGACCCAAATCCAAGTTTGATCAACTCAGCCTGCAGAAACAGAAGCCCAGAGCTTCAGGCTAAGAAAAAGAACTTAGTGTTTTTGTGAGATCTTATAACACTCATGACATATTCATGAGAGGCCTTAAGAAAAAGCGAAGAGCCAAGATCCTGTTTCACCACAAATACAAAAAGAAACCCTAACTAAGAGAAAATGAGGACAGCTGTGAAGAGAACACATCTGAATCATCCAGCTCAAAAAGAAAACTCACATCCCTTTGTTCAGTGGATTTTCATACTGACAATTTTGCAAGCTGCAGGACACAGTTTGTGGTAGGGTTTTCTTCCAGAACCTTATATATCAAGTTCTAAATAAAAAATACAATAAAAGAAATACACATAAACATGTAAGAGGAGCTCTACTTTATTGAGTACTGTTTATGGGCCAGCATTGCATTAATCACCTTTATAGGCATTTCTAAGTTTTAAATTCTTTTTTGTCCTCCTCTTTCCCTTTTTTTTTTTTTTTTTTAACTTTTTTAACTTCAAATTCCAGTTAGTTAACATACAGGGCTACATTAGTCTCAGGTGTGCAATGGTGTAATCAAATCTTCTTTGAAATCCTATATCAACTTTGTAAAGCAGTATTTTTATCTTAATTTTACCAAAGACTTAACTCATTAGAGCCTACTTATTAATTAGGAATAATAAAACCAATCCATTTAGTACTCATCTTTAGGCACTGTACTGTAGGCTTTAGAATGTATTTGTAGTAGGCATAGATTTTACTTCATAACACTAGAGTGAGAAATGTCCCATTTATGTCTCTTAAATTAGTTAAATCTGCTACGCTGGGAAAAAAGTT
This sequence comes from Hyaena hyaena, assembly GCF_003009895.1. Classification (NCBI taxonomy): domain Eukaryota; kingdom Metazoa; phylum Chordata; class Mammalia; order Carnivora; family Hyaenidae; genus Hyaena; species Hyaena hyaena. The sequence continues at coordinate 5,090,125 of NW_024080655.1, read as the reverse complement.
CAATTTCCAATGGGAAAGGAGTGTTAGAAGAATCCTTTATCTTCCTGGTGACAGATAAGAATCTCAAGCTCTGCTACCATACAGACTGTGAAAAGGGCCTGTCGTCTTCAAGCCACAGGGGCCACTGCCAGCATGCTCTCTGCTCATGCCTGTACCTTTCCTAAAAGTAGGTGACATGTGCGTTCTTGCTTCAACTGTGGACAAAGAAGTCATGTCAAGGTCAGGAAGCTGAGAGCCATGATGCATCCTCCTAAGTCCATATCACAGCTCCTTAGATGAATTGTGTAACTGCCCCTGGGCACTGCAAGAAAGCAGTGTCACTCCCCCGCACCCCCCACCCACACACACCACCCCCCCACCACGCCGGGAACTTGCCTCTCTGTATCCTTTACCAGGTGTCTGAGAATTTTCCCAAACCAACTCTAATTTGTGTTTCTCCCTTTCTGTCCCTGTTACTGCTGACTCTTGACTTCTCTGATTACAGAAGACAGTGCTTCCCCCTAATGTACTCAAGAGTCAGCTAGGGGTGCATTTCTAAGTTAACAGGAGAAACCACCCAGATGTTTGTTTAAGGGCTGACCTGCCTCGCATCTCAATCTGAGTGAAGCCCCAAGTCCAAGCTTGAAAGGACTTGAAACTTTATCTAACATAACCTTCTCTTTGACGCATGAACTGCTATATCACAGGCCCACCCCAAAAAACTCCTCAGCCTCCTCTAGAAGGACATTTTTAAATAAGGCTTAATAAATCAGTTTCATGGGAGCCTCCTTTCTGCACTCTGAATGTAGAAAACTCAGCTATAATTCTTGAACATGAGAAGAACCTCACTGTGGGTCTTCACCGTGATCTTAGAGAGTAATATGCCTACCCATCGACTTTTTACTAACTTGTTAACAAATTTTAAAAAGGAAAACAGGAAAAAATAGGACATTGGGCAAAGGAGTGGAAAGTGGAAAGAAAACTTTAATACACAAAAGGAAAAAAATCTGAGTAAAATGACTCCATCATATTTTCTTGAGCAAATACATTCTCAGCAACTCCCTCAAATGACAATTCAAGCAGATGCTTCCCCTGGCCAATGATCTCATACAGGCTTGCCCTCCATTGCTCTTCTAAGGCTTCAGAAACTATGTCCAAAGAGGTCTCTGCTTCAGTGCATTTTGGCAGAAACACTGGTCACATTTTCATGATTTCTGGGGCATGTTAGTGAATTCATGATATCATGCACATAAATTATCTCAGACATGTGTATCAACACAAGCAAAAAGTAGGGAAGGAAGCTGTCACTGTGGGATACTGAGTTCCAACATGACATACATTCTTCAACTAGAGGTCACAGGCCACAGAACTCAATCAGTGGCCTTGGCGAAGCAGATTCTAAGTTATGGTTTTATTTTTTTTCATTATTATAACCAGTGCAAAATGGTTATAATTTATTTTAGGATTATACTATGGAAGATATTAAAAGTTGCTTGATAAGTTGGGGATAATTATAAGTCAATTTAACTGTGTTAAATTAAGCAATACTATAGACATGCTATGGGAATTATTTCTTAGAAATCTCTTATTCTGCAAAGAGTTCATCTTTGATATGAATAATCCTATTTATTAATATTGTAGGCGCTGTTGTGTCATATACCACCATTTCATGACATGATGTTCATTGGTACAACCGAGGCAGTGAAGAAAACAGGGTGTCTAAAATTTGTACCCAGGGAGAAGGGGCAGACTCGGGAAACAGGTCTATGTGTCTGAGTAGAATTCACAGGGTTCCGTGAGTTTCTTCTATTATGTCGACTACCAAATTATAAGTCAACTTGAAGGGATGCTTTTATTACTAGCACTTAATGCTGTTACAAAAAGAAAGATCAGCTTCCCCCTTTCTTGGTACCCTCAAAGGAAAGGATATTGCCCCTTCTGTTTGTCAAGATTTACTGATGTATATACATTTCATTTTGGTCAAAACATAATTATATTTTCCTCCAAGCAAGATATTCCACCTTAGAATTAGTATTTTGTAGAGCATTAGACATGTCACCACACACGGGAAAAAAAAAAAAAAAAAAACTAAAAGCAGACCTAGGATAAATTACAATGAATTTTTTTTTATACGTAAGTGTTTTGAGTCACTGGGAACATAAGGATGAGTAAGACATAATGTATGTCCTAAAAGCTTCACAGTCCCCTCACAGGGAGGGAGGCAGATACACAAATAGGTAGGTACAGTACAGTACTGTGTTGTATAAGTGCTTAACTGCTTCACTCAACCCACAGCTTCAGTTAACAAGTTACCCAGGTAAGGACTCTGACTGTTGTAGAATGGAAATGACAATTCATGACCCACAAATTCCTTGTGATAGACAGGGCACCAGCTCTTGTCTAGCCAAAAAAAACATTTCCCCTTCCCTAAGTGACCTGCCTCATGTCACATGTGGGCAGAAAAACTTTGGTTAAACTTTGGTTGGGAGCAGCCAGAAATCTGCTCAGGACTGTGTGTGTGTGTGTGTGTGTGTGTGTGTGTGTGTGTGTGTGAGAGAGAGAGAGAGAGAGAGAGAGCACGCGTGAGCAAGCCAGGACAGTCATCACTATGCCACTCCAAATCTGCTCAGGACTGGTGTGTGTGTGTGTTTTTGTGTGTGTGTTTTTGTGTTTTTGTGTGTGTGAGAGAGAGAGAGAGAGAGAGAGAGACAGGACAGTCATCATTATGCCACTCCAAAGACAGGAAATAATAGATCCAGTTCCTCCAACAGAGAGACAGTGTACAGTTTAAAGATGGTTTATTAGCTTCCAGTTTATGATACACAAGAGCTATTTGGGTACATAACTCACCTTGCCGGTCCAGAGCCAGCCCCATAAACCTCAGCAGCACTTTTTCTCCACCTTTTTGACTAAATAGAAGTTACTATACAGTTACAGTCTTGTTATATATGATGTTAATAAATGTGCCACCCTGACTGTCCGCTCTTTTAAGTAACTCTTCTAACCTGGGCACATTGTCGGAGATTTATATTGCTGCATAAAGTCTGAGGGGAATGCAGGGAAATGGCATTATAGATAGAGCTAGACTGGCTTCCTCTCATACATTTCAGACACAGTAGGAGGGGAGCTGTCCAAATGCACTTGTAAAGGATGAGAGAGAAAAAAGATAAAGTAACAAAACGTAAAAACTTACAAGAAATCTTGGTACTTATGCCAATGTGGCTGATTCTAAATTAGGCTTTGCTTATAGAAATCACTATGTGTAACTTAATAAAAAAAAAAGAAAGAAAACTCTCTGGTGAAAATAAACTGTTATGCCCTTTTGCCAACTCTCTACCTAACCTATTTTGAAATTCCAGTTCATGAACTGAAACCTACTACTAAGTGGCTTAACAAATATTTGTTCAATGAGTGAGTAACAAATCATAAAGTCCCTAAAGTCTGTGATCACTGCTCTCTCTTGCAACCCGAAGGGTGCCTGGTACCTGGTAACTATGCAAGAATTATTTACTTCATAATGGATGGTATAAATAACAATATGTCTAACTATTCACTAGTACTATATAGGCTCCAATCAGCCCTGAATCTTATCCTAAAAGGTGACAAACAATATTTTATTGACATTTTGCAAGTAAAGAGATCGAGGTAAAAATAAGTGAATTGATTTGGATGATTCTAAATAATAAATCATTAAAATGAGAGAAACAGAAACTCCAGGGTTCAACAATGTGAGTGAACAAGATGGCAGCAGGCATATTTAAGAGCGTGATGGCCATGTGGAGTTGGCTTCACCTTCAGGAGAAAAGTCAAGGACTCAGATTTCCAGCCTGCAGCCATACCATGCATGTAAACATGAGTTAGCAGTGTTGGACCATGACCTTATTACTTAACCATGCTCCCTGGAGCTTCAGTTCTTTGACCTGAGCTCTCTGGTAAAAACTGCAGGGCCTTCTTAACCTCCAAGGATATACTCAGATGCTCTGCTTTCACCATATCCTCATATCTTCATCAGCAGCCACAGTCTACACTTATGTACACTTTGATTCTTTTTAATTAAAATGCAATGGAAAAATATCCATATGTACAAGGTACTCAATTTATTAAGTCAAATATAGCTATTCGTGTCATCAATACCTTTCACAATTTGAAATGTATGACCAATGCTTACCCATACTATTCTTACTAGTTGACTACACAATTAGTCCTTTAGTTTACAAACACTTGTCACAAAGTCTTGTTTCTCTGCCTTGCTTCAGCCAACGGTACCTCTGTCTGTTTCTCATGCCCTAGATAGCATTTTCCCCCACTGTACACCTTTGTCTTATTCTTATTGTGCTTTTCAGGACACTCTCTCAACTAAATCAAGTAGGAAAAGACTCAGTTCAAGGGGCTGACTTTATGCAACTTTCACTAGCTTCCTTTATGATACAGTTTAGCATCTTGTATCAGTTAGCTTTTGCTGTATAACAAAGAATTCCAAACTTTAGTGGTTTAAAACAGTAATTATTTAATTGCTTATAATTTTATGGGTTGATGATTTGAGTGGGTCTCAAATGGTACAACTCCTGTCTGCTTCCTGATGCAGATATGATGTGAGTTGGGCTCACTCAAATACCTAAAAAACTCAGGTGGGAATGCTGGGAAGGCTCAAACACTTGGGATTTCCCATCTCCCTCCACATAGTCTCATGTCCATCCAGGTAGCTCCAGCTCACATACAGGAACACAGGATTTCTGATAAAGAGGAGTACTGCAAAACCTCCCAGACCTGGGCCTGAAAACTACCCAACATCCCTTCTGCCATTTTATTGGTTAAAAGAAGTCAGCAGGATAGCCCAGATTGAAGAAATGGGAAAAGTAGATTCAACCTCTTAGTGGGAGGAAATGCAATTTTTTTGTGATTTATGACACATTTGAATTTTTTAAAAATCTGACAAGTTGTAACCACAACTAAAAACAGTAAAAGAAAATAAGCAAATAATTGTTACAATTTCTTAAACACTAGTTCTAGGCATTAAACACTTTACATAATGCATAGTATTTCATTCCTATGCAGTCAAATAGGCCAAATGGCCTATGGACCAAATCCAGCCTGTTGCCTGCACCGGTTTATCTCAGAGTCCACAAATTCAGAATAATTTTTTACATTTTTAAATGGTGGTTGGGGGGGATTTCAAAACAAAAATAATACTTCATAATACATAAAAATTATACAAAATTCAAATTCCACTGTCCATAAATAAAATTAAATGGAACACAGTCATACCCATTTGTTTACATATCATCTATGTCTGCTTTCACACTACAAGAGAACTGAGTACTCACAACACAGGCCATATGGCCTGCAAAGCTTAAAATATGTACTGTCTAACCCTTTACAGAAATTGTGCTGACCTCTGAAGCAGACAATAATGTTAGGTCCCTGATACTAATTAGAAAACTGAAGTTTAACCTAAATAGCTTAGAGATAGGATTTTAACTCAGAGCTAGATAATTCTGAAACTCCTACTGCATTCTCAGCAAAATGACAATAACTGCCATTTATTGAGTACATACCTGTGTCACAATGCCTCGTCCTTGTGATAACCCTAGAAGAGGCTGTGATTATCCCCAGCATATAGATAAAGAGCAAATAGATGAGGTGCTTGGGAGGCTCAGCTGTTTAAGCATCGTGCTCTTGGTTTTAGCTCAGGTCATGACCTCACTGTTCGTGGCTTCGAGCCTCGTGTTGGGCTCTGCGCTGATAGTGCAGAACTTGTTTGGGATTCTCTCTCTTTCTCTCCCTCTGCCCCTCCCCGTGCCTGTGTGCACCCATGCACCCATGGCTTGCTCTCTCTCTCTCTCTCTCTAAATAAACTTTAATACAAAGAGGAGATAGACAATTATGGCATAATTTGACATATTCTATACGACTAGTGACTGGCAGAGCTAAAATGAACAATGAGGTATCTCACACTTCAAAGCGTAAACTCCTAGTAAAAATGTATATTTTAATGGAGAAATATGACAGACACCACCTTAACCAAGTTGTCAAACTTAATGTCACCACTAACAGGGCAAAGAGACCTTGTAAGCTATCAGATGTCAGACACAGAGAAGGTAATGTCAACCATGGAATACTCCAGTCAAAACTGTTAAATCACAATTAGCTCCTAAGAAAACAACTGGACACATTCAATCAAAAGACAGTCGACCAACAACCAGCCTTGGCTTGGCTCTTCAAGAAGTCATAAGCATGAAAGATAATAAAAGGCCAGAGAATGGCTCTCAGTTGAAAAAAAATTAAATAGATGTGACAAGTAAATGCCATAGGTGACTCTTGATTGGATCCTGGATTAAAGGAAAAATAGACAATTAAAGAAATCTGAATATGGATTGTATGTTAGAAATTGAATTATATCACTGCTAAATTTCCTGAGGGTGATCACTGCATTGTGTTTATGTAGGAGAATGTCTGTGTTAGATAGTCACTGAAGCTTTTACTGACAAAGTGTCATGATGTCTATAACTTATTATCAAATGGTTCAGCACCCACACACATACAACATGTGTATGGTATATGTGTGCGCTGTCTGTGGAGAGAAAGGAGAAGACAGACAGATGGATGGAAGGGAGGGAGGAAGGAAGGAAGGGAAGGTGGGAAGGCAGGAGAGGAGACAAGGAGGAAGGCAAAGCAGAAAATGGTAACAAGGGGTGAATCTAGCTCAAGGGTATATGAATGCACTATTCTTGCAGATTTTGTCCCCACAGTTTTGCTCTTACCGCTGTACCACTTACGCTCTGAACACACACAAACCCTAGTGTCTGCCCCCCTCGCTAAATAGCCCCCTCTGCTCCCAAATGAAACACAGGTTTCATGCACTTCTGAAGCTGAAGGAGAGGATGTAGCTCTGAATGACCGAGGACTGGGCAGTTATAAAAGGGCTTCTGTTCATGCCTCACAAGAAACTCTGACACTTTGAAGAGGTTAAAGTTTCCACTCAACTTGTCACACTGTGCTAGTTTAAAGCCTTTAAGTACACCAACCTCTCTTTCCAGAAGCAATTTCCCAAAGGCATCTGTGTTTGGAACACACACAGACAGGCTGTTATAAGGGCCCATTAGTCTCCAAACCTGAAATGCCCCCCAAAATGAGTTACAGTGAAAAACACGTACTACCCCAAATGAAAAATAGGAAAATACATCAAGAGTTCAAAAGGCAGGAGTTGAACAAGATGATCCCATTTCATGCTACATTAATACGTCACTCTAATTTTATATAGGAATGAGCCTTCATATTTCCCATCCAGAATTCTGAAATATGTAGGTATCCAAGCAAGTAAATCTATCTCATAAATGGGGGTTGTGGGTATGGATTATGCCTGCAGTTTTGGAACTTGTCCAGAGTTTTTAGGTCAATGAATGATAAGGGAGAAGGAATGAAATGAGAGAAGGAAGAGAGGGAAGGAGGGAGGGAGGGAGGGAAAGAAGGAGGGAGAAACCATGGCCCATTCTAGCATAAGCAGAATTATGTCTGTAAACTACATTTGTTCTCCCAAGGATAATGCATGTCTGGTTAATAGCATGGGGGCTAGGGGCGCCTGGCTGGCTCTGTCAGTTAAGCATCTGACTCTTGATTTTGGCTCAGGTGATGACTCACAGTTTGTGAGATTGAGCCCCCTGCCAGGCTCTAGGCTATCAGAATCCCTGCTTGGGATTCTCTCCCCTCCTCCTCCCCTAATCATGTGTGTGAGCCCTTGCACTCTTTCCCTCTCTCTCTCAAAATAAGTAAATACGGAGAGAGAGAGAGAGAGAGAGAGAGAGAGAGAGAGATTGAGAGAGAACGTGCATGAGGCTAGACTCAGACTTGCCAGAGTTTCTATCTTGGGTCTGTCACTAACCTCACACATGGGTTTTGGTCCTGGACAGGACTTAGCCTGCTGGTATGCCAGTTTCTCCATCATAAAATGGTAATGATATTACTACTCCTAGAGTTACCCTGAGAACGAGATTGAGATAATTCATGGAAAGTGCTTAAAACAGTGCCTAGCACATAGCAATAAATTTTGAGCTATTCTTATTGCAATAATTTGAGATTGAGTATGAGGAAATTGCAAATCATTCTGGTTCTGAGTGTCAAAAATTAGCATCATTTCACATAGCTGTCAAAGTGTCTCACCAACAATTCTTGAGAGGAAATGGCTTTCTGAATCTCTTATTTCTACTATTCTAATCCATATATGACCAATTTATTCCACACTAAAACCCACAAAAGGAACTGTTATAATCCAAATTCTACACACCCCATCAACCTTTAACTGCAAACTTGGGACACATTTTCTTTTAATGATCAATTCTTGAAGTGCCAGCCCCCTATGACCTAACTGCCAAAAATTAATTTCCCCTCAAAGTAAACCCTTCTTTTCTGGAGACCTTAAAGAGACACACAACAACACCCTAGTCTGTGAGGCACACTCATCACAGCATCCCTTCCTGCTCTGTCTCCTTTTAGTCCATGTTCCTGCCTGAGAAGCCATTTATAGAAGCCTTCGTTCCCTGGATCCCGTATCTACCATGTGAAGTCTCACGTACATGAAAGAGTGGTGTCCCTATATACCTCCAAAGCTAGCTTCACCATGAACATTTGTTTGTTGGTGTTGTAGGTTTCTGCCTCTAGTTATGGTACCTCACAGTCCTCTTGGTGAACCACGCATCCATCACTGCCACTCTGGGTGGCCTGAGTGGCCTTGACTCCAACACCAGCCTGTGACCCCCTTCAGACTAGTAACCCAGGCCTAAGGCTTTTATAACAACTGCTGATGAAAATGAAGGGTTGAAATGAAAACCCAGAATTGCTGATAGCCATCACAGAAGAGTTTAAACTAAGACATGTAAGTAGGAAGACAATGTAAAGGAAAGCAAGGTTGGATGGACAGAGGGAGAGAGATACCAAGTGGTAATGACCTAATTTGAGCCTCTGTATCTGGTTATGCCTCAACCTAGAAGAGCCAGCACAGAATATTTCTATTAAAAGAGTTAACAAGTGTCTTTTTTTTTTTTTTTTTTTTTTTTTTGCTTTAATTGGTTTGGGTTGAATTTGGTGTACTCACACTGAAAACATTCTGAATGACACTGCTTCTCATCTTTGGAATACCAGAAACTTTCTCAGCTTCATGCAGAAGTGAAGAAGAGGGGCTTCCTTCTCAACTCTATGCCAGGTTAGTCAGTAGGCCTTGATAAAGCTCTGCCTATGCTTAGGGTCTTCCAAAAATCTGATCACCTTCTGTTCGTAGTTGTCTCAACTAGAGAGTATCAATGTGAACCCAGTTGTCCTGACCCAAATCAGACAGTGAAACATCATTCTGTCCTCTCCTGTTACCAACCTGACCTTCTCCCCAAAGCAAATATTCTTCCCTCCAGACCAGTTACAAAACAGAATGTGCTATACCATCTCAGTGGAGAAAAACAGAAACGGGAAAGAAAGACACGAATGGAGAGCATTACTTAGACTTTCAGAAATACCCTGGTATCCATCCTTGCTCATCTTTGGGCCCCCAAGAGCTACCATTTTTTTGCCTGATCATCACACACTAAGATGATGTGCCACCGAATGTTTTAAAAGAAGCTTACTCATAAGCTTTTTACTTACCCTGGGCCCCAACCTTATGTTTCCCATGAAGTTCTGTCTTAAAATGGACACTCCCATTACTAGGTTTTTAGAAACAGGGCTCTTGAGAGGAAGAGAAAATAGAGAATGCAACTTAAGTACCACAGCTGGAAGGACCTGGTTAACATGGCTAAGTTGCATGTTGCCAAGCCAAACCTATTCCGATGTTTAAATCACCTAGTCTTTCACACAGGCATGAAAATCAATTATTCCTTGATTGATTTCTTCTGTTATCTCCTGGAAAACTCAGGATGTAACTTTTAATAATAATGAGCATCATCAGTAGACCACCTTGGGTCAATAGCCTTGATATTCTTCCATTTGATAAATTAAATGAAACAGTGGAGCATATTGACATTTCTCTTCACCATTAACTTTTCTAGCTATTGAATTTCACCCTTTTCTCTCTCCCCATGTCTCCCAATTATTAGGGTCATTTTCCATTTCAATCCCATTTCCAAGGCATTAGCCAACATACCCAATGTTCTGTCAGTGGGGTATTTAATAAGCATACACATTCCACTATCCAAAACATTAATGATATGCCTAGGTACCACAAGACAGCTTCTCTCAGAGTGTGTCCTCTCTTCAAGTCACAATGACCCGTTGACGAATACTTTCAACCTGAGCCAGCAGTGTACTTAACAGTAAAATGAGCTAAACTCTATATTCTCAGTTTCTTGATGAATATGACATGTGGAACTAGATTTTAAAAGCTTCTGGAGGCATAATAAAGGGTTGAAACACATCCATTTGCCCTTACCTGACAAAATAAAGAATAGCAACTCTCTCAGGTAGTAAACATAATCTTTCAGACCTTTTCTATTTCTTTTTTTTTTTTAATTTTTAAATGTTTCTTTATTTGTGTGTGTGTGTGTGTGTGTGTGTGTGTGTGTGTGTGTGTGAGAGAGAGAGAGAGAGAGAGAGAGAGAGAGAGAGAGAGAGAGAGGGAGAGACAGAGAGAGAGAGAGAGAGAATGAGAGGGAACGCACATGAGCAGGGGAGGGTCAGATAGAAAGGGAGACACAGAATCCAAAGCAGGCTCCAGGCTCTGAGCTGTCAGCACAGAGCCCAATGTGGGACTCAAACTCACAAGCCATGAGATCATGACCTGAGCTGAAGTCAGATGCTGAACCGACAGAGCCACCCAGGGGTCCCTCTACTATTTCTAAGGTCCTTGAACATTTAGGTGTTTCCTGAGTCACCAATCCTAACTTTTTCTTGGAGGCAGGACAAGTTTGGAGCCAAATACACCTGGGGCAAAGTCCTCCCTCTGCCACTCTGTGGGACTTTAGGGGAAAAGGGAGGCGGTGGGGGAAGCTTTTCTTTTTTTGCCCCTGAGCCGGTTTCCTCATCTGTAAAACTGGCACAATTCTTTATTTTAAACATTGTTTCAAGGACTAGCAGCATGCCTTTGACAGAGTATAAAGTCAATACAAGCTGGCCTTCTTCCTTTTTTTTGGTCTCATTTGGAAGGTTGTATCTATATAATAAAATCTCCCACAATCAAGAGTCACCTACTTAGTAAATTTCAGGCACTTGCATAATAAATTTGAGGCACGATGATTCCAGTGGATTTCATACATATGGACCCTTGCTAATTTCTTACACCCTGGGGTTTATTGGGGGAAGCAGAGGTTCAAGCACAGTTTTGGAGTCAGTCAGGGTGAACCTGACTATGCCACTGATTAAGGGCCTCAGAAAATGTTCTTAAACTCTCAAAGTCTGCTTTTCCTTCTAAAAAACATAGTAGAAGGTTCATAGCTTTAAGAGTTCCACTAAACTTAGAGCACTTAGCAGTCTTTTGCTCAGAGCAGCATTCAACAAATGAATGTCATAACATGATGAGGTAATTCTTGTTGGAATCTTACCCATATGTGATGAATTCTTACGTATCTACTAGAATTCTTTCAACTTCTCAACTTCTCTCCAATTAAATAGGACACTCTGTGCAAATATGGACCTGGCTCGTTTAATTCAAATTCACAGATCTTGCCCTCGAACAGTGTCTATCACACAATAAACACTGTGTAAGAAATGCTGATTAACGGCTGAATGAATGAATGAATTTATACATCTTTGAGTTCATGCCAACAAAGTCTGAATAAGACAGGCAGCAGCTGAATAAGGCTAACACTGAGGGTCAATGGATCCTCCTTACTTTATTAACATGACCATCACAAGTCTCTTCAATTAAAGCTTTTCAATTTTCTGCAGTGCATGAGAATTCAGCATAAAAAGATTTCAGGCAACATAATACCTACAGTTAATAACATGCTATTGTGGACTGAAAAATTTTTCAAGAAGGCAGATCTTGTATAGAGATTTCTTACCTTAAAAAAGGTGAGATCACAAGGAAGCTTCCAGAAGGGATAGATACATTCCTTGCTTTAATGTGGTGACATGTTTACGTGTGTGCATATGTTCAAACTCATTAAACTGTATACATTAAATGTGCTTTCTTTGTATGTCAATTTGCCGCAAAAAGACTAAAAAAATAAAAAACTTGGGAATTACATCTCTAAACTTAAAACAGCATGATTTTTTTTCTGAAAATGTGTGAATTCTCTCATCCCTCAAAGAAAGTGTTTATTTGTGATTTCATGATGGTCTGATAGAGTCATGGTTCTCAAATTCTCCTCCAAATTTCTCATTTGGCAGAAGAGAATGAGTGAGTGTTCCTGGGTGATCTAAGAGCACAAATATACTCTCTCCCACACACGTACCAAATGTTTTTAAGTGTCATGTTTTATCCCAAGGACATAATCAGATGCCCATTTTTTTCATCACATTATTTTGCATAATCAAAAAATGAGAACAATTTTAATAAATGTAAATATATAGTAACTAGATGAATTATAATTTATCCTTATTATAATAACATTCTATACAGCTATTAAAAATTATATCACCTAAAAGTACGAAAATACATGAAAACATTTTCAAAATGTATTGTTACATGAAAGAAGCTGGATACAATTTCTAGTTATTATCAATGAACTGACAATAAAACACCCAATGAGCCAAAGATAAGAGGAGAAGACACAGAATTGTGGAAGATGAAAAGTAAATGAACACTTAGTAGGCTTTCTTGTAACACAAATGAATCTAAGCTCTAGGCTGGCCCTGGAAAGCCCTACACGTAGATGACGCATGGCCCAAAACCCCAGAGATGCTCAAGGATAAGAGACATCACCTAACTCAGAAAGAGTAGGTTCCTACAGTTCTGAAAGCAAAATTTGTTTGAATATCCTTAACACAACAAAAAATTGAAATCTGGGATAATTCTCAACCCTGCTGTCATTCCTGTAGAAAACTAGGGATTTATTCTCTGAAGAGGCGGATTCAAAAACCCTCTGGAAGGGCACCCTCTGGAAGGGTGGCTCAGTCAGTTAACCCTCCCATTTCAGCTCAGGTCATGAACTCACAGTCTCGTGGGTTCTTTGACTCCTGCCTCAGCCTCTGTGCTGACAGTTCAGAGCCTGGCTGGAGCCTGCTTTGGATTCTGTGTCTCCCACTCTCTCTGTTCCTCCTTTGTGCATGCTCGCTCGTTCTTAATCTCAAAAATGAATAAACATTAAAAAAAAAATTTACAGCCTCTGGACATGGGGTCACTTGGCACAAGTGAAGTTAGATTACCTTAAGAAAAACATGGGTACAGTGAAATGTGGACACTGAATCATGAAGTCCCCTGGCCCCCTTTCCCACTCACTTCTAAAAATGCTGAAGTCTCCAGTTCTTTCCAGCTTGGTCTACCTATGGCTTCACTCAGCATTAGTTTCTTCAAATTTCTTTTTCTCAGCAAATTTCAAGTTTAAACAAGATCTCAGAGGGAACATTTAACCTGCTCAAGAAAATAAGTGTTTTAATCATTTAATAGCACTCTTTACAAACAACTTTTATAATATTTGTAAAGGTTTATAGCTTTGTTAGCACTGATTCTCCAGAAGGTCTACCTGGAAATACTATACTTGATGTTAATTTTGTAAATTATACACTTAAGCTGCAAAATGGCTTATCCTGGAATACAGTCCATAGTTTACACTTTGCACTGAGCCTCATGTGTCCTTTTCCAGGCCATCTGTATTAAAGTCACTGTACTAGGGACATCTACTTCAGTAGTTCTCAATCAGGGAACGGTGAGGGAGAATGCACCCCATCTGCACCCAACTATCTCCCCAACTTCAATGAAAGTGTGAATCAGAAATCTGAAGAGTTGTGGTTTTTTTTTTCTAATTGTATTTATTTATCTTGAGGGAGTGAGCATATGGGCAGGCAAGGGGCAGACAGAGAGAGAGATTGAGAGAGAATCCCAAGCAGGCTCCACATTTCACCAATTCTATTTTATTTTTTTTTTTTTTTTTTTTTTTTTTTACAAATAGTTTATTGTCAAATTAGTTTCTACATAACACTCAGTGCTCATCCCCAAAGTGCCCTCTCACCAATTCTATTTTAAACTGTAAACTCTGTGAGGGTAAAAACCAGGCTTGAAAGACACTATATATGGAATATGCTACTGAATAGTGGCATATGGTCATAGTGGCAATGAGGACACTGATAAAATGAAAAAACTCTAGTGAATGCTGACTATGTCCCAGACACCACTTGAGCACGACCACAGTATTAACAATATAACTACTATAATAATATTTCCATTTTTATAGTTGAGGAAACTGAGGCACAAAGAAGTGAGGTATCTTACCGAAGATGGCAGAACTGAAGGGTCACTCAGCCAGGATTTGAACCAGGCACACCGGCTCCAGAGCCCACACTGTAAACCACCAGAGCATTCGTCCACACTATGACTAGTCTGTTTACTAAGTTGCTAACAAAATAGCCTCTAAGTTAAAGTGGAGACCAAAATTACTCTCAACTTTGAGAATGTCAGACCTTTTGAACACGCCAATTGCTTTGACATTTCAGATCTTAGCCAAAGGGGCTGCATTTCACTACCGAGGTTTACATGTGAATTTCTTGGAAAATACCCTGAGGAAACAGCTCCATCTGTAAGTAAATGGAACATGATAAATGATGACAGAGTAATGGGAAGTACCTTACAAAGGCTGAAAACCCTGAACTATTTCTGCTTGACTTGTGGTTTGACCTAGAGGTAATCACTCCACCCTTACCCTCTCTGGGTTCTGTTTATTTCTGATTTAATAAATGGTAATTTTAAATGTCCCCTCACAATAGGAAGAATGCATTTTTAAGGCAATTTTACGGCAATTCACAATATTCTCCATGTTTCTTAGAAGACATTGGCTAGACATAAATTTAAGAGAAATTTGTAACCTCACTGCCATAATATTAACTAAACTCTGCTGAGTGCTTATCATGTCCTGTCATTCCACGATGTGTATGCATTAGCCCATTCAAGCCTCACAACAACTTTACACTGCAGATACTACTATTATTCCCATTCAACAGGTGAGTAAACAAGAGACAGGGGTCAAATTATTTGTGGATGTGTGATGATTAATGTTATATGTCAACTTGGCTTGGCTATGGTGCCCAAATGTTTAAACATCATCAGTCTAGGGGTTGCTGTGAAACTTTTTCAGATGAAATTAACATTTCAATCAATAGACTCTGAGTAAATTACCCACCCTAATATAGCAGGCGTCTTCTAATCAGTTGAAGGTCTTAAAAGAGAAACACTGAGATCCCCTGAGGAAGAAAGAATTCTGCCTTTAGACTGCCTTTAATTTTTTTTTTTAATGTTTTCTTTTTCCTGAGAGAGAGAGAGAGAGAGCAGGGGAGGGTCAGAGAGAGAGGGAGACAGAGTCTGAAACAGGCTCCAGGCTCTTAGCTGGCAGTCAGCACATAGCCCGTCACGGGCCTCAAACCCACAAACCACAAGATCATGACCTGAGCCGAGGTCGGACGCTTAACCGACTGAGCCACCCAGGCGCCCCTAGACTGCCTTTAGACTTGAGCTACAATGCCATCTCTTCCCAGGATCTCCAGCCTCTTGGCCCTCCCATTTCAGCTTTGCATAATTCAGACTTGCCAGGTCCCACGTTCACATAAGCAATTCCTTAAAATCTCTCTCTCTGTGTCACAGTCTCATGTGCATATGTATATACCTATATAGCCTATTGGTCCAGTTTCTCTGGAAAACTCCAACTAATACACAGATACACACAATAACTGCAAAAGTTTGGATGTAAACTGAAACAATCTTATTATAAAGCCCATCCCAAGCTTTCTTCAACTCATAAAATTTTCTTTAGACATTCTCCTTCTGTATGGGGCCATGGCCCTAGTGTCTCTGAAAACTGGCAGCACCACTGGTCTGAGAAAGAGGATGAGAGGTATTCTATTATTTTCTTCTAAGGAATTGCCTTCTCTTCCCACAGTCTAAATTTCATTAAGCTCCATCAGATGTCTTTGGATCTTTCCCCTCAACCTATGTGATGTGTCATCACTCACTGTTAAATTTCACTGTCTCTAGTTATTTAGCTTGTCAAATACCCTCTTACCTATGCAGGGAGACTACAGGGAAGATTGCTCTAGCATTGTGAGGCCACTTTGAGATTTGACTGTGGGTACATGTCTCTTGCAGTGGGAGAAGGAGTAGAGCTAACAGAAAGTAGAGCAGCAAACTAGAAAGAGCAGACTCTGAAATCAGGCAGATGTGGGTTCAAATCCTGACTTTACCACCTTGAACAATCGGCTCTAAGTCTTTGAACCTCACTTTTCCTACCTGTGAAATGGGGAAATTCATACCTATCTTGCAGCTCTGTTTTTAATGTCAAGGAAATACACAGGAGTACAGAGAAGGTATTTAAGAAGTCATAGCCCTTATCACTGGCAGTACTTCTGTCTTAAAATATAAAGCCTAATGTCTGTTTCCTAAGTTCACTGATAATCAGACAACTGTTGTTGTTTGACCATATTTCACTGACATTGCTGTGATCTGGGGTGAAGGCTAAGTCTACAATTATTCCATCTCCTATCGGACTTGGCAGCATGTCACAGAGAATGCTTTAAAAACCCTAGGCTTCCTTTAGAGACCACACAAAAAGAAGGTTAAGGGTGGATCAGAAAATCAATTTAGTTTCCATCTAGGCAGCCTTTCGCTATAACGTTTCGTGAACAACATAATGGCTCTGTGGAGCTGATGACAGAGGGCAAAAGACGAAACAGCCCAGTTTTGATGCAAGCTTGCCCATCGCATCTTAGCTGGCATTCCAAGGACAGAGGTTTCCTTAGCACCAGGGCCAATACTTGTGGAAATGGTACCAATCAGACAAGCTCACATGTGCTCTGAGCATCTCCCACCCAAGCTCTGGGCTATGTGTACGGCCTGCTGTCTATACTGTACTTCTGTAAATAAAGTTTGTTTTTTCTCAGTATACAATTAATTCATGATCCTTATAAAACATCTGGAAAAAAAATTAAAAGAAGAAAAATCTTATTCATAGTCTCAGTAATCAAAGACAAGTAAGTCAATATTTCAGTAAATTCTTTTTGTTTTTTTTATTAATTTTGAGTATTAGTGAAGCTAATGCAACACATTACTTATTCAATCGTGTTACACCCTAAAACAGAAGTTGGAAAACTACAGCCTATAGGCAAAATCTGGATTACTGCCTGTTCTTTTGTTTTTTGTTTGGTTTTGTTTTCAAATGTTTATTTATTTATTTTGAGAGAGAGAGAGGCAGTATGCACATGCACAGGAGACGGGCAGAGAGAGTGGGAGAGAAAGAATCCCAAGTGGGCTCCACATTGCCAGTGCCGAGCCCAACACGGGGCTCGATCCGACAGAACCACGAGATCATGACCTGAGCCAAAATCAAGGGGACATTTAACTGACTGAGGCATCCAGCCGGTTCTTCTAAATAAAACTTTCCTGTAATACAGCCATGCCTACTCACTCCCCCAGTCTTTCTGCTTCTGCACTACGATGACAAGAGTTGAGTAGTTGAAACGGAAACTGTCTGGTCTGGAATGCCTAAAATGCTTACTATTGAAATCCTTGTAAAACAAGTTGATAATTTGTAAAACAAACAAACAAACAAAAAACCTAATTTGACAATAAGCTATTTGTAAAAAAAAAAAAACAAAAACAAGTTGATCAATCCAAGCCTTAGATATGGATTACTATGTGGTGCAGTGGGTGTTCCTACCTCCACCTCATTTTGTGTATGCCCACATCCTAACCATCTTTCAAGCTCCAACACAACAGCTCCTGTCTTAGGGATGCTGCTTCTTATACCAGCCAATGGAAGTCAGCTCTTCCTCTTTTACATCCCCACTAGAACTTGATCCCTACTGGTCTTAATATCTGCTCCACTTTCTACCATTTTTCTATCTATGTGTTTTTAGAAAATATCTTTTCTCATCTATTAGACTCTGTTTCACCGCATCACTGAGCTCAGTGTCTAGAAACTGAACACATAACTCGGTATACATTTGCTGAACAAAAGTATTAAGCTATGGTCCCCATCCTTCAAGAATGCACAATCTAGTTGGGAGAAATACCACCAACCACATTAAAATTGTTAAGGATGGTTTTGGTACAAGAACTGTTAAGAGAAGGAGCTGTGGGTTGGACTGGTATAATCAGGGAAGGCTTCTTGAAAGAATTGGGAATGAATTCAGCCTTAAAGGGGGATTTTGAATGCACAGAAAAAGAAAAGGTGGGTAGGAGGAATAAAGACAAGAGGAAGGAATGTGGGCAGCTTTGTGTAACTGTGAAGAAAGATCTCCACAGGGAGAGGGGAAGCTCAATCAAGGGAGGAAAACAGTCAAGACAGACTGTGTGGCCAGAAAAATGTAGCACCTTGAAAAGCAACAATATAATCACTAAACAGCTAAACAGGAACCTGAGCTCATATCCCATAACAACAATGACCATCCTGTATATGCCTTAGTTGATAACCTGCTTATAATTCTACAGTGGAACATCATCAGTTCACTTCTGTAAAACTGTATGTATCCTAATGAGCTTCATTTGTAAAACATGTGAATGAGCCTGGTCCCTCGCTCAGAAACAACGACTGCAAATATGAATCCGCTCAAATATGAATCCGCTCACCCTGTGGTCTCCCACAGGACTTTGTACATAATCTTCTTCACTGCATAAACCATGCCCTCCTGTAATTGTTTCTGTTTACATGTTCATATTCCCCACTAGGCACCAGCTTCTCCAGGATACCTTAGTCATGGATTGTTGAATTATAAGAGAAAAAAAGTCCACTTAAAAAAAAAGCTTAAGAGCAACTGCTATTAAGCTTGCAGTTGTATCCTCTATGCCACAACTGCGGGAGTATAGGCAGTCACCAGCAGCAGTGGGGAGTCGTCAGTCTCTCTCCCTGCAGCCTTCTGTGTTTTCCCACCTGCCAAGACCTGGAGCTTTGGTCCTCTGACCCCACAGAAATTTATGTCCCTCTCTAAAACAAGCCATGTTCGTGGGTTCCCCAGGATTCACATTTTCCCCTATATTTCTCATAAAGTGTATGAACTTCAATGCCAAACAATGCAGCTGGGAACATGAGCTTACTCGGGTGGAAAAGCCAGCACCCCGAGGTGAGAATGCTATCACTACATTACAGGGAAATTTTGGAGACCACAGTGGGGTAAAGGGGATGGAACAGTACAGAAAAAGTGACTCCAAAGAGGTGGACTCTGGACATAAAGTTTTAAGAATACCTTTACAATTTTACTTATATTTTCCTGTTCACTACAAATAAGAAAATTCAAAAGCATAATATATGAGAAAAAAAACACTATGATTAAAAAATCTAAAGGAGGAGCATCTGGGTGGCTCATTCAGTTAAGCATCCAACTTCGGCTTAGGTCATGATCTCATGGTTCGTGAGTTCGAGTCCTGCATGAGGCTCTGTGCTGACAGCTCAGAGCCTGGAGCCTGCTTTGGATTCTGTCTCCCTATCTCTCTGCCCCTTCCCTGCTCATGCTCTGTCTCTGTCTCAAAAATAAAGAAACATTAAAAAAAATTTTTTTTTAATCTAAAAGATTCTTCAATAGGCAGAAAATAAAAATCTCAATGATGAAAAGGCATTGTGCCATAGTATAAGCGGCATATTTTGTCTTTCTGAGTGGTAACTTACAGGTGACTTTCATTTAATGCAGTGTTGCTGCCCTTTGACTCTTGGTTAGAAGGTTTTGAATTGCCAGATCTTCAAGCCACAACTCGAAAAGACGTTGAAGGAAAACAGGCCCAATTCTGTGTGGCTGTGTCAGTCTCTGGGTTTGCTTTCAAATTCCCAGGAGAGAGAGCAAACTCATCCGAGCTCTCACCACCCCCTGCACCCAGAAATGAATCAACTTGAAAGAAGGAGAATAGAACCAGCATAGATTAGGCAAGGAAAATTTAGGAGGACAAGATAGAGACACAGTCAAGATGCCCCCAAAAAGGGGGAAAGAAGTGTGTCTGGACCAGAAGCAAATGAGGTACACACCTCTGTCCCAAGTGGCGGAGAGATAACATACCAGAACCAGGCTCCTCTTTTACTTGGTATTATTATTTTAGTTATTCTTATTTTTGGTAAACCTTTAGTATCTCTTAACAGACCACCTGTGAATTTTTTCAGAGACTCAGTTCTCAACTAATTCTTCAGTTTTATTTAAAAGAGCCCTGAATGTAAACATCCCTCTATAGCAGATATAACTTGGTGATTCTCTCTACCATCCCCCCACCTGTACCAAAGAGGTGGAAAGCTTAGAAACTACACTGCTAAGAATTTCTTACTACCCCAGTTCCAGTTAAGATTCAGCCAGTAAGACACCTTCATGAGAGATCCAGAGGGAGAAGGAAGTGGGGTGGGAGGGCCGGGACTGAGACAGCAGACACAGGCAATCGCAGGGGCAGGCATATGGCAGACAAGTTGTGCTGGAGGCTTCCAGCAATCTTCCTGAAGGTCACCCACTTAGAAGCTACAGTGAGACAAGTAAGATAACTAGCAGCCACTGACCTGCAATTTTTGCACTATGGGGAGGTCTCCCTAGCCTTTTCAATAGTGGTGCAACTCTTTAATCTCCTTTGTTAAATGGTTTCATATTCAAAATACCTAAGGTGGCTTCTGCTGTCTTGACTGAACCCTGAGTAGCACTTCTTTTTAAATAGAGGTTCCCAAACATTAATGGGCATAAAAATAACTTGGAGGACTGTGTAAAAATTCAGATTCAGCAGAGCTGGAATGAACCCACAAAGCCACATCTTCAGCAAGTATTTCAGGTAACTCTGATGTCAATGGACCAGGCCCTCACCAGGAAACCTTGCTTTAATATTTGAGTGAGGACCCCTGAGCCCTGTAGACTCAACCTCTTTTATTCTGATACCCAAATCAATTAGGCAACCAGTGCTTTGCAAATCAATTTGCAACCCAGTGGCCAAAACAGAGCTTATTCCTATATGGAAGTGTACTCGTTATATCCTTCAAATTTGTTGGCTCACTGGAAACATGTTTTCATTGTGGAATTGCTTATCTATAAGGTGCAATAGAGTTTAAAAATGAAGGAGGCAAGGTGAGACCAGGGATCCAATCCTGGCTTCCCACTGATTGGTCCATGACCATAAAGTGGGTCACTTAACCCATCCAGGCTTCGACCTAATCTGTGAACACGCACCTCACAGAGTTGATCATCATACACATCATGAGTGATTAATGTCTACCTTTCCCCACTTGAAACCCATAAAGATAGGAATTATATCTAATACATTTATTGCTTTATCATCATTTAACTTTTGTTCAATAAACAATTATTAAACACTTAGTATATGACAGGCTCTACACTAGCTCCAAATGAGGATACAGTGCCTAACCCAATGTTTAGGACAGGCCACGCTTACAGCATTTTGCTCAGCAGCAGCAACAGCTATGATCAGTGGATGGCTTTTAAAAGCCTATTTTAGGGGCTCCAGGGTGGTGCAGTCAGTTAAGCATCAGACTTCAGCTCAGGTCAGGTCATGATCTCGTGGTTCATGAGTTCAAGCCCTACATCAGGCTCTCTGACAGCTCAGAGCCTGGAGCCTGCTTTTGATTCAGTGTCTCCCTCTCTCTCTCTGCCCTTCCCCTGCTCACACGCTGTCTCCCTTTCTCTCAAACATAAGCAAACATTAAAAAAATTTTTTTAAAGCCTAGTGTAAATGGCAGGTATATTAGCAAGTCACAAAGGGAAAACAACCATGTGTTAAAAATACTTCATATAAGGGTGCCTGGGTGTCTCAGTCGGTTAAGCGTCCGACTTTGGCTCAGGTCATGATCTCATGGTTCATGGGTTCGAGCCCCGCGTCGGGCTCTGTGCTGACAGCTAGTTCAGAGCCTGGAGCCTGTTTCAGATTCTGTATCTCCCTCTCTCTCTGACCCTCCCCTGCTCATGCTCTCTCTCTCTGAAATAAATAAAACATTAAAATTTTTTAAAAAATACTTCATATAATAATAGCAGCAGCCTATTACATCAACAGGATAAAAGTATGGTGGGAAGGAGGTAGTTAAATCCTTACATTTGAGCTAACCTAGCTTGTCTTATCTGCTCAACAGCAGCTGTACAGGTAGCATGGCTCTCAGAGCCAGACAAGCAGAAAATGATCACTGTCACTCAATGGCAGGGAGATTTTCTAATTTGGAGTTTTAATTTCTCATTCTCTGTCTTGTGCAATGCTTCCCAGATCAGGCTTCCAGCACCTGAGGGGAAAGACCCTGATCACCTATTAATTTGAAATGAAGCAACAGTTCACACCCCTTCTGGCTCCCTGAGCGACTGTCTGTTGCATTCCTGGGCATCTACTGTGACCTGTCCCAGACAGATACATGAGGGCAGAAGATACCTGTTGCCTGAAAGGAACCCTTATGCCCTCCAGCCTCCTGTGTGGATGAGCAGACACCATGGGTGATGGCAAAGAGCCTCCACTTGCATCTTCACGCACTGAAAGTGACCAGGCCAGACTCTGGGAAATATGTGGGCATCACTCACTTCCAGTAACCCAGGCCTCCCTTCAACTGGTCCCTTACAATCAACTGCAAGATGCTTTCCCAACAGGCAAACACCCAGAGTCATTTTGTATCTTATTCAGTGTTCCACTTTTCATGGTCAGTTACATGTCAACCTTTTGACTTTCACCAAGAGCTAGTAGGCAGCAGTGCTTGCTAAATTCCAGACACCATCATATTGATTCTGCATAAGAACAGTATGACACGGCATATTTTTTACTACTTTACAGAGGATGCAACGAGGACCTAAAGTCATGCAGTCAGAAAGTTGCAGCTTTTGCTCTGACTTCAGAGAACAGGCTCTTCACCACTTACTGCACTGCCTGCTAATTCTTATCTGTGAAAAAGAAACTATTACACTGAGTTAGAAGCAACTGCTGGCAAACATTCTCTGTAAAGGTCCAGACAGTAGATATTTTAGACTTTGCCCACTCTAAGGTCTCTGTCATGACAACTAAGCTCTGCTGTGTGTGAAAACAGCTACAGGCGACAGGAAAACGAGCGGGTGTGGTGGCTGTGTTCCCCATAAAGCTTTGTTTACAGAAATAGGCAGTGGGATAGACTTAGCCTACAGACCATGGCTGCAAATACCTGAGTTAGAGGAACGTCAGGCCAAACAGATACAGGCTGTCAGGCCCAGACTATGGGGAACCTGCCTGCACTGTTTGGGGTTTCATGCCCCAGAAGACACAGATTCTGCTTCTCCTTTGCAGCTACTACCTCCCAATCGCAAGCCCCTGGTCTCCTGCTCTCCTTAGCAGGGCATGACTGAGGTGAGCCCAGTGAAGTTCCTGTGTGTCTTCTTCACTGAGAAGAGAGAACATAGACTCAGCGGTCTCTCTCACTGCTGGGCCTCTGTGCTTTCACAGAGTGCCTCAAGCATTACCATTCATTATCCCCCTTCTAGAACGGCCTCTGTACCTTTTACCATACTTTTACTGGGTCAGGCTCCCCTTCTCCCTGTATGCCTTTCCCTCCTGTGGGTGAAGGTTGGTAACACAAGAAACAGAAAATAAGATAGGAAGCACAACTGGAAACCTTAAAACATGGTCTGCTGGTAAAAATAATGACAGTAGTTGCCTGTATATACACTGTTCAGCATTTATGCATTATGACCATGCAACACAGTAACAATTATGAATATTGACTGGGAGGTAAGAACTTCCCTGTAAGTTGTATTTGATTACAACAATGAGCGGCGTTCATGCTTTGGGCTTTCACAGTTTGTTGCCCATGAAGCATGAGTGTGTCTGCTCACAATTAAATCTCAGGATACAGAGCACCAGTCCCCATCCCTAGTTTTCACTTACATTTTGCAGATAATCCATATAATGTCTGTACTAATAAAAGAACATATCTTGCTGTAAGGAAGTACCCTGTAGTGTGAATGAAACACTGGACTTCAAATACTAATTGCAAGCCATTTGTCAATGTGCCAGGCACAGTGTTATACAGATCACATAAAATGTCTCATATTAACTTCAGCAACTTCATGATGAATATGGTCATGTGTATATTACTAGAAAAGAAAATGAGGGGGGCACCTGGGTGGCTCAGTCGGTTGGGCGTCTGACTTCAGCTCAGGTCATGATCTCACAGTTTGTGGGTTCGGGCCCCACGTCGGGCTCTGTGCTGATGGCTAGCTCAGAGCTTAGAGTCTGAAGCCTGTTTCAGATTCTGTGTCTCCCTCTCTCCGACCCTCCCCTGCTCATGCTGTCTCTCTCTCTCAGAAATTAAAAAAAGAAAAGAAAAGAAAAGAAAAGAAAATGAGGTTTGCCCTCAAAGTAAGTTTTTTCCCACTGCCTCCATGACAGTATAGGCTTTTGTCACCATCTCCATTCCTCCCCCCCTACACACACACACACACACACACATACAAGAAAAATCAATGTGCCTTCGGGAACCGACAAACAATTTTTAAAATATCCAAGCCTCCCGTCATGAGATCAGGGCCCTACAAAAACTGCACAGGAGCTCCTCTGGGAATATCAATCATCACTTGCCTCTGATGTCAACCTAGTATGAACAAACCGAACGCTCTGCGTGGGTCAGCATGCCAGACACCGACAATCCTTTTCAAGGTCTCAGTAAGAATAAAGCAAGCAGGTAGGGGCAAAGGATTCAATATCCAAATACCAGCATGGGTAGATCTTAAAGCAGAACATTCATTTTAAAAAGTGAGCAGGTGAGATATTTGACATCATACCATTTGCACACTTTAAGAGTACATGCTGTTTTTACCTGCATGTCAACAGCAATGCACATTTTGGAGGACATACATTCACACAAAAAAGTACCAACTAAACAATCAGAACAGTTGCTATGGTGAAGAGAGAGAGAGGAGGTGGAGCAAAGTATACAGAAAGTAGGTATAAAGTGGGGAATGGAGTGAAGGAAAAGAAAACAGCAGGGGTCTTGCAAGGAGTAATATGGATCCTGCACCGTTTACTAAGACAAGTCATTATTTAATCCACTAAGACTGAGATCTAAGAAGGAAGAGAAAAGAAGAAGCAGCAGCAGCAGCAGCAAAGAAGAATAAGAAGAAAAAAAAGAAGAAGAAGATGGGGCGCCCGGGTGGCTTAGTCGGTTAAGCGTCCGACTTTCCCTTGGGTCATGATCTCGCAGTTCGTGGGTTCGAGCCCCGCGTCGGGCTCTGTGCTGACTGCCAGCTCAGAGCCTGGAGCCTGTTTCAGAGTCTGTGACTCCCTCTCTCTCTGACCCTCCCCTGCTCACGCTGTCTCTCTGTCTCTCTCCTAGAAATAAATAAAACATTTAAAAAAAAAAAAAAAGAAGAAGAAATGCTTCCCATCCAAAGGCTAGCCAAATAATAAGAATGATCATGGTAAAGAGACCCATGGTGGAAGGGTAGGGGTTGATCCAAACTGAATCAGCTGCAGCCCCAAAACAATACAACCCAGACTTCTAGAAAATAAAGAATGTCTGTAATGTAATCTTGACGAAACAAGGGCACAACCATCAGCAATGCAAAATTACTCTTACTGAGCAATGGTTCTAGCTCTGTAATATTTTCTCAGGGACAAACCGACAGCTCAGTAATAGATTGAAGAGACACAGCCATTAATATATCCACTGTTCTAATCCATTTCTTAAATTAACATTGTATAAAATTAAATGTCACACAAACAAGATATACTTGTTCATTAAACATAGTTGAAGAGAGAGAAAAGGTAGTGATCTCTGAAGCTAATGGGCATCCTTAATCCAGCCAGGCATATTAGGAATCTCTGTGGCACAGGCTAATGTAAATAGGGAGAAAACTGGGTCGTGTCCCAGCCAGATATGTTTTTTAAAAAGGTTATATCATGGCATAAGCGGTGTCTTTGCTTCCTCTCAATTTTCCAAAATCACATGTTCAATCATCTCTAGATTAGTCATTAGCTGTTTTTAATTTTCTTTAAAGTTTACTTATTATTTTTGAGAGAGAGAAAGAGAGAGACAGAGTGCAAGCAGGGAAGGGGCAGAGAGGGAGGGAGACACAGAATCCATAGCAGGCTCCAGGCTCCAAGCTGTCAGCACAGAGCCCAGTGCAGGACTCGAACCCACAAACCATGAGATCATGACCTGAGTCAAAGTCTGACGCTTAACCGACTGAGTCACCCAAGTGATCCAGTCACTAGCTGTCTTAAGAGCCAAAGACTAATGAATAGAGTTAAGAACAGAGAAAGAGAGAGAGACATGGCTCTCTCACATAGGTGACATTGGAGCTTAGAGGGAACTCTCTCACTTTCAAATGTATGCCTGATTGCCTTCTCTCAAAGTAAAGCCGTCTACTTGTGCTGTCACCATCTACATGCTCACTAACCAGGAACATCAAATTTGGCAATGAGAGTTTCATTGGAAGGATGTTTGTATCCTGTGCCAGACTCCACAATACCAATCTGCTAGCAAGTAAAGCAAGTACATGAAAATCAGAAAAGCGAAGAACTAAATATAAAGGGAGGGGGCACGTAAATGTTTTCAAAAAGCAGGAATTAGTAACTTTAAAAAAGTTATGACTTACTGAGTGCTTACCATACACCAGGCACTGTGTTGAGCATCTTACACTGAATCTTCCCTTTTACTCTATGGCGTGGACATTACAATGATCCCATTTCTGAGAAAGGTGGGACAACAGTTGTAGAGCTTGGGAATATGTCCAAAGATAAATGGGGAATACATGGTTGGGGAATTGAAACCCCTGGTTCCGGACGCTTAGTTAGACTGCCACACCACATTCTCTCCTGACACAGCAAGATATGGTACGATATCTATATTTTGGGGGTTGGCAAAAATTTATTTATCTAATCCAAATTCATCATTATATAAATGAGGAAACAGACCAAGGAATGCAAACTAGCATGCCTAATATCACGAAACTATCTAATAGTAGAACCAGGATTCAAATCTGGGCTTTCCGACTTCTGTT